>NW_028270169.1:47679234-48295067 GCF_037043375.1 Chiloscyllium plagiosum
CTGCTTTGTACAAGCCACATTTTAACTCATAACACCATGGGGACAGTCCTGGAAGCTAACGATTGGCATGGAGATAAGCCCAAATATACTCCAAATTGTTCAGTCAGAGAAAGTTTTCTGTCTCTGGATCACTGAAAATGTCCTGCAAAATATCTGTGACTAACTGCAGCCCTGACCTGTTTCCTGTTTCTGACCTCAGATGCTGCACAGGACAATGCTTCTAATCATGAAGATCAACATGTACTGGTGAAAGGTCAGTAATTTGTGACTCTTAACTGCCATTTGAGGCTGATAAGATGCTGCTGGTAGGAAGTCCCCTGGAGAATGATCTTGTGATTATGGTATCGGAACTTAGCACAGAGAGCAACCCAAAAACAAAAGGAGGAGAAGAATCTGTTGAAAGAAAGAAGAATGTGTCTTTCTGTAACGCTGCTTGTGGTTTCAAGGTGTCCCAATCTCACAGCAGCTGCAACCACAGCAAGATCCCACAGAGAATGAACAGTTCATCTGTTTGCAGTGATGCTGGTTGAGAGAGATCTTCACCTTGATAGTAGGAAGCATTCTCTTTTTTGCTGCAAGGTGTTTATGTCCACCCAAGAGGTGAGACAGATTGTTGTGCTTCTCTGTAAAGGTGACACCGCTGACAGGGCAGCACTCCCTCGGTTTTCTGTTTTAACTTTTGAGTTCCGATCTGCAGTTGGTCATGAATTCACAAACTTCTAACTCTGATGTGAATGTTACCAGTTGACTGAGGCTGTTGCCTCAGGTTTTGCATTAATTATCTGTTCAAAGATACTGAGAGATGTGACTTAGTAGTTAGTGAAAGGGTTAATGCTGTGGGGTGCCATAAACATCACCTGATGTGATAGTTCTGTGCTCCAATCCATATAAATCTCGAAAGAGTGAGACCTAATATCAGGTCTCTGTAACCTAGACAATCATATTTGTAACCTGTAATGAACTGCTGCAATGCAATAAACTAGACCTTGTTAACTACAAGAGACTTCTGTAGTTAGACTGGAAAGGTGGCTGCTCTCTACCACACTGGACTGAACAGGCCCTGTCCTCTTCCTCTGTTTAATGTGGACAATGACAGCAAATAGCATTGTGAGATAGCATAGCCCTACAGTGAGAGAGTCATAGAACACCCAGCCATGAAGGCGTAATGAAGGACAAAGGTGTCTGGTATTGTGCATGGCAAGTGTTAAAAATGACGCAGAGGGAAGGTTTGCTCGAACTATCCAAGGCACTGGCTGGCATACTGTGGACAATTTTAGTTCCCTTACCAAAATAAGGGAGGCAGCCCAGGGAAGGTTCACTCTGTTGATCGTGGATATGGAAGGGAATTTTTGTCAGAAGATGTTGAGTCAGTTGGGCTTATACACATTAGAGTTTAGAAGATGAGACACCCTTGTTGAAACTAAAGGTTCTTAGGGACTTGACAGGGTGGGTGCAGCAAGATTGTTTCCCCTTCTTGGGGAGTCCAAGACCAGAGAGCATAATCTCAGAATAAGGGGCAGCCCGTACAGGAAATGGTGAGGAGGAATTTCTTCTGTCAGAGGATGTTGAATCTGTGGCTTTCTTTTTCACAGGGGCTGTTGAGTCTCGATCATCAAGCATATTCAAGGCTGAGATAGATTTTTAATCAGTGAGGAAATCGAGGGTTATGGGGGAAAAGGCGGGAAAGTGGAATTGAGGATTATCAAATCGGCCATGATCACATTGAATGGTGGAGAAGACTTGATAGGCCGAATAGCTTACTTCTGCTCCTGTGTTTTATGATCTTGATGTCTAACTGTCACTAAATTACCTTGATACTAATCTTGCTTTCTGACTGATGTCCCAGCTATTATATGACTTTTCTGATACTGTACTTTCCTTCAGAAGAATGGAATGAAAAGATAACGCAACTGAGGAAGCAGGTTGAAATCCTTTTCGACAGAAAGTACGGTGAGTTAGAAGGCATTGTTAATATTGCATATCATTTACCAGGTAGAACTACACTAGAGACTTGAGGCCTTGATTATTAAACTTAGCTTGGAAATGACTGCACTGTTGGAGTTCTTTCTTCTCCTCACAATAAAGAATTATAGAATCCCTACAGTGTGGAAATAGGCCATTTAGCCCAACAAGTCCACGCTGACCCATCGACGAGTAACCCACCAAGACCCATTCCCCTACATTTACCCCTGATTAATGCACCTAACCAAAACATCCCTGAACACAATGGGCAGTTTAGCGTGACCAATCCACCTAACCTGCACATCTTTTGGACTGTGGGAGGAAACTGGAGCACCTGGAGGAAACCCACGCAGATACAGGGAGAGTATGTGCAAACTCCACACAGGCAGTCGTCCATGGCTGGAATCGAATCCGTGTCTCTGGTGCTGTGAGGCAGCAGTGCTAACCACTGAGCCATCATGCCGCCCTCATTCAGCCTTTAAAGGTGTTACCACTGCCATTTCTATTTCAGGTGAAGCAATGGGGCTTTCTGATCCAGTGAAGATCCCCTATTTGAAATTCCAGTCCCATCCTGAGGAATTGCTTGTGGACGGTTTGCCAGAGGGTATCCCATTCAGGAGACCCAATTGCTTTGGAATTTCGAAACTCCAGAAGATTTTAGAAGCGAGCGAGGGCATTCAGTTTATCATCAAAAAGTAAGAATTGTCAGAAACGCGGTGAATGAGTAACTGCTTGATGATGCTGGAGCAAGCCTTGAGATAGAAAAAATGCTCCCAGCCCCACACCTTCATTAGGACAGTGCATGTGAAACAAAAAATCAATTTTCACCATTTGAACAACTTCTCATGCCCTCCCTCGTCCCTGGTTAATGAGCCTGTTCTGCTATACCAGCAGCTGCTTTCAAAGAGAAAACTGATAAAAGGTTAGAAGATGTTGAATTTAGGGTATGCTGCAGAGTGTCAAGTAGAAAGGGTTGTGCATGTGAATGTTACTTCAGGAATATATGCCATTTGAAAGTCACTTGGAAGCAACTAAATGCCTAGTTAGCCAAGGAATCAATCATGGTAAAAGTAAAAGCTGACCGCTTTCCATTATTTTGCTAAATTAGGAATTCCCAAAAAGAAAGAACCCAGTCACGAATTCAAAAATCATGTCCCCTTGTCATCTCTTGCCTGGAGGAGAAGATCTCCTTTCTATCCATTGGCAATATAAAATTATCCACCCCTACTCCCTCCTCATTGCCTCCATCTTCTCTTTCCAGTTGACGAGGTTATAGATTAGCTTGTGACATCTATACTTTTGATATCGTTCAAGAACATTCCTCCAAGTTTCTACTTGTGGGAAAACTAACGAACACCTCCCTTATTTGGGATCCAGGATTCTGAATGGAATGATTAAACTCTAACAGTTCGTAGTAATGGCATCCTTCCCATCAGGCACTCCTGACAGGAAATGCTGTAAAACCCTACCAGCAGTGGGACATTGGTCGTAATTTTGAAATCAGCCTCCTCATCGCAGGCTTTTTGTGGAGATTTTTCTTCCCTTGATGCTTTTGGTTTGAAAATAACTCGATGCTTTTTATTTGATTGAAGTTAGGTTTCTCATTAATATGCTGAAATTATGCTTGCAGACCACAACTTCTACTTGAAGGACAAGAATCGTGTAAGGAGAAAAAGAATGCAGTAGGTAAGAAAGTAGAATGCAGCAGCTCAGGTGGAGCAAACCGTCAGATCCAGTTCTGGCAGTTGGAGAATTTGAGTTCAGACTTTTAAAATAAATTTCTGGAAATTAAAATGTAATATCAGCAAAAGTGGCCACAAGGATATAGTAATTGTAAATATCCAACAGATTCACTCATCCCTCCTCATGGAGAGAAATCTGATTTTTCCTTTAATGACCCAATTGTGACTGCAGTCACATATCAATAACATTAGCTCCTAACCTCCCTGATGAGGAGACAAACTCCATTTTGATCCAACTCTATGAAACTAGGAAGGACCATAAATGAAGGCCGTATTCGAAATGTCCCCATTCTGAGAGCATGTTCTTGAGAAATACCAGCTTTGAGTGCAATTGGTGCTTTTTAAATTTAAAATGCTTCTAATTTCTTTGTTTATTTTTCTTGACTCCAGTGCTTGGGTTAAAAGGTGATACCAAGGATCTGCTCCCAGTTCCTGGATCTTGCTCTGCTGCCTGGGCCTATCTTAGGCAGTCTACAATGAATCCGTCCCTGTCTTGCTCACATGTGAAATGATCTCCACCTAGGGATTTAGATCATACATGAACTAAGAGGGTGATGGTGTGGATCCATTGTGGTCCGCAGCAATGGTGTCAGACGGTAAATAACAGTGAGCTCTGAAATCTCTGAAGGAATATCCTGGTATGAAATGTGCCCAATGTGTGATTAATTGGTCAGGCCTGCATTATCTCTTTCAAATCTAAATGGTCAGGCATCACTGTATACTTCCATCTTTTTTTGTTTGTTTTCTGATTTGTTCTCCCTCGCATTCTCTGGCAAAAGACTCACATACAATCGGAGTCGAGTACTGTGCACCTTAATGAGCAGGGAGATTACATTTCTGTGTTTTTATTTTACTCTGCACAATAAAAAATTGTGTAAAGTTTTAAGGGTCTTTTAATCCTGGAATGGAACACTGCAGCAATGTTTCAGATCAGAATGCCTGATTGAAGAACAGAAGTTAGAAATGTAGTGAGATACTAAGTTTGCTAATTTTTTTTAAAGAAGTTACAAAGAGATTGATAAACTCAGTCACATCCATATCTATATCTAAACTTCTTGACGATATAGGTCTATATGGCACACTCCATTTGAGTCCTTGCACATGCTATATTCACTTTCACCACTGGATGGTGGTGTGGCCTCCAAAATCAACCTGAGAAAATAACAATGTGTGGAGAGATGTTTTACTGAAGAGATAAGTCCCAATGTGCTCATTTGCATGTTATTCAACCGTACGTTACATGAAGAAAGATAATTGAGATTAATTGACCCAAGGCTGGGATGGAGTGGTAGCTTTTAAGGAGCAACTTAAAGCAGAGAAGAGGCAAAGAGGTTTATGCAGAGAATTCCCAGATTAAGACCTTGACAATTGTAGAAACGGCCACCAGTGGTGGCGTGAATCAGATTACTAAAGAGACCAGAGTTGGAGGATGGCACAAAAATTAATATTGAGGCGTTGCTAAACCGGAACCTATATAAGATAGCTCTTGGCATGTTGAGGTGATCAGTAATGGGTAAACGAGACTCCGTGTAAGTTGAGAGGTAGGCAGTGAAATTTGAAATGTGAACAGTTTGGAGTTTAGCCAAGGGATTATTTGAGTAGTGAATGCTGAAGGTTTCAGCATCAAGTGAGCTGAGGCACAGGTCGAATCAGGTGATGAAATGCAGGCAGTCTTGATGATGGGAAGCTTGGGATGTTGGAAACTGCTTTCCTCGTCTGATGTGGCATCAAGGTAGTGAACAGTCTGGCTGAGCCTCTGTGAATTGCCTGAAGGCAATTGTTCTGTTGGAAGATGAATTCTTACCACTGCTTGTCCTGGTGTAAGATGGCAGATTTACTGCTGCAATTTTTAGAACCTGGTTGGACCAGTGTAGATGAGGAAAACCATTTGTTAGTCTAATGAGAAGATGTTCTCATCTTAAACAATATGTAGGTTATTTCTGAAAGAAACAAGGGTCTGGCTCATGCACATTGTCACTGAAACTACGAGAGAGACCCCAGAGAGAGAAAACTGCTCCCACGCCCATGTCAATATGATATCATCATCTGGTAAGGTTTAATCCATTCCTCAGCGTTAACTGTTCCAAGCTTTCAGACCCTTTACAACAGTTAATGAGTGGAGCTTGTGGAACAGTTTGAAGAGGCTTCAGTCTTCCTGGTATTTAATTGGGGAAGATTGCTGCTCATTTACTGCTGGATAGACAATCTGATGAAATGGAGATAGCGAAAACGAGAGGCTGAATAGGCTGGGGCTATTTTCCCTGGAGCGTTAAAGGCTTGAGGGGTGACCTTATAAAATCATGAGGCGACATGGATAGTATGAATAGTCAAGGCCTTTTCCCCAGGGTAGGGGAGTCCAAATCTAGAGGGCATAGGTTTAAGGTCAGAGGGGTGCAATCTTTAGAACCTGGTTGGTAAAATCAAACACGGTGTTACGGAGAGAAGTCAGAGAGAGGGAGGGTCAGCCTAGACCTGCTTCTCTTGGGTCCAGCAGCTTCACAACTGTCTGACTGCTTTCAGTGAATAGCCAGACCAAACCAGAGAAAAGCTGAGCTGGAGAACTGGTCACTCACCTTTCATTGTACAAGTGTTTTTTAAAACTTAAGAGCATTTCATCTGAGGCAGTATCTGTTAGCTATAATCAAATTGGCCCTAAAACCCATTGAAACCTAGACATTTTAGAGCCTGTGACTTTATAACATCCTGAAAAATGACCAAGGACAACATAACCTTGTTAAAAGAGCAGCAGCATCACACCTCCCCCTTTAAACAAAATTAACCATCAATATCCAAAGATGGCTTCATTTTAAAACCCTTTAATCTTAAACTGTTTGTGCACTACATTACGTATATACACTACATTGACAATAATCATGCACTACCCCATTCTGTTTCAGTCCATTTACTCCTGCCACCAAACGCCTCGGTTTCTCATTCAAGTCTCGACAATGCATCAGCAATCACGTTTAGTCAGCCTGCCACATGCATAATTTTCAAATTCAATCACTGGAACAACAGTCTGGAATATTTGACATTAAATTTCTCCCCGATCGTCACTGGGTTAGGGTCAGTATATATGATTGTCTCAGATACATTATTGGTAATATAAACACTGAAATGTATTGTCAACACCAAGTTCAAAGTCTCCTTCTCAACTGTTGAATATTTCTGCTGATGAATATTCCGTTTCCTGGAGAAATACCCGGGTCTTTCTATAGGTCTTTCTATCTTCTCTTCGTCTTCTTGCAAGAGCACAGCACCGACACCCACATCACTCGCATCGATAGCCACCTTGAATGGCTTTGTATAGCTAGGTGTGGCTAATACCGAGGCAGTGGTTAACACAGCTTTCTGACTGTCAAATGCCTTCTGACAGTCGGCTGTCCACTGAAACTTCTTGCCCTTCTTTAGCAATTCAGTGAGTGGAGCAGCCACACTGCTAAAATTTGGTACGAGTTTTCGATAAAATTCAATCCCAGGAACTGTAGAACTGCTCTTATTGTCAATGGTATGGAAAACTCCCAAATTACCTTTTGTTTTTGCATCCTGTGGGGCATTTGTCCATATCCAATAACATGGCGCAGGAAGGTGACTTAAGCTTTCGCAAATTCATTTTCAGCTAGGTTTACCAACAAGCCTGCCTTCCGAAGTCGATCAAACAAGTCCGATAAATATTGCAAATGCCCTTTCCATTTGAGACTAAAAATCACCAGGTCATCAATATATGACAGAGTTGGGTTGTCTGGCAATGACCTTATTGGTTAATCTCTGAAATGTGGCTGGCATATTTTTTATACCAAACAGCACGACTTTAAACTGATACAGTCCATTCGGTGTTACAAAAGTCAAAGTTGCCTTCGCCCTTTCTGACAAAGGTACCTGCCAGTATCCTTTTGAGCAAGTCCAACTTAGAAATATAAGTGGCTTGTCCCACCTTTTCAATACAGTCTTCCAAACATGGGTTTGAATGTGCATCAGTTTTTGTAACTGCATTGACTTTGCGATAGTCCAGTAACTGTAACTCACTTCAGTAAAGTTGTCTTGGAGCGTGCGTTCAATCTCCTTTTGAACCTGTGCCAACTTTAGAGGGTTATGCCTACAAGGATGTTGCTTAATTGGAACAGCATTTCCTATATCTACATCATGCATAATTCGATTAGTACTTCCCAGCTTATTTCCACATATCTCCCCGTATGATATTAATAACTCTTTCAGGTCATTTCAATTTTTCTCTGGAAGGAAACTCAATAATTTTTGACAACTTCCTCATTGTCCAATTTAATTTGAGGAATGTCCAATTCAGAATCCTCTGAACTTGGTTTCTCACTCTCTATTGTAAACACCAACACAGTCTCCTTTGGATTTCCTTCCCTGTCAAAATACCTATTGAGCATATTCACATGACATACTCTGTGAGATTTCTTTCTGTCTGGAGTACTTATTAAATAGTTCACTTCATTCAATTTCCTTTTGACTTGATAAGGTTCACTAAACCTTGCTTTGAAAGGTTCACCTATCGCTGGAAGTAACACTAACACCTTATCTCCGATAGTAAAATTGCAAGTTTTTGATTTCTTGTCTGCTTCCTGTTCCATTGTATGCTGTGATACTTTCAAATGCTGTCTAGCCAACTGCACTACTCTATTTAATCGTGCCCGAAAATTTGACACACAGTCCAAATATGTGGTCTCTGAATTCTGACTTAACAATTTCTCCTTAATCAGTTTTCAGCTGTCCTCTCACTTCATGCCCAAAAACTAATTCAAATGGACTGAATTTGGTTGATTCATTTGGTGCATCTCTGATAGCAAAAAGTACAAACGGAATTCCTTTCTCCTAATTATCCGGATAGTCCTGACTATAAGCCCTCAACTTGGTCTTTAATGTCTGATGCCACCTTCCTAGTGCTCCCTGAGATTCTGGATGGTACGCAGTAGATTAGAATTGTTTTATTCCTAAGCTGTCCATAAACACCTCGAGTAATTTTGATGCAAAGTTTGACCCTTGTTCTAATTGTATCTGTGTGGGTAGTCTGGTGAAAAATTTGAGTAACCTTTCTACAATCCTTTTAGCTGTAATATTGTATAATGGAACGGCCTCTGGAAATCTCATGGACACATCCATTATTGTTAACAAATACTGATTTCCACTTTTCCCTTTAGGTAGGGGTCCTACACAATCAATTGAGACTTTTGTAAAAGGTTCCTAAAATGTAAGAATGGTTGTTAAAGGTTACTTTAGATTCCCTACACTGTGAAAGCAGGCCCTTCAGCCCAACAAGTCCATACCGACCCTCTGAAGAGTAACCCACCCAGATCTATTTCCCTCTGACTAATGCACCTAACACTATGGGCAATTTAGTGTGGCCAGTTCACCTGACCTGCACATCTTTGGACTGTGAGAGGAAACTGGAGCACCCAGAGAAAACCCACGCAGACACAGGGAGAATGTGCAAACTCCACACAGACTGTCGCCCGAGGCTAGAGTTGACCTTTGGTCCCTGGTGCTGTGAGGCAGCAGTGCTAACAGGTTTTGTTACTGACTGCAGTAATGTACATTATGTCGGCAAAATTCAACTACATCCTTGTGCAGTCCAGGCCAGTAAAAATGTTTTTGTATTTTAGCTTGAGTTTGTCGTTCCCCTAAATGACTTAGATCATAGAGATGTACAGCATGGAAAGAGACCCGTTGGTCCAACCCGTCCATGCCAACCAGATATCCCAACCCAATCTAGTCCCACCTGCCAGCACCCGGCCCATATCCCTCCAAACCCTTCCTATTCATATACCCATCCAAATGCCTCTTAAGTGTTGCAATTGTACCAGCCTCCACCACATCCTCTGGCAGCTCATTCCATACACGTACCACCCTCTGCGTGAAAAACTTGCCCCTTAGGTCTCTTTTATATCTTTAACCCCTCACCCTAAATCTATGCCCTCTCGTTCTGGACTCTCCGGTCCCAGGGAAAAGACTTTGCCGATTTATCCTATCCATGCCCCTCATAATTTTGTAAACCTCTATAAGGTCTCCCCTCAGCCTCCGACGCTCCAGGGAAAACAGCCCAAGTCTGTTCAGCCTCTCCCTGTAGCTCAGATCCTCCAACCCTGGCAACATCCTTGTAAATCTTTTCTGAACCCTTTCAAGTTTCACAATATCTTTCCAAATGGCTAGTTCTCCCTGTATTCCATGAGATCTAAGCTTGCTAATCAGTCTCCCATGGGGAACCTTGTTGAACGCCTTACTGAAGTCCATATAGATCACATCTACTGCTCTGCCCTCATCAATCTTCTTTGTTACTTCTTCAAAAAACTCAATCAAGTTTGAGAGACATTATTTCCCACGTACAAAGCCATGTTGACTATCCCGAATCAGTCCTTGCCTTTCCAAATACATGTACATCCCGTCCCTCAGGATTCCCTCCAACAACTTCCCCACCACCGAGGTCAGGCTCACCAGTCTATAGTTCCCTGGCTTGTCTTTACCGCCCTTCTTAAACAGTGGCACCACGTTTGCCAACCTCCAGTCTTCCGGCACCTCATCTGTGACTATCGATGATACAAATATCTCAGCAAGAGGCCCAACAATCACTTCTCTAGCTTCCCACAGAGTTCTTGGGTACACCTGTTTCATACACCACGTGCAACACCTTCTTTCTATAACCCACTAGCAATACAACTTGATGAACTTCTGCCCACTTCTCATCTGCCTGAATATGTGATGGGCTCCATTTCCTCATTAAGGCATCATTTTTAAGAGACTAACATACAGGGGTGCATTCAGATTCTTTTTCTGTATCTGCCTTTTGATACAATTACTTCAGTTTTTCATCTTTCTGCTGTAACTCTCCCATTTTAACTGATGACTTTGTGACCTCATTACCACACAGTCAGGAAAAATCCCAGGATATTCTTCCTGTAATAGCTCAGTTGCCTGATTTTCCATTGGCTTTTCATCCACAGTAGGCAGCACACTAGCTATATCATTAGCAAGGACAAATCGTTTTCCTGGAGTTAAACGTTTTTCCAGTACTCACTTCTCCACTTTTCACGGACAGTCTCTAACCTCACTCTACATAATTGAGCACCTTTTGTCTCACCATGAATTCCACTTACTCATAACTTTCCCGGCAATACTCCTTCGGAAGTTCATATCTCCTCCTCTTTCAACATCAAAGATTGAGAGGATCCTGTATCTCTCAATATTGTAACCTCTTCGCCTACTGCTGCTGGCCAATGTGAGTAATCTTTACCTTTTCAAGCATATGGTTTAAGAAGATCTGACATTTCCTCCTGAATCAACCTCTGACTAGTTGGTATGATCTGGCGCAGCTTTTTTCACTGTACCTTCCATTACCACTCCAACAAAATTAACTGGCTTATCCTGTTTTCCTACATCTGGTTTCCCAGTGCTTTTCCTAACCAATCAACACTGTAATTTTATGTGGCCTACTTTATTGCTGTAAAAACACCAGAGCTTTTTAACATCTCTTTCCCTTCAAGGGTTTCCTTTTTGGATGTAGGTTTGCTGGCTGAGCTGAAAGGTTCATTTCCAGACGTTTCGTTACCTTACTAGGTAACATCTTCAGTGGGCCTCATGCGAAACAATGCTGAAAATTCCTGCTTTCTATTTATATGTTTGGGTTTCTTTCGGTTGGTCATGTTATTTCCTGTGGTGAAGTCACTTCCTGTTTCATTTTCTCAGGAGGTGCTAGATGGGATCTAACTCGATGTGTTTGTTGATAGAGTTCCGGTTGGAATGCCATGCTTCTATGAATTCTCATGCATGTCTTTGGTTGGCTTGTCCTAGTATGGATGTGTTGTCCCAGTCGAAGTGGTGTCCTTCCTCATTCGTATGTGAGGATACTAGTGAGAGAGGGTCATGTCGTTTTGTGGCTAGTTGGTGTTCATGTATCCTGGTGGCTGGTTTTCTGTCTGTTTGTCCAATGTAGTGTTTATTAGGATCCTTGCACGATATTTTGTAAATGACATTAGTTTTGAACTACGCAGAGCAGAGGAAGATCACCTTTACCGTGTATTCAAAAAGAATGGGTACCCAATGAACACAGTCCGCCGATTTCTCACCAACAAACCCAAACGAGCAGACAAAACACGTCCAGAAACCCTAGCCAATCTCCCCTTACATCAAAGACACCTCGGAAATGACTGCCAGACTACTCAGACCCCTTGGCATCGTGGTAGCCCACAAACCCACCAACACACTAAAACAGCAGCTAATTAGCTTGAAAGACCCTACACAGACAATGAGCAAAACTAACCTACATCCAAACAGTCAACCTGAGCTATAAATCTTCTCAAAACTTGCTAAGGTTTCCTTTTAACCCTTGTGGTAACTTATCCTTGTGATCTTCACCAAGATTTACCTTTCTCTTTCCACATGAGGATTTCTCTTTTCCCTCACAGGAACCCTCATGGATTGAAATTGATTTTGGAAGCCAAACTTTGATTTATGGACCAATTCATAACCATCGGCCATTTCAGCTGCTCACCTTGCCTTTTTACTCTCTGCTCTTCCACATGAGTTCTCACTGCCTCAAGAAGTGAATTCTTGAACTCCTCTAAATTGTCTAAGAGCATCATAGGTTTGCTCTATTTTTAATGCCCTTATTCACCTATCAAAATTACTTTGTTTGATCCTTTCAAACTCAATGAAGTTTGACAATGTCCCTCCTTAGATTGTTGAAACGCTGTCTGTAGGCTTCTGGCACAAGCTCATGTGCACTTAAGATGTCTTTCTTTACCTCCTCATAGGCCCCAGATTCCTCCTCTGATAGTGACGCAAGTACCTCCCTAGTTCTAACTACAGGCTTTGTTTAGATCACCAAAACCTGCAAGGTCACTGACCACTTCATTTGGTTTAACGTGTGAAACTTGAAAGGGTTCAGATAAGATCTACAAGGATGTTGCTAGGGTTGGAGGGTTTGAGCTACAGGGAGAGGCTGAATAGGCTGGGGCTGTTTTCCCTGGAGCGTTGGAGGTTGAGGGGTGACCTTATAGAGGTTTATAAAATTATGAGAGGCATGGATAGGGTAAATAGACAAGGTCTTCTCCCTGGGGTGGGAGAACCCAGAATGAGGTTTAGGTGAGAGGGAAAAATTGAGAAGGGTCCTATGGGGCAACCTTTTCATGCAGAGGGTGGCGCATGTATGGAATGAGCTGCCTGGGGAAGTGGCAGAGACTAGTACAATTACAACATTTAAAAGGCATCTGGATAGGTATGAATAGGAAGGGTTTAGAGGGATATGGGCCGGGTGCTGGCAGGTGGGACTAGATTGGGTTGGGATATCTGGTCGGCATGGACGAGTTGGACCAAAGGGTCAGTTTCCATGCTGTACATCTCTATGACTCTGTGACATCCTTCTCACCAAATTTCAGCAATATATTTAAACCGATTCCCACCAGGCCTTTGGCCACGATGGGATTGCTCTTCCTCACTAATCTTATCTTCTGCCTTCATCTCCATCCTTTTAAGCTGACTTTCCTGTCTAAGTACCAATTCCTGAAGTTCAAACTCTCTCTCCTTTTCCTTTAGTTCTGCTAGAGCCTTACGCTCATTTTCTCTCTCTTCTGCTTTTGATCATAATTCAAATGGTTTCGTTTCTTTTTCTTTTCCTTTTGCCTCTAACTCAAGATGCTTCATTTTCAATTGAAGTTTAGCCATCCCCAAAGATTCTGACGGCGTTTCCAGCAAATGTAAATGCTGAGCGATTGCTGGAATAACCACAACTTCTTTTCAGAGACTCTAGCATTTCAACTCCAGATTGTTTACCAATTGCAGCAGCTTTTCCTTGTTCACCTTTTGTAAAACCCCCTATCACTTCTTCCAGCCCCAGAAAGTGCTTTGTGACTGACAGAGCCATCACCACCAAGCACTGTTTAAACCAGCCAAATTCAGCACCCTGAACAGTAGAGACTAACACCTATCACTTGCTCCCTTCGAATCCGGCAATCCCAACCTCAAATTGGAACTGTAGAATAAATCCTGGACGAGCCCCCAATCTGTTATGAGCCAGGCCAGACCCCTTCAAAATATTTCAAAAAGTAGCCCAGACCCTAACATTTTCAGTTGCTTTAGGCAGATATTGAGCAGATATCCCAGGAGTGATGCAGCTGGTCAAACCTTTTGGCTTGAAGCGAAACAGAACTTATTTAAACACTCCGGATGAAACACAAACAAAAAAAAATAGAATTTAGAATAACAACTTGTTTCAAAACCTAACTGACTCTCACAACTTAACCAAGCTGTTCCAATTCTTGCAACATCCCATAAACGCATTCCTTGGCAGAAAAGGTAAATTCAAGCACAGGTTGTTGTAGGAGTGATGTTAGAGAGATGATCGAGGGAATCAGCCGAGGAGATCTGTTGAATCAAGGGGACCTTTTTTCCCCAGTAGTTTTGATGAGTAGCTTTGCATAGACTGCTTGCTAAAACCAAAACACAACCAAACCAAACCAAACCAGGGGAAAAAAAAACCCTGAACTGGGAGAACTGACCACTCCCCTTTCATTGTACAAGTATTTTTTTAAAAAACCTAAATACCTTTTCCCTGATTGTTGCCCAAGGTAGTATCTGTTAACCATTAGCAAAGACCCTTACCAGACGAATCGGAACCTCTGTCTTTTACAACCCCTCGTGAAAAAAAGCTGTTGCTGAAATACCACATGGATAAGAAAGGAGGGTGGGTTGAATTATTTGAGGGGGTGTGGTGGAAACTATTAATATTATCTGCTAAAAAAGGGGAACTGTGTGTTGGATCAGGAGGTAGGGTCCTGTAGACATACAGAGCCGATGGAAGATACGATACAGCACTTCGGGATACCCTGAGGTTGTGAAAGGTCATATATAAATGCAAGGCTTTACTTTATGATGGGAAATTGGAGGGAGGTTTGGGAAATACGTCAAGTTCAAGGCTAGATCAGAACCTGTTGTGAAATTTCAGCCAATGGAAGTGAGGGAAAAGGGAGAGGCAGCTGATCAGACGTCTCAATCTTGATGACAAACAGATCCCAGAGTTCCCTGAACATTAGGGTGGAGGATGCAGTGGAGTGGGGTTTTAGAAATGAAAACAGAAATTGCTGGAAAATTTTTGTCCCTGATTTACAGCATCCGCGAATGTTTTGTTTTTTATGGAGCTTTAGAAAGACTCTTTGTCATGGAGAATAGAAACCTGGGATCAGCCTGGGGTGATTTTGCAATAGTGAGTGCTTTTGGCAGAAGCATACGCAGACTTGGCAGTACGTGTGTGGTTAAAGTAGTTATTGGCATATTGTAGAACAGTGTATCAGGAGTGCCACCTCAGGTCAAGCACCCTGCTAGAAGACAACATCACGCCAGGCTAATTGAGGGACTGCAACCTCAGATGGCACTGGAAAATGGGACGGTCTCCGGGATGGGGTTAGAGTCTTGAATGAGCAGATTAGCCAAAGATGGGACAGGTTGAAGTGAGAGACACAATGACAGGAAACGACTGCCTGGAGGTTAAAGTGAAAGCTGCAAACTGGAAAGAGAACAGTGACACTTAAAGGGATTGGCACAATTTCACATTGACTGCCAAAGTTCACACAGGGTGACTGGGATGATGTAGTGGAAGATGAAAGTGACTTTACCCTGGCAAACCTCCCATTGGCATTACTTTACCAGCCATCTCCCTCTGACTGTTCATGCTTCTGTTCTTTTGAATGGGTCAGGCACATCTGCTGAAAAAGTCTCACATAGTCCCAGATGATCTTACCTCTCTCAACAGAGAGAGATGACTGGTAGTGAGTGTGACCTGAGGGTCACCACACCTCAGGCAAGGGCCAACACTGAGAAGGCAGGACCTTCATGGTAACCTCAGTTAGTGCAGGCATTGAATCTAAAGACCAGCTGTCTACTCGACTCAACTAACCAGGGACAAAGGATTGATTGAACGAGGCTGTGAATACACATTAAACCCAGCATACAAAGATAGGTAGAGGGAGAGGTAACATTGAGATGGCGGAGAAGCTGCAGAAGGATTTGGACATGTTAGGACAGTGGACAAAGAAATGGCAGATGGAGTATAACATGGGAAGGTATGAGGCCATGCATTTTGGTAGGAAGAGTAGAGACCTGGACTGTTTTCTAAATGGGGAGAAAATTCAGAAGTCATGTGCAAAGAAACTTGGGAGTTTTCTCAAGATAAACTTGCAGATTGAGCCAGTAGTTCGGAAGCCAAATGCAATGATGGCATTTCTTTTGAATATAAAAGTAGGGACATACTTCTGAGGCTCTATAAGGATCTGGTCAGACCACGTTTGGATTATTGTGCACAGTTTTGGGCTCCGTGTCTCAGGAAGGATGTACGGGCCCTGGAGCAGGTTCAGAGGACTTTCACAAGAATGGTCCCAAGAATGAAAAGCTTAACATATGAGGAACATTTGAGGACTCTGGGTCTACACTTAATGGAGTTTAGAAGGATGGGGGGGGGGGGGATGTAATTGAAACGTACAGAATACTGAATGGCCTGCTCAGAGTAGATGTTGTGAAGAGACTAGGACCTGAGGACACAGCCTTAGAGTAAAGGGAAGACCTTTTAGAATGGAGATAAGGAGAAACTTCTTCAGCCAGAGAGTGGTGAATCTATGGAATTCATTGCCACAGAAGGCTGTGGAGGCCAGGTCATTGAGTATATTTAAGACTGAGATAAATAGGTCCTTGAGGATCAAGGGTTACAGGGAGAAAGCAGGAGAATGATGTTAGGAAAGTTATCAGCTGTGATTGAATGGTGGAGCAGACTCGATGGTCTGAATGGCCTAATTTCTGTTCCTATGTCTTATGGTCTTAATCTTCTGGCAGCTTGTATTTTGCTGTGTCATGTGATTAAGCCTCAGCTATAGGTCAAGCAGAAGTGGTGTGCAAATAATCCTGGATGCATCAGCATTGAACCTTTTTTGACTTGTTTGTAAAGTGCGTTTCAAAAGCAATGGAAACGCGTGAACGAGATGTCACTGCACATCTCATCCGTCTCCGCACTCCAAGTCAGATTCCTTTTCATTCTTTTTCGGGATAATGGCATTGCTGATGCAGCCAGCACTTGTGTCTTTCTGTAATTACCCTGGAACAGAGCAGCATGTTGAGCCACTTCAGAGGGAAGGTAAGAGTCAGTCATGTTGCCCTGGGCCTGGGTAAAAATGGCAGATTTCCTTCCCTGCAGGATGTTAATGAACCTCATGGGTGTGTTGGCAATTGATAGCTGACATGCTATGCCAGTTTTGCCTTCTGCTGTGAGATGTCACAGTCACTATATTACGTGCAGCACAAGAACAGGTAGGTTTGCTCTAACCTGACCTCAGGCTGACACTCAAAATGTATGGGGGTGGCAACCGAATCCGCGGCTGAAATCCTTAAATCTCCTGAGAGCGTCCATCCATGGGGATGACCAATTACAGAGAAGTCACCCCCATAATTAGGATGGAAGGGAATAATAGCAAAAGAGCCGACAGAGTGAATGCAGGCCATTCAGCCCATCAAGTCGACACTGAACCCTCCCCCATAAAGAGCATCTCACCCAGACTCAATCCACCACCTTAACCCTGTAACCCTATATTTCCCATGGATAATCCACCCAGCCTGCACATCCCAGGACACTGAGGCAACTTAGCATGGCCAACCCACCTAACATGCACATCTTTGGACTGTGGGAGGAAACCAGAGCACCCGGAGGAAACCCAGGTGCAGACACTGGGAGAATGTGCAAACTCCACACAAATAGTGACCCGAAGGTGGAATTGAACATGGCTCCCTTGTGCTGTGAGGCAGCAGTGCTAACCACTGAGGCACTGTGCCACCCCAAATGGTGAGGAGCCTTCTCCAACCAAAGGCTGGTTTTCGTGACCTGGAAGAAAGGGCAGGAGGGGGGGGGGGTTGGGGCGGGGCGGGGGGGATTGTGGCTACAAAGTGGGAGAGAAGAGCTACCTTAAGAGGGGGGGTTAGGAGCTGCATAGGGAGGTGTCAGTTCGTAAAGTGGGCAGGTGCGGGTCTGAAAGTGGAGAAAGATCGTTTTGAGGAATACTGTACCTCATTGGAAGCAGGAGAATTTTTGGCAAATTCATGTGTAAATGAATACTGCAGGTGTTCAGGTACAGTCTGAAGAGGAAAATGTAATGGGTGGCATTTCCACTGAAGACACGATCCATTCTGCTTCTGTGCACGTCCAATCCAAATACCGACACAAACGCAGATCAAATTAAGTGAGTGAATGAGACTGAAAAAGGAGTCTTTGAAACCTAAACAAAACCTGAAGGAAAATCAGGAGGGTTATCTTTTGTTGGCTAGATTTATTTTGAGCCCAGCCTCCACGTTCTTGTGTTAATTTAAACAAGATGATATGTCTGTTTCAGCAGAGCTCTTCAGTTCCATAATATACTCTTAGACAAATGTTGGTGTTTGGGGATGCACTGGTGTATATAACCGGACCATTCCTTAGAAACAGCATGTACCCAAACAGAGCTCCCACACTGCTCCACAGATTAGGGGATAAAGTGTGTTTACAGCATTCGGGGGCGGGAGGGAGTGAATGAATGGGAAGGCAAACTTAAAAGAAAGTTAAGGACAAAAGCCTTTTGAACTTGTGGAAAGAGAAAAAAATGGAGGAAGTATTAAAATATGCTCAGAAAGAGGCTACAATTAGCTTTATAATGTCTACTGCCCTAATGTGCAAGAATGCTTTGAAATGCACAGGAACGCCTTATTTCCAGTTTAACTAGTTAGGTTGGTGAGCTCCTTTGTTGCCATCCTGAATGCAGTGACCCACCCAGTGTCAACTCTTCTTATCCTGGCAGGAGTCCTTGCACAAATATCCTTTCGTTTCTGTCAGGCAGATATGATGAAATCCATTTCCAGCCCTCTGAGAGAACATAACCTTCAGGGTGTTACATTGGACAGTTTTGAAAATGTTAGGTCCAATCAAATCTATCCAGCAGCAGGGAGGGGACTTAATGCAAGGTTTTCACTAAGTCATTCATGACCATTTCAGAATTACTAATGAAGTATAGGATCTCCAGTGTGGAAGCAGGCCATTCAGCCCATCGAGTTAATATCGACCTTCTGAAGAGCACTCACCCAGACCAACTCCCCACCCGATGCTATCTCTGTAACTCTGCATTTCTCATGGCTAAGCCACCTAGCTTGCCTATCCCTGGACACTATGGGCAATTTAGAATGGCCGATCCTGCACATCTTTTGACGTGCGAGAAGCCCAGAGCACCCATCCAGACATGGAGAGAATTTGCAAGCTCCACACACATAGTCGCCCGAGGGTGGAATCAAACTCATGTCTCTGGTGCTGGGAGACAGCAGTGCTAACCACTGAGCCACTGTGCTGCCACCCCTAGAATGATGTTAGTTGCAGAAACAAACAGAGACAGAAGAACCTCCCACCTTTGGAGTGCTACAGGCAGTGAACACAGATTCTGTGGAGGAGACTCAGGAGAAGTAGTTGAATGGCTGTGTGCTGTTTGAACTTTGGAAGAGGTTCTTGGAATTAGTTTGCAGCTAAGTATCGGAGTCAGCTGTGAGTAAGACCTGGGAAGCTGACTAAATGGAAAAGTCACTGGTTTTTCTGTTGGAGGAAGCAGTTAGGGGTTTAGAGCCTGCAGGCGTTGATAGGTAAGAGCAGGTGAGAGGATGGGGTTGAACAGCCCATCAGCAGTATCTGCTTGATGCAGCTAAGTGAGAATGGCCCTCCAGCAGAAACCTAGGGCTTGATGAAGCTCGCTGTCAGTGACGAGCTGGGGAGATGCTTCTGAATGAGGACGAGAGTGTAGTTTTAGAGTCTAAGAGAGTACAAACCCAGGAAACAAGGGTAAAGGAGGACCAGAAGAGGGGCACTGATTGAGGTACTGAATGACAGAGCAGTTTTTGCAAGGGAGTTCAGAGATTGGACTGACAAAAGTGAAGAATTTGTAATCCCTTGTGAAGTTTACGATGAAATTTGATGATTCACTGAGATGTTAACATCTGGGTGGAAATGCTGGAAAGTCCATGGGATCTGCCTTGATTGCATTTGATGTGCACTGTGGGGCATCTGATAATAGTTTATTATCCACATTTATCACATGTTAATTCGGGGTGTTAGAAACACAATCTACAATACGCACACAATTAGTTACTGTTCTAGTTATTATGAAGTTTATAGTTTCTGGTTTAAAACTGGAAACCTGTGACCTTAGGCTCTTAGCAAATCCCCTGGATCTATACTTTGCTTTAAAAATAAAGGTTACTGGTCCCTAGCCAGCTCTTAACACAAGTTTGGCATTCAGTTATGGGATCATAATGCAGAGATCATGGGTAGAGGGCAGGCAATCGTGCAAGTGCAAAGCTATGGGAGTCCGTGCTATAAGTGGAGGAGAATGGTGTATCTGCTGGGCTCTACTCCCACTGAGAAATTCTAGATGAAAAGGTTGTTGAGTGGAAAACATTCTCCTGTTTTTCCAAGTATTGCTGTACCACTGGTGGCTTGAATCATTTAGATTTCAGGATCATTGTAACCATCATTGTGTTTATTCCAGCAACAGCACAAGAACCTCGTGACTATGTGAAAGGAGATGCAACACAGCTAAAAAGGCAGATCCAAGCAGGTTTGTGCAATACCGTTCATAGTTGGGCAAGTAGACTAACCTCTTGCTAATTCCCAGACCAGAGTAGGCCATTTAACTCTATGAGCTTGTTCCACCAGTCACCGAGATCATGACAGTGGATCAGTTGTGGCTTCGAATTAATCATTCATCTAGCATTAATTGTCGTATGTAAAAGCGGTGAAGGAGTGCTTCTGAATTTCACTTCTGATTGGTCTGACCCTATTTTCGAGACGAGTCCTAATCTACCTAACTGGGAGAAATAGTTTCTCACCAGCTGCTGCCCTTAATAACTTGAGAACCTTGAGCTAATCCTTTAATAACTGTCCAACTTGCAGGGAATACAAATCTAATTTGGGCAATGTCTACTGGTAATTTAGCCCTTGGAGTCTAGATCTCATTCTAGACTCTCCATGGCCTTGAAATAGATTCCAAAGTCTGGTATTCACAATAATGCAAGTGTGACCTAACCAGGGTTTTATATAGCTGAAACACTGCCTTCTACACACTCAGATTTTAATCTTCTTATGAAAAACGTATTTCATTACCAGCTTCTTTTTATTATTTTCTGTACTTGTGTTTTTGACATTTGAATACCATCTGAATCCCTTGTTTGGATTTCAGCCTGTAATTCACCCCAAGTATCCATTCCTGTATACATAAATCGTTGGAAGGTGCCAATTGAGATTTCAACACGTAGTCACTCCCACTATGTGTCTTTTTATGTGGAACTAAACAGGAGCTTCTGGCTGGAAACACATTCCCAATCACCATTATTTTATGAAAACCTATTTCTATCTATTACTGTGCAGCTTGTAACCTCAAGCAGAACACCATCCTCTTAGGCCCATTAACTTACATTTTTGCACATTGAAATAAATAATTCATTGGAAATCTCTTGCTTTCCACTTAAGTGGTTAAATGGACAGAGAAGTCCTTTCCTGCAAGAAACCTCTTTGATACAGCTGTAGCGATGTGCAGAAATTCACTAGCGACCAATTAACAAGAGAGTAACCAACAACTCAGTTTCTTTTAAAATTCAGTGAAGGAAAGATTAAAAGGGAATGCACACAACATGCAATAAATATTGGAGAGTCTTTCTAAAATCACTTCTCTTTGCAGACCTGGAATAAACAAAACAATACATATGAAATTACTGTTATGATCTTATCAGATAATATTAATGTTTAAAAAGAAATCCAACACTGTGATTAAATGACAGTGCTATGTCACAAGATTTTACATTTCTAGTCAAAAACAATCTTTATTGACCGTGAAAAGAATTCAGCAAAGTAAGCACTATGAATTTGACACTATAGTTTCTAAAGGCTTATCGTATATGGACGTAAGTTTGCTTGCTGAGCTGGAAGGTTCGTTTTCAGATGTTTCATCACCATACTAGGCAACATCAGTGAGCCTCTGGTGAAGCACTGGTGGTATGGTCCTCTTTTTATTTGTGTGTAGGTTTCCTTGCATTGGTGATATCATTTCCTGTTCTTTTTCTCAGGTGGTGGTAAATGGGATCCAAGTCAATGTGTTGATTGATAGAGTTCCGACTGGAGTGCCATGCTTCTAGGAATTTTCGCGCATGTCTCGGTTTGGCTTGTCCTAGGATGAATGTGTTGTCCCAGTCAAAGTGGTGTCCTTCCTCATTTGTATGTAAAGATACTAGTGAGAGTGGGTCATGTCTTTTTGTGGCTAGTTGAAGTTCATGTATTCTGGTGGCTAGTTTTCTGCCTGTTTGTCCAATATAGTGTTTGTTACATGTAGTGTATGAACACAGTCTGCTGAATTCTCAGCAACAAACACAAACAGGCAGACACAACATATCCAGAAACCCTAGCCACTCTCCCCTACATCAAAGACATCTCGGAAATGACTGCCAGACTACTCAGACCTCTTGGCATCATGGTAGCCCACAAACCCACCAACACCATAAAACAGCAGCTAATGAACTTGAAAGACCCCATACAGACAGCAAGCAAAACTAATGTCATTTACAAAGTACGTTGCAAGAACTGTAACAAACACTACATTGGACAAACAGGCAGAAAACTAGCCACCAGGATACATGAACAATATGACCCACTCCCACTAGTATCTTTGCATACAGATGAGGAAGGACACCACATTGACTGGGACAACACATTCGTCCTAGGACAAGCCGAACTGAGACATGCACGAGAATTCCTAGGAGCATGGCACTCCAACTGGAACTCTATCTACAAAACACATTGACTTGGATCCCATTTACCACCCCTGAGAAAAAGAGCAGGAAATGACATCAGCAACCCAAGGTCATCTAAACACATAAATAAAAAGCAGGCCATACCACCAATGTTTCACCAGTGGCTCACTGACGATGTTACCTAGCATGGTGACGAAACATCTGAAACCAAACCTTCCAGCTCAGTGAGCAAACTTACACCCAGAACCGCAATCTGAGCTACAAATTTTGTCAAAACTCGCTAGCTTATAGTATTTGCTCAGTTCTATTTGTTCCTTTCCACTCATCAAGATTTCCATTATCAAATAAAATCAAGAAAGCTCATTTTCATCTTTTAGGGACCAATCCAAAAGTATGCCACAGCCCTCTAGAATGCATGTTAATTCACCTCCATGTTCTAGCCTGCACCAAGGTACAAGATTTGCAAGGAACTGTACATTAGCCTTTGGCCAAGTGAGCCCTCAACTTCTCCCAAAAGACATCAGCTCCTTGTCCTGATTGTTGGAAGAAATACAGCCACCTTCTCAAATCCTTCCAAACTAATTCTGCTCACTGCTTTCTGCACCAAGGCCTTGAGGACCACTGCAGATTTCTTCCTACGGCCTCAACTTAGGCAAACTTCAACATTTGTCGTCCTCACGAATTCCAAACTGAATTTGAATCCCCACCATATTCCACATTGTGAGCAATAGACTGTGTTTTCTTGGCTTAAATGTTTGCCTGACTTATGTAAATTTCCTTTTGCTGTCATAACTCAGAGTTATAGCTTACGCAGGATCAAATTAGAAACTGCTTCTTGTCATTTTCCAAACTGAGCTGCCTGTTCCCATCAGTAAAAACATGTAGATACATTAAACCACCTGTATTTGCTACCGCTACAAATGCACACATGAAGCTCAAGGGGCTATGACTTCATTGTTAGTTGGTTGCCTGCATCAAAGAATGGGACCATCTGTAACATTGAACAATGCAAAGATGTTTTAACAATTACAGTGCCAACAAAATGTATTTGAATATTTCAAATCGATTCAGTTCAAATCCTGTGATTGTGATGTTTTTACTGCCCTATTGGCAACACTTGGCTGCCCCACTCACTATCTCTCTGGTTATCCTACTCCCAGCTCCTCAGAGCCACCTTTTTCATTCATGACCCACTGCTTGACTGTTTACCATTCCTCAAGAATGAGGGAATGGGATGGCCAAGGGAGTGGTGAGCAAAGCAGCTGTCACGCAAGTGAGTGTAGTGCTATGTGGAGCAATGAGTAGGGCACCAAACAGAGTGGCAACTGAAGATGGTGAGGGTGAATGTTCAGTTGAGTGGCCAGCATCAGTAGGACCATGCTTGTCTGTGGGTGAAGTGGGTGCTCAGTTCCAGGCAAATGTTGACGATATTGCTGGCACCGACTTCCTGTTCCAGTGCAGTAGCCAGGGATGCAATGATCAAACAGTGGAATATCTAACCACCACAGCCTATCTCCATGACAACCTACTATGCTTTAAGATACTCTAAAACAGAAATGCACACTAATTATAGTTATCTTCCATTCAACACTCAGATATGTATCTCTAATGGAGTCTCGTGACCCTCTTTCTCAGAATTGCTACTTTTAGCTGCTTTTATGTCGATGGTGATAGACAGTCTAGTTTCAGAAATGGGTCACCCTTTCTTTGGTGCTCACACTTCGAACACTTAACCTTACTGATAAACATAAGTAAGATTTTAACTGTAATTAACTTCATGTCTGTTTGATTTGCACTCACTTAAGGTGCATACCAATTTCTTAATTAGGTGTTTCCATTTATACATAAAAAATAATAATGTAATTCCTAAAACTACAATTTTGTATTCTGAAATAGAAGAATTAAAACTTGATATTCACAGCATGACTGAAACTTGAGTAAAGTGATGATAACGCCGAAATGTTTTAAAGCAACGGGATATTTGATTATTAGCTGGCTACTGTTACGTGAATCACCCTGGTAACACACTCCACATTGTTCTCCGCAAAATACTTGAAAATCAGGCAATTAGAAAAGCTGTATTTTGCTCTTTTAACTCCACATCTTGAAGACGTATGGCTTTCAGGTGTTGCTTTGCTAAAACTGCTCAAAGAATCATGCATTGTTCAGAATTTTCAGAGTTAATTCAGCTACTACTGAGACTAAATGATTGCTGTATATTCAGTCTTATACACATAGAATGACACTGCAGGCCTGGATCTTTCTATTTTTCTTCCTCTCTCATGTACCTTTCTCGCCTTCTCATAAAAACCACCATTAGTGACAGGTAAAGACAAGATGGAAACTTTTGGTGGGGAAAAAATGTAAGTTAATGGGGAGAGGAGAAACGAAGAGTTGATATTTCACAGGTGACACAATCTGACCCTCCTGTCTAATGTCAGTTTTTATTTATGCTAGAAACACCAGACAAGACGACAGTAAAGTACCTGACAAATTCAGATGGAAATAAGGTGAACAATTCCCTCAACATTATTGAAGTGACAATCCCAGGTAAGCAAGTGCTGGCCTGTATTTGGGGGTTACCTGAATGAACTCAGCAAAAGCGCAGATCCTAATTCTGAACTGATTTTTTCTGCACATTTCCCTGCCCCTCTCTGCAGTTATCGCTCCTGTAGAACAGACGCAAGGGTTGGGCTTTACTGATTGGGAGGTGAATGTATTCATAGATATGTTAAAAGCACAGAGGGGATTTCTGGTACAGTGCCATCAAAGTTTATTTAAAAACGAGTGCGTTGGTAGGTTTGCTAATGCTGGGGCTTCCACGTGTGATTTGGGTTTGGGGAAGGCTCATATCACAGTTGTCAGCTGGCTGCACACCCACAGTGCGAAACTGTGTCCTTTTAGCACAAGAATGATTTCATTTTCTCTTTGATTGTGATGACATTTTACCTATACATGGGGCTTAGGGATGGTTCAGCTGGGTGTCAAAGTGGTGTTTAATCCAGAAATGCATGAAATGGTGAATGCTTTTGAGGGGTTTGTTATACTTGGGATTTGAGTAAGCTGCAGCCTAGGCATCCCAGTGCAGCTTGTCGCCTGAAACCACTGCAAGCTCAGAGGGGGTTGGAAGGGTTAGGGACTTTGATACCAGCTGATATTCAGTAGATATCCAGACAGGCAGGTTGGTAATAGCTATTGCTGAAAGTTAACCACACAACATGATTGATCGAATTAGTATGCTTGCAGCCGTTTCCTTTTGAGAATAAAACTGTATCCATTATCCAAGGCTGGGTTTGACTTGAAAGTCCATCTAGCCTCTAGGATAGGGCTTCCCAAACTCTGTGTTGGGGGTTGGGAGGTTGAGAGTTTTGGTTGTGAGCTGTAATGCAGCACTGCATTCACGTGGAACTCAGAGTGATATCTGGCAGGACTCGTAGAGGTTTACAGCTCAGTGAGAGGCCATTAATCATGTCCATGTGAGTTTGCAAAGACCTGACTCCACTAATCCCATTTTTCAGGTTTTCACACACAGCCTGGAGGCTGTCTAAATGGAGGTTAAATCTTACAAGAGTTTCTGACTGAATCATCCTTCCAGGCAGTGTGTTTCCAACATCCTCCGCAACTCTTATTTTGGCCTGTTATCTCTCAACTTAAATCTATGGTCCCTGGTCATCGACTCTTCTACTAATGGAAAATGTGCCTTCCTTTCCCCTCAAGCGGGGGGGCCCTTTGCAATCCTTGGGTTTTTGTTTGGTCTGAGCCTTCCCTAATGAACTGCTGTCGGGCCTGATTGTTGCTTGTGCATCAAAACCCTATCTGAATGCATCAATTTCCATCCCCCACCCCCTCCCCACCACCAAGCTGAATTCTTGTTTCCCTACTTCCAACTTGTCAGTCAATGCCCCAACCCCTCCCTCCACTCATCAACTGAAACTCTACCCTACAAATTGCTGAACAGCTCTCATCGCTCCCAGTGATTCTGGGATTACCCAAGATCTAAGGAATTAAGGTGGGATCATACTGAGAGAAAGTTTGGGAAGCACTGCCCTGGGATCTTGCTGAAGGCAATTTGAATTGCTGTTTGCTCCAGTACTTACGCTTTGAGCTTGTGGCAATTGTTAAGCACCAAAGAAATAAAGTGTCCCAGAAACGAGTCAATAAACTCCTGTCAAATGTATTATCGAAATCCAGTGCTCTAGGCCTCTGACTAGGGTGGTGCAAGTACCAGTAACCCCATCTTCTTTGTTATGACCAGGTAAAACTCAAGTCAATAATCAGTGTGATCTTGCTCGAGGATCTTATACAGTGACTTATAGGGATGTTGGTTCCTGGTGGGTATCTGTATTTTGGATTCTATGATCTGTGGAGCAACTCTAGTTCTGGAACATTTTATTTTGCAGAAAATTATGATGCAAAGCTCACAAGAGTGGACATTGCCAATAATCTACGGGAGCAAGTCCAGGACCTGTTTAATCGCAAATATGGTAATGGAGACTTGGGAAGGATTGCATTCAGCACTGTTATGTTGTTGGAGAATGAATTTAAATAAGAACAGCAGACCTGTTAGTCGTTTCAAATCAGTGGGATTGAGTTATAATATGTTAATCCCTCTCTCACCTTCCCCTGTCACCACAGGAATTGAAAAACATGCGCCAACACCTCCCCCCTCAACTCCATCCAAGGCCCCAAACGAGCTTTTCACAGCCATCAGAGTTTTACCTGCATTTCCACACATGTCATTTACTGTATCCGTTGCTCCCGACATGGTCCCCTCTACACTGGGGAGACAGGAGGCCTACTTGCAGAGTGCTTCAGAGAACATCTCCAGGACATACGCACCAATCAACCCCACCGCCCTGTGGCCAAACACTTCAACTCTCCCTCCCACTCTGCCAGGGACATGCAGGTCCCGGGCCTCCTCCATCACCACTCCCTACCAACCAACACCTGGAAGAAGAACACCTCATCTTCCGCCTCAGGACCCTTCAACCCCATGGCATCAATGTGAATTTCACCAGTTTCCTCATTTCCCCTCTCCCCACCTTATCCCAGTTCCCACTTTCCAACTCAGCACCACCCTCATGAACTGTCCTACATGTCCATCTTCTTTCCCACCTATCTGCACCACCCTCCTCTCCGACCTCACCTTACCCCCACCTCCATCCACCTATTGCACTCTCAGCTACCTTCCCCTCCCATTTATCTCTCCACCCTCGAGGTTCACAAGCCTCATTGAAGGGCATTTGCCTGAAATGTCGATTCTCCTGCTCCTCAGGTGCTGTCTGACTTGCTTTGCTTTTCCAGCACCACACTCTCAACTGAGACTGAGACTCAGACTTAGCCAAAGGAAGGAAGGCAGAATAAAATCCTGTATTTGTATAGCACCTGTCACAACCTCAGAATGTTTTAAAGCGCATCACTGTCACCCCAGTACTTTTGAAATGTAGTTGGTTTGTACTGTTGTAACTGCAGCAGTGTCTCTCCAAGCAGAAAACACACCCAATGTCTCTGCTAACAAAATGGACAGAGCAATGAAGTTGCATATTAAACTGCTAGCATCGCAGTAATAATTTCTAAGCTCATATTTCAATATGTTTCTCAACAGTGCTACAAATTCCATATCCTTGATTAAGACCACTCAAAGTTAATTGTTACTTTGCAGATGCTTATTAATTAATCATAAAGCTAGACTGTCTCAGCTCTAGTAATGTTAAAGCTGTGCTTTTATTTCCTCACTGTTGAGCATTGAATAAGGAGGTAGAGAATTACCTAACTGTTGCTTGGTGCTCCCTTCAACACAGCAGTTGAGTTTGGTAATGCATCGTGTGTGACATCATTCTGTGTCCCAGTCATCTGTGCCAAACCTTGTTTCTGTTGGTTTGTACACTCTATAAACATTGCAGAGCTGTAAGTGTGATAGCCCTGCTTCTTGTTATTTATAGGTGAAGCTTTAGGTATAAAATATCCCGTGCAAGTTCCATATAAACGGATAAAAAGCAACCCAGGCTCTGTTATAATCGAAGGGCTTCCACCTGGCATTCCATTTCGCAAACCCTGCACATTCGGATCCCAGAACCTGGAGAGGATCTTGGCCGTGGCTGACAAAATCAAGTTCACCATAACCAGGTAATCTCTATCAAAATAACCCTCTGACAAAAAAAAAACACAATTTACCAAATATTTCATTGTATCAGTATTTCTCCATCCATCCAAGTGAACGTGCATTGCACTTTCCCCACTGTTACAACATTTGATGGTGTAAAAACCAGAATTATATACACTATCCCAACCTGAGTCTCATTAACATTTTACATAGATTCAGAATTACGTTTTGATCTCTAGATTGCATACTCTTTGAATTAGTTTTTGGTGCCGTATCCACTTTTGTCATGGCTTGAAATGGTTTATGAACCTGGGCTGTCCAGTGCCTCCACTCTTCCACTGATTCACCAGAAACATATAAAATCTGCAAGAAACCTAAAGGTGGATGCTGGAGGATATATCCCCTGGCACTGGAGTCTGGAACTGACAGTCGCAGACTCAGAATAAGGGGCCACCCATTTAGAACCAAGACGTGGTGAAATTACTTTACTCAGAGGGGTTGTAAGTCTTCAACCTAGACAGTGGTAGATGCCCAGTCATTGAATGTATTGATACAGAGATGATAGATTTATTTATTTCTATGAGATTATCTCTCATTGTTTTAATATCCAAGGAATGGTCGACTTGCTCTCTCCTCGTCAGGCAATGCACTCAACCCAGGAACCAATCTGTTCATATTTGCACTTCCTTTAGGACAGGTATATCCTTCCTTAGTAACATGACAAAAATAGCACACCGCACTCCAGGCATCAGTGTAGTTGCAGTGATTATAATTCTACCCAAAATTCCTTGTCTTAAGAAAAAATTGGGATAGTGTAAGTGAGTCAAAGAATAACGTGGATACTGTGGGAAGGTGGCATTGAGACAGCAAATTGACTGTGATCTTAATGAGTTTTTGACCAGGATTGAAGAGTCAAGTAGCGTTTAGACTTATTTTCTTGATGTCCTAACAGGTTCAGTCACACTACATTCTGATGAATGGTCTCACAATCTTGTAAAACTTGTATGCTTTTGTCATTTTACAGGCCTTTCCAAGGACTCATCCCCAAACCTGGTAAGGACACAAAGTTACTATCACCTTCCATTGTATTGAAATCATAGTAAATCATAGTGGTCATCGTAAATCCATAACATTGCCATCTCTGAGGGACTGTGGTAAAGAGGGATCCTTGGTGTTCAGGAATGGGATCCAAGAAGGTGATTGCAGATCCCTTACACTGCCAGTTCTCCCTCGTTGGTGTAGATGAGGTCAAGAAACAAATCCTAGAAACACAGAAGGTCACAAATTTCCAAGCCCATATTCCCAATGTGCACTTGTGGTGGGTGAAGATTTCCATTGAGAGCGCACATTCACAAGATTGACCTTCTCTTTGAGTGAGACATGAGACAGAGGGAGCTGACAATATATCTGATCCTCACATAAAGGATTGTGTGCTGGAGACCTGACCAATGAAAGACTAAGTCTTCTACTGTACGAAGTGGACAGCAATAAAGCTCAGAAATAAAACTTCAGCATGATTTGCTGGAATTATTATGGGCTGTGCTTCACTGCATAGCTGGGCACTGTCTCTCACTGGGCTGTTCTTCTGTGGATATGCAGATTGAGCCCAGCAACAGCTGCATGGCAGGGACTTATCTGTATGAAGGAGCTGGTGCACCATCCACTGTCGATCACTGACTTGCTCCAAGTAATGCAGCGAGGATTAATTTAAAGAAGCTAGCACTTGTAGCCGCTGGGCCATCTACTGACCCTACAAAGTAAGCACTGGAGCACCTCTGTCCCTAGGGATAGTGAGCACTATCTCACATTCCCCACTTGGAAGCAGAACCTATTTAGCAATTAGAAAACATGCAAAATATATCTTCACAAAAAGAAGAAATTGAGGTTCATGCATTCAACATCTCTGATGAACACTAATACTTGGTCTAATTAGAAATGCAGTGTGCTCACTAATTTGAGATTGGATAGCATGAAGCATTGTGTAAGGGAATGGTTCTAAAGGAGTTAATGCTCATGTTACATTGGCTCCACTTGTTTTATTAATATCTCACACAGTGTATGGGAGCCATACTCCATCTTGTGGATTTCTAAGAGCTTCCTAAGGTCCTTATAGTTATATCTGATCAAATGTAGTTCTATTTATTGCTATTGTGGAATAAACGTCTTGTTATCCAACAGTATCTAGTTTGTAGAAACTGTCCAGTTGTGTATCCTTCACTACCAATCACTTGATAAGCCCAAGACAAAGGCGGATTGGTGACAGTGACCTACCTCATAAAATCCTTACTGAGCACCACAAGCTGGCAGAGTTGGCACATACCAAAAAGTAACCAGGCGTGGTCATCTGGGAAAATCCCACATGTTGTTAGTGGAAAAGGCTGCTGTGTACATCATCAGTGTGTTAAAACCATGGGAAATGGCCAATGTCATTTGTTGGACCAGATTATTTGGTGCTTGAACCATTCACATTACTTGTTGGCAGAAAGTCTGGTTATGTCATCTTGTTCTCAGTGAGGGTTTTACTACAGGGCCATGTTGTGCTGTTTGTGTGGAAATGAAAGGCTTGAATAGCGTGTGCAAATATGGCAAGTTTGGATGGAAATTTATCTGATATGGCTTGGAAGGACATGGTGAAATCAGAGTTCAAAGGTTACCCTATCAGCTATGATTTGCTTTGTCAGTATGGCTGCAGGACTGATCCTTATTCTGTGATAATTGCGCCAGGAATATGTTCTACCACTTGGAAGCATCTTCCATTATTTCCAGGTTCAAGGTATCGGGGCCTGTTTGGATAGGCAAGATGAGGACAAATCCTAAATCAGCACAAAAACCATCTTAACCTGGTTGCATGTTTTCTTTGGACCTCTCCTCATCACCACCTCTGAACCTCTCCCTCTGTCACCGTCTCCATAACATTGTTAAAACACAGCAATGCCCATATATACATATCATAGCATGAAATATCCCTGGATCAAGAAAGTGATGTAGTAGATGGAAATAGTTTTAAAGAAATACTTAAAGCTCTTTTGGTCTAAGAAACAACTCAAAGCTCTACAGGATTTTCAAGGAGGAAGACAAGTCGATTTTTTTAAATGAGAGAGTACTTAAAGCAAATTTGATAAGAACCATTAAAAGGCCATTCAGAGCTTTCCATAATTTGTATGAAGCATCAAATCAGTCTAACACACAAATCTGCCTTTATGCTCTGTGCTCGACTACAATTTCAGACACAATGCACATTGGCTATCAGGGGTCAAAGTATTTTCCTCTGAGGGTTCTTCCTGAGATTTTCTCGAGGGCTACTTTTGATTTCCTCCATGGCTAAGATTTAGTTTTGAAGAGTTCCTTTTTCAATCCCACTCATTCTTTCATGAGGGAATGCAAGCATATAGTAACATTACCTGCTGCATTTGTATTGAAAGATATTTGCACCTGCACAGATGTAGAACTAGAATAAGTCATCATTATCCTCAGTAATCATCTTCAATCTATTAAATTTGAAACCACAACACACACAAGGGATGCACTCATTTCCTAGATACTACAGTACTGAAATTGGCACAAAACCATAAGGATATGTTAGCAAGAATTATTTTTAAACTTAACTGCTATGAATGGGAAATGGAGATAATTTATTTTATTTTTCCCCATCCTCTGTCCAGAGGTTGTGTGTGTTTTTTTTTAATATCTCTTCCTTTTCTTTTGGAATTGGGCTATGATATATTTCCCCAACTCTATCTATGTTAAGTTCAATTTAAAAAAGACCCACAACAAATTCTCTTTTAGCCTGAAGACTGAAGTATGTTTTAATTACGCATTCAATCTTGGGAGTTGATTGTCACAACATGTGCATATAGAAGCATACAAGGAAGTAAGGGGGGAGGGGGGTGGCAAAGAAAGGAAAACGTTTCCAGCTAAGAATAATTTGAATAAGGTTATTTGACATGATTTTTTGTCTGAGTCCCAAAAATCTGTCCAGTCAAGGTCTTTTCAGGAAAGAGCTCAGATTCAGGTGGGTGCAGTTGGCTGAAGTTACGGAATTCACTGTATAGTTGATGAAGGTACAGCACAATAGTTGCTGGTGTACAGGTTTTGTCTACTTTTTAGGCAAAGACATTTTCTTCTGAAACGAGGTTTTGAAGGGGATTTGGATGAGAACTAAGCTTAGCTAAGCCTGATGTTTGATTATGGTGTCACTGATTAGATTGTTAGCAAACTGTTGTTAATGAAGGACTGGATTTTTTTAAACCAGACTGAGGCAAATGCATTATTAAAGTTTTTCTTTCAAAGAGCAGAGGGGCTTTAGACGTGTGATGATTCCATGAAGCAATCAATTCCAGTTTAAATATTTGTCTCTATCCCTCTGGCCTGGGGTTCAGTATTCAAGTTGAGTGATGAATGTGGCTTTTAGCACCTTCACAACATAACTTGGTTAAGCTTCCAAGCCAAGTCAAAACCTATTGGACTTCTTATGAGAGAGATGTTAGTTTCTTGGTGCCACTTCAGGTATTTTGGATTTTGGTAGACAGCTTTCATTCTCAGTCACTACTGGGGAGTGCAGCCTCTACTGTTCTTTTGTGTTTGCTGGCTGCAAGAATAATGAAGTCTGAGCTCTGTCCTGGTAACTGCTGATTATAACCTTCCAGAAATTGTCGTCAACTTGAATCATGTGATTGGCGGAAGCCATGTTTATTCCAGAGACGTCTACTTTAGAATGTAAACAATAAAATAGCGCTTTGAAAAGCTGTGAAGATCTCTCTCCATGTCTTGTGGATGTGACACTGACACACACTTCTACACACAAAAAGGCTATGGACATGGTTTGTGTGAACTGTGAGGTCACAGCTAAATGGATGCATATTTCTCTAATATGGTCACTCTATTAAGTAATTCACAATATGTGAAATGTTTTGAGATGTGATAGATAATACTTGGTGCAAATTTTTCTGATTATAAAACTGTTTAATATTAAATTATCCAATTTAATTGTTCATTCCAATAGCATTTGCTATATTTCCCCCATATAGTAGACCTGGAACTACTTCAGGCATAAGCTAGAGACTCCAGTCATTTGTAAGACATTCATTACTTTAGTGAATTCAAATTTTCCTGGTTCCCAGATAGCTGAATATTCTACAGTTAAAAGGTTTAATTCTGTTCTCTCCCCTTTAAGGACTCTCTTCCTGTCTCCCATTATCTGTCCATCACCTCCCCCACCCTGGTACAATCCCACAATCCCTTGCCAGTTCCTTGTTTTCCTCCCTTGTTACAGCCTCTTTACAGCACCCTCTCTGACATTTATTGGCAGCCCATCTTTCCTGTTGGCAGCTGCTCTCCCCTGTTTGCAGCTGTTCACTCCCCTTCGCAGCGTCATGTCCCCACCCCAAGGGTCCCTTTGCTTCTCGCCCACCGCCGGGGACATGGCAATCTCATTCACTGCTGCCGTCCACCACTTCCAGTTGCAGGCTGCTTCTCTTATTTGCTTACTGTGGGCCTACGAGCAACAAGTGCAAGAGGGAAAGAGCCTGTGACTGGAAAGTCAGCTCCCCACAGATTCTGTCCATTCTATTCATGGGGTCTACTACTGGCCACCTGTATGATTGAATTTTTCTGGGCATTTGTGGGGCTGAATCTTTCGGGTTGTCACTGCCATGTGTAAGGAGCATTGTTGGGCATGGAGCAGACCTTAGTGAACCATGCCCAAGAATGCAAGGTGCCAGGCCTTCAGTGCTCCCTGATGTTATGGACCACCTGACAGGCCCACTTTATCTTCATCGTGAAGAGTGATTTCTTTAAAGCCCTCCTCACTGGCCTCTCTGCTTCCACCCTCTACGCATTCAGCTAATCCACAACTCTGCATTTCCCACAAGGCCTGCACACTCATCAACCTTATCCTCACCCAGTGCCGCTGGCTGCCTGTGTCCCTGCAAAAGAACTTCAAGATCCTCAGAAGGCAAAATGCTGCTGGAAATCTGAAATAAAAACAGAAAATGCTGGAAATACTCAACGAAATGAAGAAGGTAGGGTCACACTTTCAGATCTATGACGCTTCGTCAAAACTGTCTGAACTGTTTCCTACATTCCAACAGTGACTACTCATTGCAATCCATTGGCTACGAAACATTTTGCCCTATGATTGTGAGCAGCACAATATAAATATTGAAGTTCTTTACTCTTTCCTCCCTTCTGAGTGAGGAGGTTGTCTGAGCAGGCAGCATAACAGTGGCTTCCACTGTGGTACTAATGGAGCTGACGACTCAGTCCATATTGTGAAGTATTAGCTCCATGATTTGTCTGAAGTCTTGCGAGAATTTGGAGCTGAACTCCTTCCTACCCCAGGAGATTGTGCGTGAGGTTTTGTTTAGTGGCCTGCCCAATGCTTCTGTCATTTCCAGCTTGACCTCCACCAGCCCCTTTGGTAGCCTGGACCCTTTGACCACGTCCGGCAGAGTGAAGTCAGCATGTAGCCTTGCCCACTGGTGTGCTAGTACCTATGCCATCCCATCGCCCTTGCCCAGTTCCTGTAAACGTAGGTCCAGTAAATCATACTGTGCAGAAAGTGTGCCACTGTCTGGGCTGGTTCTGAGAATCTGGTTGGGTGACAGTACTTCTTTCTGAAGACTTGCCTACACTTTTTCAGGTGGTACAAGGTCTTCCGCATTCTCAGTGCTGAAAGGAACAAGAGTTAGCCTATGGTAGGAAGAAGTGGATTCTGGATTGTTATCCTGGGACATCACAACCAGTTACCTTTCGCACCTCTAATTGCTGACCTACCATCACTCAATTTAAATCTCCTCCAATCCCATAATCCTCTGAAACATCCACACTATCAGTTCTGGTCTCTTCAGCATTTCCAGTTTTACGACTCCACTGTTGGCGCTGCACCTTTTGTTGCCAAGGTCCGAAGTTGTAGAATTTCCTCCCTGAATCTCTTCACTTCCCTGCCTCTCTTTCCTCCTGTAACACATTTCTTAAGACCTCTTTTACTTTAGTGCAGTAGATTTTTGCTACTGAGGTGAATTGTCTGAATCGGGAAAGTTCCTGATTTGCTACATGTGTCCAAGGAGAAATGCCTTGTTTTAGTTGGGAAGGGGGGTTTGTGGGATATTGTCAGAGCTGCCTGCCCCAGGCACAGACAAGGGGTGACCACCAGGGCTTCCAAGTGTTGAGTTGGACTGTTTAAAACACCCACATTAATTCCTGGGATTTTGTCCCAGTTGTTTTGTCAAATAGACCTCTACCCTTTACTAATAGTCCCATGCTTCATGTATGCCAGCCTATCCCCTACCCGCCACCCTTTGCCCTATAAATCTTCTGTGCAAACTCTACAACTAGGTACCAAAAGCAGACAAAAAGAACCACGTGGAGGTGAAATAAAATGTTTAAATATGCATAACAGCCTTCATTTCAGTGTTAAAACCTCCATTCGTGAAAGCCTATTCAACACATCTAAAGACCCTCAAGTACTTAATTTCTTATAAAATAAACGGACTTGTATTCAGAAACCCAGATCAAAGGCAGCTAATCTTTTAACAGCCTCTTTAAGCTGTCACTCAATCTATAAATGTATGATCCCCTGCTAGGGTAATTGTAGGTTGTTGAAAGCAGCTGAATATTAATAATGGTCTCATGGTGGCCCTTGTGACAGTGTCAAGAAATAGTTATTGCAACTACTTCAGAACAGATTTTTTTCCAATCCTCACTGATCTGGGTAGGCATTTTATCTAATTCGTAAAGGGCTAACAATTTAACTAACCATACAACTTGACAGTTCTAGACCATCTCTTCCCTTCGTGGCCTTTATCGTTACTGCATAAACTTGTAACTCTCTCCCTGAAGGTGAAGGCTGTTCCTACAATGGAAATGGAATATGACAGAAGTGGGATCAGGCATTCCCAATCATGGTTACGTTTGCCATTTATAAAAGTCTTGGAGGCTTTTATGTCATGTTTTACTAACACACGATGCTGTTGCATAGTCATTGGTGCAACTCAGCCCTAGCCTGTAGAATTGGCAAGCAGTCTTTCTTTCAGGAAGTGAGAATCTCCCTCTTGCACAGTTAAGCTGCTACTCTGAATTCCATGCCATCTTCTCTTGCAAGGTAGGTAGTGTATGTTAGTGAGAGGCTTTCAAGCTACCCGGAGATTATAGTGGTTGAAGTAGACAGCTAATAGTATGTGAGGTGGGTAGTGCAGTGTGGTTAAACTTTAATGAAATGTGATGTAGTAATTGTTGGTGATTGGAAAAAAAAGTGGGTGAGGTAAGTTTTTAGTCCTGTCAATGTTGCTGTTCACAAGGAGAAAGTGAGGACTGCAGATGCTGGAGATCAGAGCTTAAAAATGTGTTGCTGGAAAAGCGCAGCAGGTCAGGCAGCATCAAAGGAACAGGAGAATCGACGTTTCGGGCATAAGCCCTTCTTCAGGACAAGCCTGTGAAACAATATCCTCACCTCAACTCTACTTAGATTATTATATACCTTGAGACTTTGCAGCCACGACCTGATTTCAGTGGTCCTGATATTGATGTAGTCTGCAAAGTCGTCTTGTGAGTCGATACCTGAAGAATGTGCTGCAGCACAGGTGCGGGTGCCTCTGGATTTCAGATCCCATGTATCTACTGCAGAAGGCAACATTGTTAAAAAAAATGCATTTAACAGAACTTATTTCTTTGTTTAAAAAAAACCAGGCAGAGCAACTCGCAGTTTCCTGACTCTGAATACAAGCCCAATAAATGGTAAAAATGAAACAAAATCAGAAATTGCTGGAAAAGCTCAGCAGGTCTGGCAGCATCTGTGGAGAGAAAGCAGAGTTAATGTTTCAGGTTCAGTAACCCTTCTTTCAGAACTTCAGTTCTGAAACATTAACTCTTGCTTTCTCTCCACACATGCTGTCAGACCTGCTGGGGTCTTCCAGCAATTTCTGACTTTGTTTCTGATTTCCAGCATACTCAGTTCTTTGTTATTATTTGTTTAGACACTAAGAATGAGCTGATTTGGCTATGAGATCTTGGGGAAACTGTTGAAATGACTAGTTGTTCCAACGAGCAACTATTCCCAGTGACAGTTAATAACAAGAGAATACAGATTTCAAGGAATTAACAAAATTCTCACCACAATTCTTTTGCTATTACTGAATGAGTTATGATGATTTGCAATGGGTTGCCTGAAAGGATGGTGGGAACAGTTTCAAAGATAACTTGTAAAAGGAAATTGACAGGACTGTACTGAAAAGCCAGGAGAATGGAATGGGTTGCAGAGCAAGGAGCTGGCACTGACATTGGGTGAACCCTGTGCACTTTGCGATTCTGTATTCTCTTGTCTTTGTGGAATATTTCACAATAGTTTTGAGAATTTCTTTGGGCCTTATTTTATTGCCGACTAATTGTCCCAGACCTGAAGCATGTTTTAGTACCCATCCTCAAATCCCATGTATGCTCAATTAGCCAATCAGCATCCTTATTAACATAGGAGAAAGTGAGGACTGCAGATGCTTGGAGATCAGAGTCGGGAGTGTGGTGCTGGAAAAGCACAGCAGGTCAGGCAGCATCCGAGGAGAATGAGAATTGATGTTTTGGGAATAAGCACTTCATCAGATTCCTAATGAAGGACTTATGCCCGAAACATCAATTCTCCTGCTTCCTGAATGCTGCCTGACCTGCTGTGCTTTTCCAGCACTACACTCTCCTTGTTAACATGACGTGTATCTGTTTTCCATTGTCCAATGAAAATATGGCATAGAGTCATAGAGATGTACAGCATAGAAACAGACCCTTCAAGATATCCTAAATCTAGTCCCATTTGCCAGCATTCAGCCCATATCCTTCTAAATCCTTCCTATTCATATACCCATCCAGATGCCTTTTAAATGTTGTAATTGTACCAGCCTCCACTACTTCCTCTGACAGCTCATTCCATACATGCACCATCCTCTGCCTCACCTTAAACCTATGATGTCTAATTTTGAACTCCCACACTTCTGGGAAAAGACCTTGGCTATTTACCCCATCCATGCCCCGCATGATTTTACAAGCCTCTATAATGTCACTCCTCAGTGTCGAACACTCCAGGGAAAAATGCCCCAGCCTATTCAGCCTCTCCCTATAGCTCAATTCCGCCAACACCAGCAACATCCTTGTAAATCTTTTCTGAACCCTTTCAAATTTCACAACCTCCTCCCTACAGCAGGGAGACCAGAATTGAATGCGGTATTCCAAAATGCCATGGCTTGTAGTGATAGCACTAATCCCATTCCTTTGTCCATTACAAATCTTGAGAGGTTTGGTTGCCATTAAATATTTGTAGTGTCCGTTCATCCTACAAGAACTACACAAGAATTTGGGGGTTGTCTTATCTACTTTCATTCTGACTCCTCCCAAACCTCACCAGTGCTGGTAGTCTCATCCATGCCTTTAATTTGACTTTTCTCAATGTCTCCAAGACAATCTCCTTACTTTCAACTTCAGAACTTCAGTTTGTTTAACTCACCACAGTTTGTGCCCTTTCCTGCACCAAGTCCTAATTCCTACCCGACTGAAATTGCATAGATGCTTACGCAATAAACTAAATTTAACTAAAAGGTATTCCATCCTCACAAGCATGTTGCTCAGTGCATTTCTAACAATAAGTCACTGTCAGGTGGGGTTTCTTTAATCCAATTGTGGGCACCTTTGACTGAAGCAAATTCCAAAAGCTTGCCAGTGCTCCTCAGGTCATGAAATCTTTCAGTATCTAATAGGGAATGAAACCAGAATGGAATAAAACTTCACTTAGTTGTGTGAACGTTCTCTGGAACAGGATTCGTTTGGACCTTGTTTTATTTCCAGTAAGTTCCTTGAACAAAAACTCAGCGATCATAGTCTGAGGTCAAAGCTGTTTCTGCCTCAATCTGAAAGAGGCACAATCTGAGTGTGATTAGCCCCAGTTAATGTGACACCCCTGGGAAGTCGTGATTGTAAATCACTGCAAATTGCTTATCCGAGTTGGGTGAGTTGAACCACACATGGAACATTGCATGGCGGCTCAGCAGAGATGAACTGGAAAACTGACTAAACCAGCCATCATTACATTGGTTTGATTGATGAAGTGTCTAATCAGGTTCACCTTGAAGATGATTAAATATCATTGTATGGTGCATAATAATCCACTGAGTGAGACTGGCTCTCACTTTACTATGACATGGAGTTTGAATAAATGGATCGATCCCATATAGTGTCATAGAGATGTACAGCGCGAAAACAGACCCTTCGGTCCAACTCATCCATGCCAACCAGATATCCCAACCTAATCTAGTCCCACTTGCCAGCATCTGGCCCACATCCCTCCAAACCCTTCATATTCATATACCCATCCAGCTGCCTTTTAAATGCTGTAACTGTACCTGTCTCCACCACTTCCTCTGGCAGCTCATTCCATACATGTACCACCCTCTGCATGAAAAAGTTGTCCCTTAGGTCTCTTTTATATCTTTCCCCTGTCACCATAAACCTATGCCCTCTAGTTCTGGACTCGCCCACCCCAGGGAAAAGACCTTGTCTATTTACCCTATCCATGCCCCTTATGATTTTCTAAACCTCTATAAGGTCACCCCTCAGCGTCTGACACTCCAGGGAAAATGGCCCCAGCCTATTCAGCCTCTCCCAGTAATTGAAATCCTCCAATCCCGGCAACATCCTTGTAAATCTTTTCTGAACCCTTTCAAGTTTCATAACATCCTTTCGATCGGAGGGAAACCAGAAATGTCAAAGTAAAATAACAGGAGCTGCATATTTTATTGTTTTTCTGATAGAGGTCTGCTTGTAACTTGTAACTGAAATTGATTCTTGCATTTTTTTTTATTTTCTGCTTTCTCCAAATTCAAGCACCTAGAAGAATAACATCATTGGAAAAAGCATATGCTGCTTTACAGGGTAAGATCTTTATTCTCTTTATTCTCTTTATTGTATTTTGAGAGCAACACTTGCAGTCATCCAATGTACATGGGGCATTGCATCATATTTCTGCTGGCTCCTTTCATTGACAGCACAAAGGTCTCTCCATATGGGCTAAGGATTGCACTGTCTGGTACAACACACACAATCTTGTTGCCTTTCACAATCCTAAAGCCAAAGGTTCAATTTATCATCACTGATGAATGATCACAGTCTTTCTAGTGATCTGTAAACAATATTGAAGCAGTTTTGTCACTTGCATTGAGTTTGAGTTTTGCATTGAGTTTTATTTCAGCCAGTGAAGCAGAGAGTGTCTGAGCTCCAGAATTTAGTTTCAGGGTACACGGTTTCATGTATGTGTGTTTGTGTTTGGGGATTTGGATGGGGGTTCTGTGGATAAACTGCTCAAAGACTTAGGAATGTGCTTACCTGTCATTGAGCAGGATGGGTCATTTTTTTACAGTGTGAAATAATCTTTTTCTCTTTGCAGATATTCTGTAGTACTTCTGTCAGTCATTACAACAGTGAATGCATGCAATGGGGGTAAGATAGCATGATCATGAAAAATAGGAGCGACAGTCAGCCATTAGGTACCTCAAACCTACTCTGCCTTTCATGAAGCTCGTAGCTGATCTAACTGTGATTGTAATGTCCACTTTTTCCTACCTTGGCTCCTGCACCCCACCCTCCCATCACCAGTAACATTCCCCGAACAATAAAAGCCAACATTCAATTTGATTTCCTAATTGCTTGTTGTACCTGCTTGTTAATATGTACAAGGACACCTAGATCACTCTGTACTGTAGCATTCTGCAGCCTCTTTTTATTGAAGTAATATTCTATTCTTGTTTCCAATGTGGGCAATCTTACATTTTCCCACATTATATTACATCTGCCAAATTCTTGTCCCCTCATTTAACCTATCTGTATTCCTTTGGGAACTCTTTGTATCCTCCTCACAAATTACTTTCCCAATGGTTTTGTATCGTTGCCACATTTGACTGTGTTACGCCCAACAAGACCATTACTGGCCCACCTGGTTCAGTTCTAAAGGACATGACTGGGTCTGCAGCAGGTGGTGAAGGAACCAACAAGACAGAAAAACAACATACTTAATTTCATCCTTCCCAGTCTGCTAGTCAGGCTGCTTCTGTCTATGACACTATCAGTAAGAGTGGTCATTGCACAATGCTCATGGAGATAAAATTCCAACTTTAATTGAGGATACCCTCCAATGTGCTCTGTGGCTTTTCCATTGATCTTGCAACTCAAGACGGGACACCTATGAGGTACTGGGCGATGACATCAGCAGCCAAATTGCACTTTAACCCAATCTGCAACCTCATGGCCCGTCATATTCTCCATCAACAATTACCTTTTGAGACAAGTGGTCAACCCTAGTTCAATGAAGAGCATAAAAGAGTCTGTGAGAAGCAGCACCAGGCATTTAGTGCAGCTAAAAAACAGGACTACATGTCCAAGTGCTAAACAGATCTGAGTGATTCCAGAAGTAATGGATCAGATCTCAGCTCAGCAATCCTGCCACATCCAGTTGTGAATTGGTGGAGGACAGTTAAAACAGGAGGACAAGGCTCCACAAATGTCCACATCCTCAGTGACGGGGGAGCCCAGCACAACAGTGTAAACAAATAAGGCTGAGCATTTGCAACAATCTTCAGCCAGAAATGGTGAGTGAGTGATCCAGCTCAACCTCCTCCAGACGTCCTTACTATCACAGATGTCAGTTTTCAGCCAATTAGATTCACTCTGTGATAAAGGCTTGGGATTCTGCAAATAATGTGGGCCCTTATGACATTCTGGCAATAGTACTGAGGAATTCTGTTCCAGAATGTGCAGCCCAAGAAAAGCCATTCCAGTACAACTGGCTTCTACCAGACAATGTGGAAAATTGACCAGGTATGTTCTTGACACAAAAGCAGTGCACGCAACATGCCCAATTACCACCCTATTGTCCACTCTCGATCATCAATAAATGAAAGCAGGGTCATCAACAATACTATCACGCTTGACTTGCTTAGCAGTAACAATCTCTGACATCCAGTTTTAGTTCCGCTAGGCCCACTCAAGTCTTGTTGTCTATCTAGCCTTGGTTCAAACATGGACCAAAGAGCTAAATTCCAGAGGAGAGGTAAGAGTAACAGCCTTTGACATCAAGGCCACATTAGCCTGAGTGTAGCATTATGGAGCCCTAGTAAAAATGGAATTGTGGGAAGACTGGCCACAGACTGGAGTCATACCTAACACGAAGGAAGATGGTAGTGGTTGTTGGAGGTCAGCCATCTCAGCCTCAGGATATCTCCTCAGGATGGTGCCTAAGAACCAACCAACTTCAGCTGCTTCATCATTGACCTTCTCTCCATAGTAAGGTCAGGAGTGGGGATGTTTGCTGGCAGTTGAATAATGTTCTGCACCATTCATGACTCTTCAGATAATGAAGCAGTCCATGTTCAAATACAGCAAGCCCTGGACAACATTCAAGTTTAGGCTGACAAGTGTCAAACAATATTTAAGTTACATAAGTGCCAAGCTATGACAGTTGCCGACAAGAGAGAATCGAACCATCGCTCTTTGATATTCAATGGCATCACCATCATTGAATTTCCACTATCAGCATTCAGGTGTTTGCCATTGATCAGAAACTGAACTCTTTACCATCTGCAAGGTCTAATTCAAGGGTATGATGGAATATTCCCCAATTTCCTGGAGGGAGCAGCTCCAACAGCACACATGTAGCTCAACCTCATCCAGAACAACCAGCCTGCTTGATTGGCATTACATCCACAAACATTCAGTCCTTCTACTGCCAATACTGTACTCGGTAGTAGCATATGTACCACCTACCAGATGTACTGCAAACATTCACCAAGTTTCTAAAGAGACCACCTTCCATAACCATAACCACACTCACTGGGGGCACAGATACATGGGAACACAATCATCTAGAAGTTTCCCTCTAATCTACTCACCATCCAGACTGAGAAATATATCACTATTAGTTCAGTGTTGCTTTAGCAATCACTGTGGGTCTACTGAAATGAAATGGACTACAACAGCCACCTACTCAAGGTCAACTAGGGATTGGCAATAATTGCTGGTCCAGCCATCAAAGCCCACATCTTCCGTACAAAGGTTAAATCTTCCAAGGTTATTGCAGTACCTTTCTTACAAGCTTTTTTTTTGTCATTTATACTTTGTGCGAGAGTGTTTGTCGACCCACATCACCAGCAACTTCCTTTTACCATTGTGTCTTACCTCCAAACTGATTCTGCATCTTGTTCCTCTGAACCAAAATAGTTTCACTCTTTTATTAATAGAACTACCTCACCACCTTCTTCCATTCCTGCAGTCCTTTCAAAATGTCAGATACTTTAATATTCAGGTCCTGGCTGTGGTCACCTTGTAACCATGTCTCTGTAATGGCTATTATATTCTTAACATCTTTTATCTTTGCACCATGAATTCATCCACTTCATTATGAATGCTCCAAGTGATAGGACACAGGCTCTCACCCTCACCTGCAGAGAATGGTATCTATCTCCTGAATTATACTATCCCCGATTATAAATTACATTGTGTTACTCTGCCCGTTTGAATGGCCCCCGGCACTAAGGAGCTAGTGTCAATTTGCTCAACCTTCTTGCTTTGTCCAAACAAGCTACAAAAACCATCAAAACTATTCCATACGTACAAAGGCTGAGGCTCCCTCATTGATACCTTCTTGATTGTCATACCTGTCTACACCCTCCTGCCCCAAACACTGGTCATATCAAAAGTATAGGTACAGTGTCTCCGACCAGCAACCTCAGGACTGAGTCCACAGTCGGATCGGTTCGAGCCGGGTTGGGTGGAGTTGAAGGTCAGTCACACCACTCAAAGTGTGGGTGAAAATAGACGCATGAACCCTAATAGCTCGTACGGAATGCCACTGCACCAATGCAACACTGAGCTAAACATGAATGCAAATGTATTTTACTGATTTAATAATAATTAAAATTCATGCTCTGCAGTCTTGCGTGTCCAAGTTTTCAATAGTGGGATTTACGATGATGTACCTGTACCAAACTAAGAGATCTGACTGTTTCCTGGAAGATAACATCCAGGCAACCTCCCGTTCCCTGATGCATTGCATTGTCCCAAATTCAGATTTGAGCTCGTCAACTCTGTGGCAAAATTCCTTGAGCTGCAGACTGTTATTACAGATTTGGTTGCACTGGATCATAAAGGTACTCAGTAGTATCCTCATGCTGCAGCTGCAACACAGCATCTCTCCTGCCATCTTTATTGTGTTTTAATTCAATAAGTTTCAGATTTAAAAGAAATAAACAGTTAAAATTCATTCCATTTCTTACACTATTCCATTTACAGCGCTAATGCAGGCTTAGATTTTGAAATCATTAGAGAAGCTAATTATATGGGTACAGTACTTTCAGTATGAAATCCTTCCTCCTCTTTGGAAATGAGGTCTATCTCTCAATAACTTGCATTGCACAACCAGCTGGAAGGCAGGCTAGCATTTATTGGAAATGGATGATTTGAGGGGTGCACTATCGCTTGGTACAGCAAATTTTAGATGGTAGCTAAGCAACCAGGAGAAGACAGAGTGGAGGCCTATGCACTTTGCCTAAAGGGAAGCCAGGCTAAGTGAGGCTGAACTGTCCTTTACAGTTAACTCAACTGTGACTTCTAATTATCTGTCCTGAATGGGTCTGTTGCTGTCCTGATAGTTGTAATATGGTGCAAAAATTTCAAAGAAATCCTCTACGAAGAAGATGAAGGTTCTATAGCATCTATTGATGAATTTCACACAGTGATTCAACATATTACTCAATGTGAAACCTTGAAAATGGAAGAAATTATTTCCATTTTGTGGTCTATACCATACCTGAGGCATAATCTGGGACCGGCGTAATGATTTCTATCGAAATATTATTTTGAATTTGCATCCATTCAGTCACCATCCCTTGCAGCTAGGAAAGCAAGCACCTTTGCCTTGGCCTCCTTCACAAAATTTCTTCAAAGGTTTTCCAGGGTAGTGAGACCTTGAAAAGGTGAAATCCTTTTGGATCTACACACACTCAACTTTCCAGGTTGTCACACTGCTTGTCGAGTGTGGGTTGCTGGAAAAGCGCAGCAGGTCGGGTAGCATCCAAGGAGCAAGAGAATCAATGTTTCGGGCATAGAAACATCAATTCTCCTGCTCCTCGGACGCTGTCTGACCTGCTGTGCTTTTTCAGCACCACACTCTTGACTCTGATCTCCAGCATCTGCAGTCCTCACTTTCTCCCTGTTACACTGCTTGTGTTACACTTCCAGGTTGTAGAAGCTGTCACTTTCGTGATTACTTCCCCTGCCTTGCCTTTCAGAATGGAGTTGAGGGCAGCTGGAACTTTCCTCAGCGGACGCTGAGTTGGTTTCATGCTCTCATCTACTTCAATGTGATAATCACCCAGGAGATATCCAAAACGTATGCAAACATCTTTATAATCTTTTAGCATCTGTTCAGCAGTCAACGACTTAGATGCTTGAAAAGTGTTACAAATTTCTTTAGGCACATGTAAGATTAGCAGTCCAAGTTTTAGACTTGTTTTTGGTAAGAAGACTTAAAGTTTGCATACTATCTGGAAACTCAGATATTCCATCTTCGATCTTTCCATTGCTCTGACCATTCTACTTTGATATCTTCTTGGGATGAGAATCATTCTATCATAAAGCCTCAACTTTATCTTTGAAGCCTTTGAGTTTAGATTACCGTCTGGAGGCAATTCTCACAAGTCTATGAAGTTCATGATTTTGCACGTAGCACCAATGTCTATCATTGATGCTGTCCTTCTGCAGCCACCATTTATCATCATTAAGCTAGATGGTGTCAATCTAGAATGATTAATCAGAATCCTCATTCAACATCTCTCCAGCAACAATCTTCATAGTCTTGCTTTACTTCTTTAAAGCAAAATGCTTGCATAGAAAGTGATTCAGCTTGTGGTAGTTTAAACATTGTTTGCCCCACACTTGGTGTGTTTCTTTGTTTTATTTTCTGTTGTGTCCTCTGCAACGTTTCCATCCTGTGTTCCAGCCTTGTTCGATCTTATGTCTGTACTGCAAATATTTCCTCATTTTTTCCATTGTGTTACTTTGTTAGGCCTGGACTGCCACTAAGGCCTTATGCGTTCTCCCATTAATGTAATGTAATCTAATCTAATCTGTAATGTAATCTAATCTAATCTAATACTCCCCAACTGATCATCAACAACCTCCTGAGCTTTTGCACATGTCATTAGTTTTCTTGAGTGCGTTTCTTTTCTCTTAGCGAATGTGCTGTTGTGGTGGAATCCTTTATTCTTAAGACCATTCCATCTCTGATGAGATCACCTTCACAAGAGTCAGCTTTTGTGCAGTGTTTCAAGCTGACCAGTGTTCTTCACTCTCCCTGAGCTCTGATTCTGAAAAGATATTGTTCATAAATAACATTTAGTTAACGGTTTGAATGGATCTTTAAGGTTGTCAATATTTCTCCAGTCTGACTTTTCTGCTCTTCAGACTGTCGGATGCAATACAGTTTATAGCACCCTCCGCCCCCCCAGCACGGATTACAGAATCAATACTCATTTGTTCGGGTTTTCTATTCAGTTCTGCAACCAGCTCATAGTTTTGCCATTGAGATTGGAAGAGGTTCCAATTCTGTCTCATATCACCTTTCATTTCCACAGCAAAAGGGACAGGAAAATTCAAAGTCAATCTGACCCACCCAGCAGTTCACAGCGACAGGCTGCTGTTCTGTTTATTTATGGCTGCTTCTTACAGTGTTCTCAAAATCCCCACAATTCCAACTGTTCTTCCAGCATGTTCCATGTTTAGGTTTTACGATTTTCTCTTTCTAAACCAAAAGCAAATATGAGCAGTCACATGACATCGCAAGACATGGCGTACAATATTCTGCAGTCAAAGACCATCTCCAAATCTGGGGGTGAGGATGAAAAAGTCAAGCGCCCCAGAAATTTTTACCAACAATATCTGATCTTAACCTGAACTGAGTTATAGTGCTGGTGAACTAAACATGGGAGTGAGAGGGGTGCAAAATAAGTCTGAAGGACACAAAGCCTTGGATAACAAAGCAACATTTAGATTTAGGTCAATGAAGTCCAATATTGCAATTTAAAATCTATATAACGTCTTTAACAGTGAGCCATGCCATGCTAGTTCACAGAAGCATTATAGAGTAGGTTAGAATACAAACGACAGAAGAAGAAAATGGTAGATCAAGTCACTGGTCAAAGAGAGAAGGGTGCAGAGAGAGATAGCAACTGAAGACACAGCCACCAATGGTAGAGCAATTAAAATTGGTATACAGGAGGCTACAACAAAGTAACCTTGAAAGCTGTGGGACTGGATGAGGTTGACATAGGATTAGGGTTAGGGTGGGGGGTGGGGAGAGCATGGGGCATTTGAAAACATACACATACATGAATTAAGAGCCATTAAGTCCCTCAACCCTGCTCTGCCATTCAATAATCTTATGGCTAATCTGATTATAACCTCAAGTTCACATTTCTGCCTACTCTGATAACCTTTCAACCCCTTGTTTAATAAGAATCTATCTACATCTACCTTAAAATATTCAAGGAATCTGCTCCCAGCACTTTTCAGGAGGAGAGTTCCCAAGACCCTCTGACAGAAAGCATTTTGCTTAATCTGTTTTAAATGAGTGACACCCTTGTTTTAAACAGTGACCCGTAGTTCTAGATTGTTCCATAAGTGGAAACAAACATGATCTCTACACCATGTTGTCAAGACCCCATGGAATCTTACATGTTTCAATCAAGTCATTTCCTTCTGTGCAAATTCCAGCAGATATAAGCTGAGTCTGTCCAACCTTTTCTCATAGGATGATGTCCAATTCGGGTATGAATCTGGTAAACCTTTGAACTGCTTCCAACACATTGATATCCTTCCTTAGATAGGGTGACCAATACTGTACACAGTACAACAGATGTGATTGTACCAGTGCCCTTCAAAACTGAAGCATAACTTCGTACTTTTGTATTCAATTCCCCTTAACAATATATGTTCAGTCCATTAGCTTTCCTAATTACAAACTATTTATGATTCATGCACTAAGACACCCAGACCCCTCTGCATCTCAGAGCTCTGTAAATGTTCACCATAGATGAGAAGTTTAATACCTAATTGGGAACCAACATAGAGAAGCTAGGGCAGGGATAGCAGGGGAAAGGGGGACACAGCAAGTTTAGACAGCAGCAAAGATTTGGATTACCTCAAAATTAAGGAGGGTAGAATTTCTGAGAGCAGACAGGAATCTTTTGTCCTATCTTATGTGTTGAAAGAAGGAACTCCGAAAAGAAAATACAAATGCTCCGTGACTGCATTATCCAATAAGTGATCAAGAAAATGGAAGCTCTGAAAGCCGAAACATTGCTCCCAAAAAAACAAGCAGTAGTCCTTTTATGTCAGGAATGTCTTTGGGGAAAATAAAATATATTTTAACCCTTTATGTAGACTGTGTCAGGGGATTATTGGTGTATAAAGAGCACAGAGGGATAATTGATGTGAAAATGCAGTGAGGAATTTGTAGTTAGGTATCTCAGATATTGAAAGTTTGAAATAACTTTGGGTCTATTCTTCTGCTCTGGGACTAAATATTAGGTATGTACAGCATTTTTGATACCACAACTATGCAAGTGCATTTGGTATGATTACTGCCTCCAATCTAATGTTTTCTCTCCATGTTTGTTAATTAATTTGTCTGTAAATGATATATTTTAAAGTTTAACACATTTCAACAACACGTAGTACGCAGAAAGGACTTGACACAGGAGTAACAAGGCAGACAGATCCAAATCCTGAAATGTTTTTAAAGGATTGTTAACATTGGGAGATAGGGCAAATTATCTTTCACTGGAAGAACTTTGTGGGTTTCTTTAATGTTCTGTGAGATGGGAAATTTAAAAATATCTCCTTTTTCCAAGTTTATAGTTACAGGGTCTCAATCAGGCAGACAGAAGTCTCAAGATAGAGCTTTGTAATTGTAACCCTATTGAGTTGACACAGTGTGATGAATGCTTACACTTTGTCTAGTGACCACTTTATTTGTTGTTTTAATATTTTGGTTACTTTTCACAATTTAGAGGATGAAGAGGCAAACAGACTTGGAGAGAAAGTTATACTCAGAGAGCAAGTGAAGGAATTATTCAATGAGAAATACGGTATGTTTCCTCAGCATTCAGTATTGAGTTAAACATCTTTCCCTGTCTGAAATCCGTTTTCCAGTTCCAGTGTTTGGTAATGTTATAATTATTGTTTTAGTGACCTTTTGAAATCTTGTTTATGCTTTTAATCTAGTTTTATTTGTATCTTTGATTACTCCACTGTGAATATTACAGTAAAATTCTGAAGACATATAATTTGTAACTTCATGTTAGTTCTATAATAGCAGTTAACAAGTTTTTAGTCATTAGCACCATGCTTATTTTCCACATCTGGAAAACTCACCTTAAAGGCTTTGAATGCTGGGATCATCAAACTATCCAAGACTGTGATTGACTGATTTTGTTGAGGTAAAGTTTCAAAGAATTATTGATCAAAGTTGGGAAGATCAAGTGGGGATGGATTGATGATCAGCCATGATCTGACTGAATGACAGCTGACTTGAGGGACTGAATGGCTGACTTCTGTTCTTAATGTCTGACTACAGTTTTTGCTTCCTTGCCTTGCCTGAGGTGGAGAATCATTCCCAGATAATGGTTATCTGAGAGTCAGCCACCCCGCAGCACCCCACCCGTGTGGTTGTTAAAAGGGATTTTGAATTTCAAATAAGGCAAATCTCAAGGGAAAATCCCTTACTGTGAAAGAGATGGTTTTGAGATTAAAAGCTCTCAGGCTTGGAAAAGAAAAGAATAGGTTTGGACTGGATCTGATGGAATTGAATGTTGACTTAAAGAGCAGTGTAAAGTACAGCAATGTTTTCCATTTAAAGTACAAGTTGTCTATAAGGGTAAACTGTTCCAGTAAAAATCTTATGATGTGAAATCTTGTCATGTCAACCTTTCAGTCATTAACAGGAAGTTCAAATTTCTTTTAGGGAGTCAATGGTCTGTACATCTAACAAGAAGTAAATGTGCTGAGGCACTACTGTCGGTTTTTAACCAGCTAACCTCTTGCAGTGAACTAGTGGTTTCTTACTCTTGTCCAGCCATTCTATATTTAGGCATTATCTAAATTGGTTATCTGGAAGCAGGTAAGAGGATACCCACCCACCCAATCAACCCAGGGTGGCATGGTGGCTCAGTGGTTAGCATTGCTGCCTCACAGTGCCAGGGTCCCAGGTTCGATTCCAGCCTCAGCTGACTGTCTGTGTGGAGTTTGCACACACTCCCCGTGTCTGCGTGGGTTTCCTCTGAGTGCTTGGATTTCCTCCCACAATCCAAAGATGTGCAGTTTAGGTGAATCGGCCATGCTAAATTGCCCATAGTGTTCGGGGATGTGTAGGATAGGTGCATTAGTTCAGGGGTGAATATAGGATATTAGGGGAGGGGGTTACTCTTCGGAGGGTCAATGTGGACTTGTTGGGCTGAAGGGCCTGTTTCCATACTGTTGGATTTCTAATTTCTCTCCTGTCTCCCAAGGAGAAGTTGAACCCTCCCAATTCCTCTAATGAAGCTTCTCCAACTTGATGCCTCTTTGCTCCTTGAAGGTGCTCCTTAAAACTTATGATCAAACTTTTTATTTGTTCTAGTACTGCCTTATTTAAGTCATTGTCTAATTTTGTGTCGTAGCATTTTCTGTGAAGATCTTTGAGTCATTCTACTGTATCAAAGGCATTATACAAACGTGAATTGCCGTTGATTGGTCAGCAATCAGTCTGGTCACAAAGAGCTAATTTGACGGCAACCATTGATCATTAACGCATGTCAGTCATGGATTCAGGGAGATTTTCTTTTCTAAAACATTAGTTGAAAAATGTGCTGGAAAAACACAGCAGGCCAGGCAGCATCCGAGGAGCAGGAGAATCGACGTTTCGGGCATAAGCCCTTCTTTCTCCTCACTTTCTCCTAACTTTTCTAAAACATTAGTCAGCTCTCAGCCAACGCATAATCGCTGAGACCATTCAAGGTAGACAGCAAGTATCAGGAGCTTTTCACCAGTCGTATGGAGAGCAGCTCAACGTGCTGTGCAACTACTGCCATCATCAGTTTATAGAGTCATAGAGATGTACAGCACGGAAACAGACCCTTCGGTCCATCCCGTCCATGCCGACCAGATATCCCAACCCAATCTAGTGCCACCTGCCAGCATCCGGCCCATATCCCTCCAAACTCTTCCTTTTAATATTCCCATTCAAATTTCTCTTAAATGTTGCAATTGTACCAGCCTCCACCACTTTCTCTGGCAGCTCATTCCATACACGTACCACCCTCTGTGTGAAAAAGTTGCCCCTTAGGTCTCTTTTATATCTTTCCCCCCTCACCCTAAATCTATGCCCTCTAGTTCTGGACTCCCCGACCCAGGGAAAAGACTTTGCCTATTTACCCTATCCATGCCCCTCATAATTTTGTAAACCTCTAAAAAGGTCACCCCTCAGCCTCCGACGCTCCAGGGAAAACAGCCCCAGCCTGTTCAGCCTCTCCCTATATCTCAAATCCTCCAACCCTGGCAACATCCTTGTAAATCTTTTCTGAACCCTTTCAAGTTTCACAACATCTTTCCGATAGGAAGGAGACCAGAATTGCACGCAATATTCCAACAGTGGTCTAACCAATGTCCTGTAGAGCTGCAACATGACCTCCCATTTAACCAGTGTATGGACAGAAGTGAAAGAAAATCAAAACTGCTCATGATGTAGATATATCAGAGGGAAGGGATAATGTGTGTCATCCAACTAAGTACATATCCTGCAGTGGGATAAGTTTATACTTATGATATGTTATCTTTCAGGAGAGGCCCTGGGACTGAACCGGCCTGTTTTGGTGCCATACAAATTAATCCGAGATAACCCTGATGCGATTGAAGTGACTGGGTTACCAGATGACATCCTTTTCCGGAACCCGACCACCTACGATCTTAGCAGATTGGAAAAAATTCTAACAGTCCGAGACCGAATCAGGATGACCATTAAGAGTCAGTTACAGTAAGTATGCAGATCCTTATCATTAACAAAATTTCATAGTTCACTATTGTATGGCAGTATTGTTCAGCCGAGTCTCAGAGGTATGAAATTTGTTTCACGGTCAGAATCCAAATAATAAACTTTGTCCCTAAAGAAAACTGCCGTTCACTAATTAAATGGCTAATGGCTGCACCAGGGCAGAGATTTCCAGAAATCATTGAGACTGTCCTGAAATATGTGCATCCTAAAAAAGTGCAAGGGGCAAACAGTATTTTCCTTTAGTTTACATTATCCAGCTGAGCTTCACTTGCGTGTGGATATTTTTACATTGCGGCTTTGAAGACTCTGAATTACATTCCCATTAAATTGTATGGCTCGGCCTAACTGGGTGGTTAAGGACAGGATACAAAAAAGTTTGAGCAGATGAAAGGTTTGCTTTGAGCTCTCTTCTTGAGGGAGGCATTTCAACTTGTGTTAGGCTGTGATGAAATCAAAGCCTTTTTTTCATTGGCAGGAGGGTCACTAACCGAAGAACACAAATTTGCAATAATTGGCAGAAAGAAAACAAGGAGAGATGGGGGAGGGAAGATGAAGAGGATTTCTTTTTCAGGGAGTTCTTACTGGTATGCACAGCCTTTAAGGGCAGTAGAAGCAGTTTCACTTGTCACTTTCAAAGATGAATTAGCTTGAAAAGGAGTAATTTGAAGAAGTATGAGGAAGGAGCAGGGGAATGGGACTAACTGGGTAGCTGTTTCAAAGACTGGATGTAAGTAGTGGCTGCCTCCTGTGCAGACTGATTCTCAGTTTTTTTGTCACTATCCATTACTTTGTCTTTAAAGGACATACCTTTTAGTTTTTACATATTTCTTACAAAGAATGATTAACATGTGGGTGTTTGTTTTCTGTTCATTTTGTTTGAATAGCTTTTTTTGCTGAATATGTTTGTGCTTTCTTTCATAGTTCATGTTTATTTACAATCTGTCTATGGACGTTTAATGTCCATCACTTGAAGTGTGAGGCTACATTTAGTGCTGTAAAAAGATAACTGCAAGTCAGGGTCATTGTTAATCGTGAGGTTCTCACAGCACTGCAAAATCAGCTCAAAAAAGGAAGTGCAGTAACGAGCAGTTTGTTTACGGGAACTCTGCAAAGATCAGCAGAGGAACTGTTTTTTTTTAAATGTGGAAGGCTGGCAGATAGAGAACTAAGTTATTAAAGTAGAATCTGTGTTTTAGGTAGGAACCCATTGTCTAACATTAATAAGATGTAATAAGAATTAACTAACTTTGTTGCATAATTATTTTGTTGAGTGAATAAAGGTTGGTTCCTCACAATAAGGAGGGGAGCTAAAATGCTGTGCAATTTTGCCACCATTTGGGATGGAAAAATAGATGCATATCTTTGTGACAGACTTCATCTATAATGTAATTACTTTGAAAATAAATGAAAATGGCACTCAGTAGAATGTATACCTTCACCATGCTGTGTTAACTCAAGATTATAACATTTGCGCAGCTATTCCTTCAAGTATTTTCCCTGTTTGGTTATGGCTCTGTAGCTACAAATTTTAAATAGATGATTTTAATAGCATATACCCTGTCTTTGAGAAGGCTTCAGGTAAATCCAAGTCCAAGAACCTCGTCTGAGAACTTCTGCTCACATCTTGACAATTGGAACAAACTGTGCCTTGGCAGCCCAGACTATCTACCACCTTCTGAAACAATCCAGCACTTTCTTTTTCAAGATTTATTTTCAATTTATTCTTTCTCCCAATTTTAATAGCGTATTTGAAAAGTTCAAAGATCCAGATCTCATTATCTCACCTACCTTCAGTGGCAGATGGGTAATGAATTCTTGTCATTGGTTGATGTAATGTGTCTTACTGAAGAACAATGTGATGATGGTTGCCGATACTACATTTCTCTGACCAGCTAACAACTACAGCCACCTCTGCTCCAGTGGTGCTGAAGAGATGCACAAAGCAGGTTGTCCAGTGCAATTGAAAGTACCACAATTATAACAACTCGTATTTACACAAACCTTTAAAATACAAAGTATTATTATGATCTAGTGCCTCCAGTTATTATGGGGTAATGTCTGGTTAAAGACAAATTAGACCCCCGACACAAACCTGGCTGGATAGATAAATTTTACTGAAGTCAACTTTTATTAAAACATAAGGATACAATGTTGCAGTCTTTGTTTTAACAATACAACAGAAGTTTATTAACAACAATCAAGAAGATAAACAAATCCCACTCTATTCCCTTAGAACACAGATTCACAGAATTTTGAACACATATCAAGAATAACCCAAGCACTGTTTATAGATTGATCAGAAACAACAGCTTTATATTAGAATCAGTATGCTCTCGTTCAGCTGCCAAATGCTGTTGCAATTCTAGGAATATCTCGTGCTATACCCATGAAAGACTTAGTTCAGCTTAAAAAGGGAGAAAAAAACTTTTTTTTAAAGTACCTTTATGGGCTTGAAATTATTAAATATAATCTCATCTGCCTGAACTAGAGATAATTCTTTCTTAACTTATTATTTTGTTCCTGCGTTATACAGTTCCTGATGCAGCTTTGATTCCTTCTTTTTATTTTGAAAGCTTCAAAACTTTAACGTCTCTTCTTTTCCACTGACAGCATCTCAAAGCTCTGATTTGGGACTAATAATAACATTTTATTCCAGGATAATTTCATGAGGAATGTTGCTTAGCATGTTACTCCTTTAAAAGGAAGCAGTTTGGAGCTTGATACATGTTTCACTTTCTCTCGACTTCACAGAACAAACCGAAAAATACCAAAAGTTTGGAAAGTTCTTCCACTAAGCTCTATGGGTAGTTCTTCAGGAACTCTGGGTAACTTGTCCTTGCTAGGAATTATGGGTATTGTAGTTTTGAGAAGTTGATTGTTAATTCTAAACACACAGACAAATCCATGTTCAACTTAGAATTCCCAGAACCCAAGCTTGCAGTAAGCAACATTACACATTTGTAAATCTCTCAGCATCATCACAATCACCCCAAATTACGGGATTAATTACAGGAATGTAATTATAAACCAAACATAAGAGGGAGGTGACCAAAAGAAGTGGGTTTTAAGGAGTGTCTTAATGCAGGAAAGAGTGGCACAGGTTAAGGGAACAAATTCCAGAGTTTTGGAACAAGCTGGCTGACAGCCAGGGAAGGGACAGAGAAAATGGGGGGTGTACATCATTTCTAGAGGAGCACTCCCTGCTCTCTTAGCTCACAAACATAAAATTAAAACAACTAGCACCAGGTTCTGGCTCCAACCCCTGTACCGTCTAACTGACATAATGTCACCCATGTGCAGGCCTGAGATTAAAATTGCAATTTGGTCCTGATGTCATGATTGGCAATTGCTCCGCATAATTAAAGGAGCCCCATCACCTTCACGTGGGTGTCGCTCATAGCTAAAAATAATTGGATGAATTTACTGGGATAAATTTACTGGCTGCCCTGATTTTATTTGAGCACCTGGTTAAAACTGAACTTCTCAAGACCATATTTTTGGAAAAACTCAATTTGTAAGAAGTGATAATTATCTGTTTTCACAAAGAGGGATTTCAATTTGATCTTTATTTGTTTTTTTAATCAGTGAATGCATGTGTTAGTTGAGCATTTTTGAACATTTGTGCTTTTTTTTGTGCCTTAATTGAATTAACAGTCATGGTAACCAGTAAAATAATAACTTAAACCATTACCCCAAAGCTCAATAGTAGATACCTGTGAAAATTACTTAGTATTACAAAGAATCAAGGAAGAATCTATATATAAAGTTTCCATAATCTTACCAGAGTGCAGTATTGCCCCATCATTAGAGAGAGATCATTTGTGCTGGTTTATCCTGAGCGTCACTATGCCTCAGACAAGGGGGAGAGGTTGAGAAGGAGAGTCGTTCATGGTAACCTCAGCTGGTGCGAGAATTGAACCCACGTTGTTGGCATTGCTCTGCATTGCAAATCAGCCATCCAGCCAACTCAACTAACCTAGCACCGATAAGCAGGCTCAATTGATCAGTTTGTGTTACTGCTTGTTTCAAGCTCCCTCACGTTCAGTCATCATGTTCTTTACCACAGAAATAGGCCCTTCAGCCCATTGTGTCTTCAGTGGACTATTTTAGTCTCATTTTCTAGTATTTGACCCGTAGCCTTTTACACTGAGACGTTTCAGTTGATAATCTGAGCACTACTTCAATGTTATGATGGATTGCTCATCTACCACCTTTTCAGGCAATGAGTTAAAAATATCCACCATCCCCTGGTCAAAAATATTCTTTGTTTAATCTGTTTGAAACATCGTGCCCCTTACTTTAAATGTATCCACTTGATTATTGACCCTTCTACTAAGGGAGAATTTTCTTCCCATCTACTCTATACCCCTTGGAATTTTGTATACCTCAATCAGAATCCCCTCCTCAGCCGTCTCTGCTCACAGATAAACAACTCCAACCCCTAGTCTTGTGCTGCCGTGGTGGGCTAAATCTGCTTCTGTACTGTATGGATTGGGAGGTTCACAGCTGAAATGCTCCACCCCAAGCTACATCCTGGTGAATCTCCTCTGCACCCTATCTTGTCCAATCACATCCCTCCTATATAGTGAATAGAACTGCACTCTGTGCACACAGTTATTTAAACCAAGCAGTATATCCTTTTATTCTTTTTGCCCTCATGTGTTTAGAATCATAGAATAGATACAGGACAAAAACAGGCCATTGGGCCCCTCTCCAAGAGGAATTCCCTTAAAGTCACACTCCTGCTTTTCTCCATTGCTCTGTTCATTTTTTTTTTGTGTTTTTGAATAATGACCCAATTTTCTTCCAAAATCCTTGAATAGAATATGCCTCCTCACATTCTCAGAGCGTTCCAGATCCTAACCAATTGTCGCAGAAATTATGTTTATATTGACAACAAATCAATGTCTCTTTTAATTTGCCAATATGTGACTAGCTTCCCCTAGATGCCATCTGTGTTGTTATCTTTGGGTAGTCCAGATGGCAGCATATTTCACATTCCACCCACCACTGAAAGGGCTTAACTCGAAATGAAACTTCAAAGCAGCCCAGATGGACTGCTGAATAGTTTCATGATTCCATGGTTCACTTCGGACTACACGAGAGGCCATAACATGATTCCAATTTTAAAATGTTTGAAAATTAGAAACATAGAAATAGGAGCAGGGGTAGGCCATTCAAACCATTGAGCCCATCCACCATTCAGCATGATCATGGGTGACCTTTGTCTCGACACCATGCCCCTGCTCTCTCCCGTACCTCCTTGACACATGTAACTTCCAGAAATCCATCCATTCCTTTCTTTGTTATATTCAGTGACTTTATCTCCTTAGTCTTCTGTTGTAGTGAAGTCCAGAGACTTACCACCCCTTGAGTGAAGACATTTTTCCGAATCTCAGTCCAAAATGACCTTTTGCAAATCTTGAGACTGTGACCCTTTCATCCTAGGGCCCCAACCAGTGGAAACATTGTCCCTGCACTTAGTCTATCCTGCCCTGTCAGAACATTGTTTTAATGTGATCTCCTTTTGAACTCTGGTGTATACTGGCCTAGTTCCCAATCTATTCTCCTCTGACAAATCTGCCATCCCAGAAATCAGTCTGGTAAACTTTCATTGCACTCTCTCTATGGCAGGTATATTTTTTTTCTTTGAGAAGGAGACCAAAACTACACACAATAATTCAGGTGTATAACTGAGGTCGTGTATAGCTGCAATAACATCCGAGTTCCTGTATTCAACCCTTTCTAATGGCTGGTCCACAAGGACACCCAGATCCCTTTGCATATCAACAATCTGTCCCATCTATCACAATTTAAGTAATATCCTGCTGAAATGACTATACAGAGGCTGGTATCCATTACCAAGTCACAATACACAGGCTGTGGGCCAGCCAAGTCAATCCCCTGGAGATTTTAAATTCCCTGATTATATTGGTCAGCCAGGGCTTCCTGATTGGGGGTTGTTAATTTGGGCCAATCAAGAATCTCATAGTCAGAGGTCCACCTGGTTCCAATTACTACATACTTCTCCCCCTAAGGCCGGGGATGTAGATGTGGGCTTTCTCTTGTAGCCATGATGTTTTTACCCCAGATCCGGTTCCTCTGATTTGGAGTCTGACACAGGTGGTGTGTGCCAGACCATAGCCAGCCTCCTCTTTCAGTGGTAACAGTAACGAGGCTGTATCCATCTCGACTCTGAAGTTTCCTTGACACTAGATGGAGGGGGAGAATCTAGTTTCTGACAGGTCTTCTGGCTGTTCTGAGGGGCCAGAACAGTTTTACTCCTGCCCTGTTTGCAAGGTAACAGCTTTCAGGTGATCTACTTGTTTGCTCAGGACCATCTCACCAACTTAAACTTTGTAAATCCAGGACCTGATCTTATGTTAACCTCACCTCGTATCCATACAGGGTCATTTCCATGGTTCCTCCACTGAACTTTGTCCCCTGGATTAAATAGTCTCTCTTGTTTAGAGGAGGAATTTGGCCGGCATTGGTGTTCCTGCTGTTTGAAATCCCGTCCCAGAGTCTGTGAATATCTGGTTTAACCTGGTGCAGAGTCTTCTCCCCATCAGCAACTCTGCTGGAGCTATCCATGTTGTTGCCTGAGAGGTTGTCCTACAATCGAACATGAACTGGGACAGCTTGGTACTAATTAATTCTAAACGCTGATTCTTTGAGTCTGCCTTCAGCATTTGGACTGCTCTTTCCACCAAATCATTGGACAATGGATGATATGGAGCTGTCCTTATATGCTGAATGCCATTCGACTTTAGGAAATATTCAAATTCCCTGCTGGTAAAAGACATCCCATTGTCAATTAACAATACTTCCAGGAGTCCATGTATCATGAGTGATGCTGCAGCTTCTCAGTTGTCGTCCCTGAGTTTGCCAAATGAACTTTATGCACATCCAACCACTTCGAATTGGAATGCACAATGACCAGGAATATTGAGCCCATTAAAGGACTGGCATAGTCAACATCATACTTGCCTTCATTGCTCAGTCCTTTGAGTATAGGAGTTGGGAAGTCATGCTGAAGTTGTACAGGACATTGGTGACGCCTCTTCTGGAATATTGTGTCCAGTTCTGATTGCCCCATTTTAGGAAGGATATTACTGGAGAGGGTTCAGAAAAGGTGTACCAGTATGTTGCCAGGTATGGAGGGTTTAACTTGTAAAGAAAGGCTGGATAAGTTGGGACATTTTTCATTTGAGCGTAGGAGTTTAAGAGGTAGCCTGATAGTTTATAAAATAATGAAAGGTATAGATAGAGTTAATGGTAATTGTCTTTTCCCTAGTATTGGGGTATTTCAAGACTAGGGGGCACATTTTTAAGGTGAGAGGAGAAAGATTTAAAAAGAACGAGAGGCGATTTTTTTTTTACACAGGGTGGTTCATGTGTGGAATGAACTTCCTGAGGAAGTTATGGATGTGGATACAGTTACAACGTTTAAAGAACATTTGGATAAATACATGAAAAGGAAAGGTTTGAAGGGATATGGGCCAGGAGCAGGCCGGTGAGGCTAGTTTAGTTTGGGATCACGTTCGGCATGGACTGGTTGGACCGAAGGGTCTGTATCCATGCTGTGTGACTATGTAACCGAGTCCTGCGTTTACCCGGCCAATCCCACTCATGGGGCTGCCGCCAGTGGCAGTTTAATTATTCCAACCCACGTGTAGGGGGACATTTCAGGATGTGCATTCTTCTCGGTACAGGTTTTCTTACTCAAGTCAGGCCTTATAGGACACCGTTGCTGTCTCGAGTCCATACACCAGCAGCAATTACAATGGCCTGCCCGCTCAGATCCTGAAGAACTTTTAACCATTTAGCTCAACATTGTTGTGAGATTTTGCTGTGGGCTTGACCAGGGTCCCTCTACTCAGGATATGCCCTTCTTGAGGCTCTGTGATTGCCTCCACTCAAGTGATGTTCCCCATGGTGAGGGTATCCACTTCCATTGGGATGCTGTATAGTTCCCATGCTCCAACTGCCGCATTCTCTAATGACAAAGCTGGTTGTTGTGCCTGCTTGAAGTCCAGTTGGTCTTCAGCTAGTAGGCGTTTCTGCATGGTTACATCATTAATCCCACATACCAAACAGTGTCTCAGCATCTCATTTAGGGTTAACCCAAAATCACATGTCTCTGTCGGCCATCTTAACCTCATCAAAAATCCCAATATGGACCCCTGCAGTTCTCTAACAGCCAAATAAAACCGATAGCATCTCAGAATTGGAGGAGGTTTGGAGTCATGATATTCGTCAACTCTTGAAAGGTTTTAGTGTCTGGTCTCTCTGGGAAAGTTAAGCCTTTTATAACCGAGAAAGCTGCAGGTCCGCAAGCAGTCAGAAGGATTATCCATTGCTTTCATCTGCCCCAGTGTCATTTGCCTGGGAAAAAAATAATAATTTTTCCATCTAATGGGCCCAGTCTTTGCCAACAGGATCGAATGAGTCAAGCTTCTCAAATAAAGGCATGATGCCAGAAATGCTCACCCCTACTCCAGAATGACTGTTGCGAGCGAATGTTCTTCAGGTACTTCCTGTTTTCTCCTGTCACCACTGAAATAACTGCACAGAGACTGGTATCTCATACCAAGTCACCCTTTGTTTATTTGTTCACAGTACATTGGCTGTGATTGCCAGCTCAGAGTCAATCCCTTGAACTGAGGAGATTCTAAATAAGACCATAAAGCAGAGGAGCAGAAATTAGGCCATTCAGCCCATCGAGTCTGCTCCACCATTCAATCATGGCTGATAGGTTTCTTAACCCTATTCTCCTCCTTTCTCCCATAATCCTTGATCCCCTTGATACTCAAGAACCATTTATCTCAGTCTTAAGTATACTGAATGACCTGGCCTCCACAGGGAATGAATGCCATAGATTCACCACTCTTTGGCTGAAGAAGTTTCTCCTTATCTCTGTTCTAAAAGGTCTTCCATTTACTCTAAGGCTATGCCCTCAAGTCTTAGTCTCTCCTACCAATGGAAATATCTTCCCAACATCATCTCTGTCCAGGCCATTCAGTATTCTGTATGTTTCAATTAAATCCCTCCTCATCATTCTAAATTCCATCGAGTATAGACCCAAAGTCCTCAAATGTTCTTAGTATGTTAAGCTGTTCGTTCCTGGGACCATTCTCGTGAACCTCTTCTGAACACAATCAGGGCCAGTACATCCTTTCTGAGATAAGGAGCCCAAAATTTTGCAGAATACTCCAAATGTGGTCTGATCAGAGCTTTATAAAACCCCAGGAGAACATCCTTGCCTTTATATTCAAGTCAGCTCAAAATAAATGCTATCATTGCATTTGTCTTCATAACTACTGACTCAACCTGTAACTTTACCTTGAAAGAAACCCGGACTAGAAATCCCAACTCTCTTTGCACTTAAGACGTCTGAATTTTCTCCCCATTTAGAAAATAGTCCATGCCTCTATTCTTCCTACTAAAGTGTATGGCCTCACCCTTTCCCAAATTACTCCATCTGCCACTTCTTTGCCCACTTCCCTAATCTGTCCAAATCCTTCTGCAGCCTCCCCACCACCTCAGTGCTACCTGTCCTTCTACCTATCATTGTATCATCTCCAAACTTAGCCAGAATGCCCTCAAGTTCCTTCGTCTAGATCGTTAATGTATAAAGTGAGCCTTGTGGAATAGCACTTGTCACCGGCTGCCATCCTGAGAAAGACCCTTTTATCCCCACTCTCTGTTTTCTGCCAAACAGCCAAGCTTCTATCCATGGTCTCTGATACCATGAGCACTTTATCTTACTCCTGGTGCAACACCTTGTCAAAGGCCTTCTTGAAGTCTAGGTAGATAACGTCCATTGGTTCTTCTTGGTCTAAACTGCTTGTTACTTCCTCAAAGAATTCTGGTGGATTTGTCAGGCATGACCTCCCCTTGATGAAACCATGCTGACTTTGCCCCAGTTTATCATATACTTCCAAGTATACAGAAATCTCATCCTTTTTGATGGATTCTAGGATCTCTCCCCTGGTAATTTTTTTTTTCTCTCTGAGTGAACAGAACCCCTGACACTCCTGGTTTTTTTTTCTTTTTTGTTTAACCCCCACACTGCTGCCTAACTGCGGTAGTGCTTTTTTTTCCCCAGCACCCATGTTGTGTGTGTGCAGGTGTGACACACAGTGAGAGACACAAGGTGCACGAATCTTTATTCAATTTCCACCACCAGGAAGAAAGGAAACACCCGAGTGGCCAGTGACCAGCAGTGCCCTTCACATCAAAGGGCAATGCTGTGTGACTCTCCCCTGTTAATTTTTTTTTTCTTTTTTCTTTTCTCCTGTTTATTTTTTTCTCCCTTTTTTCTTTTTTTTCTTTTTTTTTTCTTTTTTAACGCCCACACTACCGCCTAACTGCGGTAGTGCTTATTTTACCCCCAGCACCCATGGTGTGTGTGTGCAGGTGTGAGACACAGTGAAAGACACAAAGTGCACGAATCTTTATTCAAATTCCACCACCAGGAAGATAGGAAAACACCCGGGTGGCCAGTGACAAACACTGCCCTTCACATCAAAGGGCAGTGCTGTGTGACTCTCCCCTGTTAATCTTTTTTTTTCTTTTTTCACCAGGAAATTCTCCTGTTTATTTTTTATTTTTTTTTTATTTTAACCCCCACACTACCACCTAAGTGCGGTAGTGCTTATTTTATCCCCAGAACCCATGGTGTGTGTGTGCAGGTGTGAGACACAGTGAAAGACAAAGTGCACGAATCTTTATTCAATTTCCACCACCAGGAAGATAGGAAAACACCCGGGTGGCCAGTGACCAACACTGCCCTTCACATCAAAGGGCAGTGCTGTGTGACTCTCCCCTGTTAATTTTTTTTTTATAGACGTGGTCCACGGACTCCACAGCACCACAGAACAAGCAGTTGGGTTGGGAGTCCGTGAACCACCGCAACCTGCGGTTGCAGGGGACTGCTGCGTGCAGCACCTCCTGTTTTTATTTTTTTATTTTTTCGCCCACACCCAATATAGACGTGGTCCATGGACTCCACAGCACAAGCAGTTGGGCTGGGGGTCCGTGAACCACCGCAATCTGCGGTTGCAGGGGACTGCTGCGTGCAGCACCTCCTGTTTTTTTTTCTGTTTTTTTTTTCTTCTTTTTATTTTTTTTCTTTTTTAACCCCCACACTACCACCTAAGTGCGGTAGTGCTTATTTTATCCCCAGCACCCATGGTGTGTGTGTGTGCAGGTGTGAGACACAGTGAAAGACACAAAGTGCACCAATCTTTATTCAATTTCCACCACCAGGAAGATAGGAAAACACCCGGGTGGCCAGTGACCAACACTGCCCTTCACATCAAAGGGCAGTGCTGTGTGACTCTCCCCTGTTAATTCTTTTTTTTTTCTTTTTTTTTATTCTTTTTCTCAAAAGGGAAAACACCCAAGTCGCCAAATCTCCTGTTTCTTTTTTTTTAACCCCCACACTACCACCTAAGTGCGGTAGTGCTTATTTTATCCCCAGCACCCATGGTGTGTGTGTGCAGGTGTGAGACACAGTGAAAGACACAAAGTGCACCAATCTTTATTCAATTTCCACCACCAGGAAGATAGGAAAACACCCGGGTGGCCAGTGACAAGCACTGCCCTTCACATCAAAGGGCAGTGCTGTGTGACTCTCCCCTGTTAATATTGGTCATCCAGGGCTTTCTGATTGGCCCAGGGTTAACAAACCCAAACAAGAATTTCGTAGCCAACAAGGTCAACCTGGTTCCATTCACTATACCGGCCATTCTGGCTTTCCTGCTGAAATGGGCAACTTCACATTTATCCGGGTCACACTGCATCTGCCACATATTTGCCCACTCACTCAACTTATCTAAATTACCCAGTAGCCTCTTTACATCCTCCTCACATTTGATGTTTTCACCTAATTCTCTTGATTTCCTGATTGCATTAGCTTCTCTACCAAAATACAACATCTGGTTATTTATCCACTTCGTGACTCCGAGCAGTTGCTGTACGCAAATTAGCAGCCACATTTATTTAAATAAGCAGTAAACTATTTAAATAGGGAAAGCTTGCAAAACTCGGTGGTGCAGAAGGATCTGGATGTTCGGGTACATAAACCACATGAGGTTGGAATGGAGATACAGCAAGTGATTGGGAAGTTGGATGGAATATTGTTCTTTATTTGGGGGGCTATGCAATATAAAAATAGGTAGGTTTTACTGCTGCTGTGCAGAACACTTTTTGACACCACGCCTGGAGTAATTTTGATCTCCTTACTTGAAAAAACCTATTGCTTCAGAAGCAGTTCACAAAGTTCACCCGTTCCTCGAATGAAGGGCTTATCTGATGAGGAAGTGTTGAACGGATAGAACCTGTATTCATTGGAATTTAGCAGACTGGCAGGTGATCCACAGGATGCATACTGAGAGTGTTTCCTGTAATAGAAGGGACTAAAATTAGGGGAGGTAGATTAAAAATAGGAGGTTGCCCTTTTTAGACAGAAATTAGGAGAATTGTTTTCTTTTAAGAGGTTGTTCTCTTCTCTTGAAATAGTGGAGGTGGGTCTTTAAGTTTTTCTAGGCTGATAGGTTTTTGATAGCCAAGGGAGTCAAGAGAGGTATGGGGACAGACAAGACAAGAGCTGAGATTACAAGCAGACTAACCATGATATTATTGAATGGTGGAGCAGGCTTGAAGGACCAAATGGCATCTCCCTGCTCCTAAGTCACATGTTTCTATAACTTGACTTCCAATGAGTGGCAACATCAGTCTTCCTGGTTGCTGCTTTTTGAAGTCGGCGAGCGGATGCCAGTAATTCACCGCAGCAGTAGCTAATGAAGAAGAGAAGCACATCACCAAGCCTACCTTTTCAAGTAAATGTCAGTAGTGGATTCACCTTAGTCATTGTAAACTGGCAGGTGATGACTTGTTTTCATTTTTTAATCTTTTACAGGCCTTTTGCAGAGATTTGTAATGAAGCGTCAAAATCAGGTGAGAAAGTGTTATCTAATCCTCCAATCAATACATTCATAATGTTCCCACACAGGCTCCCCTAATGGAGATGTTGGTAGATTATCTACCCAAATAAACCAACATTATGCATGTCTTGGATCCCTGATTTACACCCAGAGACAGTACTAGTGCTGAGATTGTTTGTGGGGAAGGATAATTGAGTTCTGCTCCCAAATGTTATCTATTGACTGCTGGAAAATAGTCTGGCTCCAGTGGAATAATCTGGTAGTGTCAGGGGCTACTCTTCTGCCTTATTGAATCACTAATCGATACTGAGCACAGGGTTCCCAGGGTTGCCCAATGACCAGCTGAGCTGGTGCAATTGTGCGTTTCCATATGTACATGTAAGTCTAAGTGTATTGTCTACTTGTGGGTGTACTTGGATTTATGCATATTGTTTTCATGTGGGGGGGGGGCAGGTGCTCATGAGACAGTTAAGGCTGAACCACGTTGGTGTGGGATTGGAGTCACATATGTGTGAAGTAAGAGTGGCAGGTCTCCTTCATAGAAGGGCATTGTTGAACTAGTGGGTCTTGTCAAGTCCCATTCATCTGGCAGCTAGTCAGCACATGCTGATTTTAAAATTCTCATCCTTGTTATCAACTCCTTCCACCCTGTCTCTGTTATCTCCTCCAATGCCACAACTCTCTAACATATTGGCACTCGCTACTAATTCTTGTCCCTTGCTCAGCCCAGATTTTTATCCCACCTCCACTGGTGGTTGTGCTTTCATTTGCCTAGTTCCCAAGCTCTGGATCTCCCTCCTTACATGTCTTCACCTCCCGGTCTTGCTTTCTTCCTCAAAATATGCCTCAAATCTTACACCGATTCGGACAAGTCTCGAGTTATCTGACCTAGAATCGTCAAAAGTGTCTTCGTTTCATATTTTGTTTTATCACGCTGCAATGAGCAGCCATAGGACATTTCATATAATTAGGTGCCGTACAAACTGAAGTTGTTGTTTGTCAGATTTTCTCACTTCCATGGCTCACAGCTTTTTGTTTCTTGATTTTACTTTTAATTCAATTCAAACTCTCAAGGTGCTATGGTGGGATTTGAACTTGCGTTCTCTGGGGGAAATTACAATCCAGTTCTAATAAAGAATGGCTGACGTTTATCAATTTACAAAAAATACATCAAGAAATCCCCAGTGGTCCCACCATGATTCTGCACACTCAGGAATGGGAGGGAGGATCACTGATAAGGGAATAAGGTGCACAGTGTCAGCTTATGTTATAGGAAACTGTTGTTGATTCTTACAACTTGACAATGCACTTCTGTGGAATAATAGTAACATTTGGAATATTGTGTATGTTACCTTTTAATCCGGTTTAGCATCCAAACAAGATGCAGTACACAAACGGAAGCGAAGAAGAGTTTCAGAGGGGAGTATTGTGCCGTCATCCTCGAACATGGAAGCAGGCGTATCACCAAATCCAGTCCCTCTTGTGGTAATTAATTTTGAAAATTAAATATACATTAAGTAGGGGATTTTGATTTCCTGTGCTGACATTCTTCCACCTATGACTTTTACATTCAACACTAATAACAGGCGACAAATCTGAATGCAGATACTGTTGCCCCAGCCTCTGTCAGTGCTTCTGTGTGTAAGAACTGTTTAATGATTTGCAGGAGCGGTTCACAAAGTGGCTGACTGAGTAATTGCTGCACTCGTGACATTGAGCAAGCTAGGCCCAGATTCCAGGAGCATTGCCTGATATTAGCTGGTTAACCAATCTTGGCCAATGTGGCTTTCAGAGTGCAGCCATTGGCTTTAACCTCTCTTGTGAAGAAAAAAGTGAAATTGCTCATAGCTAAAGGTTCCTGGTTTCCTTTGCAGTGACCCTTACTATCAGATGGAGGGTGACACAATTCACAAACTCTTCTTGACTTAGCTACTGGACACTTGGTGAGGAGCCAAAGAGTTGGACGTCTCCAATAACCTATAACACTGCATTAGTTTGGGTAGAAATTTACTGAGTTTTCCTGCATAATTAGATGGCATAATTTCTGATTGGGCTGCTGCATCAAGATCACTGCCTGATTTTTTTTTTTAATCATTCGTTCATATGTGGACTTCACTGGCAAGGCCACCTGCTAATTGCCTTGGAGAAGATCATGGTGAGCTGCCAACTTGAAACTGCTTAGAATCATCAGAGTGTTGAGACCCTACAACAGTAGAGGAATGGCAGTATAGTTCCAAGTGGGATGATGTGTAACTTGGAGGGATGTGGGAGTACTCCTTAGCATCTGCTACCCTTCTAAGTGGTAAAGGCTATGGGTTTTAGAAGGTGCTGGTGAAGGTGCCGGAGTGATTTGCTACACTGCACCTTGTAGGTGGTACACATTCTGCTACTGTTCTTCTGTGATGAGGGAGTAAGTGTTGAAAGTGATGGATGGGGCTGCTTTTGCCTTAGACGGTGATGGGTTTCTTGAGTGGAGTATTCCTTCACATTCCTGAGTTGTAATTGTAGATGATAGACAAGAAACAAATTACTCACTTCACATTTCCAAGCCTCTGACCTGCACCACGTATATGACCCCATTTCAGTTTCTGGTCGATAAGACCACATGAAATAGGAACAGAAGTTGGCCGTTCAGCCCCTTGAGCTTGCTGTGCCATTCAGTTGGATCCATAGATGATCCAGCATTCCTTAGGTTCACTTTCCTGCCCTTTCCCTGTAACCTTTGATTCCCCTACCGATCAGTTATTTTCCAAAAATACTCGGGTAAAAGTTGACCTCCTATTTTTGGCCAAAAAATCTGGAGTTTTCCATATATCTTGTGTAAAAGTCAACCCCAGTTTGTCACCGATAACAAAACAACATTTAAAGTCAAGGTATTATCCTGCACATAAATGTTACGATGACGAAATGAGATTTTTGTTCCATGCTATTATGTGTTTTGATGTACAATTCACACCAATTTGGCGTGAAAGTTCAAGGTGCATCAGGTCAGAGTCCGGTGACAACCTCCCTTTGTGTGCAACTCAGCTTACCGTAATTCATTGTGGTTTTTTTCTTTATTCGTTTAGAGATCAGTTGGGTTTCTGCTAATGATATGGTATTTTCAACTGTAGCATGAATTTCAGCCACTCATAAGCAGTATCCATGTAAAAGTTGACCCCATGAATTTAACCATTAAAAAGTCTAAAATAATTCAACTTTTACAAGTGTATGTACGGTACATCTCTCAGCCTTAAATATACACAAAGACTTACTCCCAACAGCTCTGTATGGCAAGGAGTTCCAAGACAAGTCTGAAATCATTCCACAGAGGCTGGTATCCCGCAACCAAGTCCCCCTTTATTTACATGTGGAGAATTCTTGACACTGATCCAACTTCCTCAGAGCCAGCTCTCAGAGTGAACAGAATCTCTGACACTCCTGTCTGTCAGTGAGGGCTCCCTGATTGGACTAGGTTACCCACTCCAATCAGGAAACTCATATTGAATGAGGGTCCACCTGGCTGTCCTCCCTGATTCTAAGGGGATAAACTGTTGTTTTTTTGTAGCACCTCCTGGGGCATTTTAGCACAGGATCAGGTTCCTCCAGCTCTGCCTCTTATATGGGCATCATGTAACACATAGTAGCTCACCTCTTGTGCCTTGAAGCAAATCACTAAGGCTGCTTCGACAGCACTTTCAAAACCTGTGACCTCTACCATCTAGAAGGACAAGGGCAGTAGATGCTCAGAAGAAATTCACTTCTTTTCAAGTGGCAGAGGCATCAAGGCAGCGACATCTGCTGTGACCATCTCCAACTCGGAGGTATCTTCAATGCTTGACAAAGAGGGAGAACCAAAATGTGCCGGAACAGTCAAAAGGCAGTCTAAGAGCTGGGCACATTCTGCTCCTGCCCCGTTGGTAAACTTGTAGCTTTCAAATGGTCCACATGCTTTTTCAGGACTGTCTCATCTACCCAAACTTTATACATTACTGGACCCGACCTCGCGTCAACCATGCGCCTTACCCATGCAGGGCCAATCTCATGGGTCCTACACTTTGTTCCCAGAAGTAACTGTCTCTCTCACTTAGCATTGGCATTCCTGATACTGTTTCACACAATTCCTCCTCAGGTCTGGGCCAATCAGATTTAACCTGGTAACGCTATATGGTCTTCTCCCATTAGCAACTCTGCTGGAGCTATCCCTGCAGTTGTATGAAAGGTGGTCCTACAACCAAATAGGAACCAGGGCTGTTTGTTACCTAGTGAAGCCTGCCTCCAAAGTTTGGACTGTTCTTTCTGCAAAACCATTGGACGATGGATAGTATGGAGCAGTCCTTGTGTGAAGAATACCATTTAACTTTTGAAAATACTCAAATTCCCGACTGGTAATCGATGCCTGGTAACTGTGACCAGCATTTCAGGGAGTCCATGTTTCACAAAAGATGCATGCAGTTTTTCTATTATGTCCCTGTTTTGACAAATGAATTCTGTGCACGTCCAGCTATTTTGGGTGGGCATTAAAAATGCCTAAGAACATTGAGTCCATTAAAGGACCTGCATAATCGACGTGTAATAGAATCCAAGGTTTATCCAGCGATTCCCACGAATGTGGACAGCAGCTGGCAGTAATTGCTGTCCTTGTTTGGCGTTCTGGGCACTGCCCCACCAATGTGGTTTTGTCTGCATCCACTCCTGGCTACCAGACATAACTTCTCACCAACATCTTCATTTTGGAAACCCCTGGATGATCCTGGTGGAATTTAACCTGTGTCTGGCGGTATCTTTGCTTGGGACAATCCGTCTTGCTCCCCATAATAAGATGCCATCCTCTACGGTCTGTTCGGGTCCAAAAGGGTTTCCGTTCTGGTTGTGATGGCCCTTTGGATTACATCATCACCACCAGCTGTTTCAGTTTTGCCAGGACTGGATCTTTCTGCACCCAGAGTCTTGATATTCCAGCTGTGATTGGAAGAGTGTCCAGAAAATTTAAACCCATTACGGACTCTTCCATGGTGCCATCACCGGGGGGGGGTGTCTGCCAGCAGGAGGCAGCTCAATGCATCCGCATTTGTTAATTGGCCTCCCAGACGGTGTTCCAGTTTGTAATTATACACACTTAGTATTAGAGCACACCGCTGACTTCCGTCTGAAGCTATGGGCGGCACTGCCTTATCCTCTTCAAGTGAACATAGCAGGAGTTTGTGATCTATTATTTTTACACGTTTATGTCCGTAAAAGTATTGGTGGAACTTCCTGACTCCAAATATCTATCTTCTCTATCTTCCTTCTCTATCTGGCGTATTGATTCTCTGCATTAGCCAGAGCCCTGGAGCATGTGCTACTGGGCATTCCTCTCCATTGGGCCATCTATGAGCTAATACTACCCCATTACCATACGGGGAGGCATCGCATGTCAATATCAGATCCCATTTGGGATCATAATGTGCCAACGCCTGAGAGGTTGATAGCTGTTTTTTCACTTTCCTGAAGATTATGGCTTGGCTACGTGACAATTTCCAAAGCTCACCCTTTCCTAAGGGTTGATGCAAAGGTGCCAGGGTGGAGCACGGTTATGTATGAACTTTCTGTAAAGATCTAAGCTCCAGTACTGACATGGGAGCCGGGGCACCTTTGATCACCCTCACTTTTTCCAACAGATACCAGAAAGTCTTGTTGGTTCTGTCGCCCAAGTAGGTTACTTGGGGTGCCTGGCACACACACCTTTCCATTCTAAGGCTTACGCCTGCTTGGGAGAGATATCTAAGAATTGTGTCCAGGTCCTCTAAGTGCAGCTTATTGATTTTCCCTGTTATTAGCACAGGCAACCTGAGGTAGATCTTGTAAAATGTTCTCCATAGTCTGCTGAAAACAGGCTGATACCCTAAATCTTGTACAAACCCTCATAGATTTTAATTGTAGCATGCACCTGGGAATCCTTATCTAACTACATTTGTAAATATGCATGGCTCATGTCCAGTTTTGTGATAGATAGTCTCCACCCTCCCTGCCCCGCCCTGCCAGGTTTGCATATAAATCCTCTTTGCAAGGGATCAGGTATTTATCCAGGTGTAAAAAGCTGTTTACCATTTGTTTAAAATCCCCACAAAGGCAAACTGACCTGTCAGGCTTCACAGTTGGGACAACTGGGGCAGCCCATTCCACAAGCTGGGCAGTTTTTGATCATTTCTTCACTTTCCAGCCTTCTGATTTCTGTCTCTACTTTTACCAGAAGGCAATTGGCACTGAGTGGGCCTTACAGAATCATGCAATTGTTTCCTGGTCAACATGCAAGGTGGTCTTGACTCCTTTGATAGTCCCCAGACCTTCCTGGAAGAGTACTCATTAGAGACTAGACCAGACATTATACCCTTAATCTGAAAAGGTTCACAACTGGTTCTGCGATCATTGACATGGCCATACCAGTATTGACCTCCATTAGAACCAGGTGAACATTTAACTTGACATGTTCTTGGATTGCTTTTGATTTGTGTGGTGCTGAGAAATGTAAATGTTCCAAATCCGATGTTGGTGGACTTTCCAGGGTGTGCATTCCCCTGGATACCAGATATGAGTTTTCTTACTCAATTCAGGCATGGTAGGACACTGGCAGCAACTACAATTGCTTGCTGGCCCGGATCCTGAAGAAAATTGTAATCATTTGGCCAAGGTTTGGCTTTGTTTTCGGGCTTTCCTGTGGGCTGACCTAGACTCCCTTTGTTCAGGGTATGTCTTGACTGAGGCTATGCAGTTGCCTTCACATAAATGATGTTCCCCAAGCTCAGACAGACCTGCGAGGGTGCCCACTTCCATCATGTGCTCCACTTTCCGCATTTTCCAACGATAAAGCCAGTTGTAGTGCCTGTTTGAAGTTCAGTTGGGGTTCAGCTGGAAGGCGCGTTTCTATAGTTACATCATTAATCCTACTCTTGTCGCTGAAATAACTCTGAGACTGGTAATCCCTCACCAAGTCACCCTTTATTTATAGTGGAGAGTCCGTGACACTGAACCAGCTCTCACAGTGAACAGTGACTCCAGATTTTTTTCCTTTTTTTTTACAGTGAGAGACACAAGGTGTACAAATCTTTATTCAATTTCCACCACCAGGAAGAAAGAAAACACCCAAGTGGCCAGTGACAAGCAGTGCCCTTCACTCCAGTTTATTTTTCTTTTTTTTCTTTTTATTCTTTTTAACCCCCACACTACCGCCTAACTGCGGTAATGCTCATTTTTCCCCAGCACCCATGCCCACCTCTCCCTGAACAACTCCAGGGTGTTGGTCGACACCGCGTGCTCCTTCTCCAAGGACACCCGGGCCCTAACGTAACCACTCCAGTTTATTTTTTTTTTATTTTTTTCTTTTTCTTTCTTTTTTTTTACCAGGAAGATAACACTCCTGTATATTTTTTTTTATTTTTATTTTTTTTTAAACCCCCACACTACCACCTAAGTGCGTTGGGGTTATTTTTTCCCCAGCACCCATGATGTGTGTGTGCAGGTGGGAGACACACCACTCCAGTTTATATCTACCAGTCAGGACACCCTGATTGGACCAGGGTAACAGCCCCAAAGAGGGAATTCATGTTCTGTGATGTCCATCTGGCTGACCTTGTTCCAATCATTAGTCTCTCAACCCTCTGAGAGAAGAAATTCCTCTTCATCTCAGTCTTAAATGGAGACCCTTAATTCTTAGACTATGCTTTCTGGTCCTAGACTCTCCCATAAGGGAAAGCATCCTTTCAGTATTTATCCTGTCCAAGCCCCTTAAGAATCCAATATGTTTCAATGAGATCACCTCTCATTCTTCTACATTCCAATGAGTAGAGTCCAACCTGTTTAGCCTTTGTCTGTTAGATAATCTTTCTATACCTGGGTCCATCCTAATGAACCTTCTCTGAACTGCTGCTAATGAAATAATATATTTTCTTAAATAAGGGAATCAAAAACTGCTCACACTACTCCAGGTATGTTCTCACTAGCACCTTGTACAGTTTCAGAAGGATTCCCTACTCTTGTACTCCAATCTCCCTGAAATAAGGACTAATATTCCATTAGCCTTCCTGATTACCTACTGCCCTGTGTGCTAGCTTTCTGTGTTTAGTGCAGAAGTTCCCCCAAGTCCCTTTGTTATACAGCTTTCTGCAGTTTTTCTGTATTTAAACAATACTTTTGTTTTCTTTGACAACTTCACATTTTCTTTCATTATAATCCCATTTGCTGATGTTTTGCCCCATAATTTAGTAACCCCACCAGATGTTAGTAGTGAGGGATTCAGCAATGATTATGTCAAGAATGTTGGTTAAATTTGCTTTAATTAGAGATGGTCATTGCCTGGCACTTGTGTGACATGAATGTTACTTGCCACTCAACAAACCTAGAAATTGTTAGGACTTGCTACAAATGGACATAATTACTTTGCTATCTAATAACATGAACGGTGCTAAATATTATTTTGTCATCTGCAAACATCCCCACTCTGACTTTATGATGAACGGAAGGTCATTGATGAAACAGCTGAAAATGGTTGGGCCTAGGTCACTACTCTGAGGAACTCCTGCAGAGATGACCTGGAGCTGAGATGACTGTACTCCAACAATTCTATTCTGTTCAATTTGTGGTTTATGTGAGAATCATAGCAGACAAAATTTACTGCTAAGAAATGTAAAATGTATATTAAGGAAAGATACAACAGATAGTAGACATGAATGGTATTAAAGGAGCTAACTGTTTGTTTCAAACAGAGCTAGAGTTAAATTAATAAAAATTAAATTTAAGATTAATATCACCAAGTTCTTCTCAGTAACAGCATTTGGAACCTGGAACTAACTTCTTGATAACAGCGATGGAAGCAAAAATTCTGTTCATTGAAGAATGATTTGGATGAAGTAAGGTAGACTGAAAGGCATTCTTTATCCTTAGTTATGTTACGTAAGCAAATGTAGAAAAATACTGAAATCTGAGAATCTTAGCAATAATTTCAAAAGAAGCCATTAAATGAACTGAAATGGAGGTGAAGCCACTTTTGCCTTGCAATGTCATGGGTGAGGGGAGTGTATTTCTGTAGTGGGGCCAGGGCTTAGAAAATTTTCATATTGGAGAGTGAAGGTGGTAGATCTTTTTAATATATATTCAGTGGGTGAAGGTAGGATTTTGCTATTCTACATTCTTAACTCAGATATGTACTTCTAAGACATAACTCTCTATGGTAAGTTGTAAAGTTCACTCTATTGTTCAGCTTTACGCATTTAATAAATTCAACTCAACTCGAAGGAGTAAATGTGGATTTGTTTTAATCTTCAACTCAATGCCCTGCCTGTTCCATACAATGATGCTGTCACATCTTCCTCTCTTTACAGCAATGGCCGATGTACCTGGTAGACTATGGTGCAGTCAACATGCAGATCCAAGGGCCTGTAAATTTCTAATTAACAACTTGCTCAAGAACAAGCATGTTTTTTGAAAAAAGACACATGTAATTATGTACCATAACCGTATAGTATGAACTTTAATATTTCCTTCTAGAACACATCCTGATTTTTACACTGTCTCCATGTGACCAAGGGCTTTAAATAAATGTGCTGCCTTGCTTTCGCACGTATTGGCTAAATTATTTGTAATAAAGACATGTTCATGAAGCTTGTATAACCATGAAATTTTAGGCCTTTCGTTTTGGGAATCCTAGATTCTACTTCGGTTGCACCAATGCACAAACCCCTCTGCAGAATTGGTGAGGATAGTCTTTTTGAAATTCTGAGTTTCATCCAAAAGGGAAATAGTGAGGGAAGTTTCATCTATCCTGTCTGAACAGCACTTTGAGACCATCTGGAAGTTAATTACAGAGCAGTTTTGGTTTCAGAGATGACGAGATAGTAATTGGTGTGTGTTTTGCCCAGCTTTCAGGTTCAAATAGGCACAGAGAATATCAATTTAGAGATATAACAATGTGCAGAATATTCACAGACACTAGTCCAGCTGCTGAATTCAGGGAACCTTTCTAAACTCCTAAGAACAGCCATTAGCTGCTGACCATTAAATGTCAAATTACTTTAAGATAAATGTGAAGAGATGCACTTTGGGAGAATAAGAAGCAATATCCATGCCTGAGAAAATAAGGAGCTTAAATCAGGTAGAATACCAAAGGGATTTTGTGATATAGATGGAAAAATCATTAAAAGCAGCATCCTAGGTCAGCAAAACAATAAAAAGAATTCTAACACCTGGATTTATTTCCAAGAGTACGGAATTTAAAAGTGGGGAATGTATAGTAAATCTGTAAAAGGATCATGAAGACTGCATTTGAAACATTGTGTAGAGGTCAGGTTTCCATTCTATAAAAAAATACAAAGGAGCACTTAAGAAAGAGCAAAACAGGTTTACAAGAATTGCACCAGCACTGAGCATATGACTATTAAGAAAGTGAACTTATTGGACCTTTTATCTTGAGAGAAGAGGAAAACTCAGTGGGAAATGTGTTAGTCAATATGCATGTGGTGAAAGTATACAGCCCATATGATACAGTTACTAGTAAAATCCAGAGGGAAGTAAGGGAAAGCTCTTTACTTTGTGACTGGAGAATTGTGGAATCTGCTATCACAGGAGATGAATTTAATTAAGAAAATCATCTAATTCAGTGCTTCCTACACTGGGTATGTCATGAACTGAACTATTTTGGGGGTTGCAGGTTCTGAGGCCACAGTGAATCTTGGATTGATTTCTTCCAAACTCCAAGGCCTCTTTAAATTCTCAGAGTTTTGGTCATTGGATGTACCCTAAGAGACTGCCTCCAGCAGCAGCAACAAAAGCCCTCATGAGTAATTGGGTATTTAAGTGATTTTTGATTAACCCTGCTTAAATTTCATTAACTCCTTGCAAGAGAGAGGAGAAAAAGTGACTGGGATATTGGGAGGGAAGTGGGGTGAAGGGGGATTGGAAGCTAAAGGTATCGGAGGCAGAATGGAAAGGTGGGGAGAAGGGAGAGGTACGGTGATTGAGGGGAGAAGGATTGGGAATCAGGAGTGAAAGGGACGGAGTTTAAGAACTGGAGGATTGGGGTATATTGGGAGGATGGGGAGTAGATGGTGGTTGAAGGGGAGTAATGAATTTGGGAATGTTGGTATGTGATGGAAGGTCAGGGCATTTAAGGGGGAGATTGATATGGTAAAGGAAAGGGTAATGAGACATACTCAACTCTTTTTCCATCCCTGCTCAGCAACTGTAACAGTCAGCATTCGTTGTTGCAAGCACCAGGAGTGAAGCACACCTGAATGAAGGTTTCTCTGACAGGCAGGTCTGTGCCTATAGGTACTTTACAATGTACAGGATGATTCTTCTAGGATGTCTGACATTCTTCACCTTCCTCAGGCGCCATTCCTACAGAGTCATGTTGAAGTGAGTGCAACAGTTTCCTGGACAACTGTACTGGGTTGACTTGAAGGTGTCCTTCAAATCTATCAAGGCAATGACACCTAAGTTTGAATAAGCTTGCTCCAATGTCAGCCTGGTACTAATATAGCTCCTGTTGTACCTCTCTTGTGGGATAAACATACAAAAATAAGACAGCATCAGCAAATAGGGTCAAAGTAAGAAAAATGGTACAAAGACTGAATTAAAGGCTTCCTGCACACAACTTATCTAATAAGATGAATTAATGGCTCAAATAGAAATAAATGGATATAAGATGATATGGTTGCAAGGTTACAAAGACTGGGAACTGAGTATTTGGGGTACATAACATTTTGGAAGGATAGACAGAAAGAATAAAGGCAGGGTAATTCTTAAAAGATGAGATCAGTACCGCTATGAAATGATTGTGATTTGAAAGATTAATATGTAGAATCAGTTTGGGTAGAAATAACAAAGAAAAGAAAATTAGTGGGAATAGCTTATGGTTTCATGACATAGTAAGGTAACATAAATAAAGAAGCAGATGTAAACCAGAACAAGGACTACCTTGTAAGACAAAGTAAAGATCAAATAATAATAGGGGGCATGTGAGAAGGGTAATACTTATGAGTGACATTAAATGTCATATAAGAGTTTGATGGGTTCGAAGCTGAGAATGTTTCCTCTTTTAGGGCAAGCTCAAATTAGCTGATACATATGGTCACTGGACTGGAAACGTTAACTGTTCTCTCCACAGATGCTGCCAGACCTGCTGAGTTTCTCCAGCAATTTCTGTTTTGAATTAGCTGATATGGCATAGTTTCAGACTAAGAGTCCTCCTCATGGATGTAAGGAGGAATTTCTTCTCTCGTCAAGTAACAAATCCCTTGGAATTATACCAGAGAACTGTGGAGGCTGTTGCATTTTATTCAAGGCTGAGATCAATTTTTGAACTATAGGAATGTTAGGGATGATCAATTTTTTGGGTGCGGTTTTCCCTTAAATAATTTTAATTTTTAAATTAAATAAATAACTAAAATATATTAAATGTTGAGGCCAAAGAGAAGCAGTTGTTTCAGTAGAGATTGTAAATATAACTCATTCATCTCGGGCAGTTGGACAGGTGTTTGGACTGCAGGAACTTCCTTCAGCTAACAATCACAGCTCTATTTAAAGGTATCCAACCTAACCCCATGTTATGAAGAGAGCCCAAGACCTTCAAGTAAACAGATTACCAAAGATATTCAAAAACACAAAAGACAACTTTAACATCACAACATTGTGAAATATGTAATTCTGAAACACTGTTAAAGGTCTCAGACCTTATTTTGCAAATTTGAAATTTAACTTGCTGAGGAACAAAGTAATTGATTAAAATGTTTTTAGGAAATATTTTGAGTTCTTCAATTAGCTCTAATTTTGTTAATTATAAAGTTCTCCTGAGCATTAATCTATGGTTTGTTGTTTCCTAAGTTTCTTTGTTTCTTATTCATAGTTTTCTAGCTTATTCCCTGATATTTCATTTATGTGTTCCCTCTTCCCTTGGATTTTGATTTCAGGGAAATATTATGGTAAAAATGTGACAATACAAAAAGTATTTGCAGAATATGCTGAATATGCAAAGGCAATATTTTCTATATGTGATGAATGTATAGACACTGCTCCCATATAAAAATTGAGAGACTGCAAATATATTCTAGAAGGATAATAGGAATCTAATTGAGGCAGAGGTTTAATCAATTTAAAGGGAGATTAGATCAAACTTCAAACTTTAAAACATATAAGCCTCCATAAATTTACCTTTTTGTAATTTTCCTTTTTTTCTGCTTTTGCCCTGGATTTTTTCCTGGTGTTATAAGCTTCTGTAGAAGAATATCCAAAGCAAAAGTGGGAAAAAAGGGAAAATTACAAGGTAAATTTCAAGGCTCTCTGAAAATACGAGAAAAACAGCAAAAACAAATACAAGCACGTCAATACCAAAGGGGATAGTCAAATTTAGGCAAGATTATAATGCAGGAGGAGAAAGTGAGGACAGCAGTTGCTGGAGATCAGAGTCGAGAGTGTAGTGCTGGAAAAGCACTGCAGATCAGACAGCATCCAAGGAGCAGGTGAGCCAACGTCTTGGGCAGAAGCCCTTCATCAGGAATGAAGATTATAATGGAGAGTGGCAGAATGAAATAAAAATTGTCAGCACACTCTCTTGGCTTTCAGGGAAAAGAACATGTGGACATTGAGATTATAAAGCTATGGATATGGGTATAGAACTGCTGGCACAGCTTTCTATTTGAAAGAGATGGTACAATGTAAATCTACATACACAGGAACTAAGAACTTGCACTGAGATAGCACCTTATCAGGTCAAGGTCAGGGACAGAGTATTGAGAGATTCACATAGATTCTCTAGATGAGGAGCATGAGTTATGAGAAAGAAATGCGGCTACTTTCCCTAGAACAAGGATTAAGAGGAAATATGACAGGGCAATTCAGAGTTTTCTGATAAGGTAAATCAAGAAAATCTGGCTGGCAAATTACTAATTAAAGAACATACATTTATTATCACCATAAAATAACAAAAGACAAAGTTAATTGCATTGGGAAATCCTGAGATCATGAAAGGTGTTTTATACATTCTTTGTCTTATCAGGTTTTAACTTGTAGCTAATTGCAAAATTACTACCCCAAGGTTTGAAATTGGAAGTTGCAATTACAGCTAGTGCCCAAGGAAGCACTTTATCTGTTTTTGACGAATTCCTTTATCTCTTCATGTTCACTCATTACTTCCAGCACAGACTGTAAGAGATTAATGACCAAATCATCCGCCGACATTTCCGCCACCTCCAAACAGACCCCACCACCAGTGATATATTTCCCTCCCCACCCCTTTCCGCCTTCCGCAAAGACCGTTCCCTCCGTGACTACCTGGTCAGGTCCACCCCCCCCCCCCCCCACAACCCACCCTCCCATCCTGGCACTTTCCCCTGCCACCGCAGGAACTGTAAAACCTGCGCCCACACCTCCTCCCTCACCTCTATCCAAGGCCCTAAAGGAGCCTTCCACATCCGTCAAAGTATTACTTGCACATCCACTAATATCATTTATTGTATCCGTTGCTCCCGATGCGGTCTCCTCTACATTGGGGAGACTGGGCGCCTCCTAGCAGAGCGCTTTAGGGAACATCTCCGAGACACCCGCACCAATCAGCCACACCGCCCCGTGGCCCAACATTTTCAAATCCCCCTCCCACTCTGCCGAGGACATGGAGGTCCTGGGCCTCCTTCACCGCCGCTCCCTCACCACCAGACGTCTGGAGGAAGAACGCCTCATCTTCCGCCTCAGAACACTTCAACCCCAGGGCATCAATGTGGACTTCAACAGTTTCCTCATTTCCCCTTCCCCCACCTCACCCTAGTTCTAAACTTCCAGCTCAGCACTGTCTCCATGACTTGTCCGGACTTGTCCTACCTGCCTATCTCCTTTTCCACCTATCCACTCCATCCACTCCACCCTCTCCTCCCTGACCTATCACCTTCATCCCCTCCCCCACTCACCCATTGTACTCTATGCTACTTTCTCCCCACCCCCACCCTCCTCTAGCTTATCTCTCCACGCTCCAGGCTCACTGCCTTTATTCCTGATGAAGGGCTTTTGCCCGAAACGTCGATTTCAGTTCAGGCACTCCTTGGATGCTGCCTGAACTGCTGTGCTCTTCCAGCACCACTAATCCAGAATGTAAGAGATTAATGCTCTTCTTTATTCATTCTGCATTCAGCACAAGCCAACAGTGGCAAAGGGAATACAGGAATGGTGTGCCCAGTAAACTTGTTGATCTTGTGTTAATATATTGTTGCTTTATGTTGTCTATCCTGAAACTGGCTGCGTTTTGCAGAAGATAGCACGAGGGTCATTCTGTAATCCAAATGGTCCTAAAGCCTTTTCCTGCAACTGGAACTCCAATAACAATTTTTTAAAAAATACACCACTGCAGTAAAATGACCTAGCCTCTTATTGATCGAGTGCTTCAAAGGAGCTTTGCCTCTCAGTGGAGAGATCAATGACCAAGGGCAGACATTTAAGGCGAGGGCCAGGAGATTTAGAGGGGATGTGAAGAAAACATTTTTCACTCAGAGCACAGTGAGGATCTGGAACTCCCTGCCTGTAAAGGTGGTAGAAGCAGAAACCCTCATAATGTTTAAGAAGTAGTTAGATATCCACTTGTGATGCCAAGTGCTGGAAAATAGGATTATAATAGTTGGCTGTTTTTGGCTGAAGGGCCTTTTTCTGTGCTGTAGACATCAATGACTCTAATTTTACATGCAATTTATACTTTGTAACTATCTTCTAATCAATACATCTCAACAAAGACATAATTCTACTTTTATCAATAGACTCTGATATGATTGTGGATGAGTTCTGTTTAGTTGTAGAGATTCTGTTTACTGTACATTATGTGATAAGTTTCACCTTGTGCAATTCATGTGCTAACACAATCAGTACTCACTCTGAATACACATAAGAAGTAGTTAATGACCAAGATTGGTCCGAAGGTCACTGGTTCCATTAATTTACAATTGAATGTTCCTGGTTACTTTGTGGTTTACTTTGTACATTAACAATTTGCTGTTCACTAATGTAATTCCAGTTGAAAACTATAAGAAAGAACAGTGCAACTTTGCATTTGTCACTGATTTACATAGATAAGGTCCATCCTGTGTTATGAAAGCTGTTATTTCTTTGGCTGTATTGAACTTGCCAATGCCATAGAGTGATAGAGATGTACTGCACGGAAACAGACCCTTCGGTCCAACTCATCCATGCCAACCAGATATCCTAAACTAATCTAGTCCCATTTATGAGCACTTAGCCCACATCGTTCTAAACCCTTCCTATTCATATACCCATCCAGATGCCTTTTCAATGCTATAATTGTACAGGCCTCCACCATTCCTCTGGCAGCTCATTCCATACATACACTACCTTCTGCATGAAAACGTTGCCCCTTAGGTCCCTTTTAAATCTTTCCCCTCTCACCCTAAACCTATGCACTTTAGTTCTGGACTCTCCCACCCCAGGGAAAAAAATCTATTTGCCCCATCTATGCCCCTCATGATTTGAGAAACCTCTATAAAGTCACACCTCAATCTCTAACAATCCAGAGAAAACAGCCTCAGCCTATTTAACCTCTCCCTATAGCTCAAACCCTCCAACCCTGACAACATTCTTGGAAATCTTTTCTGAACCCTTTCAAGTTTCACAACACCCTTCCGATAGGAGGGAAACCAGAATTACACACAATATTCCAAAAATGGCCTAACCAATGTCCTATACAGCTGAAATTTGACCTCCCAACTCCTATTCTCAATGCTCTGACCAATAATGGAAAGCATACCAAATGCCTTCTTCATTATCCTATCTACCTGCGACTCCACTTTCAAGGAACCATGAACCTGCACTCCAAAGTCTCTTTGTTCAGCAACACTTCCCAGGACCTTACCATTAAGTCTCTAAGTCCTGCTCTGATTTCCCTTTCAAAAATGCAGCACCTATATTTATCCATATTAAGCTCCATCTTCCGCTCCTCAGTCCATTGGCCCATTTCATCAAGATTCCGTTGTATTCTGAGGTAACCTTCTTTGCTGTCCACTACACCTCCAATTTTGGTGTCATCTGCAAACTTACTAATATACCTCCTCAATGTTCACATCCAAATCATTTATATAAATGACAAAAAGCAGTGGATCCTTGTGGCACACCACTGGTTACAGGCCTCCAGTCTGAAAAGCAACCCTCCACCACCACCCTCTGTCTTCTACCTTTAAGCCAGTTTTGTATCCAAATGGCGAGTTCACCCAGTATTCCATGAGATCCATCCTTGCTAACCAGTCTCCCGTGGGGAACCTTTAAAATTTTGTAACAAAGAATGCTTGTTCTATCCTCTTAATATAACCAATCTGCCTATCTTACTAAGTTGACTTGTAATAATAATACTAATGCTTTCTGATCCATCCAGTTTTGGATGTGTCAGAAATGTGAGCTGCAGCTACTATGACTCAGTTCAATAATGTATTTGTTCATCATGAACATTCCTAGCTTGAGCTAACCTCTCTGGGTCAAGTCTGTAACGATGCTATTTTATCATTAATGCATTTCCTACTTTAACATCATGTGTAGTCAAAGATGTTTTTCTTGAGTATTTACACAAATGGGAATGCGTTGCCAGCACCACGACAGCATGAGTCACCTCTGCATATGCAGGTACGGATGATGATATCACATTATTGTGACAGACCCTTCTGCTAGTCCTATATCTGATGTAAAAAGAGGTAAAAACAATGACTGCAGATGCTGGAAACCAGATTCTGGATTAGTGGTGCTGGAAGAGCACAGCAGTTCAGGCAGCATCCAAGGAGCAGCGAAATTGACGTTTCGGGCAAAAGCCCTTCATCCATATCTGATGTGTTGGTCCCTGCCCACATCCCATTTGTGCTCTCCTGCTGGCGTCATTCCCTAATACTTGAAACAGATGCAAGGTACATGCACATTCTTTCTGTCTGCAAAAAAAGGGCCCTGTGTATAACTATATGTAAATTCCACCATGTATAACAACACCACGTTTCCAACCTGACAAACCTAAACTGGTTGTCAGTATAATTCATAACATACACTTTCAGAGTATACTGGATGAATGTGACATGATCTCATTGAAATACATAGGAATCTTTAAGTGGACAGGGTAAATCCTGAGAGGATGCTGAGGTATAGACTACAATTCACAATGTAATTGCACCCATTTTTGTTCCTTTGTTCTAGCCAACTCAATTGTCCTTGAATCCTTTGGAACATCCTCATTTTGTAGCTTGCTCTCCTGAACTACCTTCCTTTTGTTTTGTTTTCCTACATTTATTTTTCACTCATTAGCTCAGTTCTAATGCTATCTGCCACTCCCTGTGTTTTGTGCATCGGGTATTATTCTCTATTAATCTCTGGTTTGCTCACTCCTGCCAAGTTAGTTTAAAGCCCTCCCATTGGCATTAATTAAATATCTCACAGGGAACCCAGTCCCAGCTCTGTTCAGGTACAACTGGTCTAGCTTGTACAGATACTACCTTCCCCAGAGATGATCCAGTGTCATTGCAATATAAAGCCCTCCCTCCTGCATCATCCTTTCAGCCAATGTTCGTCTGTCTTCAGAGATTATTAAAGTTGAGTCCTGTTTAGCAATTTTTCTCTTAAGCTTTTTAAATTTTAACTGGAGGACCACATCCGCCTTCCGAGCTAAATCGTTGGCACCAACATAGACCACAACCTCCGGTTGTTTCTCTCCTGTCTATTCCCTAAATGAATACTGTAACACTACTGTTCTCCCACTCATCTCCCTTCCCTCCTGTATAGTGTTGCCACAGGCCTTGCTGCACTTCTCTGAGGAACCATCACCTTTAGTACAAAGAATGGGAAACTCAATAAGTTAGGACACATGTTCTCATTTCTCCTGCTCTATCTGCTTGGCTCTGACTGTTTTGTGGTCTCCCATTTCCTACCTATCTCCTTATCTCTATCCTGTGGTGTGACCAGCTCTCGAACGTGTGATCCACTTAGTTCCCTGTCTGACAGATGCACCAGGGTAACTCCAACTGCTGATGGAGCTCCAAGCCCTGTAGCTCGAGCTTCTGCACATGTACTTGTCTAGGTCACAAGGAATGTTTACGATTCCTCATTGAAATGCCACTGGACAGGCATTCAGCTTGGCTGTGTTATACCTTGTAGTACTTTCTACTACAAACTTATTTTCTTGTGCTGGGCTGTTTTACAAAAGTATACATTTTCAAAATTTCCTGCCTTTAACAGGAAATGTTTTTTAAGAAATTCATATGGGGGTGTGGGTGTCTTTGGCGAGGCATGCATTTATTGCACGTCCCTAATTGCCCTCAAAAAGGTGGTGGTGAGCTGCCTTCTTGAAACACTCCAGACCATTTGTTGGAGGTAAACTCTTAATTCTGTGAGGGTGTGAATTCCTGGAGTTTTACCCAGCAACACTAAAGATATTTCAAGTCAAGATGGTCGTAGGGGAATTTGTAGGTGGTGGTGTTCCTGTGTATCTCTATCCTTTACCCAGATGGTGGAATTTGTGGGTTTGGAAGTGCAGTCTAAGGAGCCTTGATGAATTTCTGCCGTGCAGCTCATAAATGGTACACACTGCTTACTCCTGAGGAAGTGAAAGTTTGTGACTGTGGTGCCAATCAAGTAGGCTGCTCTGTCCTGAAAGGTATCACATTTCTTGAATGTTGTTGGAGCTCCACTCAAACAGACTTGTGGGGAGTACTCCATTACACTCCTGACTTGTACCTTACAGATTTGGGAGTCAGGAGGTGAGTTACTTTCTGCAGCATCTCTAGCATCTGACCTTCTGTTATAGCCACTGTATTTATATGGCTGGTTCAGTTCAGTTTTGGGTGAATGGCGACCCCTCAGTTGAAGGTGGTGTTGTAGGTAAACTATCATAAGCTACCTTTATTTTGGCTACTTATGCAGAAATCTTACAATTAAATATTAAATCTATGACTTAAACTTTATTGCATGTAGCAACCAAAATAAGACCTCCCAAGTAAGCAAGTTAAGCCTCACAACCCAACTTAGATATTACCCAATTAATGGTGGAATTTAGCTTTGATTCAAACCAAGAGTGTCTGTCTTAGGATGTATCCACAGTTCAATACTTGTGTAGTGTTGTTCTTCGAAGTTCTGCTGGAGAGGATTCCTGGAGGTGAATTGTTAAGTTTGTGATGTGGCATTATTGATGATCCTTTAGCTTCTTTCATTCCCAATATTGATTATACTTCTGGAGTCCTCAAGTCTGCAGCTTGTTTTCTTATCAGCAGTAGCTCCCCTTTTCCTTGTTAAATTCAGCACGGCCTCTCTGTCTGACAGTCTATCTCACAATTTACCCTTTTAGTTCAAGAACTTCCATCTGCAGTCAGTCTTCATTGGCCATTTATCATGAGGCAGCAGGTTATCGGTGGCCCAGTGGTTAGCACTGCTGCCTCACAGCGCCTGTAGACCCGGGTTCAATTCCCGACTCAGGCGACTGACTGTGTGGAGTTTGCACATTCTCCCCGTGTCTGCGTGGGTTTCCTCCGGGTGCTCCGGTTTCCTCCCACAGTCCAAAAGATGTGCGGGTCAGGTGAATTGGCCATGCTAAATTGCCCGTAGTGTTAGGTTAAAGGGGTGGATGTAGGGGTATGGGTGGGTTGCGCTTCGGCGGGTCGGTGTGGACTTGTTGGGCCGAAGGGCCTGTTTCCACACTGTAAGTAATCTAATCTAATCTAATCTAATCAGTGTTACCTCCCCTCTCCCAGTATGCAGTTTGTTTATAAAAACTGAAAGAATTGCAGATGCTGTAAACCAGAAACAGAAGTTGCTGGAAAAACTCAGCAGGTCTTGCAACATCTGGGCAGAGAGATCAGAGTTAAGGTTTTGGGTCCAGTGACCCTTCCTCAGAACAGCTTGTTTATGTTGCTTCGATGCTTTCTTCCCTGGGACGGCTAATTAGCACGTTGCTTTTATTTCCTTTGTACCATTTTCTCCTTGTCCCTCAAGAGTTTATTCCAGAAAGAGTTACTGCTGATTATTTCAATTTCTGAACAAGTATAAAAGTTCTGTAGTTAACACAATCACAGTAGGATTCAGAGATTGTAATGGCATTGAACGTCATTACAATTAGATTGCCTACTGTTGCAGACTGTCAGTAGCTGGCACTTGTGTGAGGTGATTGCTACTTGCCAGTTGCCAGCCCACGCCTGCATGGTGCCTATGTCTTCCTGCATTTGAACATGGACTGCTTTGGTATCGGAGGAGTTGTGAATTGTTATCCACCATGTATAACAACACCATGTTTCCAACCTGACAAACCTAAACTGGTTGTCAGTATAATTCATAACATACATTACATACATACACTTTCTGAGTATACTGGATGAATGTGACATGATCTCGTTGAAATACATAGGATTCTTTGAGTGGACAGGGTAAATCCTGAGAGGATGGTTCCCTACATGGGAGAGTCTCGGACCAAAGGCATAGACTTACAATAAAGGGATCAAAGTGTGTGGTGCTGGAAAATCACAGCAGGTCAGACAGCATCCGAGGAGGAGGAGAATCAATGCTTCAGACATAAGCCACAGCTTATGCCAAAACATCGACTCTCCTGCTCCCGGATGCTGTCTGACCTTCTGTGTTTTACAGTGCCACACTTTTTGACTCTGATCTCCAGCATCTCCAGTCCTCCATTTTTCCTTAGAATAAAGGGGTGCCAATTTAAGACTGCGATGAGGAGGAATTTTTTCTCTCACGGTTCATTGTCTTTGGAATTTCTTTCCACATAGAGCTGTGGGGCAGCATCTTTGTCTATATTTCAGGCTGAGATAGATTCTTGATCAGTAGAGTATTTGAGGGTTATTGAGAAAGGGCAGAAGGTTGTGAAGAACATCATGCTTCTATTGAATGGTGGAGCAGGCTTGAGGGGCCAAATGACCTACTCCTATCCCTATTTCTTATGGTCACAGCATCACATACTGGTGGTGATGGCAATAAATACAATCTTACACTAATCAATTTGAGACTATAATATATTTCATTAATTACTTTGATTTTTGTGGAAGATAATATATTAACATAACACACTTGATTTTGTTTTCTCCTGACTACATTGCTCCCTATGTAATTCACATAATTTAGTTTCTTTTTGCTTTGCTACAGTACAATGAACACCACTTTAACTGGTTCACCAGAAAAAAGGTAACAATCTAGTACCTTAGACTGGCAACAATATTCTGAGCTTTTTAATCTACTCTAGTTTTCATTGCACTTTGAGTGCTTTTCAATTTCTTTTTTGCAGATCTTCATACTTTGGTTATGTTTCTCTCTGAAACTTGGCACACAGGTTGGAAGTATAATCTCTGAGCTTTGATGCATAATTTAAGGAGGCCTCTCACCTCATGTCTGTGTTGAAAAGAAATGAATTATGTGGACTCATTTAGGGCATGCCTAATGGCAAACAGTAATGTGGGATATGATGAAACCACCTCAAGTGTTTACCATCTAGAAATACTTGCCCCTAGCTACTCTACACTACTGTTATCCCTGTTTATATTTGGATAACTAAAACTATTCTACCTCACTGGAATTTCTTTGCACATTTATTCAATTACATCCTTCCCCCTACTTGCTGAGGTATAGACTACAATTCACAATGTAATTGCACCCATTTTTGTTCCTTTGTTCTAGCCAACTCAATTGTCCTTGAATCCTTTGGAACATCCTCATTTTGTAGCTTGCTCTCCTGAACTACCTTCCTTTTGTTTTGTTTTCCTACATTTATTTTTCACTCATTAGCTCAGTTCTAATGCTATCTGCCACTCCCTGTGTTTTGTGCATCGGGTATTATTCTCTATTAATCTCTGGTTTGCTCACTCCTGCCAAGTTAGTTTAAAGCCCTCCCATTGGCATTAACTAAATATCTTACAGGGAACCCAGTCCCAGCTCTGTTCAGGTACAACTGGTCTGGCTTGTACAGATACTACCTTCCCCAGAGATGATCCAGTGTCATTGCAATATAAAGCCCTCCCTCCTGCATCATCCTTTCAGCCAATGTTCGTCTGTCTTCAGAGATTATTAAAGTTGAGTCCTGTTTAGCAATTTTTCTCTTAAGCTTTTTAAATTTTGACTGGAGGACCACATCCGCCTTCCTACCTCTATCATTGGCACCAACATAGACCACAACCTCCGGTTGTTTCTCTCCTGTCTATTCCCGAAATGAATACTGTAACACTACTGTTCTCCCACTCATCAACCTTCCCTCCTGTATAGTGTTGCCACAGGCCTTGCTGCACTTCTCTGAGGAACCATCACCTTTAGTACAAAGAATGGGAAACTCAATAAGTTAGGACACATGTTCTCATTTCTCCTGCTCTATCTGCTTGGCTCTGACTGTTTTGTGGTCTCCCATTTCCTACCTATCTCCTTATCTCTATCCTGTGGTGTGACCAGCTCTCGAACGTGTGATCCACTTAGTTCCCTGTCTGACAGATGCACCATGGTAACTCCAACTGCTGATGGAGCTCCAAGCCCTGTAGCTCGAGCTTCTGCACATGTACTTGTCTAGGTCACAAGGAATGTTTACGATTCCTCATTGAAATGCCACTGGACAGACATTCAGCTTGGCTGTGTTATACCTTGTAGTACTTTCTACTACAAACGTATTTTCTTGTGCTGGGCTGTTTTACAAAAGTATACATTTTCAAAATTTCCTGCCTTTAACAGGAAATGTTTTTTAAGAAATTCATATGGGGGTGTGGGTGTCTTTGGCGAGGCATGCATTTATTGCACGTCCCTAATTGCCCTCAAAAAGGAGGTGGTGAGCTGCCTTCTTGAAACACTCCAGACCATTTGTTGGAGGTAAACTCTTAATTCTGTGAGGGTGTGAATTCCAGGAGTTTTACCCAGCAACACTGAAGATATTTTCAAGTCAAGATGGTAGTAGGGGAATTTGTAGGCGGTGGTGTTCCTGTATATCTCTATCCTTTACCCAGATGGTGGAATTTGTGGGTTTGGAAGTGCAGTCTAAGGAGCCTTGATGAATTTCTGCCGTGCAGCTCATAAATGGTACACACTGCTTACTCCTGAGGAAGTGAAAGTTTGTGACTGTGGTGCCAATCAAGTAGGCTGCTCTGTTCTGAAAGGTATCACATTTCTTGAATGTTGTTGGAGCTCCACTCAAACAGACTTGTGGGGAGTACTCCATTACACTCCTGACTTGTACCTTACAGATTTGGGAGTCAGGAGGTGAGTTACTTTCTGCAGCATCTCTAACCTCTGACCTTCTGTTATAGCCACTGTATTTATATGGCTGGTTCAGTTCAGTTTTGGGTGAATGGCAAACCCTCAGTTGAAAGTGGTGTTGTAGGTAAACTATCATAAGCTACCTTTATTTTGGCTACTTATGCAGAAATCTTACAATCAAACATTAAATCTATGACTTAAACTTTATTACATGTAGCAACCAAAATAAGACCCCTCAAGTAAGCAAGTTAAGCCTCACAACCCAACTTAGATATTACCCAATTAATGGTGGAATTTAGCTTTGATTCCAACCAAGAGTGTCTGTCTTAGGATGTATCCACAGTTCAATACTTGTGTAGTGTTGTTCTTCGAAGTTCTGCTGGAGAGGAATCCTGGAGGTGAATTGTTATATAGTCTTCTGAGTTTAAGTTTGTGATGTGGCATTATTGATGATCCTTTAGCTTCTTTCATCCCCAATATTGATTATACTTCTGGAGTCCTCAAGTCTGCAGCTTGTTTTCTTATCAGCAGTAGCTCCCCTTTTCCTTGTTAAATTCAGCACAGCCTCTCTGTCTGACAGTCTATCTCACAATTTACCCTTTTAGTTCAAGAACTTCCATCTGCAGTCAGTTTTCATTGGCCATTTATCATGAGGCAGCAGGTTATCGAGCAGTGTTACCTCCCCTCTCCCAGTATGCAGTTTGTTTATAAAAACTGAAAGATTTGCAGATGCTGTAAACCAGAAACAGAAGTTGCTGGAAAAACTCAGCAGGTCTTGCAACATCTGGGCCGAGAGATCAGAGTTAAGGTTTTGGGTCCAGTGACCCTTCCTCAGAACAGCTTGTTTATGTTGCTTCAATGCTTTCTTCCCCGGGACGGCTAATTAGCACGTTGCTTTTAATTCCTTTGTACCATTTTCTCCTTGTCCCTCAAGAGTTTATTCCAGAAAGAGTTACTGCTGATTCTTTCAATTTCTGAACAAGTATAAAAGTTCCGAAGTTAACACAATCACAGTAGGATTCAGAGATTGTAATGGCATTGAACGTCATTGCAATTAGATTGCCTACTGTTGCAGACTGTCAGTAGCTGGCACTTGTGTGACATGAATGCTACTTGCCAGTTGCCAGCCCAAGCCTGCATGGTGCCTATGTCTTCCTGCATTTGAACATGGCCTGCTTTGGTATCGGAGGAGTTGTGAATTGTGCTGAACATTGCACAATCACGAACAAACATCCTCTTCCACGACCTTACGATAGAGATAAGTTCATTAGTGTAACAGCTGACGTTAGTTGGACCGAGGACACCACCCTGAGAAACTCCTGCAGAGATCTACTGGAATCAAGACGGCTGACCCCCAACAACTCCAATCTCTGGAGAGTTTTCCTTCTGATTCCCAAAGACTCTCTTTTTGCTAGGGATCCATGATGCCACACTCAATCAAATGCAAATCTGATTCACTCATATCTTACCTTTGAAATTCAGTTCTTTTATCTATGTTTGAACCAAAGTTGTAACGAGGTCAAGCATTAAGTGGTCCTGGCAGCAGCCAAACTGGGCATCAGTGAGCAGGTTATTACTGAGCAAGTGCTGACTGACAGCATTGTTGATTATTTGATTCCATCACTTTACTGATGGTCGTGAGTAGACTGATGAGGTGATAATTGGCTGGATTGGATTTGCTGTACATTTTGTTTACAAAATATACCTTGGCAATTTTCCAATCTGCCGGCATTGCAGCTGTGCTGGAACAGCTTGGCGAGGGGTGTGGCATTCTTTGAATTATGTATTATATATGAAGTCATATGCTCTCAAGTACAGGAATGCAGGAGTACAGTGAAAAGTATACAAAGTTGCTATTTTAAGGCACCATCTTTAAAAAACCCTGAAATTTACAAATAAAGAAGATGAGGAAAAAAAACAGAGCCAAGAGAAAAAATGTCCACATGTTAAAGTCCATATCCAAAACTAAAGGAAAAAGTCCAGATTTTAAAGTCTTATATCCCAGGGCCTAGCCCCGGCCTGCAGTTTCAGTCGGCTGCCTCCTGGGCTATGCTGTACCGATCACCTCAGTTGCAGCCACTGCCGCTGCCACTTGATCGCCGGGATCACAGGCTTTAGTACTGTCGCCAGTATAATGTCAGGGCCCAAATCTTTTGCAGTATCCAGTTCCTTCAGCCTTTTCTTGATATCATGTGGAGTCAACTGAATTGGCTGAAGACTATTGGTCATGATGGGTATCTTCAGAGAAGGCCAAGATGAATCACCCACTCAACGTTGCTCTCTGAAAATTGTTATAAATGCTTCAGCTTTATCTTTTGCATCAATGTGTTGGGCTCTCCCATCATTGAGGATGGGGATACATTCGTCACAAGAGACAGGTCAAGATGGCGGCAGGGTCAGACTGAGCTTGTCTGCTCCATCAGTTTCATTTCCTTCTTTTTCTCTTTCTTTTTTCCTTTTCTCTTCTCCAAGCCTCTGACTCAACGCAAACCTGGCGAGGTGGGCTCCTGCCCTGGCGCAGTGGCATCCCAGCTCAGTGTGGCAGACTCTTGACCTGGCATGATGGTCTCTCCGTCTAGCATAGCAATCTCTCTGGCCCAGCGTGGAGGTCCTTTGGCCTGATGTTGCTTCAGCATGGGTTTCCAGTCTTGAGGTGATTCCATAAAGTGCAGTCTTACTGCACTAAGCACTTAAGACTGTAGTGTTTGAACTTGCAGCTTTATTTTCCATTTAAAACTAAGAAGGTGTCACTATCCCATAATTACTCTTTAACTTTTAATTTTGTTTTTTATTTCTACCTTATTCTTAAGAGTCTGTACCTAGGTACTTGTACCTAATATGGCACCTTGTATAGCGATATTGTACACTTTTCACTGTATTCCTGTACTTTTGTACTTGAGTATATGTGACAATAAAACCAAAATCAAAGAGACTAGGAGTTCTAGATTGAATATCTCACTTCCTAACTCTCCAAAGCTTGTCCATCAACTACAAGGCACAAGTTAGGAGTGTGCTGGAATATTTTCCCCTTGCCTGGATGAGGGCAGCTCCAGCTTCACTGAGTTCAACACCATCTAGTATAAAATACCGCCTTATACATTAACTCCCTCCAATCATGATACACAATGGTACTAATGTGCACAGCAGCAACTCATTAATGTAACTTAATAAAATAACTCAACTGCATCTTCCAAACTCAGAACCCCTACCACCTACAAGGACAATGGTGCAGCGCATGAGAGTGCGCTTACTAGATCATTTCTAAGCCACTCATTATCCTGATTTAGAACTATTTAGTGATTCCCTCAATGTTGATGAGTCAAAAACATTGAACTCCCTTGTTAGCAGCATTGTGGGACCACCTTCACCAATGTTTCAAGAAGACAATTCATCAAAGTAAAATAATCTGTCAAAAACGCGTAGTATAAACTGCATTGCAAAGATACTTATTGACCTGCATTTAAAGAAAATTGTGATGAAATTCATTTTTATCCGTTTGTGCTATGTGGGCTGGCAGCCTGTCAAGATTGTAACATTTAAGCACCAAGTATTCCAGTGCTGGAAACATTTATTCCTATCTGATAGTACGGGGTTGTTTTTTTTTTTGGAGAGTTTTGATTCGTTACCCAGATCAGTTCAAGTGTTAATGACGAGCAGTTCAAGGATTAGAGTTAGTCTTTGTTAATGTAAGAAAGAGTCAGAGAAATTAACTCCGTATTGATTAGAGGCAGTTGAGAGGCTTGTCATTCAGGTGTTTTGAACTAGATGAAAAAAGCTGCAGGTAGCAGAAATGCTGGTGTTAGCAGTATCCAGACAGTCAGGATCCAGGGAATTCCTAAGAAGCCCCAAAGTGTTGAAAGATCATTGACCTTCTATTCAAGGAAATTAGGGAGCAGAAAACCATTAATAGTTCGCTGCGCTCAGAGTAGAAAGAAAACCAGAAGAAGAATGTTCTTGATGAACCTGACAAATACTGGAACTCAGACACCCCAAGGATAATATCAGTTTAGTGAAGTCTACTCTCTGCCAAAGAACTGGACTTGTGTCCATGAGTAGGTGCTGGGGTGCAGCCTTGTATATCCAATGGAATTTCATCTTGAGAAGAGATTGAACTACCTGGAAGTGAACAGTTTTGAGGAAGTCCATGACAGTGTGGCTTGTGTGAGAACTCTGAAGCTAGATCTTTGAGAGTGAAGAATTAGAATCATATTTCATTTGTCAACTTTATTGTTTTTTTCTTCTGAGATAATCATAACATAACTTTGGTTACAGAGTCATAGAGTCAAATGGAGTTTGATACAGATAAGTGTGAAGTCTTGCGTTTTGGAAAGTCAAATCAAAGTAGGAGTTTCATGGCGAATGGTAGGGCCTTAAGAGTGTAGTGGAACAGAGGGACCTTGGAGTTCAGGTGCACAGTTCTCTGAAAGTGGAGTCACAGGTAGACAGGGCAGTGAAGAAGGCTTTTGGCACACTGGCCTTCATCAGTCAGGGCACTGAGTATAGAATTTAGGAAGTTGTGCTGCAGCTGTACAGGACATTGGTGAGGCCACACATGGAGTATCATGTTCAGTTTTGGTCACCTTGCTAGAGGAAGGATGTCATTAAACTAATGTGGAGGTGCCAGTGTTGGACTGGGGTGAACAAAGTTAAAAATTACACAACACTAGGTTATAGTCCAACAGGTTTATTTGGCAGTACAGGCTTTTGGAGCGCTTACTCCTTCAGGTAACTGTAGAGCAGGATCATAAGAGACAGAATTTATAGCAAAAGATCACAGTGCCATGCAACTGAAATGATATATTGAACAAACCTAGATTGCTGTTAAGTCTTTCATCTTTTAGAATGGGTTGTAGGTTTCGGTTCATTAATATATAAATCCCAGAAATTCTTTCAAGTCACATTCTCGAGATAACGTATGGTTTTGTTAAAAAAAAAGTGACGTCTCAGCTCAGACGATGCATTAAAGGGGTGAGGTTAGAGTCTGTCTATATCCCAACCTTGAGTCAGACTTGTTCTATTTCCAAAGTAGGAATTTATAAAATGTTACACAGTTTAACTGCCTGTAGATTGTGTGCTTTTTGAAAAAAATAGTATGTATCTGCAATTACAATTGCAGAATTGTAATATCTGAGTTGAGATGTCACTTTTTTTTATAAAATCTTAAGTTATCTTGAGAATGTGACATGAAAGATTTTCTGGGAATTACATCTTTAAGAACTGAAATCTGCAACACATTCTGAAAGATGAAAGACTTAACAGCAATCTAGGTTTGTTCAATATCATATCAGTTGCATGACACCGTAATTTGCTATAGATTCTATGTCGTATGATCCTGCTCTACAACTACCTGCAGCGCTCCGAAAGCTACTAATTCCAAATAAACCTGTTGGACTAAAACCTGGTGTTGTATAATTTTTAATGTTATTAAACTGGAAAATGTGCAGAAGAAATTTACAAGGATGTTGTCTGGACTCAATGCTCTGAGGTATAGGGAGAATTTGGACAAGCCAGGACTTTTTTCTTTAAAGCATAGGAGACTCGGGGAGTGGGTGGGGGGGGGAATCTTGTATAAGATCATGAGAGGCATAGATAGGGTGAATGCACACAATCTTTTTCCCAGGGTTGGGGAATCAAGGACTAGAGGGCATCAGTTTAAGGTTAGAGGGGAAAGAATAAAAGGGAACCTGAAGGGTCAACGTTTTTTGACACAGATGGTGCTATGCATATGGAATGAGCAGAAGTGGTTGAGGCAGGTACATTAACAACATTTAATAAGCATTTGGACAAATACATGGATAGGAAAGTTTTAGAAGGATATGGGCCAAGTGCAGGGAAATGGGGTTAGTGTGGATGGGCATTTTGGTCAGCATGGACTAGTTTGAACCAAAGGGCCTGTTTCTGTGCTTTAGGACTCTATGACTCTATGAGTCCTACAGCACTGAAACAGACCCTTCGGTCCAACCAGTCCATACCAAACATAATCCCAAACTAAACTAGTCCCATTTGCTTGCTCCTAGCGCATATCTTTCCAAACCTTTCCTATTCATGTATACAACCAAATGTCTTTTAAACACTGTAATTGTAACCACATTCATCACTTCCAAAGAAAGTTCATTCCACATGCAAACCACTCTGTGTTAAAAATAATCTCTCATATCTTCTTTAAATCTCTCTCCACTCACCTTAAAAACGTGGCCCCTAGTCTTGAAATACCTCAACCTAAGGAAAAGATAGCTACCATTAACTCTGTCTATACCTCTCATTATTTTATAAACTTCTTTCAGGTTGCCTCTCAACCTCCTACGCTCCAGCGAAAAAACTACCTGCATATCCAGCTTTTCTTTAATGCCCTGTACTCTGCAGCATCCTGGTAAATTTCCCTCTCCAACTTGACAATATTCTTTCTGTAACTGGACACACTATTCCAGATGAGGCCTCACCAATGTTGTGTACAACCTCAATATGACTTCCTAACTCATGTAATCAAAGGACAGCCAAATGCCTTTTTAACATCTCCTTCTATATGTGATGCAAACTTCAAAGACTTATGTACCCATACCCCTAAGTCCTACTGTTCTACAACATTATCCAAGGCCCTACCATTAATTGAATTAAAATGCAATATCTTGCATTTATCCAGATTGAACTCCATCTGCTGTTTTTCAGCCCATCAACCCATTTGATCACGTTTCTTTTGTAATCTTAGAAAACCTTCTTCATTGTCTACCAAGCCACCAATTTTGGTATCACCCACAAACTTACTAATCATGCCTTCTTAGTTCTCATCCAAATCATTTATATAATTGACAGACAAAAGAGGCTCCAGAACTCAAGCCTCCAATCTGAAAAGCAACCCTACAATGTTACTCTCTGTCTCCTGCCATTAAGCCAATTACGCATCTGCCTGGCAAACACACTCAATCCCATGTGACCTAACTTTACCAATTAGTCTACCATGCAGAACCTTATCAAAGGTTTACTAATATCCAAACAAACAATGTCTATTGCACCACCATAGCAATATTTTGGTAATTTCCTCAAAAAAACCTCAATCAAGTTTGTGAGACATAATTTTCCTTGCACAAAACCATGCTGACTATCCCTAATCAATTTTTGCCTCTCTAAATGTCCAGAAATCCTATCTTTTATAATCCCTTCCAACAATTTACCAACAACTGAAGTCAGATTCACAGTCTATAGTTCCCCGGTTTCTCCATACAATCTTTCTTAAACAAAGGTACAAGATTAGCTACCCTCCAGTCATCAGGCTCTTCACCGGTAGTTATAGATGATGTAAATATTTCTGCAAGAGGTCTCATCATTTCCTCCCTTCCCACAATGTTCAGGGATACATTAGATCAGATCCCGAAGATTTATCCACCTTTATATTCTTTAAGAGCTCCCGAACTTCCTCTTCTGATTTGTGAACTGTTTTTAAAACATCAAAGTTCATGTCTCTACATTCTCTACACTCCATTTTTTTCTCCACCGTAAAACCTGACCTGAAATGTTCATTTAGTAGCTCTCCCATCTCCTGCGGTTCAACACAAAGATGACCTCTTTGATCCTATAGAGACCCTACCCTCTCTAGTTATTCCCTTGCTCTTAATGTACTAATTGAATCTCTTTGAATTATCCTTAACCTTATCTGCCAATGCTATCTCTTATCCCCACTTTGCCTTCCTGATTTCTTCCTTAAGGATGCTCCTATACTCTTTATATTGATTATCTAGGATAATTAGAAAATGGAAATAAATGCAAGGGAATTCTGTTAGAAGTTAATTGCTACAATAGCTCCAATATCAAATTCTTGTTTGATTCAGTGTAAACATTCATATTTATGCAGCACTTTTTATAAGAAAGGGGTGTGTCAAAGTGTTTTGCAACCAATGAAATACTTTCATTGGAGTACAGTTGTAAAACAGGAAATGAAGCAACCAATTTCTGTACAGAAAACATCAATCAACAGTATTGAAATAAATGTGGAGTTAAACTTTCTTTATGATGCTGATGGAAGGAAAAATGTTGGCTAAAATGCTGAGAAAGCTTCCTTTTCTTCTTAGATTTAGGTGCTGGGATATTTTTATGTCCATTGAACAGGCGGACAGGGCCTCATCTAACATTTAATCTTAAAGTTGACACTTCCAAACAATGCAACACCTCTTCAGTACTGTAATGTAAAGCTTCTGTATGTGCTCAAACCTCTGGAATTCGAATGCACTTGCTTTCATTTCACTTCTTGAACCTATCATTTTAAAGTTGATTCATTTCCTGATATCACTTAGGAACTGGACAGAAAAGGGAATACTCAGGAACGTTTTTTCCTTAAAAAAGTACAATTGTTAATCTGCCTGTTATGTTTGCTATTGACCACTGTAAAATACCAGAGCAATTAAATTAGATAAATGATTCTCATCATTAGTAATGGTCATTTGCCTGGAGTAACTGTACAAGTTCTGCTTTCTCTCCACAGATGCTGCTAGATCTGCTGAGTTATTCTAGCAATTTTTGTAAGTGTAACACAAGATTATTCAGAGGACTTTGGGATAGAATTGGCAAAGAGAGAAACAATTTAACCCCTGCTCAGAATAATCTGAGATGACATCAGCATTATTTTGAAAGCCATTGTGCTACTGAAAGACAAAGGAAGAAGGCAGGGGGCAGAAGGTGTCAATGCTGAAAAGTTGAAGCAATTGCAGCAATTTTTGGAAGTACACCAGCTTGCCAGCTTATATGGAGAGCACATCTGGTCATTTTCACCAAGGAAAGAAAAGGTCATTTCAAAAGCTAAAAAGCAGTTGTTATGACTAAGCATGGAAGAGTGCACTGTTGCACTCATTCCTCGAATCCATGTAAAACGGAAAATAAAAATACTTTTTCCAGTTATTACAATAACCAATTAAGTAACTTATCTGAATCAGATGTTAAATAGATGTCCCACTCCATCAAGGACATGTAGGTCCTGGGCCTCCTCCTCTGCCAAACCGTTACCACCCAACAGCTGGAGGAACAATGCCTCATATTCCGCCTTGGGACCCTGCAACCACATGGGATAAATGTGGATTTCATCAGCTTCCTCATTTCCCTTCCCCTGACGTTATCCCAGTCCCAAGCCTCCAACGCAGTGCCATCCTCCAGACCTGTCCATCACCTCCCCTCTCCGACCTATCATCTTCTCCCTCACCTTCACCCACCTATCGCTTTCTCAGCTACCCACCCCACCCCTCTCCCATTTATCTCTCAGCTCTAGCCCACAAGTCTCATTCCTGATGAAGGGCTTATGCCCGAAACGTCGATTCTCCTGCTTCTTGGATGCTGCCTGACCTGCTCTGCTTTCCCAGCAACGCATTCTCAACTCTGATCTCCAGCATCTGCAGTCCTCACTTTCTCCTAGTTAAATAAGATATCCCAACCAGATCTCTCAATAAACACACAGTGATGTGGTTTCATTATCAAAAGAAAACGTATTGAATACCAATTCAATACCTTGTTAATGCACATGGTTAGTATAAGTGTGCAGAATTATAAGTGCATATCCCTCTAAATATCCTCAAATCCCTCACATGAGCACAACGAATTTTCAGAAAAAAGAGAATAAACAGACTTTTTTGTAATGATTGGCCAGAGTATTTTTAAAGAAAGTCAATGGTTTATTTCTTGAACGTAAAAGGATAAAACATAGCATGCTCTGGAATCTGTTGCTCTGATTTTCATGCATGGTGTCAAGTCAACAATCATGCACCATTGTCTCTGAAGTCTGGCAGACACAGCTTGCTCAGGAAATGCAATCTTCTGATGTTTGATCCATTCCTTGAACGATGTTGACGGTTTTCTTTTCAGAACTAGGAGAGATCAGGTAGCTTGTCATAGAAAACTTCCAAAAATCCTAGAGTAATAGGGATTGATAGAATGGAAAGAAGCCCTTCAGCTCACCAGTCATCAAGCATCTATTCTAACCCAATTTTCCAGCACTTTGTCTTTAGCCTTCTGTGCTATGGTATTTCAAATGCTCAACTAAATGTTTTTTAAATATCATGAGGGTTCCTGCAATGACTACTCCTTCAGGCAGTGGGACCCAAAAAATAGTTCTTCAAATCCTGATACACAGGACAGGATTTATCCCTCCACACCATCTGAAGAATCCACCAATGCTAACAGCCCCATAGCCATGCAGGAGATTTTGACTCTCATTCAGGAGGAGTTCCCAACTCAGGGATTGGCTTTCTCTTACTCCCCATGGTCCGAGCAGGCTGACCAGTTGGACTTTCTTTCTCTCTGTGTTTTCTATCCCAATCTCTGACCACTCCCTGCTCACCTCCAGATTAAGATCAGGCAAGCTCCACTTTATGTGCAGTTGAGGCCTTAGGCCAACACCATTCACTTCTTGCCAATAAGCCAATTTTGGATAAATCAAAGAACTGTCGATGCTGAAAACCTGAAACAAAAATATAAATTGCGGGAGAAATGCAGCATGTCTAGCAGCATCTGTGAAGAGAAATCAGGGTTAATGTTTCAGGTCCAGTGACCCTTCAGAATCCTTCAATTTTGGATCTATGCTGAAGATGATGTTTCTGATCAATGTCCTTTTTTTTCTCCTCAGAAGACTGCTGCTCCTTTCTCAATTCTTCAATCTCTACCGCATTCCCTCTTTGCCTGTCTCACAGTAGCCATCCTTGTCTGGTACCTGGCCCTTGAAATAAAGCAGGACCTGAGAGTTAGCAAGGGTATAGGCATCATGGCAGTTTCCATGGTAGCTGGCACAGACCTTTAGGATATGGTACCAATTATCACAGATGACTTTTATATTGATTGGATGAAATTATGATGTGGCCCTTTCAACACAATGTATGTATAGTCTTTAATGCCCTGACCTGGGTGAAGCTAGCTATGTTGCAAAGCCTTCTGCCCAGGCTTAGCATTGACCTCAATCCAGGGAAATGATGAAGTGGAGTGGTGTGATCTGATACAAATTGCCATTAGTAACAGCCTTGATACATCTCTGGGTTTAGATGTAAGAGATCCCACACAATCCCCAGTGAATCCTTAGAAGCAGCTATTTGCATAACATTGGTGGGGCTGTCACTTTGATGGTCGTTCATCCCTTCATGTCACAAGTACAGCAGATGACACAGTTCTGTGACAGTGCCCTGGGTCTTTCTTATTCAATGGTAGTACTATGCCACCCTCATCTGGAGGAAAATAGCATGATAGATGATGAACTCTGGGTCTCCTGAGGGAATCTTCTCGTGACTCCTGCAGTTGAAGGCTGTACGGCAACTGTTGGAGGTTGCTGCTGGTCCTGAGATTGCTGAAGCATTTGTTCCTCAACTTCTCTGCACCTTTGTTGTACTGTGGCTACAGTGATATAATCCCTGCTGTGGTTGGATGATCATGGTTCCAATTAACCTGGGTGGGGAATATCAGAAATAGAATGGATTCTTGGAAATGTGAGCAGTTAGCATTCACTTCACACACAAGTGACAGTTTATAAAATCCTCAGTACAGTGGGACATAGAGGACTCCAACAGGAGAGTTGTGGAATGGACCTTTGACAAAGGAAACTTATTCCAATGAACACAATGGGAGATTGTTAAGTGCTGTATAATTTCTGACACCTCCTCCTCCCATCACAACATCACCTTAGAAAGGCAGCACTACAAATGAGCATGTTGGCAAGTACTTGCAGTTTGAAATAGAGAAATCAGTTCTATGTCCCTGTGCTGCCTATGAGACCTTGGATTGTTTTTGTGAATTGTAATCCTCAGGTGATACTTTTAATTGCCTAAGATGACTTACAGCTTAACAGAGATGATTATGATCAGTTTGTAATGACAAATGACATGGTAAAGATCATTTGTGACCAGGGTTTGTGTTCAATATAGTTGATTGCTGCGTGCACTTCATATGCAGAATTCTGTGATCACAGATGTCTGAAATGTGTACGAAATATCAGATGAATGTAATTGCTCCTTGTAGAGCCTCTCATCACACACAAGCACAGCTGCTTCCTCACACAGACAAACTCACTCCATCCACTCCAGGTGTAGTATCAGCTAATTTTTGTTTCTATTATCTGTTTGCGGTTTGGTTGGGTATGGAAGGTAACACAGTTTTATGCTTTGCAAGGTGAGGTATAGGCCCAGCCTGTTAATGGGGGTGACTCACATCTCCCAAACATTCATGTTTCTTTATTCACATATTAAGTCAACCTATCAGTTCTGAACTTCTATACTTTCCCATCCAGATTTTCCATTTAAGTTTTCATCTCCCAACTTTATCCCAAGCTCTAGGCATATAGTTTATTTATGCCAATCATTATAACACACTGTTCCCCCATTGAAGCCAGGGTAGTGGTGACAGCTGATTACATTCCTCTGGCGGCAATCTCTTTCCTTCAATGTGCTATTGACTCCCACCCTTTTATATTCCTTCACATCACTGCATGCCACCTCTGATCTCCACAACTGACTTCTCAAATTCCCTACTACAGAGATAGCCCCTGATAACCTCCTTGACTTTCAGAGAGTGGATCCTGAGGATTGACTGAGGCTCATCCACTTTGCAAAATCAGAAAGAAGGGCCTGGCTGATGAGTGACTTTTCCTGATGAAGGTCTTTTGCCCGAAACGTCAATTTTCCTGCTCCTCGGATGCTGCCTGACCTGTGCTTTTCCAGCACCACACTCTTGAGTCTAATCTCAAGCATCTGCAGTCAAACTTTTGCCTGACGAGTGGCCAGATCCCTGACTGACATCTGTGCAGTTCCCCAATTAACTTATTGTTAATCCCTGGACTAGTTGCACAGGACCTACCTGGACTAACTCTGGCCCACTTACATTGTAATGATCCAGAATCCCAACCCCAAGTAAATAACTGACCATGCTCCAGTCTCTGGACTGAGACTGGATGATGTCTTCAACTGACTATGTTGGACCTCCTGATTGCCAACAGTTCCCCTCAACTTTGGGTCACGGCCATTTGGCAAAAGCAGAATGTGGTTACCAGTGAAGCTGCTGGCACATTCAGCATGTATGACATTGATGTAGCACATTGCCATACAACATGTTTGCAGCCTTGACTGATCACTGCTGACAACAATGATAATCACCTAACTTTGTGTCTGTGCTGAAAGACAAGGCAACACAGAAGTAGTATGGGGCTGTATTTCTGAATGAAGCAACAATGAACAAAATGGTAAGGCAAAGTGGGATGCGATGAGTATCCAAATAGACGCAAAGTTAGTGAGTCCTAAGATGCTAGTGAGCTTCAACATGCACCATTAAAATGGTAAACGGTATTCTGAGTGGGTCAAAGATGTGCCATGATGATGTGGTGAGGCTGGTACGTGTCCAATGCTAACCTGTGTGGGTGAAGAACGCACGAAAGCACTGTCCATGGAGCACACCCTGAGATGTTGGAGTATGCTGGCCATGATGAAGGCCCAGAAGAGCAAAAGGTGAACTGGGTCCATCAGGTACCTGCTCTGACTTCCATGTTGTGAATTGTCACTGTCTAGTGTATCTCCACTGCCCAGGGAAATAGCAAATTGTATAGAAAGTGTAATTAAGTAATAATGTACTGTGTGTAAATAGGTCCTCCCACTGCACATGCTGAGATTATCATCTAGCTGTTAAAACCTTGGATGGAAAACTGGGTCTTTCTTCCTGACATTAAGAATCGAGTTTTTACAATCTCACCATTTTTTCCCAATTGATACGGCATTGCCCATGTCATTTAAGGTGTGAGTAGATTTTACTTGAAAATTTAATTGCTCGAAGTGAAGAGTTCTCAATGGGAGAACTCTGAGTTAACACCACTGTCTGAAGGTAGGAAAGAAGAATTAAACAGCTGCAACTGCTCCAGTGAGAAACTCCAGGAGCAACAGAAAAAGTGGCCCTTCAGTAGTTAAAAATCACACAAAGCATTATAGTCCAACAGGTTTTTTCAAAAATTAAACCTTAAGTTATCTCGAGAATGTGACTCAAAAGAAGTTCTGGGATTTACATATTAATGAACTGAAACCTGCAACCCATTCTAAAAGATGAAAGACTTAACAGCAATCTAGGTTTGTTCAATATATCATTTCAATTACACAACACTATAATCTTTTGCTATAAATTCTGTGTCTTATGGTCCTGCTCCACAGCTACCTGATGAAGGAGCAGTGCTCTGAAAGCTAGTGCTTCCAAATAACCCTGTTGGACTATAACCTGGTGCTGTGTGATTTTTAATTTTGTCCACCCCAGTCCAACACCAATTCCTCCAGATCTTCAGCAGTAGACATTCCATGGATAATGTTTTACTGGCTCTAAATGTTACTTGGCTAACTTTTAAGATATGATACTCTACCAAGTTCTCTCTTTTTGCCTGCTTCAGGGGGATTATCTTTTTTTCCATTAGTGAGTATTTAGATATACTGACACTTCTTAAATTTCTGGTTAACAATTTCACTTGAGCGAGTTTTAAAAGTTAAACTATTTATTTGTTAAATAAAGTAAACTAGCTTTTTTACTTCTTGCACCAATTTATATGTAGTGAAGTATTCATGAATAAAATTGCTAATATTACCTTTCTTTTAAATTCAAACTCTCTTGACACTACTTCAGGGGAGAAATGAAAAGAGAAGTCAGTTTACCCCTCCTGACTTGATCATAGCAATGTATATGAAAGAATGGTCACTTGGACACAAAAATGGGAGGTGACAATTCCCTTACAGTTGTATCTTTTCTAAATTAGTACCTAAATTTTTCTAAATTAGATTAGAAGAAGCAAAGAATAAGGTTGACGACATCTGAAATGGTACACTCCTGATTGATCTCTACCCCCTGACAGCTGCCAAGTGACTCCTTCCCAGGAGAAATATCACCCCATGAGAATTTATCATCAAGCTCAAATGTGTAAAAAATATCAGAGCCACCTGATGTAAACACAGAGTGTGTCTGAGAGCAGGGTGTGACAGACAAATAATACCTGGAGGAAAGGAGCTAAAAATACCATGATAATTATATGACTGTTAATGCTGGATTGCATTTAGAAATCCTTTGAGAGTATGTCACCCTCATTTGGGTTAGGTTGAAAAACACAATGCAACTTAAAATTTTCCACATTGTGTTTCTAGAATTTCAGAAAATCCCCACTGAAATGACAAAAGGTTGCAAAATGAGACCAGAGACAGTAAAGTGCCAATGGCATTTTGTGCACTGCTTAAGGAGAACTACTCTATCATGGTGGGGATATTTCAGAAATGGTAGCAATAATAGTGAAACAATTATCCATGAAACCATTGCTTAGGGCTTAACATTCACCAAACAGATCACTGGTCTACCAAAACCATACTTCAATATCTAGCCTAATGCCTGCAAACGTCTCCGGGTTCAAGGTTAAACTCTGCTATGGCAATATTTTAAAAGTCCTCTGAAGACTTGAAGGAACCTACACTTTAAATTGAGGAGCCGATGTCGATTGCAAGAAACCAGCATTACTGGGTTTGTAGAGTGAACATTAATTAGATTAGATTACTTACAGTGTGGAAACAGGCCCTTCGGCCTGACGCGCAAACCACCCAGACCCAATCCCCTACATTTACCCCTTCACCTAACAGGCAATTTAGCATGGCCAATTCACCTAACCTGCACATTTTTGGATTGTGGGAGGGTGGGGAGAATGTGCAAACTCCACACAGAGAGTCGCCTGAGGCAGGAATTGAACCTGGGTCTCTGGCGCTGTGAGGCAACAGTGCTAACCACTGTGCCATGATGCTGCCCACAAATTGAGGAGCCTTAGGTCAGGTTAGCATATGATTTAGAATTACACAGATTGAGTGGATTTTATTCCTGTTGTAGCTGAAGCAAATTTGGGACTTGCCCCATTTCTGTGCCCTTGAGAGTGGAAAGCAATGGACCACTGACAAAAACTGTCAAAGGAACAGGTCAGGATGAAGAACCAATTGACAATAAGCCAAGGACCTACCTGGCTTAGGGCAGAGCACCTATGAATGAATGAACAGCCAGCATTGTCCCTCCAATATCCCACTTTTGAAACATTAAAGCAATGAATGCAATTAGTGTGAATTTGAAGTATTACAATTTAAATAAAAACTGCAGGATTTGATTATTTGTAAAAAGCAGAATAATATGCAAGCCTTGCAGCTCGTTGTTTTGAGACCAGGTATAGAAAATTTTGGAAACAGATGACTCCCCCATTTCGTATGAAAAGTCATCAGTGATGTGACAAGCCAACAAGTCTTCCCCACTGCCATAAAGTTCTGCAGGTGGGCTAAGCTGATGTGGGAGACCAGTCACTCAGAGGGAAAAGTTGCCATTGTCTGGAGCTGCCGGCAATCAGCCTTCCTGGCAGCAAAAAGAACCACATAGAGGTTTTTGCTAGAACTGCAGACAGACCAATGCAGAAGGCTCAATGGATTCTGGGGTGAGATAACTCAGGAGCTTTTAGGCAGAAAGGTCAATGGCAACTTAAGGAAGGAGTGGGGTCTGGATGAAACAGGGTACCACCTTCTTTGGGAGGCAAAGGGAACCTCTCAAAAATTGTAACTCCCCCTTTACTTCCCACATTGTAAACATTTAAAAAAAAATGTATTCTTGCCTACTTGCCCGTGCCAACTATTCTATGGGGTAGCATAACATTGGGAGTTAACTGAGCTTCAAACAAGGTTCTTAATTCTGTAAATGGGGGTGTGCTCAGGGGTGGGGACTTGCTGGGCTAACCATCTGACCTATATTCCATGCCCTCCTAGCCAAAAAACACACCCAGCATGAGAGGATCAGTGAGATAAGCTACAAGAAGCGCACACACTCTCAAACTTTGCTTTAATCCTACAAGAAATCTTTAACAGAATAAAGAACAATGAAAGCCACAGATTTTTTTTCCCTAAGGTTAGTTTAAAAGGAAATCATCCAATGAGACCTGCCATCTTGAGCACAAACACAAGTCAAGGTGTTTAAAAAAAAAACTCCTTTTGAGTTGAGGCAAGACACTTTAATTAGTATTACTTTGTGAATATAATCATGGTGTATTTTTTTTTATAAGTACATCCTGCACTTATTTTTAAATGGATGTGAATACTTCACACTTAATTTTAAGTGGATTTGTTACTGTGCATTTTTTCTGCATGGAGTTATTATTCCAATATCTCACTCATGGTGCGTTGGCTATTATAATTATTCTATATGCACGCTAACTGCTTAGAATAGACAAAATTGTTATGAGCACTTTCTTGAAGTGGAAATATAGCCAATACTGTAGGCATGATGAAATATGAAGGTAATTCTGTGGGAACCTAGCTAAGAATGTAAGTTGCAATACTGAACAACCTTCACAAGGATGAATAACACCCTTAAGGTGCTAAAGGAGCAGACAGAGAGGATGTAGAGCGATAGTGCTAAGGACACCCCACAGGGTTAATGAGAACATGAAAGGGATATTTGCAAAATAGTCATGTTTATTGATAAGGATATGTAATATAAGTACTCCGAGAGTTAATGACAAGTGGACAGTAAAACATTGCAATGAAATGTGAGAGTTAAGATTACAAATTGTCATGCTGTTATGGGGAGAGACTTTGGTGGACTTTTTAACCAAATGTGTCACCACCACGTGAATAAATGATTTGGAGATGCCAGAATGCAACTTTTAAAAAAAAGTTTTGTGATTTACGCATGAAAGAAGTGAAACTATCATGGTATTCAAACAGATGAAAGACTCAACAGACAATCAATTTTTCAATGTATAATTTCAGTTACATCACACTGTAAGTTTTTGCTATAAATTCTGTGTGTTAGGATTGAGCCCTCCACTATCATCTGATGAAGGAGCGTCGCTCCGAAAGCTAGTGTGCTTCCAATTAAACCTGTTGGACTATAACCTGGTGTTGTGTGATTTTTAACTATACTGAATAAAGACTGTAATAACTATGCCAAAGACTCTAAGTGGCTGTCTTAAACCACCATAAACACCATAATATTGAAACAGTTTCTATATTGTATTCTAAGGTTGGTCTTTATAATAAATGATTAAGTAATCATTTTAAAAACTATAGACTCATGCCTTTAATTCAAGACACAACAAAAGTCAATTAAATTTTTCAATGAGGAATTCAATGTACTAAGATTGGTTAATACAGAGGAACTTTCTCTGCTACAAAATACCTTGTGAGTATTACTTTGAGCTAGCTTTGGTAGCTTATATACTCCTGGAGTGGGAATATTTCATTTTAGGACCTAGTCTATAGATAATAATGGTAAGAATCTAATGTTTTAACATCACATCTAGTTGAGGACTTAAGTAAGAGTAGGTTCAACCGAGTGATTTTGTCACTTGGGAATTGGTTTAGCTCAGTTGGCCGGATTGTTGGTTTACCATCACTGGTTTGAGGTTACCATGAAGGATGCTCCTTCTCAATCTCTTACCTTGCCTGAGGTCTGGTGACCCTCAAGTTAAATCAACACCAGTTGCTGCTCTCTAATAAGAGAGTAGCCCCTATGGTCTGGTAAGACTATGGCGACACAGCAACGTTTAGACTTACCAGGGTTAAACATAGTGGAATGATTACAGTTGGTGCCCAAAAACAGTGGGGCATAAGTCAAATACTATTTAAAAATAACATTCAAAATAATGTTACCCTCTTGCATACAAGAGATTCCTTCAAATCTGTTGTTTAAATAAAAGTTCTTGTTGAGATAAGGCTGTGAAAAATAAGCTATAGCATAATCAGGCTAAGAATTTTTACAACACTTAGGTGCCCAGCAAACATTTTTGCTTGAATCCAGATGTGATTCCATGTTCTATCTGTACCTTGCTATTGAAGGAGGCAGAACCAGTCGAGGTACCAGCAAAACTCTAGGTTGAGTTGTACCTGACAAAGCAGGAATAGGAAAAACACACTGGCAAAATAATGTTGTTTTACAACCATTAGACCAATATGCTGTTCACATGACAAGTATAAACACTCAGCACCCTGGCTTTCAACTAGAGATAATGTCGGCGGAAACTGTGACATAAATACAACCTTACAGTCCTATTGGATCCTGAGAGATAATTTCAATGTCTGCAGAAATGTTTTATTTACTGAGAGGGCTTAGAACAAACCAGCTGCTCCAGATGGTCTGCTAATACCAGTTATGGTCCAACCGCTAGAGGAAAAAAAGTATTTAGCATACTTAAGGAAAATTAAAAAATAAGGCAAATACCAAAACAAAATTAGAATGGATGTAGAATAATCTAGTACAAAGACTGAGCCTTGTCCATCAATGGTAACTGATGTTCTGAAATGGATACTATAGCCGTCCAAAAATTAAGCCTTTCAACAGTTCCATTTGTAGGTATTTGTAGCACAAAGGAGGCAATAACATCCATGTCTATTAAAAAACATATGCTTAACCATTCATTTCTGAATTACCTCTAATGTTAGCAGAAATAACATAAATAAGAACATGGATCTCCTACTGCCTCCATCAAATTCTTAAAAGCAGTAATTAGCACATAGTGCACAGATACTAACTGAAGTGCTGTCGCTACATTAAGCTTTAACCAATACACAAAATAGTCAGTCGAATTGCATACAAGTCCAAATAATTATTGAAAATGCATATGCTCTCACGTAAAAGAGAAAAAAAACACAAATGGATTGTTGTGAAGAGAGTTCAAAGCAGCAGAACCACCAGACAAGCACCAAATGTTCCTAATAAGGCAACAATGTAACACTTGGTCAAACAACTTGATTAGCTCATTGCCTGGAGACAAGAACAAATTGAATTCAGCCAATCAGTTTAAATTATACCCTGAAAAATATCAACTCCAATATAGTTTGAATTGAGCATATTGACAATCTTCAACGCCAATGACATAATCTGGTGCTTTGGAGGTATAAGACCTGGGAAAATTGAAGTGTTGAGAGGAGAACTGACAAGTTCAGCATGTAAACAGACTGCCTGAGAAATAGCTCTCTTGAAAAGGTACCTTTTTGATCAGTAACCTGTGATGCAGAAATTCCTAAGAAAAAGAAAAAAATACACAGGAAGATCTGAATAGAAGATTAAAAGCTGCCTGGTTTTGAGAGAAGAAGTCTTGTAAATCTGAATTGGGAGTTTTATTGGACTAGTATTATAGAAGGGAAGATAAAAGATAAGTTAGAGGAGGAAATGGTAAATAGTTGTTAGTTAATTATTCTCTGGTATGCTTTAAGAAATAAAAAGTTGTTAACTTTTACTTTAAATAGTTCTTGGCCACTCGAATTTTTACAGATTACTGCACGGGATAAATCTTTTCTATGTTGCTGGTTTTAAATTAAGCAGGAGGGTTACCTTGTGTCGTAACAGAATTGATCCTCTAAACAACAATAAGCCGAGGGAATAAGATCAGAAAGTAATAATCCTTCAAGACTACTTACATCCCCACCCTCAACCTGAAAATCAGGACAAACAAGGCAGATACATCCATGACAATATAAGCTTCAAAAGCCAGGGAAGATACTTCCCTTAGAACAGATGGACCACTTGAGGGAAAAAGGACTCTGTAATCCATATGGGAATGATTTCATCGTTAGAGAAAGTTAAGATCAGCAGCCTCCACTGAAGCAACAGAGAAATCCTGCACAAGATGATAGTAGGGGAGATATGGGATTATAGTAGCCCAACTGCTTACAAAATTGCACTGCAGAAGCATTCCAGGGATTACACCTTCAGAGATGAATATAGTAAAAAAGAATCTAATGTCTATGGACAAGAGAAAAATTCCCCTGAACAGAGGGTTATATAGACAAGCAAGCACCCTATAATATACTTTATGACACTGCATCTGATTTCTCTGTTATCAAATAACTTATTTTAGCCAATATAACAGATTATACCGAATAATCAAAATATGTCAACCTGTTAGGGTGTGAGCAAACTAAAATCACTCAAGTCCTTATTGTAAACCTGCAGCTTACTATCGCAACAAAGACTAAATGTTTACATAAGCTGTGATGAAGAACCTCTCAGTAGATTTGTTAACAGGACAGGGCGGAAGTGAGGACTGCAGATGTTGGAGATCAGAGTCAAGGTTAGAGTGGTGCTGGAAAAGCACAGCAGGCTAGGCATCATCCAAGGAGCAGGAAAATCGACGTTTCGGGCATAAGCATTCCTGATGAAGGGCTTTTACCCGAAATGTTGATTTTCCTGCTCCTCGGATGCTGCCAGGCCTGCTGTGCTTTTCCAGCACCACTCTTGTCTTGTTAACAGGACAGTCAGCTATCAAACATTTTATCAATCTTTTACTAAAGACAAAAGTCAATAACAGAGAAGCACATAAACAGATAAATTTAATGAGATTATGCCAAAAGCAAACAAAACAAAATGAAAACAAAACCCTCATAAGAACACACAAGGACTACTGCAATTCTCAAATCATTGCGCGCATGTATATTTAGTCAACTGCACCGAATAGAGAGAGGATTTAGAGTCATAGAGCTCGGAAACAGACCGTTCGGTCCAACTCGTCCATGCTGACCAAGTTTCCCAAACCAAACGGGTCCCTTTTGCCTGCTTTTGGCTCATATCCCTCTAAATCGTTCCTATTCCTGATCAAAAGTCTTTTATGATTTGGAGACGCCGCTGTTGGACTGGGGTGTACAAAGTTAAAAATTACACAACACCAGGTTATAGTCCAACCGGTTTAGTTGGAAACACTAGCTTTTGGAGCGCCGCTCAACCACCAGATAAAGAAATGTCTTTTAAATTTTGTAATTGTAACGGCCTCTACCACTTCTGGCAGTTTATTCCATATACTCACCACACTCTGTGTGAAAAAGATGTCCTTCGAGTTCCTTTTAAATTTTAAATTTTACCCTTCTCACCTTAAAACCCCCTAGTTTTGAATTCCCATACCCTTTGCTATTTACATTATGTGCACCTCTCATAAAACAATGGGCTAATGGCAAATTATTCCTAACTGAAGCTATTAGAAAACTTGAAGAACTGAGGAATACAAATAAAACAAAATTCCTGAACTAATTTCACTTTGTTTGGAGTTACTAAAGATGGGAGACTAATAACAGGCTATACATTGTGGGATATTGTATTATAAGCTATCTTTACTAACTCACTCACCAGCCCGCTATATTCATTAATACTGGGTTCCCGTTTATTCATTCATAACCCTTTACTAACCTACTATTTACTATAACATGGTTTCATCCATTCGTTCATAAAACCCCGGTTGTGTAGTTTCCAAATTTAAACCATTGCTGCATTCAGCATACAAAACAATGCCACCCCTATCACGTCTCCCTGAAACTTTATAATATTAATCAGAAGAACCTGTTAAATACCTTTTAAATGGGCCATTATCCCTTTAAGAAATTAACTGACAAAATAGCAAATAGTAAACAAATCTCACCATACGGCTGCAGTAATCAGTTTAATATCCTTTATTCTTTCGTTACAATATCTCACTTATCTAGAGAAAAAGGCCTAGTAATTTTTACAAACATTTACTAATTTCAAAGACAAAAGAACTGACAACTCTAACTATGCAAGCAGACCGGACAGATATCCCATCAGAAGTAGCAGCCAGCAGTTAGCATATTTTTAACCCATCTCCTGTCTCCCAGGCCAGAAGCCCTTCAAACCTTTATGGAGAAAGTGAGCTCTGCAGATGCTGGAGATCAGAGCTGAAAAATGTGTTGCTGGAAAAGCGCAGCAGGTCAGGCAGCATCCAAGGAACAGGAGAATCGACGTTTCGGGCATAAGCCTTTCTTCAGGAATGAGGAAAGTTTGTCCAGCAGGCTAAGATAAAAGGTAGGGAGGAGGGATTTGGGGGAGGGGCGTTGGAATTGCGATAGGTGGAGGGAGGTCAAGGTGAGGGTGATAGGCCGGAGTGGGGTGGGGGCGGAGAGGTCAGGAAGAAGATTGCAGGTTAGGAAGGCGGTGCTGAGTTCGAGTTGCATCCGCTGCACCCGATGTGGCCTCCTCTGTATTGGGGAGACAGGCCGCCTACTTGCGGAACGTTTCAGAGAACACCTCTGGGACACCCGGACCAACCAACCCAACCACCCCGTAGCCCAACACTTTAACTCCCCCTCCCACTCCACCAAGGACATGCAGGTCCTTGGACTCCTCCATTGCCAGACCATGGCAACATGACGGTTGGAGGAAGAGCGCCTCATCTTCTGCCTGGGAACCCTCCAACCACAAGGGATGAACTCAGATTTCTCCAGTTTCCTCATTTCCCCTCCCCCCACCTTGTCTCAGTCAAATCCCTCGAACTCAGCACCGCCTTCCTAACCTGCAATCTTCTTCCTGACCTCTCCGCCCCCACCCCACTCCGGCCTATCACCCTCACCTTGACCTCCCTCCACCTATCGCAATTCCGACGCCCCTCCCCCAAGTCCCTCCTCCCTACCTTTTGTCTTAGCCTGCTGGACACACTTTCCTCATTCCTGAAGAAGGGCTGATGCCCGAAACGTCGATTCTCCGGTTCCTTGGCTGCTGCCTGACCTGCTGCGCTTTTCCAGCAACACATTTTCAGCTTCAAACCTTTATGTACTATAGATGAAAAATGTAACACTATTGCAATGATACGTAAAAACTGTGTATAAAGGGGCTTTTGTTACAATTCTATTGCCGCCTCAAACTTGTGCTGTGATTGCTGAATAACGAGGCTATTTTTGCCACTCACCGATTTCAGTCGTTATCTGTGCTCAATCCCACATCAGCTTTAAACAAGCCAATAAAACCTTCTGCAACCCAAATCCAGAAGTCAGCCCAGATGCTACAAGGGTTACACAAGAACATACAAATTTAGCAAATACTTTGTGGTCACATCCTTTACACCCAAATGATGGGAAAAAGACAGTAATGATAGCTTCTAATCAACATTGATATTATTGGATTCGACTTCTCCAAAGAAGCCTTACTTACATCTCCTGCACTGAATTGGCAAAACCTTTAAATATTGTAGAACTTGTGCTGGACAAAGTGAGATACCCATGAATCATTTTTTAAAAGTTAAGACTTTATAAGAAGGGAAGTGCATTTCCTAGGTTTGAGAAATACAATCTGAGATAGAGGTTTGTTAGATGATTCCAGAAAAAAGATGTGATAAGTTGCCTTTCCAAAAAAAACTGAAAGCCCTACCTTTAGGTAATTTAAATTTGGGATTCATTTTTACAGCAGAAAAGCTCTATGAGTGAGCAGGCCATGTCACTACTGCAAAAGATTATGAATTTTAAAACTATTCATAAAATAGGTTCAAAAAGATTTAGAACAAAGAGATCCAGAAACTGGCTTAGTAATTCATATCAAAGCTAGATACAAAGATACTAAAGCAGCTTTTTACAACAAAGGAGCAATTATTCCTATGCAATTTCACTTGCATGATTTTCCACCCACATAACAATGAGGTACGAGTATAGAAAGCATTATGACAATGGTTCTTCAAACTCTTGCTAAAATAAGACCCTTATGAGGGAAATTAGAATTGAAATCTGGATTAAAATATCAAACATATAAGCTTGATGCAAATGACAATTCCTGAAAGAAAGACAACCAGAGCCAGATATGAAAGATGGGATAGCTTGATAAAGGAAAGAAAACTATTATTTAATAACTAGAATTTAATAAGATCCAAAAATTGCTTAAGGACATTTACCACAGTGGGAGGACAATGATCCAGAAGATTAAATAAAACACAAATGGGAAATATCTTTAAATCAATCCCTAGAAGTTATGAGTTGGATCAGATCAAAAACTCAGAATGAAAAGCTATGACAGGATTAGGCAATTTAAAAAGACAAGTTATGAATGAAGCAGACCTTTTTTTACTGAAACTAAGCTCATATAATGCACAATATGCTGAAGTGGCAATCTTAGAATGGCCACTTTTATAGGAGCTTTGGATCGACCGACACTTATTTGTATACACAGTTATTATCATTCTAGTGGCCATAATCATGATAGTTCCTTCTGGGAAATAAATGACTTTAGAAACCGTGGAAATAAACCATTACACCATGTAAGAATCCAGTCTTACACAGCAGCCAGTCTTAAGAAAGCTTAACTGGATTGTCAAAGGTAAAACTTGTCAAAGATATTAGAAACGTTGTATATTTAATATTTTTTGAGGATTTGAGGTTTGGCGCATTGTGGAAAAAATTGATTTAATTCAAGGTTTAGGGATAACTGATTTTTGTTCCAAAACAACCATTTTGGGTGTTGGAATGTTCTCTTTCTCTTTTTAAAACAACAACTTGGTTCCAGCTAATCGCTAGACTTGTTAGGTAGTCATCTGTCAGGGTTTTATGATTGCCAGAGAGCTAGTTTTTGTTTGAACAGCGTTTTGGATATGTGGGAGTTTGTACCCAGCCCACTAAAAGAAAAGAAGCTTACCAGCTCAGCTGTCCTGTCTCTGGAAAATGTTGTGCTCCCAGAATGGTACCAGCAACATTAGTTGTGCTGTTTTCATGAGAAGCCTTTGAATTTCATCTCAATATTTCTTGAATGACTGCATCTGCAAATTGCAAGTGACAAATGTATGTATCTAGTGAACAGTAGACATGTGCCAGAATGCCAACCATCTGAACATCCCACATTTATTTTGCCATCAAGAACATTCTTTACCGTGTGAATGCTATTTAGGCAAAGCTAAATAGTCATTCATAGTTTGATATTTCAAACATGGTTACGTTTGCCAAAAAATTCTTGTTATCAATCAATAATTTTGTTAGTTATTAAATAAACTTGGTAAAGGATCTTTTTGTTCTAAACCTAACATAGATATAGATACAGACATAGGTCTAATTGCCTGTGTTAGTCCAGGGCCTGAATAGCTAGAAACTGGAATGATTAACTTTTCAGCAGCCAGTCTCGATGGGGACTTGTAAGGGCAGAGAGGAAAAAAAGTGGAGTTGGAAAAAGCACAAGTCAAGCAGCATCAGAGGAGGGGACAAGTCGACATTTCAGGTTGGAACTTTTCATCAGTCCTGACGAAAGGTTCTGACCTGAAACGTCGACTCCCCCACCCCTCTGATGCTGCCTGGCCTGCTGTGGTTTTTCCAGCTCCACTCTTTACCCACTCTGACTCTCCAGCACCTGCAGTCCTCACTATCTCCAACTTTTAAGGACAAGTCAAGCACAAAACATCTGCATAAGACAAAGGCAGGCAAAGACAAACCTGGAACTGCCCCAGGAAATGAGACTAGTTTGTGTATTGAAGCAGACTCGCCAGAGCCCCAGGTTCCTATTGTAACCATGCATGGAGAGAGGAATGTGCCCTTATCACATAGCGGATGGACACTGACAGCAGCCCCAGAGTCTTCCTGGGATCCCTTTGGATGCCAGGACCTTGACCTGGAAGGCCAGAGAACATTCTGGAAGGATGCATTTGGGAGGGTTAAGAAGGTACACTTAGTGGCCATTCCCTCAGTGATATCTCAACTTGGCCCATAGTGGAGCTCTGACAGTCTGGAGAGGGATAAACAGAGAGGGAGGTAGAGAGAGAAGATGACCACGTGGGAGATCAATTTTTGCCCAAGTTCATCAGAGCCGACTACACAGCCTGGCCAATTCAACAACATGGGTAGTATCTGCTCCTGATCTGGGAGCCAGTAGTACTTTAGATAAAGACAGCAACAAAGATTTAATGTTGTAATTGGTAGATTAATTAATGTAAGAATTGGGAGTTTTATAGCAAAAGAGCAGAGTTTTAGATAATATTCAGCTATACGGCCCCTTTTGTATCTTTAAGGTATTTTGTGAACAATATTGTGTTGTTACAAGTTGACCCCTTTGTTCATCGCACAAGTATTGTACCTTAATAAAATGAGTTTACATTGAAACTGGTCGAAGAGTCCAAAGCACAGACACCATCCCTTATCAATAAAGTTTAATTTTATGTGCTAACCCACGGAATTGTGTGATTACACTAGTAGAGAGTGCACTCTTCACATTTCAAATATAACAAAGGACATAGAAAAGGATGGTTTACATTATTTGGGGAGCAACATAGCACTGTGTACCAAATACTAGATGCACTCCAGAAATTCACCAAAGATCCTTACACAGCACAAATCTATGACAGCTACGATCTAGAGGGACCAGGGCAGCAGACACATGGGAACACCACCACCTACAAGTTTCCATCCAAGCCACTCACAATCCTGACTTGGAAATATACTTCTGTTCCTTCACTGTCGCTGAGTCAAAATTCCAGAACTCTCACCCTAATGACAGTATGGGTCTACCTACAAAACATGGACTTCAGTAGTTCAAAAAGGCAGCTCACCACCACCTTCTCAAAGGTAACTTAGGACAGGCAATCAATGCTGACCCAGCCAGCTACATCCAAATCCCACATCTCACAAGTGAATTTTAAAAAAACATCGCAGTCCTGGTGGCTAGGTAAGTCCCCAGATGAAAAACAAAATTCTGGTTGTTACAAGAGTAAAACCTGTAGAAAGCATAGGCACAGGTAGATAATAACAAGTATTGTCTTTCTTGTGGCCAAACCCACCAGCAGATCCAAACAAATATTGGCATGATCAAAATCTGGAAGACAAAACAATGATAGAACTATCCAAAGTGGGAAATACCATGCCCAGAAGGTGGAGGAATATTTTGTGGATTAACAAAACAATTGTGGGCCAAAATGCTGAAGCATTCTAAGACAAACATTGCAAAAACCACAATCTATAATCAGGCAAACAAATGTTCGACAAAATAAAACACCAATATTAATCAAAAAGACTACATTGAACCTTTATATATGATCATTTCTGATGATCATTATATCTTTTTGTATTGTGTATTCCCAAAGGTGTAACAGAACATGCACTTATTGGAGTTCATCGAGTCATTGAGTTGTGCAGCACAGACTTGTCGGTCTAACTCACCCATGCCGATCAGATATCCTGAATTAATCTAGTCCAATTTGCCAACATTTGGCCCATCTCCCTCTAAACCTTTCCTATTCATATACCCACCCAGATGCCTTTTAAATGTTGTTTTATACGAGCCTCCACCACTTCCTCTGGCAGCTCGTTCCACACACATATATACACACACAGACCGATCTCTGAGTGAAAAGATTCTCCCTTAGGTCTGTTATGGACCAGGCCAGACCCCCTCAAAACATTTCAAGAAATTAGCCTGGACCCTTACTTTGCTAGTTGGTTTAAGCAGGTGTAACATGGATTTTCCAGGAGTAATGCAGCTAGTCAAACTACTTAGTTTTAAACAAAACAATTTATTTGCAAGATTACCGAATGAAACACAAAGAGAACAGATTACAGAATAACTTAACATATACAAAATCCCAACAGATTATCCCAACTTAATGATACTGTGCCAACTACTTGCAACAATCCCCATAAACACCCCTTGGCAAAAAAGGAAAAATCCAACACAGGCTCTTACAACAGAGATGTCAGAGAGCTTCAGCATGGAAAACCTTCTTCCATGCAGCTGTTTCTTGGACCAGCAGCCTCAAAACTGATTGACTACTTACTCTAAACTATCAGACTGCTAAAGCCAAACCTAACCAAACCAAACCAGAGAAAAGCTGAGCTGGGAGAACTGGGCACTCCCCTTTCATTGTACAAGTTTTTTTTAAACTTAAAAGCTTCTTCAAATAGATTACCCCAGACATTTTGAAACCTGTGTCCCTATGATCTCCTGTAAAAAAACCAAGGCCAACACAACCTTGTTAAATGAGCAGCATCATCATAGGTCCCTTTTAAATTGTTCTCCTCTCACCTTAACCCTACGCCCTTTAGTTTTAGACTCCCCCAATCTGGGAAAAAACCTTGGTTATTCACCCTATCCATGCACCTCATGATTTTATAAGTCTTTATCCAGCTGAGGGAAAATAACCCCAGCCTATTCAGCCTCTCCCTTTAGCACAAACCCTCCAACCCTAGCAACATCCTTGTAAATCTTTTCTGAACCATTTCAAGTTTCACAACATCCTCCCTAAAGCAGGGAATTTCTCGCACTATTCCAAAAGTGGTCTAATCAATACAGCTGCAACATTTTCTCCCAACTCCTATACTCAATACTCTGACCAATAAAGGCAAGCATACCAAATGCCTTCTTCACTTTCCTACCTACCTGAGACTCCACTTTCAAGGAGCTATGAACTTGCACTCCAAGGTCTTTTTGTTCAGCAACACTCCTAAGGACCTTATCATTAAGTGTATAAGTGCTATCCTGATTTGCCTTTCCAAAATGCAGAGTGCAAAATTTTTGATGGAGAGTAATTTCTTACTGTTGGGATGTTGAGGGCATTGCACTCTGATAGACATGAAAGGAAAGAAAAAAGGATCTCCCCAGAGCAGAGTACACTTTAGCATCCTGAAGCAATAGGAATGGTGGGAAGAGAAAGCAAGGAAGTAATGAAAAGTCAGAACTTCTTTTGGTATGCAGTGGCTTGTGGAGGAACATACTACAAGATAAACACGATGCTTTAAACGATCATTCATTATGGTCAAATTTACAGTATCTCCAGTGTCTTCGCATTCATTGTTGTTTGGTAAGATTTAAAACACTTCTGACAGAGTTTTGAAATTGCATGGGATAGATTGGTACAACTAGAAGTAAAATGATAAATGAAACTTGAGCAGAAATAAAGAGAACAGCAATGACAGAAACAATTATTTATTAAAGCCTGGCCTCCTCAAATAGGACAACTGGTACAAGAAAAAGGAACCCATGGCAGGGAACATTGAGCTCATGGGAAATACCTGATGCAGCTTGTTAATGTCCACAGTGGTAAAGTGGTCAAAATTACATCTTTTGACCCGGTAGTAAGCAAATGACAAAAAACATGTCTATAAAGATTAGAACACAATGGAAACAGTCAAAACAGATGTATTCCGGTCAGACAGAACCCGGACATACAAGAGTGGAGGATAGATATGGAACAGATGATACAGAAAAATGAGCACAGCAAATAAATCACTCAATTAAAGCCTGCAGATCAGAAACAAATGCAGAAAGAGCTGAAGAAACTCACCAGGTGTGGCAACACCTGTGAAGAGAAAGACCGAGCTGATGGTTTGAGTCCAGTGATCCTTCATCAGAACTGATGCCATCAGACCTGCTGTGTTTCTCCCACTCTTTCTGTTTTGTTTCAAAAAGGAAAGCAGTTAGAGCAGTTCCAAATGAAGGTCAGCATTCAGTGTTGGGACGTGTAGGTTGTGTTGTATATATATCAATGATTTGGATGAAAATGTAACTGGTCTGATTAGTAAGTTTGGAGATGACATGAAAATTGGTGGAGTTGTGGATAGTGAGGAAGGTTGTCAATGGATACGCCAGGATATAGATCAGTTGGAAAATTGGGAGGACAAATGGCAGATTGAGTTTAATTTGGACAAGTGTGAGGTGTTGCATTTTGGAAGGTCAAATGCAAGAGAAGAGTATGCAAGGGACCCTTGGAGTGCATGTTCACAACTTCCTGAAAAGTGGCAACACAAGTGGATAACATGACAAAGAAGGTGTACAGCATGCTTGCCTTCATCTATCGGGGAATTGAGAACAAAGCTGGTAAGTCATGATGAGCTATATAAAAGTTTAGTTTGGCCACATTTGGAGTATTGTATGCAGTTCTGGTCACCACACCATAGAAGGATGTGGAGATTTTGGAGAAGGTGCAAAAGAGATTTACCAGCATGTTGACTGGTTTGGAATGTTGTAGCTATAAGGAACGGTTGGACAAACTTGGGTGTTTCGTTTTAGAGTGTCGGAGGGTGAAGGGCAACCTGACAGCAGTACATAAAGTTGTGAGAAGCATAGACAGGGTGAATAGTCAAAAGATGGAGTATCAAATACAATTTTATGTTGAGAGAGAAGTGTAAAGGGCATGTGTGAGGCAGGTTTTTACACGGAGGATGAACTGCCTGGGATGCACCACCATAGAGTCAGTAGAAAAAGAGATGATAGCAATGTTGAAGAGGCATTTAGACAGACACATGAAGTGATAGGAAATGGAAGAACACAGACCATATGGAGGCAGAGGAGACCAGTTTAGAATAGCATCAGAGTGAGCACAGACATGGTGCACTGAAGGCCCTGTTCCTGTGCAATACAGTTCTATTTTCCATGTTCTATTCTTATGAGACTTTGACGCCTTGTGAAAGAGTCTGGGACCACAGGTATTATCTGAGAGGAAATGGTCACACATTTAAGTCAGAGTCATAGAGTCATAGAGATGTACATCACGGAAACAGACCCTTCAGTCCAACTTGTCCATGCCGACCATATATCCCAACCTAATCTAGTCCCACCTGCCAGCTATATCCCTCCAAACCCTTCCTATTCATATACCCATCCAGATACCTTTTAAATGTTGCATTTGTACCAGCCTCCACCACTTTCTCTGGCAGCTCATTCCATACACGTACATCCCTCTGCATGAAAAAGTTGCCCCTTAGGTCTCTTTTATATCTTTCTCCTCTCACCTTAAACCTATGCCTTCTAGTTCTGGACTCCCCCACCCCAGGGAAAAGACCTTGTCTATTTACCCTATCCATGCCCCTCATGATTTTATACACCTCTATAAGGTCACTCCTCAGCCTCCGATGCTCCAGGGAAAACAGCCCTAGCCTATTCAACCTCTCCCTATAATTCAAATCCTCCAACTCTGGCAACATCCTTGTAAATCTTTTCTGAACCCTTTCAAGTTTCACAACATCTTTCTGATAGGAAGGAGACCAGAATTGCACGCAATATTCCAACAGTAGCCTAACCCAATGCCCTGTATAGCCACAACATGATCTCCCAACTCCTGTACTTAATACTCTGACCAATAAAGGAAAGCATACCTTCTTCACTAACCTATCTACTTGCAACTCCGCTTTCAAGGAGCTATGAATCTGCACTCCAAGGTCTCTTTGGAGCACTCCCTAGGACCTTACCATGAAGTGTATATGCCTTGCTAAGATTTGCTTTCCCAAAATGCAACACCTCTCATTTATCTAAATTAAACTCCATCTGCCACTTCTCAGCCCATTGGCCCATCTAATCAAGATCCCATTGTAATCTGAGGTAACCTTCTTCACTGGCCACTACACCTCCAATTTTGGTGTCATCTGCAAACTTACTAACTGTACTTCTTATGCTCACATCCAAATCATTTATATAAATGATGAAAAGTAGTGGACCCAGCACCGATCCTTGTGACACTCCACTGGTCACAGGCCTCCAGTCTGAAAAGCAACCCTCCACCACCACCCTCTGTCTTCTACCTTTGAGCCAGTTCTGTATCCAAGTGGTTAGTTCTCCCGAATTCCGTGAGATCTAACCTTGCTAACCAGTCTCCTATGGGGAGCCTTATCGAATGCCTTACTGAAGTCCATATCGATCACATCTACCGCTCTGCCCTCATCAATCCATTTTGTTACTTCTTCAAAAACTCAATCAAGTTGAGGAACGTTTTTCTTTCAGAAGATAGTCAGTTTGTTTTACACTTTTCATCCTAGAGGGCTGTTAATACTGGGTCATTAAACATATTCAAGGTTGAGATAGATACATTTTTAATCAGCAACTGAACACAAGTTATGGGGGCAGTTCAAGGTTGCCTGACATGGGTTACAAATTTGCAGATTTCTGTAAAAGTTATAGAAAATAATGAAGAGCCAGGTACCTTACATGCCCAAATATTGCAGAGCTATACCACAATTGATAGTTTCTCTGCTGCTGGAAAAATCAGTTCTGATGGTTCGGATGAAGCCATTGGTCCCAAAGGACAACTGCCAAAAGTGGGTACTAAAGTCAAATATTTACCAGAAGGAGCTAGTCAATGGAGAAATGTGACTATTATAAGTAGAGCAGGGAAGTCTCCTGTGTGATGGTGCTGCTCCTTTAACAAGGTTATGGTGTCCTTGGTTTTTTTTCCAGGAGGTCTTAAAAACACAGGTTCTGAAACATCTGAGCTTGGATGGGCTTTAGGGCCAATTTGATTTCAGCTAAAAGATACTGCCTCAGACAAAAGGCTTTTCAGGTTAAAAAAAAAACACTTGTACAATGAAAAGGGAGTGACCAGTTCTCCAGCTCAGCTTTTCTCTGGTTTGGTTTGGCTAGTCACTGAAAGCAGTCAGACAGTTGTGAAGCTGCTGGACCCAAGAGAAACAGGTCCATGTTGACCCTCCCTCTCTCTGACTTCTCTCCTGTAAGACCCTGTGATTGATTTTACCTTTTGGGCCAAGGGCTGTTTATGGGGATTGTTTCATGTATTGGGAACAATATCATCAAATTGGGATAGTCTGTTGAGTTTTTGGATAGGTTAAGTTACTCCATAGGAGAAAGTGAGGACTGCAGATGGTAGCGATCAGAGTTGAAAAGTGTGGCGCTGGAAAAGTACAGCAGGTCAGGCAGCATCCGAGGAGCAGGAGAATTGATATTTCGAGCATAAGCCCTTCATCAGGAATTATTCAGTATTCTGTTCTCTTTTGTTTGTGTTTCATTTGGTAATCTTGTAAATTTGTTTAAAACGAAGTGGTTTGACCAGTTGCAGCCCTCCTGGAATATCCGTGTCACACCTGTTTAGAACAACCAGCAAAGTTTAGGCCTGGGCTACTTTCTTGAAATGTTTTGAGGGGGTCTGGCCTGGTCCATAACAACTGGAAAATATAAATGCTGAATGTATGCAGAGGTGGAGGAGCAGGAGGAGTTGCCCATTGATTGGGAACTTGGAGTACATCGATAGATATTAAGAAAACACAGTGTAAGCTCCATCAATGGATCCAGGAATGAACATGCCCCAGGAAGCAATCATAAATCATCAAAGGGAATCCTATTAATAGGAATGGGAGGTCAAAACAATAGCAGTCCAGAAAGAGACAGAAAGCCAGATAGAGTATTTAGTTTAACTAGGACAAGAAATATATTATAAACCAGGAATACCACCAGGAGCAAAGTCCATTTGGAATCATAGAGTTGTACAGCTTTGGTCCAGCTTGTCCATGCCAACCAGCTATCCTAAATTAATCTAGTGCCATTTACCAGCATTTAGCCCTTATCCCTCTAAACCCTACCTATTCATATATCCATCCAGGTGACTTTTAAATGTTGCAATTGTACCAGCCTCTACCACTTCCTCTGGCTGCTCATTCCATATACACACTACCTTCTGCGTGAAAATTTTGCCCCTTCGATCCCTTTAAATCTTTGCCCGCTAAAAGTAAACCTATGCCCTCTAGATGTATGCTCCCCTACCCTGGGAAATAGGCCTTGGCCATTCACCCTGATGAAGGGCTTATGCCTGAAATGTCGAGTCTCCTGCTCCTCAGATGCTGCCTGACCTGCTTTTCCAGCGCTACACTTTTTGTCATTCACCTTATCCATGCCCCTCATGATTTTATAAACCTCTGTAAGGTCACCCTTTCAGCCTCTGATGTTACAGGAAAAACAGTCCCAGCCAATTCTGCCTCTCCGAATAGCTCAAACCCTCCAACCTCAGCAACATGCTTGTAAATCTTTTCTGAATTCTTTCAAGTTTCACAACATGTTTCCTATAGCTGGGGGTGGGGCAAAATGAATGCAATATTCTAAAGGTAGCCTAACCAATGTCGTGCCGAGTTGTAACATCACCTTCCAACTCTTACACTCAATGCACTGACCAATAAAAGTAAGCAAGCCAAATGCCTTTGTCACTACCTTATCTGCCTGTGACACCATCTTCAAGGAACTATGAACCTATACCCCAAGGTCTCTCTCTGTTCGGCAACACACTCCAGGACTCTTCCATTAACTGTGTAAGTCCTAACCTGACTTGCCTTATAAAAATGCAACACCTCACAAATATTTAAATTAAACTGCATCTGCCACTGCTCAGCCCATCAGCTGATTTGATCAAGACCCCATTGTACTCTGAGACAACCTTCTTCATTGTTCACTCCACCATCTATTTTGGTGTCATCCACAAACTCACTAACCACATTTCCTATATTCACATCCAAATCATTTATATAAATGACAAAATCTTCATGAACATTAACAAACTGTAAGACAAGTTCATAAAAGTTCAACAATGGCAATAAACAGAACTTGAGAGAATTTGGGGTGCACATCGAAGTGACAGATAGGGGACAACTAGCCCTACCAAATGTGGTTAGGCACCAAATATATGTTCCCTGATGGGATTTTTAAGATGAAACTGGGTGATAAAAATATAACAATATCTTTACTGATAGGAGGAAAAGACAACTTTGAAAGATTTCCTGGCTTTCTTAGTAATACATTTTGAGAGTCTAGATCAATTGTGTTAAGGCTGCATTTCTTCAGGGAGATCAACTTAACAGGGAAGTGAATCTTCAACATCCAAAAGAGGCACCAAATGCAGTGGGGACACTCTGTATGTTAAATAAATGTGTGTATGTCCTAAATATTGTCTCTAGACTTTAACACTTCTCAGTAATTCGGTCTTATTAAATTTGGAATGTCTTCAGTTAAAAGCAGACCATGCTATGTTTTATTGACACGATAAGTGAAGAAACTCCACAGAGACTGGCATGACTTTAGTACTGCCTCTTCAGATTCAGCTCTCAGAGCCTCAGTTTCTATGACACTCCCTTTTTATCAGTCAGCCAGGGCTCCCTGATTGGACTAGATTAACGGCCCCAATCAGTTAACTCACATTCTATTACAATCACTACATTCCTCCCCCTTTGAGTTCAAAATCATAGGCTGGCTCTTTTTCATGGAAAGCCTCCTGGGGTGTTTTAGCACTGTGTCAGGTTCCGCTGACTATATGTCCAATACAGGCGGTGTGTAATGCAAGGGGGCTCGCCTCTCGTGCTAAGCTGCATCTCAGTAGAATTTCACTGTCTTTTTTCAGCAGCAAAGGCATTAAGGTGGTAACATCTGTAATGTCCGTCTCTGATTCTCAGGACTCGTCAATGCTTGATGGAGAGGGTAAACTCAGCAGCCTTTCTAACTAGGTAAAAACAATGACTGCAGATGCTGATGATGGGCTTTTGCCCGAAACGTTGATTTTGCCTGTCCTCGGATGCTGCCTGAATTGCTGTGCTCTTCCAGCACCACTGATCCAGAGCCTTTCTAACTGTTCCAAAGAGCAGAGCATGTTTTGCCACCACACTGTTTGTGAATTCACAGCTTTCATTTGGTCCACATTCTTGTTGCAGATCATTGCACCAATCGAACTTTATACATCACCGATCTTGATCTTGCGTTGACCATGCCTCTTACACATGGTCACTTCATCCCCTGTACCAAACTATCTTTCTTCCTTGGCAGAGTTGGGTGTCCGGTGTTGACATTCCTGAAGTCGTTTCACCCTCTCCCTACCAAGTTCAGGATGATCAGTGTCTTCTATCCACTAGCAACTCTGCCAGAGCTATCCCTGTAGTTGCATGAGGGGTAGTCCTAGAATCAAATAAGAACTGTGACAGCTTGGTATCTACAGAGGCTGTAGGCTGTTTCTTCAAGCTAGACTTCAAAGTTTGGACTGCTCTCTCTGATTGGCCATTGGATAGAGCTGTCCTTATATGTCTAATACCTTCTACTTTAGGAAATGCCCAAACTCTCTGCGGGTAAACGATGGCCCATTATCTATGACCAACACTTCCAGGACTGACTGTATTGAAAAATGTGTATGAAGCTTTTGCCTTTGTTATCTCCATGCTTGACGAATGGACACAATGCATGAGCCCAATCATACCTACTATGTCTAAGAACGTTGAAACCATAAAAGGGTTGACACACAACCGAGTCAAAGATTTTCCTGGCCATTCCTATAGATGTGGGAGAGCTGCTGGCAGTAATATTTGTCCTTGTTGGCACTCTGGGCACTACCCCACCAATGCGGATGTGACTGCATCCAGACCTTACCACCAGACATAATTTCTCACCTACATCTTCATTTTGGAGATCTCTGGATGGCCCTGGTAGAGGTCAACCAGTACTTAGCAGTGATCTTTGCTTGGGACAATCACTCTTACTCCCCATAATAATATGCTGTCCTCTACTGTGAGCTGGTGTCTCTTAGTCTAAAAAGGTTTCAATTCTAGTTGTGATTGCCTTTTGGTTTCCCCCATCACCACGAGTTGTTTCAGTTTTGGAAGGACTGGAAATTTTGCATCAAAAGTCTTATATTGTCAGCTGTGATTGGGAGCGTGTCCAGAAGATTTGATATCATTACAGACTCTTCAATTGGTGGTGTGTCTGCTAATGTGAGGCAGCTCAATTCATCTGCATTCACTACTTGGCCTCTGGATAGTGTTCCAACTTGTAATTGTAAGCACATGGCATTAGAGCCCATTGCTGAACGTGGCCTGAAGCAATGGGCAGCACTGCCTTGTCCTCCTTATGCAGACCAAGTAGGGGTTTCATCCATAAAGGTATTGGTGGAACTTCCGATTTCAAATATCATCGCCAATCCTTCTATCTCTATGTGGGTGTATTTATGCACTGCATTAGCCAAAGTCCTAAATGCATATACTATTGGCATTCCTCTCCATCGGTCCACCTATGAGCTAATGCCACCCTGATGCCATACAGGGAGGCATTACAAGTCAATACCAGATCTTTCTTGGGATCATAGAGTGTCAATACCTTAGAGAATGATAGCTGTTTCTTTACTTCACTGAAAGTTAAGGCTTGTCTATGCAGATATTTTCAAGGCTGACCCTTTATTTAGGAGTGGATGCAAAGGTGCCAGGATGGAGGCCAAGTGATGATGAACTTTCCATAATAATTTACCAGCCCAAGAAATGACCTAAGCTTCTGGACAGATGTGGAAGTCTTTGATCACGCTCACTTTATCTTCCAACAGGTCTAACCCAGACTTGTTGGCTTTGTATCCCAAGTAAGTAATTTGGGGGCCAGGGAATACACATTTTTATACATATGCTGGCCTTGGAAAAACACCTTAGGACTATATCCAAGTACTCTAAGTGTTCTTTATTAGTTTTCTCTGTTATCAGGACATCATCATCCAAGTAAATGGTGACCTGAGGTAAACCTTGCAAAATGTTCTCCATCGTCCACCGAAGAATTGAACAGGCTGACAATATCCCAAATGGCTGCCTCGTATATTGGTACAAACCCTTATGGCACACTTCTGGGAATCCTTGTCTAAATACAATTGCAAGTAAACCTGGTTCATGTCCAGCTTCATGAAGGACAGCCCCCTTACTAGCTTTGTGTATAAATCCTCTATTCGAGGGACTAGATATTTATTCAGCTGTGAAAAGTGGTCTATTATTTGTTTAAAATCCCCACAAAGGCAAACCAAGTCGTTGGGCTTCACTATCAGATTGGCTGGTGCTGCCCATTCCACAAGTTGGACTAGGTTTGATGATCTCTTCATTTTACAGCGTTCTGATTTCTGCCTCTACTTTTGCCCGTAAAGCAAATGGCACTGGGTGGATCTTACACACTCATGGAATTGCTTCCTGGTCAACATGCAAGGCTTGGCTCCTCTGATAGTCCCTCAACCTTCCCTGAAGATATCCGTGTGTTTAATTAGGACTTCGCTCAGACAGCCATTTTCTTATGAAAAACTATTGAGCCAATCAAGGTGAATCTCTCACAAACAATTTCACCCCAACAAGCTTGGGCCCAAGCCTTTTATTACAATTCAGCTGGTAACTGAACAAGTTGCTTTCATAAGACACCGGAACCAAAATTGTACCCTTAATCTGTAAAGTCTCTCTGTATAGGTTCTCTGCCTAGCCGAGTTCTTGCACAAAGTTAAGAACTGGAGTCCAGAGCAAATTTTGTTAAAATTTGGCTTTGCAATCACTGAAACAGCCATGCCAGTATCGAACTCCATTGGAACCGGGTGACCATTTAACCAGCCATTTATTTTGATTGTTTCTGATTTTGATGTTGCTAAACAATTTAACTGATACAAACCAAATGTAGGTGGACTTGCCAGGGTATGAACTCACCTGGTTACCCTTCTGGATACTGGCCAATGAGGTATCTTACTCCTTTTAGGTTGAGTAGGACACTTTTCTGTCTTGAGTCCACATACTGGCAGCAAGTACAATTGCTTGCCAGCCAGGATCCTGAAGAAAATTTTAACCATTTGGTTGAGGCAAGGTATTGCTGTGGGCTGACCTAGAGTCCCTCAGATCAGGGTATGTCTTGAGTGAGGCTATGCAATTGCCTGCCGAGGGCTGAAGGGCCTGTTCTGCACTGTATTGTTCTATTGCGCTCAAATGATGATCCCCAAGCTCAGTCAGACTGGTGAGAGTGTCCACTTCCATCAAAATACCATGCATTCTCATATGCTCACCTTGCCGCATTTTCTAATGATAAAGTGAGTTGTAGGCCTGTTTGGAGTGGTTCAGGTAGTAGGCATTTTTGCATACTTACATAATTAATTCCACATACCAAACGGTCTCTCAGCATCTCATTAAGAGTTAAATAGAAGTCACAGTCTTCTGCCACTTGTCTTAACCTAGTCGGAAATTCTGATACGGATTTTGCTGGTTCTCAACTTGCCAAGTAAAAACAATAGTATTTCAGAATTAGAGGAGGTTTGGGGTTGTAATATTCCTTCATATGTCTGTCAAAGGACAGCATGGTAGCTGAGTGATTAGCATTGCTGCCTCACAGCACCAGGGTCCCAGGTTTGATTCCACCCTCGGGCGACTGCTGTGTAGAGTCTGCACGCTCTCCCAGTGTCTGCGTGGATTTCCACATTCTAAATGTATGCAGGTTAGGTGGTTCAGCCGTGTTAAATTGTCCATAGTGTCTAGGGATTTGTAGCCTAGGAGGATTAGCGACAGGAAATGCAGCGTTACAAGGATAGGGTTGATCAGGATGTGATGCTGTTCAGATGTTCAGTGCTGACTCAATGTGTTGAATAGCCTGTTTCCACACTGTAGGGATTCTATGAATTCTTGAAAGGATTTAGTTAGACTCCAAATGATAAAAAATACTGCGCTCCACAGACTGGCAAGAGAATAACTCGTTGTTTTTTGTCTTTTACAATGTCATTTGCCCAGAAAAAATAACATATTCTTTCCATATACTGGTCCAAGTCCTCAACGGCAGGATTGAACACGTCAAGCTTTCCAAACAAAAGCATGACATAAGAACTGCTCATCCCAACACAAAAACAACTGCTGTGAGTGCGTTTCTTCAGGAACGTGCTTTCCTCTTGTCGCCACTGCAATAACTCCATACAAGCTGGTATCTCTTCACCAAGTCACCTTTTATTTACCCATGAACATCCTTAACTTTAGTACTGCCTCTTCAGAGTCAAGCTCTCAAGAGTTTCAGTATCTCTGACACTCCCCTTTTTTCGCATGAAATAATTGCACAGAAGCTGGGTCCCATCACCAAGTCACCCTTTTATTGCACAGCACACTGGCAGTGGCCAGCCAGCTCAGAGTCAGTGTTCAACTGAGGAAACTCTAATCCCCTGGTTATACTTTTTTTTCTAAATCCCTTGTTTATTTTTATATTTTTCAAAATATTTAATCCCCACACTATTGCCAAACAGCGGTAGTGCTGACTTTTCCCAGCACCCATGTCATGTGTGTGCAAGTGTAAGACACAGTGAAAAAATGAGTGCAGAAAACTTTATTCATATTCCACCACTAGGAAGAAAGGAAAACACCTGATTGGCCAACACTCCCCTTTTTGTCTGTCAGCCAGGGCACCTTGATTGGACCAGATTAACAGCCCCAATCAGGGAACTCATTCTATGAGGTCCAGTTGGCTGACCTTGTTACAATCACTACAATAATGAGCAACTTCTAAACACCTTTATGTTGTATATAGATGATTTTTTTGAGAGTGGCAGAAGTAAATTTGAAACATTGTCATAAATGAAGCAAAATTCAAAATTAGAGATAAGGTTTCTGGGGTTTTTCAGTACACTGGATTGAAAATCATGCAGCATGGATTATTTATAACTTTGCATCAATAATCTTATTTGGAAAATGCTAGTTCCATTCCTATTAGTCAAAGTAGAATGTCACAAAGACTGTAGCAGCTTATAAAACTGAAATGGAGGAACTGTAAAGTTTAATCGTGCAGCTGAATTGACTGGATACCCAAACAAAGCCCACTTCATATTTTGAAGTAATAGAGTTTAGTACAACTATGAAAATTTCCAAGGTAGAAGATATTATTTGGCAAACAAAACATTGGAAAAAAATAAATTTCCATCATTGGAAGATTGAAGGAATATGAAATTTGTGGTTTTTAGTGATGTTTTTCATGCAAATTCCTGTGATTGATCCTCCAGCACAGATTTACATTTGTTTTTGCGAGAAAGGAAGATAATGTTGCCCTTGATCTTATGAAGCTAAGAGGATCAAAAGAGTACTAAGAAGTGCCTTGGCAACAGAAAATCCTTTTCTTGATGAAAGGGTAGATGCAGCATTTTTCTTAGTTAAGGTATTGGAAGAAATTTTAAAAATGAATACAGCAGCAAGGCCCACTGAGTAGCACATAAGTCACAATTGGATAATGTGCACTCAACATAATATGTGAATGAGAAAATTCTGAGGAATATGACCAGTTTACAACATACTGGGGAATGGAGGGATCTTCAAATTGAAATGGGTGGATTGCAGCAGTCAGCTATTTGAGTGTTTTACACAGAATGAAACAGGTTCCAAGAAACTGATAGATATACTGGAAAAACAACACTTGGAATTTTAATGTGCACAGCAAATAGTGGGAAAATAATATGTTTCCATTTAGTATTTTTCTTATTATGTATTTCTTTATTTAAAAAGCAAATCAAAAATGGACGAAAGGAATGCCTGAGATCTATTGGAACGGGGAACAGATGTTGGATGTATTTTACAATACAATACACTTTAGGAACAAGCCTTCTGGCCACTAACCCTGTGCCAATTCCTAGTCCTTATTTGGACTCAGTACTTCTTGCCTATGCACGATATCTATCCCTCTGTTTGCCCCACATTCATGTGTCTATCAAGATACACCTTAAACGTTGCTAACCTTCCTGCTTCCACCACCTCCACGGGCAGTGTGTTCCAGGTACTCACTACCCTCTGTGTAAAAAATCTCCATGCACTTCTCGTCTAAACTTTCCCACTGTCACCTTGAACCTGTCTCCTTTTAGGGTTGAACTTTCAAACCTGAGAAAAAGCCTCTGACCATCCATACTATCTATGCCTCTTATAATTTTGTAGACTTCCATCAGGTCATCCCTCAGTCTCTGTCTTTATAGTGAAAATAATCCGAGTTCATCCAACCTCTCCTCATAACTAAAACCCTCCAGACCGGCAACATTCTGGTGAACTTTCTCTGCACTCTCTCCAAAGCATCCACATTCTTCTGGCAGCATGGCCACCAAAACTGCACTCAATATTCCAGATATGACGTAACTAAAGTTTAGTACAGCTTTAACATAGAGTCATAGAGATGTACAGCACGGAAACAGACCCTTCGGTCCCACTTATCCATGCTGACCGGTTATCCCAACCCAATTTAATTCGACTTGCCAGCACCCGGCCCATATCCCTCCAAACCTTTCCTATTCATATACCCATCCAAATGCCTTTTAAATGTTGCAATTGTACCAGCCTCCACCACTTCCTCTGGCAGCTCTTTCCATACACATACCACCCTCTGTGTGAAAAAGTTGTCCCTTAGGTCTCTTTTATACCTTTCCCCCCTCACCCTAAACCTATACCCTCTAGTTCTGGATTCCCCCTTCCCAGGGAAAAGACTTTGTTTATTTATCATATCTATGCTCCTCATAATTTTGTAAACCTCGATAAGATCACCCCTCAGCCTCCGACGCTCCAGGGAAAACAACCCCAGCCTGTTCAGCCTCTCTCTACAGCTTAAATCCTCTATCCCTGGCAACATCCTTGTAAATCTTTTCTGGACCCTTTCAAGTTTCACAACATTTTTCCGATAGGAAGGAGATCAGAATTGCATGCAATATTCCAACAGTGGTCTAACCAATGTCCTGTACAGCCTCAACATGATCTCCCAACTCCCGTACTCAATACTCTGACCGATAAAGGAAAGCATACCAAACGCCTTCTTTACTATCCTATCTACTTGCAACTCTACTTTCAAGGAGCTATGAACCTGCACTCCAAGTACTCTTTGTTCAGCAACACTCTAGGACTTTACCATTAAGTGTATAAATCCTGCTAAGATTTGCTTTCCCAAAATGCAGCACCTTGCATTTATCTGAATTAAATTCCATATGGAACTTCTCAGTCCATTGGCCCATCTAAACAAGATCCTGTTGTAATCTGAGGTAACCTTCTTCGCTGTCCACTACACCTCCAATGCAACTTTAGTATGCTCACATCCATAAAATGCTAACTTTTATATTTGATGCCCCAGCCGATGAAGTGTGCTGTATGCCTTCTTGACCACGTTATCCACCTGTGCTACCACTTTCAAGGATCTGTGGACCTGTACCCCAGATCCCCCTGCATGCCAAAGCTCCTAAGGGTTCTGCCATTTATTGCATAGTTCACACCTGAATTTGATCTTCCAAAATGCATCATCTCACATTTGTCCGGATTAAACTCCATCTACCATTTCTCTGCCGAAATCTACAATCCATCTATATCCTGCTGCATCCTCTGGCAATCTTCTTTAATGCCTGCAACTCTGCCAATTTTGGCACCATCTGCAAACTAACTAACCAGACCACCCACTTTTTCCTCCAGATCATTTATGTATTACAAACATCAAAGGTTACCTCTGGAACACCACTGGTTACTTATCTCCATTCTGAAAAATACCCTTCCACTAAAACTCTCTGACTTCTATAAGCAAATTTTGTATCCATCTAACCAGCTCACTCCAGATCCTATGAAAATACCATGAGGTATTTAATCAAACGCCTTACTAAAGGCAGTTAGATAACATCCACTGCCCTTCCCTCAACCATTCTTGGCACCTCCTCAAGAATGACTTTCCCCGTGTACACCCATGCTGCCTAAACAAAGTCAATTTTCTTCTAAATGTGAATAATTCCTGTCTCTCAGTATCTTCTCCAATAGCTTCCCCACCACTGATATCAGGCTCACTGGCCTGTAATTACCTGGATTGTCTGTGTTTCCCTTCCTAAACAAAGGAACAACATTCGCCATTCTCCAATCCTCTGGAACCTTGCCTGAGGCCAAAGAGGATGTGACGATATCTGTTAGCTAAAGATTAATTCTGTGTGAATTGCTTGTATAAATCTGGGGCACGAGAAATCAGTGATGTGTGAATTTTATGGAGTGTGGTTAACTGAAACAAATGTCTCACTAAAAGCATCTGTTTCTTAGAATAAGTGCCTGGGAACCTGATACAATTTCTGAACAACAATATCTCTATGTACCCAGTAATGCCTCATTAATGAACTGTAACCTATTCTTAACAATGGAAGTTGATTGGAATCAGAGTAGGAATTTATCATCAGTCTATAGCTGTCAGGAATTCAGTTCCATTGACAGGAGATTTCAGTGGTCATGTGAAGTTATCACACTTTATCTTTTGTTTCCAGTCTTTGGTACATGAAAGATTGGTTTTTCAATTTATTTAATCAGTAACAGAATCCAAATTTCTAAAGCATTATTCTTCACCAAAAACATGTGTCATTTTCTAAAACCAAGTTCCTGCTACTTACAACTGCATAATTGAACCTTGTAATCAAATTTTCACCAAAATGTCTCCATCAAAGTTTCAAATAGTATCTTATATAAGACAGATGTGGAAAACCATCCTTCTTCGTACTTCTTACTTTGTCTGTAGGCATTGACTTGTCTGGACAAACCATTCTCTTCCAACATCTCTCCAATATCATATAATTGAAATGTGACTGCCTTTGCTTGATTCCTTTCCTTTCTATTCAGTTGTAGCCAGAGAATGGGTTTTCTTTGTATTTTGTGCCATTGACTCTGGATATACATCACGTTTCTTCTGACATCCACTAACAGTTTAACAATTTCCAGTTTCCTGGCACTGATCATCCCTCTATTCACCAATAGCTGTCCATATACTATAGACCTCCATTCATCACCATGGGCACCAAATCCATCCTCACTTTTGCTGGCTGAAACAGACCTTGTGTTAAACAAGTTCTGCTTTGACCCCACTCACCTCCAAATAGAAGGGAATAATATGCAACCTGTGTCATAGCAATGCATATTTTTTATAGGGTGTGTGGAAATATTCTTTATTCCAGTCTTGCACAGACTCTCTCTCTCATCTCTTATACCAATACAATCATGACTGTATCAATGTAGCTTCATGTTCTTGCCCCAACTTGGAAAATGTCCTCAACCTTTCTTTCTATTTCGGTGTCTCCTTCCCTTCCCACCAATCCATCTTTGACACTTCCCTTTCTTTCCTTGTTTTTTCTCTCTCTATTTCTGTCATCAGTTGGCAGCTAATAACTACTGCAAGTTGGCTTAACCCCACAACTGTTTTATCCCACTCCATCTCCTGTAAGAATACTGTTCCTTTCTCTGAATTTGTTCATCTCTGTTTCAACTGACCTGAAGATGCAAACTTCCACTCAATGCTCCCCCCAGTATAATATCAAACAACAGGACATCAACATCTAATCAGTCAATTTATAATTCATCCTTCACTTTATTCAATCACTTATGATTTTAAAGATGTCTCTGAAATTTCCTTTTAAGTCTCCCGTACTCTGAAAGCAACAATACTCTATCCTCCTATCTATCCATGCAACTACAATACATCATCCTTGCAGCAACTGTAGTAAATACTTATATATCCTTCTTAAAGCTTTCAAATACTTCTTTATGTGGGCTGCCCAGAGTTGTTCCTCCCAAGATATACCATGCCACACTTTTCTACATTGAATTTCATCTGTTATTGGTCCATCCATTCCACCAGTTTGACTTTGAGAAAGAGAGGACTGCAGGTACTGGAAATGCGGCACTGGAAAAGCACAGTAGGTCAACCAGCATCTGAGGAGCAGGAGAGTCAACGATTTGGGCATATGCATTGCATCAGGAACAACTTCTAATTGATTATTATCTTTCTTACTGCTTTTAATGTACTTCTAAAATGTGTGCAACTTGCACATTTTGAAATTTTGAAATTGTGCCCTAGGTTCAAGTAAGCCCCAGCCTATTCAGCCTCTCCCTGTAGCTCAAACCCTCCAACCCTGGCAATATCCTTGCAAATCTTTTCTGAACCCTTTCAAGTTTCACAACATCCTTCCAATAGGAAGGAAACCAGAATTGCATGCAATATTTGAACAGTGGCCTAACCAATGTCCTGTACAGCCGCAACATGACCTCCTAACTCCTGTACTCAATACTCTGACCAATAAAGGAAAGCATACAAATGCCTTCTTCACTATCCTATCTACCTGCGACTCTACTTTCAAGGAGCTATAAATCTATATTCCAAGGCCTCTTTGTTCAGCAACACTCCCTAGGACCTTACCATGAAATGTATAAGTCCTGCTAAGATTTGCTTTCCCAAAATGCAGCACCTCTCATTTATCTAAATTAAACACCATCTGCCACTCCTCAGCCCATTGGCCCATCTGATCAAGATCCCATTGTAATCTGAAGTAACCTTCTTGGGCTGAGTGCTGGCAGGTGGGACTAGATTGTGTTGGGATATCTGGTCAGCATGGATGAGTTGGACCGAAGGGTCTATTTCCATGCTGTACCTCTCAATGACTCTAATTACCGTATACAATAACACACAGTAGTCTGGGAAACACGATGTATATTTTATTTCTTATGTACAAGATTTTATTTCCTTTCCTCAGCTAAGGATTCCCCTCCATCATGGTTGACAGGTGCCTCAGGTATGCCCATCCCATTTCATTTCCAGAACTATGACCTGTCATTCAACCAATCTCCAAATTCAATGGATCATTGCCATTTTTGCCATCACCAACACAATGCTAACAACAAACATACTTTTCACTCCTATGGCTTTTCAGGATTCTGCAGGCACTATTGTCTTTCTGTTACCCTGGTCCACTCTTTAAGCACCCCAACACCATGTCACTTCCCTGCAATAGCTCTGATGATAGAAAAACTGACCTTATATACCATGGCCACAGTCATTTCTAGTGAAACAGCAATGTATGTCTTTCAATGTATTCACGCTGTTTATGATACTGGAGAGGGCAAACAGAAAACAAATGATTGCTTTGCTGACAATTCCCTTCAGTCTTTTAGCTTGAAGTGAGTTTATGGTTGCTCGTTATTTTAAACTCCCATGCTATTTCAAACCGGTCCTCTCTGTTCCTCCTTGGCCACTTCCACCACTGTAGTGAAGCTCAAAGTAAGCTCATTTTTGATTGAGTACTTTAGATCTTCCTGACTATAACTGATACGCCCACGTTTTTAGATGGATGTGGTTAGTGATGATTGACCTTCATGCAAACAGTTTTCTTTTCTCAGAGGGTAGTGAACTCTCTACCTCAGAAAGTTACAGTGATAGATTGCCAGAAGTTTTTAAAGTGGAAGTGGATAGAATTTTGAAATACTGACAGGTTGCGGTCAATGGGGAGTTGGCACAAAAGGGGATTTGAAGCCTGGGAGAGATCAGCCATAATATTATATAGTGGGGGAAAGACTTAAGAATATGAATGTCCTACACATTCTCCTATTTCTAATATTCTTATGTCCTATACACATCTTACTGTCTTAACTTATACCAACCATTTTGTTTTGCACAATGATCTTTTTTGTCATTTAAACCTGGCTTTCTTCTATCTTATTTTGGACATAACAATTTTGTTTTCTTGTTCCTTTGTCCTTCCTTTTGCTAACTGTACATATGCTTAAATCCTGTTACACTTCACACTTTTGCCAAAAGGTCATTGATTTAAAATTTTAACTATTGTTCACTCTCCATGGATTCTACCTACATGCTGAGAATTTTTGGCATTTCTGTTTCAGCTGTTAATTCAGCTGTCACTGTGAGGCAAAACATTTTAATAAAGGTGATAAATTTGCAGATTTTTGGCCGAGAAAGGATTTTGACATTAATATAGATCACTTCACTACATTGAAATTAGGTTTTGTCCACAATGTGTTAATTCCTATAAACGTGTGTTATCCAGGATGCGGGTTTGGCTCTATAATAGAAACCAAACAAAGTAGCTGCTGGAATTTTGAATTCACATAATACAGTACCAATTTGAGACAATAAGGTGGCTATTAGTACATTCCCAAGGGATTTATACCTGTAATGTTGAATTGCTTTCCATTTAAAGACACCTGCAGGGATCTTAGAAAATAGCAATTCTGTTACCATGGTTTCCACACTGGGACAGGCAGAGGCAGACTCCTTATTGAAGGTGAGAGCTTTGTAAAAGAGCTTAGCAAACCAAAGCTTAATGCAGAGAGAACAAGAGCTGTGGAGGTGTTTGAGGTCAGGCTTTTGTCTTCCCCACTTAGTGGGAGTAGCAAATTGCAGCATTTTATTTGTCATGGGAGGACAGAAAACCCTCACTTTAAGCCAGTACCAATCAGTGGCAAAGCTATGTTAAATTGCTATTTAATTGCTGGTCTTTTCTGCAATCTACCTTCCAAAAGACAATAACAATGATGTAATGACACATGTTAGATCATAGTACTCCAAAGACACAATATGAAAGTCAAAAACCCTTACAAGCTAGCATAAAGCACGTATACCTCATCAGAAGGAATGCTGGTCTGTATATGGGATGCTGCAACTGAAGAATACTCAGGGCAGATTGCATGCAGCACAAGGAAACGTTCTCCCAACCACACAAGAATTAGGTGCTGGAGTACGAGTGTACAGACCCTGAGACTGTGCTCAATAAAATAAAGATTAGCCATTTCCTTATCTCCCACGATCTTACTCATTCTATTTAATCTCAAATAATCCACGACTCAAGCAGTCATTCTCATTTCTCAGTAACATCATTATTAAACGTCAGTGTTTGACATTCAAGCCTAAAAAAGACTGCAGAAGTGCCATGAACTCAGCATTCCAGAAATCTTTATTTCTCCAAAATAAAAAGAAAATGTGCCTTAACTGTTCTCTTCTTCCACAATCCTTATTCCTTTTCACTCTCACTGCCTGTTCAGACTCCTGTTGGGCTAATAAAGAATGTTTTATAAATTCTTTTCCTCTAATATGCTGAAGGATTGGGACACCTTGAATTATTTGATTTATACACTAAACTAAAACAAGGAGATGAAACTAATATTATATGTTATATATGAGTACTACACATTATGCATAAATGTTTAAATATTCCATACAAACATGAAATAGAGTTGCCAATTATATCCCTAACAGTAAGTTTCCGTCAATGAGTCTTTCCAATAACATCTGTTCACTCACTGTTGAGAAAACTTGAGCATCAGTTACAACCTCCCTTTTGTCTTTTCCAGTACATTCATGATACGTCCAATGGTACCATTGTATCCCCGTAGCCTGAATGATCCCCTATATTTTGTATCCATTATCACAGAGTCACTTAGGAAATAGGCAGGAGTTTCACTCTGATAGTTGAGGAAGGTTGAGGGCAGGGGAGCTAAATGGGATAAACTTCAAATAGATCTAGCAATTCAAGACTGGACATCGATGAAGTGCTGTGAGCCACCAAAGCTGAAGAATTGTACTCCAGCACAATCTACAAACTTATGGCCCAACCTATTCCCCCACTCAATCATTGCCATCAAGCCAAGGGAACAACCCTGGTTCAATGTAAAGTGCAGGAGGGAATGCCAAGAGCAGCACCAGGCAGATGTAAAAATGCATTTCTGATGAAGAGCTTATGCTCAAATGTCGACTCTCCTGTTCCTTGGATGCTGCCTGACCGGCTGTGCCTTTCCAGCACCACACTTTCTGACTCTGATCTCCAGCAGCTGCAGTCCTCACTTTCTCCGAGTAGAAATGAGGTATCAATCTGATAAAGCTGTCAAACAGGACTGGTCTTATGTATGTAGTTAGGAATACTTACTGCTCTTTTAAGAGAGTGGGTCAGGTGACCCAGAGCAGGCGCTTTGGGTCAGTCTAGGACTAGTTGCAAACCTGTGCAGACATGTACCAATTTGTTCCCTGGTTCAAGTGCGATTGGCCTACTTCTTGGACTATTCATAATTTATAAATTGACTATAAATCTAATAACTGGTTTCATGGCTGACTGTGACTAGGCTAACCATCAACTGTGTGCTACCATTATTTCAGAAGAAAGAAAGGAGATTGAAGGTCACCAGGATTTTGGAAGCCATGAGGGATTGAGGAAGCAGACTTGCTGAGAGACAGACCAAAACGTCAAGGGAAGCGGTCATGAGTGGACTTAGGCTGCAGCTGACGTCTGAAAAGGGAGTGCTCACCCGGGAGCTTAGTGAAGTTACCACAAAGAGCATCACTAAGGGGACTTGGGCTGCAAGTGGCTGTCATCTACCTAGACTCAAGTGGCAAGAAAACAATGGTGGGCCAATTTGGAACGATGGGACCATTTGATGAAGAGATAGAAAGTTGGATTGTGTGCACTGAATATTTTAATGCTTATTTGGAGGCAAACAGAGTGGCTGAAGACTTAAGTGTACTGGTTTTCCTAAGTATATTGCGATTCTAAGGAGTCTCAGGCAACCAGAGAAACCAGCAGAGAAGACTTATAAAGAACTTTGTGGAGCATTGGAAAGTCGTTTTGCAACAAAGCCACTGATGTTCTTGGAACATTTCCATTTTTATAAATGGGTACAACAGCAAGGAGAGTCTGTTGCCCAATTCATGGCTCTTTTAAGAAGGTTAGCGAAACATTACAAATTCAGAGGGTTACCCCAGGATGCCTTGCAGGGCTAGTTGGTTTGTGGCCTTCGATGTGAAACCATTCAAGAAAAGCTACTAACAAAAAGAGACCAGATTTCAAGGCAGCTTTCAAAATCGCTGCCTGGATGGACTTGACAACCTGTGAAGCAACACTCTTGGATATTGGTGCCCAGGTACATTAAATAGTGGAAGCTCAACAGAGTGTAGTACCGACTGCAGAATGTCACTGATGTGGCAATTCTGGCCACAAGGAATCAACATATTGGATTCGAGAAGCCCATTGCTGAAAATGTAAAAACATGGGGCCATATTGTCCAAAATTAATGATTGAAAACCCAAATAGGTAAAAGGGGATCCAAGTGAATCAATCCTGAGGACGAGACATAAAGTACATGTCACCAGCCATGGAGTAGACAAGGATTCAGCTGGGTCTGCGGAAAAAGTAGAGTCAGCAGACCTTTGGTTAAAAAATCTGTTGGTACGGGATGAAGCTGATTGTTTCTGTGCTTTTCCCAAATTAAAGGGAAAGCCAGTTACGACAGAAATGGATACAGATGCAGTGGTGTTCCTGATCCTCAAATCAGTCTATAGGGAGAATTTAAGGGCACATTATTGAAGCCTGCTAAGATTATGCTATGGACATACACGGAACAGTGGTGCCACTGAAGGGCTCTGTACTGGTAAAAGTACAGCTAAGGAACCGGTTTGCAGAATTGCCACTCTATGTGGGAAAAGGCGAAGAGCTTGCATTATTCAGATGCTCTTGGTTACAAAATTAAAGTTGAACTGGGGCATCATTAATAAACTGGTGGACTCAGACATGAGCTTGCAAGAAATCCTTGACAAGTATAAGGATGTCTTCAGGTGAACCCAGGGAAATGAAAGGAGCTGAAATTAAAAAACAGCTGAAGTCAGAGGCTTGTTCGAGGAGTCTGAAGGTGTGTCCAGTACCATATGCCATTTGATCTAAATTTGAAACAGAAATGGCAAGACTGGTGAATCCGGAGGCATTGGAAGCAGTAGCCACCAGTGAATGGGTCACTCCATCTCTAATTGCTCTGTCTTAAAAACAGATGGCGCAGTGAGGTTTTGTGTTGACTTTAAGGTCACAGTCAACCCAGCCCTGGGTATGGATCAATACCCACTCCCACTCATAGAAGACTGGTAGGGGGAAAGAAATTTTCTGAAGTGGATCTGTTGCAGGCTTATTAAAGATTGGGGTCACGGAGGGGTCTAAGCTGCCGCTGGCAATAGTGACAAACAGGGACAATTCTGCTACAAGTGCCATCCTTTTGGCATCAAGTCACTGATGGCTGTGTTCCAGAGATCCATGGACCAAATTTTAAGTGGGTTGCCTACAGTCCACTGTTATCTCAATGATGTTTTGGTCACTAGCTCCTCTGAAGAGGAGCATTTTAGAAACATTGATGAAACCCTAAAAAGGTTGCAAGAGCATGGTCTACAAGAAAAAAGGAAGAAATCTAAGTATTTTCAGGACTCCCTTGAGTACCTAGGTCACATAATTGATGGCAAGGGACTACACAAGGCATCTTAAAAGAGGCCATCATAAAGGCCCCTAGACCAGATCCTGCATCTCATGAGATGGTTCTTGGTGCTTGTCAGTTCATCTTGGGATTTGGCAACTGTACTAAAACCCTTGCATCAGTTTCTGGGACAAGGATGGCTGTGGAAATGGACCCGGGGTTTTGAAGAGGCTTATTGGAAGATAAAGTCAGAAGCATTAACACACTTTGACCTGAAATTGCAACTACTGTTAGCATGTGAGACCTCACCTTATGGAATTGATAGTGTAATGTCAATTGTCTTGCTGAATGGAATGAAAGGCAATTACATTTGCATCAAGGTGACTAATGAAATCAGAAGAGAATTATGTCCTAGTTGATAAAGAAGGATTAAGCATTGTTTTCAGTGTTCAGACGTTCTCCCATTTCCTTTATGGCACTTTGTGCTGTTGACCGACTAGAAGTCACTAACCTCCATTGTTGGCGTGGGTATGGGATAGCCTCAATGGCGGCAGCATGCTTGCAAAGATAGGCATGGCTCTGTCTTTTGACAGATGAAATCAGAGATTGACAGGAGGAGAAGCATGGCAACGCAGGTGCCTGGTAAGGTTACCAGTACCAGGGAATGCAGATGTTTCCAAAAAGGACCTGAAAATCATGTACTTTTCCCAGGAAAATAAAATACCCATGTCAGCAAGTCAGGTGCAAAATGTTACCCAGAAGGATTCAGTTTGGAACCAAGTGATGGAGCTAGTCCTGAGAAAGAGCAGCAGTTAGCGAGGTTTGAGAACATATGTAGCTCATATTGAGGTTCTTGAGGTAGGTTTGCTCATTGAGCTGGAAAGTTCATTTTTCAGACATTTCTTCACCATACTAGGGAACATCATCAGTGAGGCACTGGTGGCATGGCCCACTTTCTATTTTTGTATTTAGGTTTCCTTGGGCTGGTGACATCATTTCTTGTGGTGATGTCATTTCCTGTTCTTTTTCTTAGGGGGTGGTAAATGGGATCTAAATCAATGTGTTTGTTGATAGAGTTCCGGTTGGAATGCCATGCTTCTAGGAATTCTCGTGCGTGTCTCTGTTTGGCTTGTCCTAGGATGGTTGTGTTGTCCCAGTCAAAGTGGTGTCCTTCCTCAAGGATACTAGTGACAGTGGGTCATATCTTTTTGTGGCTAGTTGATGTTCATGTATCCTGATGGCTAGTATTTTGCCTGTTTGTCCAATGTAGTGTTTGTTACGGTTATTGTAAGGTATTTTGTAAATGACATTAGTTTTGCTTGTTGACTGTATGGGGTCTTCTGATTCATTAGCTGCAGTTTTAGTATGTTGGTGGATTTGTGGACTACCATGATGCCAAGAGGTCTGAGTACTCTGGCAGTCATTTCCGAGATGTCTTTGATGGAGGGGAGAGTGGCTAAGGTTTCTGGATGCGTTTTGTCTGCTTGTTTGGGTTTGTTTCTGAAAAATCGGTGGACTGTGTTCATTGGGTACCTGTTCTTTTTGAATACACTGTATAGGTAATTTTCCTCTGCCTGCGTAGTTCCTCTGTGTTGCAGTGTGTGGTGGCTCATTGAAATAATGTTCTAATGCAGTTTCTTTTGTGGGTGTTGGGATGATTGCTTCTGTAGTTCAATATTTGGTCAGTATGTGTTGTTTTCCTATAGACACTGGTTTGAAGATCCCCATTGGCTGTTTGCTCTACTACGACATCTAGGAATGGCAGTTTGTTGTTGTTTTCTTCCTCTTTAGTGAATTTTGTGCCAGTAAGGGTATTATTGATGGTCCTGAAGGTTTCCTCTAATTTGTTTTGTTTAGTGATGATCCACGTAGCGGACCCAAAGTTTGGTTTGGATGATTGGCAGAGCTGTTTGTTCGTGTCTCTGCATTACTGCCTCTACTAAGAACCCTGATATTGGAGGTCCCATGGGTGTTCTGTTGGTTTGTTTGTAGGTTTTGTTGTTGAAAGTGAAGTGGGTGGTAAGGCACAGGTCCACTAGCTTGACGACATTGTCCTTGCTGATGAAGAGCAGCAGGCATTGTAACTGTCCAGAATTATGCCAATACCTATCTATATCAGACTGGTGTTTAATGTGGGAAATAAAAGTCCTCCCCTGTTAAGAGGAAAGGTGCTGGACCAAGTGGACCATTGGCACCCTGGCATAGTGTGATTGAAGGATTTTGGCTAGAGCTAGTTTTGGTAGCCAAATGTGGACTCCCAGATTGAGGAGAAGGCAGGATCATGCACATCTTGCACATTAATAAGGAAGGCACCATCGTTGTCCACCCCTTCACCCATGGGAATGGCTTCAATCACCATGGAAGCAGACTCATGTCAATTTCGCAGGACCAGTAGAGGGACAGATGTAACTAGTGGTCGTGGATGTCCACTCCAAGTGGCCCAAGATGACGATTATGAAGTTGGGAATAGAAGGAACAATGATAGTTCAACAAGATGAAATATTTGCCAAACAAGTTGTGATTGACAATGGTTCACAGCGTGTAGTGAAAGAGTTTGTGGAGTATCTGGAATACCATGGAGTCAAACATGTGAAATTAGTTCTATATCCATTGGCAACAAACGGCCAGGTCAAGAGATTTGTACAAACCCTGAAGCAAGCTTTAAAGGCCTCCCAACAGGAGGGTTCACTGGATAGTGAATCAACAAGTTCCTCAGCATGTAGAGTAACACGCTACATATGATGACCCAGTGCTCACCAGCATCCTAGGTGTTCAACCACCTGGTGAGAACCATGTTTGACTTGCTGCGGATGAAAGAGACCAGAGGGGTGGTAGAGTGAAATCAAGAAGGACAAATGCCAGAAGAGCTACAATCCCAAGGTTGAGGAAATTCCAAAGAGAAGACACCACCTTGGCCAGGAACTATATATCTGGGAAAAATGGCTCAAAAAGGATCTGTTATTGTATACCATCTCTGGATGAGCTGGTTTGGAGGAGATATGCAGACCATCTGACAAGGGAAATCCCCCAAAATTCAGTGTCAACTGAGTCATGTATCTTCCAGCTAGGATAGGCCATTCCCAAGGAGGAGAAAACAACTGTGTCACAGGAGAATGGCAGCCAATCAGAGACAGATGCCTCTGCTAAACAGCAGGAGCTTTCAGAAGTCTGGGAGACTACACCAGAAGAGGCTCCTGACTAGCAGCTGGTCTTCTGGAAACTACCATCCCCGAGAGACTAATCATGTCAATGTAGATGACAGAAGCAATGCCTTTCTTAGAGGGGGAGTGGTCATTTGTACATGTTTTCCATGTTTTTTGTAAATATTCCTGACTATATACATATGTTGTCCATGATGCCTGTAGAATTTGACACTTCTTAGCCAAACATTTCCTGATTCCTGATGAAGGGCTTATGCCCGAAACATCGACTCTCCTGCTCCTCGGATGCTGCCTGACCTGCTGTGCTTTTCCAGCGCCACACTTTTCTATTCTGATCTCCAGCATCTGCAGTCCTCACTTTCTCCTTTTCCAGTACAGTTTCAACACTGGCATCTACCCAACAATGTGGAAAATTGCCTGGTATGTTCTGTACTCAAAAGCAGGGCAAATCCAACCCCGCCAATTATCTCCCCATCAGTTTACTCTCGATCATCTGTAAAGTGATGGAAGGTGTCATCAACAGTGTTGTCAAGCTGCTCAGCTATAAATGCTCACCGATGCACAGTTTGACCACTCAGCTCCTGACCTCATTACATTACCTTGGTTCAAGGATGGACAAAAATGATTAATTCCAGAGGCAAGGTGAGAATGACAGTCCTTAACATCAAGGCTGCAAACATCCATTCCTTCCACCATGACACTCAGTAGCAACAGTGTGTACAATCTACAAGATGCATCGCAGAAATTCACCAAGGGTCCTTAGACAGCACCTTCCAAATCCACGACCACTTCCATCTAGAACAAGGGCAGCAGATACATGTTAAGGAGTGAATGATTTTCACTCCCCTTGAAGCTGCTCACCATCCAGACTTGGAAAAATATTGCTGTTCTGGGTCAAGATCCTGGAATTCCCTCCCTAAGGACATTATGGGTCAACCCACAGCATGTATGACTCTATGACTACATATGGTTTGTTTTCAGATGTTTCGTCACCATGACTAGGTAACACCATTAGTGAGAGTCTCTGATGAAGCGCTGATGGTATGGCCCGCCTCTCTATTTATAGGTCTTGGTTTCTTAAGGTGGGTGATATCATTTCCAGTTCTTTTTTCAAGTGAAGGTAGATAGGATGTAAGTCGATGCATTTATTGATAGAGTTCTGGTTAGAATGCCATGCCTCTAAGAATTCTTGTGCGTGTCTTTGATTTGCCTGTCCTAGGATGTGTGTGTTACCTCAAGATGGTGGTATCCTCTCTCTCTCCAGTATCTTACCTGCAACAGGAGGCAGCAACTCACTTGTTGTTGGTAGACTTGTTATTGGTCATCCCACCACTTATTTTTTTGGACAGAAAATTAATGGCTCTTGCCAAATAACTCAGGCAGTGGCAGCAGCTTTTTGCCACTATCCCTGCAGAAATCCCAATTTTCATGTTTCATTCTTTTAAGCTGTTTCATACACATCGTCTCCAAAATCTCCCTATCCTGTACTACTGTTGAAATCTGATCTCCGAGGGTTGGTTTTCCTTTCAGTTTCAATTAGCTTCTATGTCCATTGCAACCTGAGGCCACAGCCTGTTTTCATAAAATCTGGTGTGATAGTCAGGAACTAAAAATCACAAACCCCTTTCCCATAAATCCTTTCAGTTAGAATCTGACTCAAAATACAGCCTTTGAAACTAAAGTCAATGCACCCACCAGAATATTTAACATCTGCGCAGATAACAACTGACAAATGCCATGGATTTCATTATAATATTCATAATACCTATTCTGCTGTTTCTCAGTATTTTCCCTGGGCAAAAGTTGCAAAGTTTGGGTAGCAGCTGGCAACTGACTGTTACAAATACTTGTGGGAACGAGAAATTTCTGGAAAGGGAAGACTTTCTGCCTGACTTGGGGAGGCACTTTCAGGATCCTGATCATTCAATAGAAATGAAGTTACCAGTTATGATTGAATTGCCTTGGGAGGGACATTGGATCAATTAAGAGAGTTCTTGATTGGCTGTCCAGCCAACCTCTAGTTCACTGTGGCTTCTGACAGATATGTGAGCAGATTTTTTTCCAGCAGTGACATTGATTAATATGAAAATCATTCACTCCTTATCATAAGCCTGCCCATTGAAGACATAATTTTACAACCAAAGGCCCAAGTTACTGCACCTTGAATGTTTATGAACATCAAGACTGGACTGGATATTTCCTCAATGTGGTCCATTAATTACAAACTTTTCTAAGCTCACATATAGCTCCCTTTTTGTTTCTGAGCATTTCACTAAGTTCAAGGGCAATTAGGTATGGACAACAAACACTGGCCTTGCCAGCAACACTCATATGCCATTAAAGAATTTTTAAATGTTCAAAACAACAAACAGTACAGTTCTATTATTTTAAAAATAATGAAAACGGTTATTCATTACATAACTATCGCTGAGTTATTTATACACTGTGATATGATTATTTGCTAAAATACAGATACAAAAAGTTAAACTAAGAATACAAATCATATAAGAAAGTGAAAAATATGATCAGTCTTTTATATTGATCAAAACTTGAAATGGTTGCTATCCCAAAAGTGTGAAATTATGCTTCCATATTTGGTATTGGTTGAGCCTAGGTCTGGGCGTAGCCCTATCCATTGTCCTTTAGTCAAGGTAATTTAACTGTCTCATCTATTAGCATGGATGGCTCTCATTCTGATAGGTTTTATATCATCAGCTTTCACAATTCCTGAGATATTGAAGCATGCCATGTTCAAGGCAGCAAAATGTGGACATGATCCAGGCTTGGATGGATAAATGACAAGTAAGATGTACATTACACCAGTGGTAGGCAAAGTCCATCCACACCAAGAGAATCTCACCAATCCCACTTAACATTCAATGGTACTATCATTGCTGATTCCCCACTAACATTCTAGAGTTTATGAAGATCAGATACCAAACTGGACCAACCATATAAATACTCTGGCTACAAGAAGTAATCAAAGGCTGTGAATTCCCCCACAAATTTCGATTTCGATGTTGTGGCTATTATGGAGACATGGGCAGAACAGGGACAGGATTGGCTGTTGCAGGTTCCAGGGTTTAAATGTTTTAGTAGGGTCAGAGGTGGCATTGCTTGTCAAAGATAGCATTACAGCAGCGGAAAGGACAATGGATGAAGACTCGCCATCTGAGGTAGTTTGGGCTGAGGTTAGGAATAGGAAAGGTGAGGTCACCCTGTTAGGAGTTTTCTACAGGCCTCCTAATAGTCCTAGAAGTAGACGTAGAAGAAAGGATTGCGAGGATGATTCAGGAGAAGAGTGAAAGTAATAGGGTGGTTGTTATGGGGGACTTTAACTTTCCAGATATTGACTGGGAAAGCGATAGCTCGAGTTCGTTGGATGGGTCAGAGTTTGTCCAATGTGTGCAGGAGGGTTTCCTGACACAATATGTAGACAGACCAACAAGAGGTGAGGCCATACTGGATTTGGTTCTGGGTAACGAACCAGGCCAGGTGTTAGAATTAGAGGTAGGTGAGCACTTTGGGGACAGTGACCACAATTCGGTGACTTTTACTCTAGTGATGGAGAGGGATAAGTGTGCACTGCAGGGCAAGAGTTATAGCTGGGGGCAGGGAAATTATGATGCGGTAAGGCATGACTTAGGATGCGTGGCTTGGAAAAGTAGGCTTCAAGGGAAGGGCGCAATTGATACGTGGAGCTTGTTCAAGGAGCAACTATTGAGTGTCCTTGATAAGTATGTACCTGTCAGGCAGGGAGGAAAGGGTCGTGTGAGGGAGCCGTGGTTTAGATTAGATTAGATTACATTACAGTGTGGAAACAGGCCCTTCGGCCCAACAAGTCCACACCGACCCGCCGAAGCGAAATCCACCCATACCCCTATATTTACCCCTTACCTAACACTACGGGCAATTTAGCATGGCCAATTCACCTGACCCTGCACATCTTTTGGACTGTGGGAGGAAACCGGAGCACCCGGAGGAAACCCACGCAGACACGGGGAGAACGTGCAAACTCCACACAGTCAGTCGCCTGAGGTGGGAATTGAACCCGGGTCTCAGGCGCTGTGAGGCAGCAGTGCTAACCACTGTGCCACCGTGCCGCCCACAATAAGGAATTGGAATCCCTTGTTAAAGGGAAGAGGGCAGCCTATGTAAAGATGAGGCGTGAAGGTTCAATTGGGGTGATTGAGAGTTATAAGGTAGCCAGGAAGGATCTGAAGAGAGAGCTAAGAGCAGCAAGGAGGGGACATGAAAAGTCCTTAGTTGGTAGGATTAGGGAAACCCCAAAGGCTTTCTATAGGTATGTCAGGAATAAAAGAATGACTAGGGTAGGAATAGGTCCAGTCAAGGATAATAGTGGGAAGTTGCGTGTGGAGGCTGAAGAGATTGGGGAGACACTGAATGAAAACTTTTCGTCAGTACTTACTCAGGAACAGGACATTGTTGCCGATGTGAATACTGAGTCACAATTAATTAGATTGGACAGCTTTGAGGTATGTAGGGAAGAGGTGTTGGAAATTCTGGAAAGGATGAAAATAGATAAGTCCCCTGGGCCTGATGGCATTTATCCTAGGATTCTCTGGGAAGCAAGGGAGGAGATTGCAGAGCCATTGGCCTTGATTTTTATGACCTCGTTGTCTACAGGAATAGTGCCAGAAGACTGGAGGATAGCAAATGTGGTTCCCTTGTTCAAGAAGGGGAGTAGGGATAACCCTCGTAACTATAGGCTGGTGAGTCTCACTTCTGTTGTGGGCAAAGTCTTAGAGAAAATTGTAAGGGATAGGATTTATGAACATCTGGATAGGGATAATGTGATCAAGGATAGTCAGCATGGTTTTGTGAAGGGCAGGTTGTGCCTCACAAACCTTATTGAATTCTTTGAGAAGGTGACTAAGGAGGTGGATGAGGGTAAGGCGGTAGATGTGGTTTATATGGACTTTAGTAAGGTGTTTGATAAGGTTCCCCATGGTAGGCTACTGCAAAAAATACGGAGGTATGGCATTGAGGGTGAGTTGGAGGTTTGGATTAGGAATTGGCTGGCTGGAAGAAGACAGAGGGTAGTAGTTGATGGTAAAGGTTCATCTTGGAGTGCAGTTACTAGCGGTGTTCTGCAAGGATCTGTTTTGGGACCATTGCTGTTTGTCATTTTTATAAATGACCTGGAGGAGGGGCTAGAAGGTTGGGTGAGCAAGTTTACGAATGATACTAAAGTTGGTGGAGTTGTTGACAGTAAGGAAGGATTAGGCAGGTTACAGCGGGATATAGATAAGCTGCAGAGCTGGGCAGAAAGGTGGCAAATGGAGTTCAATGTAAGTAAGTGTGAGGTGATTCACTTTGGTAAGAGTAACAAAAAGATGGGGTACTGGGCTAATGGTCGGATACTTGGTAGTGTGGATGAGCAGAGGGATCTTGGTGTCCATGTACACAGATCTCTGAAAGTTGCCACCCAGGTAAATAGTGCGGTGAAGAAGGCATATGGCGTACCGGCTTTTATTAGTAGTGGAATTGAGTTCCGGAGTCCTGAGGTCATGTATAAGACTCTGGTTTGGCCGCATCTGGAGTATTGTGTGCAGTTTTGGTCGCCATACTATAGGAAGGATGTGAGGCAAAGGAACGGGTGCAGAGGAGGTTTACCAGGATATTGCCTGGTATGGTAGGAAGATCATATGAGGAAAGGCTGAGGCACTTAGGGCTGTTTTCATTGGAGAAAAGAAGGTTTGGGGTGACTTGATAGAGGTGTACAAGATGATTGGGGTTTAGATAGGGTTGACCATGAGAACCTATTTCCACATATGGAGTCAGCTATTACAAGGGGGCATAGCTTTAAATTAAGGGGTGGTAGGTATAGGACAGATGTTAGGGGTAGATTCTTTACTCAGCGAGTCGTGAGTTCATGGAATGCCCTGCCAGTAGCAGTGGTGGACTCTCCCTCTTTATGGGCATTTAAACAGGCATTGGATAGGCATATGGAGGATAGTGGGCTAGTGTAGGTTAGGTGGGCTTGGATCGGCGCAACATCGAGGGCCAAAGGGCCTGTACTGCGCTGTATTTTTTTCTATGTTTCTATGTTTCTAAATAACTTGCTTCCTGACTCCCCAAAGACTGTTCACCATCTACAAGACACAAGTCAGGAGTATAATGGAATACTCCCAACTTGCCTGGATAAGTGAAGCTTCACCAACACAGAAGAAGCTTGACATCATCTAGAACAAAGCGACACACTTGATTAGTACCTATCCACCAACTTCAACATTCACTTGCTAGACCACCAACATGCAAAGCCAGCCGAGCATAGCATCCACAAGATAGACTTTTATAAATCATCTTAGTTCCTTTGAGAGCACCTTCCAAACTCACAACCTCTATCCCCTAGAAGTACAAGGGCAGCAAACACCACCACCTGCAATTCCCTTCCAATCTACAAACAATCCTGATTTGTTACTATATCATTATATTTTCGCTGTTGCTGGGTCAAAATCCTGGAACTCCATTCCTAGCAACACTGTGGGTGTTGTGATGCAAGGTGTATTCCCAATCTTTATTTCAATATAATTTATTTTAGCATTTGGAGTTTGAACTAGTGGCATATGGGTTTCGGTCTCTGTTTGTGAAAAGGTTTAATGATTAACTTGTATTTCCACAACTATGGCAGTTTTTAAAAAGCGGTATGGATGCTGATAGGAATTTATTTATATTGGACTATTCGACTGGAATTTATATTGACTTTTAGAAGCACAGACAAAACATTGTAGTATATTAGACTTAAGTTAGAAAGTTCGGGAAATAGTATTTCTTTTTGGTTTAGGGTTAACAAACAGAGTTTGAAGACAGCTTTTGGTTTTCAGTTTGGCAGGTTTGCAGAAGTCTTAGCTGATGATGCTTGATGTGTAAAATAGTTGCTCCTGAGGAACAGAGATGATTTATAACTGTTAAGAAACAGGCTTGTTTAGCGCAAGCAGTTTAGGTTGAAAATTCCAAACCAACGTTAAACCCTTGTGATATAAGGTATGTGATGTATCTATATTATAATGTCATTTATTTTAGAGTTTGGATTTGCTTCAATGATATTGGGTTTTGGTCTGTGTGACAGAGAGTTTTAAAGATTAACTTGTAAATATGTCTGCAGCTGGGATGATTTAAAAAATATAATGAGAGATATATTTCTTGGAGGCTAATGGGAATTTGTTTTCATTGGGAGAGTCAAAGTATGCAAACAAAATAAACAGATGTGCATTACATTTTCAGTTTAGGTCAGAGATTGATTTTCTTGTTTTTTTTGATCATGGGAAACATCCATAGCTTAGAAAATGTTTCTGGGTTTCAGTTTGGCAGGTTCCAGAATTCTTGGCTGATGCTTGATGTATAAAGTGAGAAAGGGAGATAGTTCAGACTGTTGAAAGTAATTCAACTCAATGTAAGGAATTTAATTTAAAAATTCCAGTTCAGAATTGTTTTTTAAATTCACTCATTTAAACTTAAATCTTTAAGCAGATATCTGACAGCTCCAACTCACTATTTATTCCTCTGGGTCTCCAACTTGGCCACAATCCCCAACATCTCAGGGTATACTCCATGGGTAGTGAGCATCTGCATTCCTCACCCACAAGATTGGCATCAGCCTTGCACCAGCAACACCACATGGTAATAGCTCACCTCCAATTCACTTATAATGCAGTTCATCTCTTCTATGATATACTTTGGAACTGAAAGATACATACTATTTTGCACACAGGTGCAGTCATCAACCTCATTCATTGGAAAAAGTTGTATCTCAAGGTTCTTAGTTTATTCGCTTAGCGATCATTTATTTTGCTCTCACATAGAAGCTCACTGCATCTCTGTCTTACTTTGTCTTTTTGTGCACTACTGTTTCATTCAGAACTTCCAGCTTCACAGTAGTTCTGACTTGCCTTGCCTTTAAGTGCAGACACAAAGCCTGGGAACCTGTCACGTTTGCCAGCAACGATGAGTCGAGGGAGTAGACATGTTGCTGGATGGCATTCTATTATGTCAACGACACACCTTACAGCAGTTGTCACGCAAACATGTGCAAACACACTAAGAGTATTTCAGACAAATAACCATGTGTCAAAGTTTAAGAGGACCAGTCCTTAAACAAGTCAAAGGAGACTGTTAACAGTTGCAAGTCCTGCCACAGTCAATCAAAGGCATCATTTGATCTTAGTCCAGAGCCTTGCACACAGTGAGCTGCTGGAGGCAGTCAGTATTAGGGGCTTCATGTCATTGCAGTCCAGTGATTGGGCCACAATCAGTCCTGGAAGGCCAGAGAAACCAGTGCAGGGAGTAGTGCAAGGTCAATCAGAGGACTACACGGAGATCAGTCAGGAGACAATAATTTTAACTGGGGACAATTCAACTTATAAGATTGGGAAACAAAAATGCTTTAGAGAACTCAGGTTAATGCAGAAGGGGATATCACCCTAGCTTCATGACATACAGTGAAACACAATGCTTTGGCATAATTAAGCTGTAGACCCACGGTTCAATGAGTAATATCGGAAAATGAAGACTTAACTAAAACAATCAGGTGCAAATGTTGGAAAATGCAGAACTCACGTGGATGACAGGAAGTCAGTGCAGGAAAAAAAGCAGTATGAAGGTTTGGGAATCATTTGATTAACTTGTGACTCGTTCTGTGAAGCATAACCTGTACTACCTTCCAAACACATCTGAATCACAAACACAAAATGAAAATGAAAAATGGCTGCCACTACATCTGGAGTGGGTGCAGTAAATGTTTATTTCCCGTCTGAGTTCCTATCTTCTATTTGTGAGTGATGTCAGGCTCTTCAAGGGGAAATTACATTGATCAAACACTTACACTGTACAAGTTAAAGACATCTCTGATCATAGAATTATGCATGTGAAGCACATGGAGTGCCCCACCATGTTGAACACAACATGGATACACAATCTTAGCATGTCACTGATCATTACAAATTGATCCACGTCATCTCTGTGAAGCTGAAACAATCACGGACAACCTTAAAAATGCCATTTGCAGGACACAATTTACCAAGATAATCCAAGATTGCATGGGCTGTACAAGTTTGAGGAACTAACTTCCCTTTTAGAGTCAAACAGAGGGAAACATACCTTCAAGTCCAACTCATCAGCACCATCCAGACATCCCAATCTGACCCAGTTGCATTTGCCAGCATTTGACCCATATCCTTCCTATTCATACCCATTCAGATACTTTTTAAATCTTGTAATCGTACCCACCTTCAACTCTATGTATTTGACAACATCCTGGAAATGCAATGCTACCTTTCTTGGGTGATGTGGTAGCTGGTATTGGTGGTGACAAAGATTCAATATTCTTACTGCACTTACAATCTCCTACTCTGGCACGCTTGTGCATTTATCAGAATAACATCCCTATGTCAACGATTCATACAGAGTAATTGAGGATTTAATCTTACTTTTATAACTAAATGCAAGTTCCATCAAGTTTTTTGTAGAGCTGCAAGGCCAAGCAAGTTTTCTAGTTATATTTGATAGAATTACCTCATTAGCTACTTATCCCAGCCATAGATATTCCTCTTCTCTGATTCTATATCCCTCATACCACATGGTCTTCCTGGAAAAACTCACCACTGCCAGGATACACCAGAATCCTGGTCAGAAGAAGCCATATTTAAAAGCTATTATGCACCTGGGACAAGCACTGTCAGTCTGGAGCGGCCGTGCACTGTGTTTTTTTAAAAATTATTAACGATAGGTGGGCAACACTGGCTAGACCAGCATTTATTGCCTACCTCTTATTGCCCAGAGGGCAATTAAGAGTCAACCACTTTGCTGTGGGTCTGGGGCCTTAACAGATAATTATGGCAGATTTCCCTCCCTAAAGAACATCAGTGAACCAGATGCATTTTTCTAACAATTGACAATGGTTTCATAGTCATCATTAGACTCTTAATTCGAGATTATCATCAAATTCAAATTCGCCATCTGCCATGGCAAGATTCAATCCCAGATCCTGAGAACTTTACTTGGGTCTTGGATTAAAAGTCTAATGATAATACCACTAGACCTATCCTGACATTGTGAGAAGGTGAGGTCTGCAGATGCTGGAGATCATAGTCGTGAGTGTAGTGCTGGAAAAGCACAGGAATTCCTGATGAAGAGCGCATGCTTGAAACGTCGATTCTGCTGCTCCTTGGATGCTGCCTGACATTGCACTGGGCATGGCAATAAGGGAGATATGGTGCCCAGTTTTGAGTGTATCTGGATGTCTTGCTATATCGGGTAGTATACAGGTGGGATATCCTATTATCTCAGGTCCAGAAGTGGCCACTACACCAGATATGCTAGTCTGGACTGAGATTGCCACTCAAGTTAGTCAGTCTTAAACATCTGGAGGAATGCACAGCAATTGTAGGAAGAAAGTCAATGATCTTCTCTAATCCACAGCATAACTGTCAACATTTCTCTCTGATACCTCACACTCAATTTATCTCTGCTGCTATATCCGCCTCCCATCATGATTCCCATTATAAGAGCTTCAAGTATTTTCCCAACTGCTGAAATCAAGCTAATAGAACGGTAGTTTCCCATTTTCTCTCTTCCTCTGTTCTTAAACTGTAGGATTGCATTTGTTTATAATGCGGCTTCAGTTGGATCTCATTGAAAGTCTTATCTTGAAAGCATGCTGTAAGAATGCTGTATGCAATCTATTCATTTGATGGAATAGTCTCACATAGTGAGAACGTTTGAAGTGAAGGAGCCATTGGGAAGTAGTGACCATAATACAATAAGCTTCAATCTGCAATTTGAGAGGGAGAGGGTACAATCAGAAGTGTCAATTTTTCTGTTGAATAGAGGGAACTATGGAGCTATGAGGGAAGAGCTGGCCAATGGTCAATGGTGCAATACCTTAGCAGGGATGACAGTGGAGGAACAATGGCAGATATTTCTGTGTATAATGCAGAAGATGCAGGATCAGTTCATTCCAAAAAGAAAGAAAGATCCTAGGAGGAGGCATGGGGGCCGTGGCTGACGAGGGAAGTTAAGAAACATATGAAGTTAAAAGAGAAAAAGTATAACATAGCAAAGATAAGTGGGAAAACGGAGGACTGGGAAGCTTTTAAAGAACAACAGAGGATTACTAAGAAGGAAATACGCAGAGGAAAAATGAGGTACGAAGGTAAACTGGCCAAAAATATAAAGAAGGATAGTAAAAGCTTTTTTAGGTATGTGAAAGGCAAAAAAATGGTTAAGACTAAAATTGGGCCCTTGAAGACAGAAACGAGGGAATATATTACGGGGAACAAAGAAATGGCAGAAGAATTGAATTGGTACTTCAGATCTGTGTTCACTGGGGAAGACACAAGCAATCTCCTTGAGGTAACAGTGGCTGAAGGACCTGAACTGAAGGGAATTTATATTTGCCTGGAATTGGTGTTGGAGAGACTGTTAGATCTAAAGGTTGATAAGTCCCCGGGGCCTGATGGTCTACATCCCAGAGTACTGAAGGAGGTGGCTCGAGAAATCGTGGATGCGTTGGTGATTATTTTCCAGAGTTCGATAGATTCGGGATCAGTTCCTGCGGATTGGAGGGTGGCTAATGTTGTACCACTTTTTAAGAAAGGTGGGAGAGAGAAAGCAGGAAATTATAGACCAGTTAGTCTGACCTCAGTGGTGGGAAAGATGCTGGAGTTTATTATAAAGGATGAAATTACGGCACATCTGGATAGTAGTAACAGGATAGGACAGAGTCAGCATGGATTTATGAAGGGGAAATCATGCTTGACTAATCTTCTGGAATTTTTTGAGGAAGTAACTCTGAAGATGGACGAGGGAGATCCAGTAGATGTGGTGTATCTGGACTTTCAGAAAGCTTTTGATAAAGTCCCACATAGGAGGTTAGTGAGCAAACTTAGGGCGCATGGTATTGGGGGCAAAGTACTGACTTGGATTGAAAGTTGGTTGGCTGACAGGAAACAAGAGTAGTGATAAACGACTCCATTTCGGAATGGCAGGCAGTGACCAGTGAGGTACCGCAGGGATCCGTGCTGGGACCGTAGCTTTTTACAATATATATTAATGATATAGAAGATGGTATTAGTAATAACATTAGCAAATTTGCTGATGATACAAAGCTGGGTGGCGGGGTGAAATGTGATGAGGATGTTAGGAGATTACAGGGTGACCTGGACAGGTTAGGTGAGTGGTCAGATGCATGGCAGATGCAGTTTAATGTGGATAAATGTATGGTTATCCACTTTAGTGGCAAGAACAGGAAGGCAGATTACTACCTAAATGGAATCAATTTAGGTAAAGGGGTAGTACAAAGACATCTGGGTGTTCTTGTACACCAGTCAATGAAGGTAAGCATGCAGGTACAGCAGGTAGTGAAGAAGGCTAATAGCATGCTGGCCTTCATAACAAGAGGGATTGAGTATAGAAGCAAAGAGGTTCTTCTGCAGCTGTACAGGGCCCTGGTGAGACCGCACCTGGAATATTGTGTGCAGTTCTGGTCTCCAAATTTGAGGAAAGACATTCTGGCTATTGAGGGAATGCAGCGTAGGTTCACGAGGTCAATTCCTGGAATGGCGGGACTACTTTACGCTGAAAGACTGGAGCGACTGGGCTTGTATACCCTTGAGTTTAGAAGACTGAGAGGGGAGATCTGATTGAGACATATAAGATTATTAAAGGATTGGACACTCTGGAGGCAGGAAACATGTTTCCGCTGATGGGTGAGTCCCGAACCAGAGGACACATACGGGGTAGACCATTTAGGACAGAGATGAGGAGAAACTTCTTCACCAGAGAGTGGTGGCTGTGTGGAATGCTCTGCCCCATGGATTCATTTAAGAAAGAGCTGGATAGAGCTCTCAAGGATAGTGGAATCAAGGGTTATGGAGACAAGGCAGGAACAGGATACTGATTAAGGATGATCAGCCATGATCATGTTGAATGGTGGTGCAGGCTCGAAGGGCAGAATGGCCTACTCCTGCACCTATTGTCTATTGTCTATTATCTTTCGATCCTGATTTGATTGACATAATTCTGTAAAAGGTACACTTCCTTTGCTATAGTTAAATTATAAATAAAATAGTATTTCACTACACGATGGTACAGTATGTACTAATATTGCAGTTGAACTATCTGTTGACATCCATATTGTTATATGAACCTTTATCAGCAAACTATCCACTGTCAAAGTTGAAAATGTCTAGTGCATCTTGAACTAACCATGCACTTGAACAATGAACAGGAGTTCTAGTACATTTGACCAATTCTGATTGCAACATTGAGCTTGCAGCATCTCAATTTTAAAGAGATATGGCTACTTCAAGGTAAGTGATTACACAGGGGAACAGCTATAAGCATTCAAAAGAGGTTCGAATATTTGTCAGCCTTCGCTAAAGGTTAGGTAGAGAAGAAGTGTCAGCAGAAATAGAGCTGAAAGAAAATTTAATATGAAATTGAACAATGCAGCATCTGATAACCTGATGAATAGCTGTGGCATTAGAGGTATGTTGCCGCATGAGTTGCATAAGACAGGAGCAATAATAATAATCTTGTTTTCACTCCTTTTTGTCCTCACTGGAGTTTGCCAAAATATTGCATTAGTAAAGAGGTGGTGGCCAAATGCAACAGCCTGTGCAGTTAATAGGTACCATCAATGATGTTCTGCATAACCTAAGAATCTTTAGATTTAATGTTAGGAAAATTCTACTCTGTAGATGCCGTTCTTTTGTAGGAATAATGTTCAAAAAAGAAACTGTTATCACTGTTAAGTTGATTGGTAATCATTGAACACAACTTTAAGATAATTGGCTAAAGAACATAATGATTTGAGGAGCTTTGTTTAAATGCCATGATTTGTTATAATCTGAAATACAATGTCTAAATGGATAGCACAATCACTTTCAGTAGTACATTTCAAAAGAACATTTCATCTATACTTAGATTAGATTAGATTACTTACAGTGTGGAAACAGGCCCTTCGGCCTAAAAAGTCCACACCGCCCCGCCGAAGCGCAACCCACCCATACCCCTACATTTACCCCTTACCTAACACTACGGGCAATTTAGCATGACCAATTCACCTGACCTGCACATCTTTGGATTGTGGGAGGAAACCGGAGCACCCGGAGGAAACCCACGCAAACACGGGGAGAACGTGCAAACTCCACACAGTCAGTCGCCTGAGGCGGGAACTGAACCCGGGTCTCCGGCGCTGTGAGGCAGCAGTGCTAACCACTGTGCCACCGTGCCGCCCACCGTGCCGCCCACTTGAAAAGCTAAATTTCATTTTATAGACATCTTTCAGAGTCACCTCAGAAATAATGAACCAGATTTTCATGGAGTCAAGTCAAGCCAAGAGGACATTAAAGATGCCAAGTGTAATCTGATTCTGCATATGTCATCCCCATTCCTGTTTCTGGCAGATTTTTCCAGCCTAGAATAAAGATTCAGGTAGCTAGCCATCTGGAAAAACATTGTTTTCTAACTATGTGGAAACAGTTGCCAGATAGCCTCAATATGAATACTTGGCTGAGCTCCAAGAATTATTAAGGTAAAAACAATGACTGCAGATGCTAGAAACAAGATTCTGGATCAATGGTGCTGGAAGCAGTTCAGGCAGCATCCAAGGAGCTTCAGCAAAATCGACGTTTCGGGCAAAAGCCCTTCATCAGGAATAAAGGCAGAGAGCCTGAAGCGTGGAGAGATAAGCTAGGGTAGGGTGGGGGTGGGGAGAGAGTAGCATTGAGTACAATAGGTGAGTGGGGGAGGAGATGAAGGTGATAGGTCAGGGAGGAGAGGGTGGAGTGGATAGCTGGAAAAGGAGCTAGGCAGGTCGGACAAGTCCGGACAAGTCAAGGGGACTGGAAGTTTGAAACTAGGATGAGGTGGGGGAAGGGGAAATGAGGAAACTGTTGAAGTCCACATTGATGCCCTGGGGTTGAAGTGTTCCCAGGCGGAAGATGAGGCGTTCTTGCTCCTTTTCCACCTATCCACTCCACCCTCTCCTCCCTGACCTATCACCTTCATCTCCTCCCCCACTCACCCATTGTACTCTATGCTACTCTCTCCCCACCCCCACCCTCCCCTAGCTTATCTCTCCACGCTTCAGGCTCTCTGCCTTTATTCCTGATGAAGGGCTTTTGCCCGAAACGTCGATTTTGCTGAAGCTCCTCGGATGCTGCCTGAACTGCTGTGCTCTTCCAGCACCATCGATCCAAGAATTATTAATCCATTTAGCTGAACCAACAGTGTTGATGTAGCTTCAGAACGGAGAATAAATTTTGACTGACGTCCTTATTATATTTTAGTAAGTTATTTTTTGTTCCATCTAATTTACTCGTGGAATTGAGGTGGAATCTTTGAAAAAAGATAAATGCTTCTGGCATTGGTATTATGAATGGCTAATTAATGATGTGATAAGAATTTGAGACTTTGATAGTCATGATTTCTATTTTGCCATCCTCACCATTCACCAGCTTCCATTGTCACCTCTGAAGTCCATCCAGCCCTCATTTCCCTGTTTTAAAAATATGCAGGGCAGAGTCCTCCTTAAAAGAGACCACTTTCATGCAAGTCAGAAACCTTCCCAGCTTCCGATAACTGTCTGAGTTAAAAACACTTCAGCCCATTAGTCTTCTGCTGTGTGGCAATATTTTATGTTTATGTTCATGAAGCTTGCTCTGGTAGACTGTATAGCATTTCTGATTCCAGGACTTTGTGTTCTCCGAAATATCCTGCACTGTGTCATTTTATGTATTCAATTTCTGACACTCAGTTGATCCCTCTGTGATGCCAGTGGAACCTTAGAAAAATCAGGTCTATAATTCAATTGTTATCATTTCCTTTTAATGTTTTGTTACACTTGTGATGATTCTGCTCTTTTAACAAGGTTAAGTTGCCCTTGTTTTTTTTTTCAGAGGGATTATAAAGACAGGGGTTCTGATATGTCTGGAATTATCTACTTGAAGAAGTTTTTTAAGTGTTTTTTAAAAACATTTGTACAATGAAAGGGGAGTGGCCAGTTCTCCCAGTTCAGGGTTTGGTTTGGTATTAGCAAACTGTTTTGTTTGTAGCAGTTGGTCAAGTTTTAGCTGGGAACCGAGAGAAGCTGCTGGGGACCCAAAGAAGCAGTTCCATGCCAATACTCTCTCTCTATCTCTCTCTCTGTTATCTCTCCTGCAAAAACCTGTATTTGATTTTACCTTTTTTGCCAAGGGATGTTGCAGGTATTTGGAACAGCATCATTAAGTTGCAATGGAGTCAATTAGGTTTTCAGATAGGTTAAGTTATTCTAAATTCCATTCTCTTTTGTTTGAGTTTCATTCAGTAGACTGTAAATAAATTGTTTTGTTTAAAAGTAAGTGGTTGGGACAAAGAGTGTGGTGCTGGAAAAGCATAGCCAGTCAGGCAGCATCAGAGGAGCAGGAGAGTCGACATTTCAGGCATAAGCCCTTCATCAGGAATGAGGCTTGTGAGCCAAAGAGGCTGAGAGAAAAATAGGAGAGGATTGGGGCTGGGGGAAAGGTGACTGGGAATGCGATAGGTAAATGAAGGTGGGAATGTAAGTGATAGGTCGGAGAGTAGATAGGTAGGAAGGAAGAGACAGGTAGGACTGTTCAAGAAGGCAATGCCGAGTTGGGAGGTTGGGACTACGATAAGGTGGGGCGGGGGGGGGGGGGAGGGGAATGGGGAAACTGGTGACTGTTTGACTGGATGTGCTTTTCCAGCACCACACTCTTTGTCTCTGATCTCCAGCATCTGCAGTCTATACTTTCTCCTGAGTAGTTGGGCCAGCTGTATCACTCCTACATTATCCACTCTATGCACCTGCTTAAAACAATTAGAAAATTTAGGATCTGGACTACCTTTTTGAAATGTTTTGAGTGGGTATGGTCTGGTCCATGACAGATTGGGGGCTCTTTGCAGGATTTGTTCTATAGTTCCTAATGTAGGAGTTGGAGCTGCCTCCTTCCGTGAGGAAAGGAGAGATATTTACGGCAATAGCTCAGCCTTTAAATTTGCTGGAAATGCAATCAGAATCTTTGGAGGTGGCTAAAAGTCAATTGAGAATGAAGCATAGAGTCATAGAGATGTACAGCACAGAAACAGACCCTTTAGTCCAACTCGTCCATGCCGACCAGATAGCCCAACCAATCTAGTCCCACCTGCCAGCACCTGGCCCATAACCCTCCAAGCCCTTCCTATTCATGTACCCATCCAGATGCCTTTTAAATATTGCAATTTTACCAGCCTCCACCACTTTGAATTAATGGCAAAAGAAAAAGAAAGAGAAAAAGAAATGAAACTGTTTGAATTATGATTAAAAGCAGAGCAAAGAGAAAAAGAATGAAAGGCCTAAGCAGAACTAAAAGAAAAGGACGAAATCACTTTAGCAGAACAAAAGGAAAAAGGCAAAGAGAGAGAGAGAGAGAAGAGAGAAAAGGAGAGAGAATAAAGGAAGAAAGAGAGGGAGTTTGAACTTCAGAAATAGGTACTTAGACAGGAAAGTCAGCTTAAAAGGAAGGAGATGAAGACTGAAGGTGTGAGAAACAAAGCTCACGCACTTCAATAATTTCAGTCCAAGACAAGATCTGAATCAGTAGTATCATTTATTACGCTCTTGCAAGAGGGGTGTGGTGTCCATTTACAAAATAGTGACACACACCGTGTTTCATGATTACACAATATTTATATAATTTGGTCCTCTTCCATTGCTCCTCCCCTGTTTACAACTCCCACTTCTCTAAGACCGGCGCCCATTACTCTTGTTCATCTCTTGCCTTATCCGGCCTTATCTGTGACAAAATGCTTATTCTGGCCTCACAAGGCCGTTTGACCACATCCTGCTGTGGTCCATTGTTAGGTATATCCTCCTTCACTACCATCTGTTTCCCTTACTTGTTATGACCTTATGACCTCATGACCTCTTGATTGTGGTTTGTTCTTGTTTTTGCAGAAACGGGAAATAGATGCTTATAACTACTGTTTGTACAGGCATATCTAGCTTAACCCTCTCCCCTCACAGCACCTTATCTATTTGTCTGTAACATCTACCATTGTTTGCAGGCACATTTCATTCTTGTGTGCACATTTTAGCTGATACAAAAACAATTATGTATTTCCTTCACATAGTTTTCATTCTTGTTGACTCAGCTCGTGGCTGCAACAATTATACACTGGTGTGAGTTCATTTATGTTGCATAAGTAACTATGATTGCAGAAGTAACACTACTTTACCTATATCCCACGAAGGTAAGCTTAGAGAGCAAGCGAGTGGGAATGAGCAAACCCATGGCAGCTAAAGGCCTGGTGCCAAAATTTAATGTAAAGGATGTAGAAGCCGTTTTCATCTCATTTGAAAAGATGACTAAACAAATGCAGTGGCCAGTGACCATGTGGATTTTGTTGATCCAAACAAAACTTGTAGGTAGAGCGAGTGAGGTATTTGCATCACTATCAGAGGAGGTATCTGGGGTGTATGAGGAGACGATGAAAGCCATTTTAAGTGGATATGAACTTGTACCAGAAGCGTCCAGATGGCGTTCAAACAAAACATTTTTGATAGGTGGATAAATAAGGGCATTAAAAATACAGCAAATCTATGACACTCTTAGAGAGATGGTGATTTTGGAGGAGTGCAAAAGTTCACTTCCTGAGGATGTGTGAACACATGTAAAAGAGCAGAGAATTAAAACAGCAAGATGAGCAGCCAAATGGTTCTTAAATCATAGTTTGGCTTCAAACATCAATTTCAATCCGTGAGAGTTAGAAATTGGGGAAAAGAGAAATCCTCACATGGTAAGGGAAAGGTAGATTTCAGTGAAGATCATAAAGGATAACTTACTACAGGGTAAAAAGGAAACCCTTCAAGGAGAAAAGAAGTTAAAAAGTTATTGTTTTCACTGCAATAAAGTAGGCTATGTGAAATCAGAGTGTTGGTGGGTTAGAAAATACATTGGCAAACCAGATGTAAGGAAACAGGATAAGCGAGTGAGTTTTGTTGGAGTGGTAACGGAAGACTGCAGCAGAATGTACAACCAATGGTCGGAGGTTAGTTAAAGAGGAAATGCCAGATCTTCTTAAGCCATTTACCTGCAAAGGTAAAGTTTACTTGCATAGGCCAGGAACAGAAGGTAAAGGTTACAATATTAAGAGATACAGGATTCTCTCAATCCTTGAAGTTGAAAGGTGAGAGGTATGTACGTCTGAAGGACTATTGCCAGAAAAAGTGCTAGTAATGGCAATTCATGGTGAGACACGAAGTGCTCAATTATGTAAAGTGAGGTTAGAGTGTCCAGTGAAAAGTGGAGAAGTCATGGTAGGAGTAGTCTCAGCTCCAGGAATACAATTTGTCTTTGCTAACGATATAGCTGCTTCACATGTAGGAATGCTGCCTACTGTGCTTGAAAGACCAGTGGAAACTCAGACAACTGAACTGTTACAGGAAGATCATTCTGGGATTTTTCCAGACTGTGTGGTAACAAGGTCACAAAGTTAACAGTTGAAACATGAGAGATCAAAGAGTACAGATAGAAAGTTGAAATGGAATTAGCACAGACCTTGTTTGATTAGATGGTTGAGACAAAACAGGAGCAGATAGGTGGCAAAGTAGGTATCTTTAGTTCAGAGAAATTAACTGAGTTACAGCAGAGAGATGAGGAAACTAAAGCAATTGTATCAAAAAGCAGAAATGGAAGAAGAATCCAGGTACATCCCTGAAAGCTACTGTCTTAAAAATTATGTCTTAATGAGGAAATGGAGAATTTTACATCTGCAAGCAGATGAGAAATGGGCAGATGTTCATCGAGTTGTTTTGCTGGTGGGTTATCGAGAGGAGGTTTGTGGGTAGCACACGAACTATCAGTAGGAGGTCATTTAGGGGTAAGAAAAACTCAAGCTAAAATACAAAAACATTTTTACTGGCCTGGACTGCACAAGGATGTAAGTGGATTTTGCCAAACACTTCATATGTGCAGGCAGTAATAAAATCTGCACCTTTAATACCTATTCTTGCACGTCAGGAATCTTTTACAAGAGTCTTAATTAATTGCATAGGACCCTTACCTAAAACAAAGAGTGGGATTCGTTAATAATAATGGATGTGTCCTCTAGATTTCCAGAGGCCCATACCATTATGCAATATCACAGCTAAAAGGATTGCAGAGTAGTTACTCAAATTTTTCCCGAGATATGGACCACACACAGATATACAATCAGATCAAGGGTCAAACTTTACATTAAAATTATTCAAGTAAAGCATGGACAGCTTAGGAATAAAACTATTCACATGTATTGCATACCATCCAGAGTGGCATGGAGCACTAGAAAGGTGACATCAGACATTAAAGACTAAGTTGAGGGCTTATAGTCAGGACTATCCAGATGATTGGGATAAAGGAATTCAGTTTGTACTTTTTACCATCAGAGATGCACCAAATGAATCAACCAAATTCAGTCCATTTGAATTAATTTTTGGGCATGAAGTGAGAGAACTGCTAAAATTGATTAAGGAGAAATTAGTAAGCCAGAATTCAGGGACCACATATTTGGACTATATGTCGAATTGTATGGAACGGATAAATAGAGCAGACGAGTTGGCTGGACAACATTTAGAAGTATCACAGCATACAATGGAACAGGAAGCAGACAAGAAATCAAAAACTCGCAATTTTGCTATCGGAGTTAAGGTGTTATTGTTACTTCCAGTGATAAGTGAACCTTTAAAAGCAAGGTTTAGTGAATCTTTTCAAGTCAAAAGGAGATTGAGTGAGGTGAACTATTTGATAAGGACTCCAGACAGAAAGAAATCTCACAGTGTGTGTCATGTGAATATGCTCAAAAGGTATTTTGAGAGGGAAGGAAAGTAAAAGTACAGTGTTACTGGTTACAACACAGAGGGAAGAACCAAGTTCAGAGGATTCTGAATTGACCTTCCTCAAATTAAATTGGACAATGAGGAAATTGTCAAAAATTGGGATAAATTATTGAGTTACCTTCCAGAGGAAAATCAAAATGACCTGAAAGAGTTATTACTATTGCATGGGGAGATATGTGGAAATAAGCTGGGAAATAGTAACCTAATTATGCATGATGTGGATATAGGAGATGGTGTTCCAATTAAGCAACATCTTTACACACATAACCCTCTCAAGTTGGTACAGGTTCAAAATGAGATTGAATGCATGCTCCAAGACGACATAATTGAAGTGAGTTACAGTGAATGGAGCTCACCCATAGTAATGGTACCAAAACCAGATGGTACCCAATGGTTATGTGTGGACTATCGCAAAGTCAATGCAGTTCAAAGACTGATGCATACTGATTCCATGTTTGAAAAGCTGTATTGAACAGGTGGGACAAGCAAATTATATTTCTCAGCTGGACTTGCTCAGAGAATACTGGCTGAAAGAGTGAAGACAATTTCAGCTTTTGTAAGACCAAATGGACTGTATCAATTTAAAGTCTTGCCATTTGGGTATGAAAAATGTGCCAGCCACATTTCAAAGACTAACCAATAAGATCATTTCCAGATTACCTAATTGTGTGGTGTATATTGATGACCTGGAGATCTTTAGTTACAAATATTTGCAACATTTACCAGAATTGTTTGATTAACTTCAGGAGGCAGGCTTGGTGATAAACCTGACTAAAAGTGAATTTGCCAAAGCCCAAATCACCTTCCTGGGCCATGTTATTGGATATGGACAAATGGTCCCACAGAATACAAAAACAAAAGTAATTGGGGAGTTTACCATAGAACATAGAACATAGAAAAGTATAGCACAGAACAGGCCCTTTGGCCCACAATGTTGTGCCAAGGTTTAATCCTAACGTAAAATATAATAACTTAACTTAAGCACCCCTCAACTCACTGCTCTCCATGTGCCTGTCCAGCAGTCGCTTAAATGTCCCTAATGACTCTGCTTCCACCACCACAGCTGGCAACGCATTGACAACTCTCTGTGTAAAGAACCTACCTCTGACGTCTCCTTTATACCTTTCTCCTAATATCTTAAAACTATGACCCCTCGTACCAGTCAATCCTGCCCTGTCAATTCCTCTCATTATCTTGTATACCTTGATCAGGTCTCCTCCCTTCTTCCTTCTCTCCAGAGAGAAAAGTCCAAGTTTTTTCAACCTTTCTTCATAAGGCAAGCCCTCCAGTCCAGGCAGCATCCTGGTAAACCTTCTTTGCACCCTCTCCAAAGCCTCTGTATCTTTCCTATAGTAGGGCGACCAGAACTGGACACAATATTCCAAGTGTGGTCTCAGCAGGGACTTGTAGAGATGTAGCAAAATCTCGCAGCTCTTAAACTCAATCCACCGTTAATGAAAGCCAAAACACCATATGCTTTCTTAACAACCCTATCCACTTGGGTGGCAATTTTGAGGGAGCTATGTACTTGCACACCCAGATCCCTCTGTTCCTCCACACTACCAAGAATCCTGTCTTTAATCTTATATTCAGCATTTGAGTTCGACCTTCCAAAATGCATCACTTCGTATTTATCCAGGTTGAACTCCACCTGCCATTTCTCAGCCCAGCTCTGCATCCTGTCTATGTCGTGCTGTAGCCTGCAATAGCCCTCGATACTATCAATGGCACCTCCAACCTCTGTGTCATCTGCAAATTTACTAACCCACCCCTCAATCTCCTCATCGAAGTCATTTATAAAAACTACAAAGAGCAGAGACCCAGGAACAGAGCCCTGGGGGACCCCACTCAACACTGACTTTCAGGCAGAATACTTTCCATCTACAACCATTCTCTGCCTTCTGTTGGCCAGCCAATTCTGAATCCAGACAGCTAAATCTCCCTGTATCCAATACTTCCTGACTTTATGAATGAGTCTACCATGGGGTACCTTATCAAATGCCTTGCTGAAGTCCATATACACCACATCCACTGTTCGACCTTCATCGACCTGTCTCATCACCTCCTCAAAGAACTCAGAGATTTGTGAGGCATGACCTGCCCCTCACAAAGCCATGTTGACTGCCTTTAATCACAGTATGCTTTGCCAAATAGACATAAATCCTATCCCTCAGAATTCTTTCCAAAACTTTGCTGACCACAGATATAAGACTGACTGGTCGGTAATTGCCAGGGATTTCCCTATTACCCTTCTTGAAAAGAGGAACAACGTTTGCCTCCTTCCAATCCTCTGGTACGACTCTCGTGGAGAGTGAGGAGGCAAAGATCTTCACCAGTGGCTTAGCAACCTCCTTTCTTGCTTCCTGGAGCAGCCTAGGATAAATCTGGTCTGGCCCTGGGGACTTACCAAGCTTAATGTTTTCCAAACTTTCCAGCACATCAACTTATTCAATCTTGATCTGGTCAAGCCTGTATCCCAGCTCCTCAAAGTTCTCATTCACAACAAGGTCCCTTTCCTTAGAAAAAACTGAAGCAAATACTCATTCAGGGCTTCCCCTATCTGCTCAGACTCCACGCACAAGTTCCCTATGCTACCCCTGATCGTCCTTACCTTCTCCCTGGTCAATCTCTTATTCCTCACACATGAGTAAAATGCCTTTGGGTTCTCCCTAATCCTATTTGCCAAGCCTTTTTTGTGGCCCCTCCTGGCTCTCCTCAGTCCATTTCTGATCCCCTTTCTAGCAAGCATGTAATCCTCTAAAGCTGTGCTAGACCCTTGCCTTCCTCTAACTTACGTAAGCTGCCTTTTTCCTTTTGACGAGAAGCTCCTCTGTTCTCATCATCCAAAGTTCCTTAATTTTGCCCCTTCTTACCTGTCTCAGAGGAATAAATTCGTGCATCACTCGCAACAACTGCTCCTTAAACAGTCTCCACATGTCTGCTGTGCCCTTTCTGTGTAACAATTGCTCCCAGTCTGTATTTCCCAACTCTGATAGCGTCATAATTTCCTTTTCCCCAATTAAAATATCTTCACTCGGTAACTGCTCCTTTCCCTCTCTAAGCCTATGGTAAATGTTAGACAGTTGTGATCAATGTCAACAAAGTGTTCTCCCACCACGAGATCTGACACCTGTCCTGGCTCATTGCCGAGCACCAAATCCAAAATGGCCTCTCCCCTCGTTGGTCTGTCTACATACTGAGTAAAGAAACCCTCCTGAACACACCTGACAAAAACAGCTCTATCCAAACCATCTGCACTTAGGAGGTTCCAGTCGATATTGGGAAAGTTGAAATCACCCATAACTACAACCCTGCTACCTCTGCATTTTTCCAGAATCTGCCCACCTATGCATTCTTCAATCTCTGTACTGCTATTAGGTGGTCTGTAGAAAACCCCCAATGAGGTGGCTGCTCCCTTGCTGTTCCTAACTTCCACCCATACTGACTCAGCAGACAAACCTTCCTCAACAACCTTTGTTTCTGTAGCTGTGATTTACTCTCTGATTAGCAATGCTACACCCCCTCCTCGTTTTCCACCCTCCCTGTTCTTTTTAAACGTTCCAAACCTGGAACATCAAGCAATCGTTCCTGCCCCTGTGAAATCCACGTCTCTGTTATGGCCACAACATCGTATCCCCAAGTACTAATCCATGTTCTAAGTTCATCACTCTTATTTCTGACACTCCTTGCATTGAAGCAGACACACTTTAACCAATCCCTTTGTTTCATCACATGAGGAACCTTCCCGATAGATTCACTACATCCTGTCACTGCCCCAACTGCAACTGTCCCCTCTCAGACATGTGGCTCTGATTCCCACCCCCCTGCCAATCTAGTTTAAACCCTCCCAAATCACACAAGTAAATCTCCCACCCAGGGCATTTGTGTCCCTCCAGTTCAGGTGCAACCCGTCCTTCATGTACAGGTCCCACCTTCCCCAGAAGGCATCCCAATGGTCTAGCTATCTGAAGCCCTCCCTCCTGAACCAGCCTCACAGCCACGTGTTCAGCTGTATTCGCTGACTGTTCCTCACCTCACTATCTCGTGGCACAGATAGTAAACCTGAGATCACTATTCTACTCGTCCTGCTCTTCAACTTCCAACCTAACTCTCTATAGTCACTTTTCAGATCCTCAATCCCTTTCCTGGCTATATCATTGGTGCCAATATGTACCACGATTTCTGGCTGCTCAACACCCCCCCCCCCCCCCCCCCCCAGGCTTCAGAATCCTGTAAACCTGATTGGCGACATCCCGGACCCTGGCACCAGGGAGGCAACATACCTTCCAGGAGTCACATTCCTGACCACAAAATCTCATGCCAATCCATCTATTGAGTCCCCAAACATTAGCGCTTTTCTATTCTCCCCCCTTCCCTTCTGAGCCACAGTGCCAGGCTCAGTGCCAGAGACCTGACAACTATGGCTTTCCACTGGTAGGCCGTCCCCACAGCAGCATGCAAAATGGTATACTTATTGCTGAGGGGAACGGCCACAGAGGATCCCTGCTCTGAACATTGGTTCCCTTTCCTCTCCCTGTCTGTAACCCAGCTGTCCTTATCCTGTGTCTGGGGAGTAACCACCTCCCTCTCAATTTCTCCCTCAGACTCCCGGATTATTCGAAGTTCATCCAGCTCCAGCTTCAGTTCCCTAACTCATATGATCAACAGCATTACTACAATTCCTGGGGTTGAGCGAGTTTTTATCTGAAATTCCAAATTTTAGCAGTGAGCTGCTCCCCTCACTGAACTGCTGAAGGCAAGAAGTTTCAGTGGACTATCAGAAGGTATTTGATAGCCTGAAAGCTAACTTAACGACGGCCCCAGTGTTAGCCACACTGTTACACAAAGCCATTCAAAGTAGCTATTGATGCGAGTGATGTGGGTGTCAGTGCTGTGATCTGACGAGAAGATAGAAAGCCCGATTGGGTATTTCGCTAGGAACTTGAACATTCATCAGAAACATTCACCAGTTGAGAAGGAGACTTTGAGCTTGATGTTGGCGTTACAACATTTCAACGTTTATGTTAACAGTAATGTATCTGAGACAATCATATAAACTGATCATAACCCATTGAAGTTTGAGGAGAAATTTAAGGACAGAAATTCTGGACTGTTTAGTTGGAGCTTGTTGTTACAGTTATTCAATTTGAAAATTGTGCATGTGGCAGGACTACTAAACGTGATTGCTGATTAATTGTCATGACTTGGATGAGAAGCAGAGGTGTTTGGTGGCAAGAGAAAAACAGACTGAAACAGAATGTAGTAATACATCTTTGCATGTTTATAGTCAATGTAATATATATGTGTGTTGCAGTGTACTAACAATTTAAGATTAAGGGGTTTTAAAATGAAGCCATCTTTGGTTTTTGAGGTTTTTTTAAAGAGGAGAGGTGTAACGATGCTGCTTCTTTAACAAAGTTATGTTTTCCTTGTTTTTTTTCAGAGAGGTTGTAAAGGCAGAGGTTCTGATATGTCTGGAAATATCTACTTGAAAAAGATTTTAAACATTTTTTAAAAAACATTTGCACATTGAAAAGGGAGTGGCCAGTTCTCCCAGCCCAGGGTTTGGTTTGGTTTGGTATTAGCGAACTGTTTTGTATACAGCTGCTGGCCAACCTTTAGCTGGGACCCCAAAAAAGCTGCTGGGGATCCAAAGAAGCAGTTCCATGCTGATCTTCTCTCTCTCTCACATTTTTCCTGTAAGAACCTATGGTTGATTTTACCTTTGTTTTGACAAGGGGGTGTTTTTGGGGATGATGCAGGTATTTCAAACAGCATTATTAAGTTGTTATATTGTCAATTGCATTTTCAATAGGTTTAATTTTTTTAATTTGGTTCTCTTTTGTTTGCGTTTCATTCAGTAGTCTGTAAATGAATTGTTTTGTTTAAAAATGAGTGGCTAGGCCAGCTGCATCACTCTTGGAATATCCATTATACACTTGCTTAAAACTAGAAAAGTTAGGGACTAGGTTATCTTCTGGAAATGTTTTGAGGGGGTCTGGCCTGGTCCTTTGCCAATGTTGTTTGCTCCTTTGTTCCCTGATAGAATCAATTCCTTTCTTGCTGCAGTTTCACAGGCACCAAACTGTCTCTGGCAGCACCTTGCCTGAGTGATTTTTCACATGTAGATTGTGATGAAAATGTGGGAGCACTATACCTTTAAGAGAGTAAAAACTAGCAGTGACAGCACCAAATGTTCTCAATAAGACATAATATAACTGGGTAGCTGTATGCCTGGAAATGACAAAACAGATTTGAATTACCCTGAAAAAATACCAAATTCCAATCAAGTTTGCATTGAGTATATTGACAATCTTAAAAGCCAATCACACAATCTGATGCTTTGGGGTATTAGACCAGGGAAAATTGAACAGTTTTAAGGAGAGCTGCCATCAGACTGCTAGTCAGAACTCTCTGTGAGGTACCTGTCTAGAGAAGGAGTTTGCCCAGAGACAAACCTCAACACTGGCCTGGAGAGCCAATCCACTGACAAAGATAAAGAGAAGATTCGGCTGCTGGCTGGTTTTAAAATTTGAATTTTCCTGTAAATCTTAATTCGGAGTTTTATCGAACTAGTATTATAGAAGGGAAGGTAAAGATAGGTTAGAGAAAGGAGGTGTAAATAGTTGTGAGATTTACAGGAAAATTCAAATTTTAAAACCAGCCAGCAGCCAAATCCTCTCTTTATCTTCGTCAGTGGATTGGCTCTCCAGGTCAGTTTTGAGGTTTTTCTCTGTGTAAACTCCTTCTCTAGACAGGTACCTCTCAGAGAGTTCTGACTAGCAGTCTGTTACTCTGGTGGCAGCTCTCCTCCCAAATGTTCGATCTTCCCCGTTCTTACACCCCACAGCATCGGATTGTGTCATTGACTTTTAAGATTGTCAATGTACTGAATTCAAACTTGAATGGAATTTGGTATTTTTTGGGATATAATTTAAACTGATTGGCTGAATTCAACCTTGTTTTTTGTTTCCAGGCAACGAGCTACCCCTGTAGCTGGAGTACATGTTACATTGTGTCTTATTGAGAACACTTGGTGCTGTCACTGCTAGCTTTTACTCTCTTAAAGGTATAATACACCCACATCTTCATAACACCTCCCCCTTAAGAAAAAAAAAGAACCATCATAATGAAAAGGTGGCTTCATTTTTTCTCTCCTTTTTAAACACATTACCCTAACATAGATAACTTTAATATCAGTTCACCTTAACTTCTTCCCATATACCTGTATATATATAAAACATTAAATAAAGATAAATCTCATCTAAACTCTTATCAGTTCAATCCACAATAACATATCTGCGATTACATTCTTCCTACTCGTAACATGTACGATTTTTAAATTAAAAGTCTGAAATATAAGACTCCAATGAAATAGTCTCATATTATTGTCTTTAAAGTATTCTAAGAATGCAAGTGGATTGTGGTCAGTGCACGCAACCGTCTCTGACACATTGTTCGTGACATACACATTAAAATGTTGTAAGGCCAGTACCAAACTCAATAGTTTGTTTTCAATTGTGGAGTGATCCACAAATTTCCTTTGGTGGATGTTGATCTTATTTGAACAGTAACCAACTGGTAGATCAATCCCTCCCTCATCTTCCTGTAGGAGTACAGCTCCAGCTCCAATGTCACTAGCATCAATGGCAACTTTAAAAGGTTTTGAAACGTTTGGTGTAGCTAAAACTGGGTTGGTGATTAATATTGGTTTCAAAGTGTCGAATACCCCCTGGCATGGTTCTGTCCACCGAAACTTTATGTTCTTCTTCAGCAAATCAGTTAACGATTTCACTACACTGCTGAAGTTTGGAACAAAGTTCCATTGAATCCTAAGAATCGAAGCACCTCTTTGATCTTCAAAGTTGGTCATGGAAAGTCATTGATGGCCTTCGTCCTTGTGTTTCGTGAGGTCAACCTTCCATGACTAATATTATGTCCCAAGAACATCACCTCTGCTTTCACAAATTCTGTTTTATTTAAGTTTATCACCAGTTTTGCTTCCTGTAGTCATTCAAAGAGCTCTGCCAACTGTACCATGTGATCTTTCCAGGAGTTACTAAAGATCACTATATCGTCCAAATCGATTGCATAGTTTGTCAACCCAGCCACAATTCTGTTCATGAGTCTTTGAAATATGGCTGGTGCATTCTTCATTCCAAAGGACATCACTTTTAACTGATATAGCCCATTTGGTGCTACAAACACAGACATTTCTTTTGCCAACTCTGATAAAGATACCTGCTCGTAACCATACATTAAGTCCAATTTGGTGATGTAACTGGCTTGTCCGAATTTCTCAATAAAATCCTCTAATCTAGGAATTGGATATGAATCTGATTTTGTAACGGTGTTGTTCTTCCAATAATCCATGCAGAATCATTGAGTCCCATCTGGTTTGGAAACTAAGACGATTGGCATACTCCACTCGCTCTGGCTTGGTTCGATGATGTTCTTGTCAAGTATGGCCTTCACCTCCGTCTGGACCTATCTGGCTTTGAAAGGATCTCCTATCACTGGTAACAGTACTAACATGTTATCCTCTCGAGAAAACGTTCGAGTCTCAGAACATTAATCTGCCAGCTGGTTCATTCAACAGAGGAGCCTCAATTATCCAAATATCAATTATCCGAATATCGGATTATCCGAAAAGGATCTCCGAAAAAGTGTCTCCTGATAGAGACATTACATCAAAGATGTGTTTTCAACACTGATCACATCTTTTGTTTACAGTGATTAAAAGTGAAATGCTGCCAATAACAGTTCTACACATCAATGGGAGCCCAGGCACTGTCTCCAAATGACTGACCTCCCTCCCTCTCTCTCTCTCTCTCTCCCCCCACACCTTCCCTGGAATTCTACACAGGAGTGTACCCTAAACCCCCCCCCTCCCCAGATAATCTCTCCAACATTGTCCTGTAGAGGGCAAAGGTGGAACCTGTCAAAACGTTGCAGTAAAACATAGTGTGTGCGCGGGCGCGGGCAGACTCACTCCACCAAAGGAAGCAACAGTCTTACTGTTGTTGTTCAATCCGGCTGCCTAAGAGGGGTGGGGGGGCCGGGGAGGATGTGGATGTGGGGAGGCTGGGTTGGACTGGGATCAGGGAGTGCATAGGGCTTTGGACAGTGGGTGAGGGCGAATGGGGTTTGGTGCAGATGGGGGGGGTGGTGTTGGATGGGGCTGGGAGTGGGCAGGGGCGGGGTTTAACAGAGTTGCGGGGTCGGGCCTGGACAGCGTTGCGGGGCATCCGGGTTGGACGGGGTTAGGGGGCGGGCGAGGGGCAGGTGGGAGGGGATGGGGTTGGAGTTGGACTGGTTGGGGGGGGTGGTTGAGGACTCACACATGGTATGCTGCTGCCTCGTCTCCTGAACGGGGAACGGACTTAACAGAAAACTCTGAGCCCCAGAGGAAAGGCATTGAATCAATTAACCAAATAATCAATTATCCGAACAAAATAGTGCCCGCCCATCTCATTTGGATAATTGAGGTTCCTCTGCAAAATGGGCCCTCTTTAGGTGCTGTTTAGATAACTCACCTACTCAATTTAGTCTCTCCACATATTCTAAGTGTAAGATCTCCGACTTCGGTCCTGTCAATTTTTCTTTAATTAATTTCAAAGGGCCTCTCTGTTCGTGACTGAATATTAACTGAAAGGGAGTAAACTGAGTAGATTCATTTGGGGCATCTCTAATGGCAAACAATATGAATAGGATATCTTTATCCCAATCATTCAGGTAATCCTGACAGTCCGCTCTCAACATGGTTGTCAAGGTCTGATGACACTTTCTAAAGTCCCTAAGATTCAGGATGATACGCACTGGATTTAAAGTGCTATATACCTAAGCTATCCATAACCTCTTTAAACAGCCTAGCAGTAAAATGTGACCCTTGGTCTAACTGAATCTCTCTGGGTAGCCCATACCATGTGAAGAAAGCTACTAACTCCTCTGCTACCCTTTTTGCTTTGATACTCCGTAATGAAATTGCCTCCAGAAATCTGGTAGACACGTCCATTACGGTTAACAAATACTGGTTCCCACTTTTAGTTCTTGGGAGGGGACCTACACAATTAATTATAACCCGCACGAAAGATTCTTCAAATGTGGGAATTGGCGACAAAGGTGCTGGTTTTATTACCGCCTGTGGTTACCCACCATTTGGCATGTATGATATATATGGTAAAAGTTAACCACATCGTTGTGCATTCCAGGCCAATAAAAATGTTTTTGTACCTTTGCCTGAGTCTTTCGTATCCCTAGGTGACCTCCTACAGCTAGTTCATGTGCTACCCGTAATACCTCATGTCTGTATGCTACTGGCAACACAATCTGGTGCACTTCAGCCTACATCTCCTCTGCACTAACCTGCCGTGATCTCCATTTCCGCCTTAGGATTCTATCTTTCAGATAATAACCCTCCGGAATATTCTCTGCCTCCTTTTCGGAGTACACATCCACATATATATCTTTTATCTTCTTGTCTTGCTATTGCAAGTCCCTTAGCCTTTTAGGAGTAAACACTTCTGTCTGACCCTCTGCCTGTTCAGGTTTTTCCTGCATCATTACTTCAAACAGAGTATCTGCTAACTGAACCTCAACTCCTTCATTTTTCTCTTTACTTTTCACTTCATGCTGTGACTTATGGGATCTGATTACCACACAGTCTGGGAAAATACCAGGATATTTCTGTTTTAACTCCTCTGTTTCTTGGTCTTCCTTGGGCTTCTCCACAACAAGGGGTGTCCCTCCCATCTTGAATCCTGCCAAATCATTCCCAAGAACAAATGTAATTCCTGGAACTGACACTCTGTCAATCACTCCCACTATAACCTCCCCAGTCTTGAGTTGGCACTCCAACCTGATCTTACATAAGGGAATACAAAATTTCTGTCCATCTATCCCACATATTAGCACACTCTCAGGTACCAGATCAGATAGAGTGTATATTCACTCCTCCCTTATTATCAGTGACTGGTTAGATCCTGTACCTTTCAAAATTATAACTTCCTGTCCTTCTCGCCCTGTTCTTTCTGAATAAACTTTACCACAGAAGCGAATTCTTTGTAGAGATCAGGTACTAACTCCATACCCAGCCCCTGCTTAGGCTGTGCACTCCCCTGCAGCTCCTCGGCTCTTCTTGTGGTCTCCTTTATACCTTCACTAATGCCACTGGCAAAGCTTCTTTACATCTTTTTCCACATGCCTTTCTTTAACGACCAGCACTGTGACTTTATGTGTCCCACTTTACCACAGTGTAAACACCTGAGGCCTTTCACCTCCTTCCTACCCTCTTGGGTTTCTTTTTTATCCTGTGGTAAATTCTTACCAGTGCTCTCTATTCTTGGTTTAGGAGTGTAGGATCTCCCTTTCTCCCAACTTCTGTCCCTCTCAGGACATAATTCTGGCTGGAAGCACCAACATGTACTCATCTAATTCTACTGCCCTTCTTACTTCCTGAACTTTCTGTTCCTCCACATGAATTCTTACCATCTCTGGAAGTAAGTTTTTAAACTCCCCCAGCATAATAATCTCTCTTAGAGCCTCAAATGTCTTATGTATTTTCAAAGCACGCGCTCATCGATCAAAATGACTCTGTTTAATTCTTTCAAACTCAACATAAGTCTGACCTGGTTCCTTCGTTGGTTTCTGAACTGCTGTCTATATGCTTATGGTACCAATTCATAAGCACTTAAAATAGCCTGTTTAACCTCTTCATAATCTCTTGAGACCTCATCTGACAGTGTGGCAAATACCTCACTAGCTCTGCATACCACTTTAGTCTGAACTAGCATTACCCATAAATCCTTGGACCACTCCATCCGTCTAGCTAATTTTTCAACTGAAATAAAAGAAGGCTTCAACATCTTTCTCATCAAAATGTGGCAGAGATTTAACATAATATATATCACTACTTTCTCTTTTAATTTTCATCCTGTTAACTTGACTCTGCTGACTAATTGTAACTTCTCAAGTTAAAATTCTCTCTTTTTCTTCTCTATTTCTCTCTCTCTATGCTCTCTCTCTTTGCTCAGCAAAGAACCTTCTCTCTCTCTCTCTCTCTCCTTTCTATCTTTGTTTATCTTCTAACTAAATTTTCCTCAATTGTAATTTAAGTTTTTCTACCTCTACTGCACTTGTCTGTTTCTCTCCCACACCTAAGTGTTTGAGTAACTCCTTTACAATTTCAGCTTTACTTTTGTCCTTGGTTAAACCCAAATCTAACTTCTTTGCTAATTCTAAAAATATTACCTTTTTCTTTCCTTCTAAACTTTCTTAGCAAATTTGAGAATCATCTTCAAATCCTAGAAACTCTTTAGCAATTTTAAGAGCCATTTCTCTCACTTTTAATTTAATCAGCCACAAATCACTGAAATTAAACAAATTGTCTCACTTACATTTTATTTAAAGATCTAGGACACTAACCTGCAAGTCCTTAAATCTGCTGGGATCTTTTTGTACCCCCAAATCTATGCAAACCAGTTCAAACCCTGGATGAGCACCCAAACCAGTTAAGACATGGAGGCAACCCACCTGCTTAATTTAAATCAACAACACAGAAAAGGTTTATCCCATGCAGTAATCTGTGAAAATTTGAGAGGCCAAGAGATATTTAAAGTAAAAATTAACAACTTTACTTCTTAAATTATAACAGAGAATAATTAACTCACAACTATTTACACCTCCTTTCTCTAAACTATCTTTATCTTCCCTTCTATAATACTAAGTTAAAAATCACACAACACCAGGTTCTTATCCAACAAGTTTATTTGGAAGCGCTAGCTTTCGCAGCGCTGCTTCCAAATAAACCTGTTGGACCATACCCCGGTGTTATGTGATTTTTAACTTTGTACACCCCATTCCAACACCAGCATCTCCAAATCATGACTACAATGCTTGTCTGATAAAACTCCCGATTAAGATTTACAGGAAAATTCAGAATTTAAAACCAGCCAGCAGCTGAATCTTCTCTTTATCTTTGTCAGTAGATTGGCTCTCCAGGTCAGTGTTGAGGTCTGGTGGTAGTTTTTCTCCCAACCGTTCAATTTTCCAGTCTTATACTCCAAAGCATCGGATTATATCATTGGCTTTTAAGATTATCAATATACTCAGTTCAATCTTGATTGGAATTTGCTATTTTTTCAGGGTAAATCTAAACTGATTGGCCAAATTCAAATCTGTTTTGTCATTTCCAGGCAACTAGCTACCCCAGTAGTTGGAGCACATGTTACATTGAAAACACTTGGTGCTGTCACTGCTAGCTTTTACTCTCTTGAAGGTATAGTACACCCACATCTTCATATTTTATCAGTCATTTTCATCAATGGAGTTCATTATATCCAAGTTGAAACATGTCCTCTTCAATATTGAAACATAACACTGCCATGAAGGATTAACTGGCTAGGGATCAGGTGGGATTGCCAGTTATGGTGGGATATATCTTTTCAAGGTTCATCTATAATCTTTCAACTTCAACCATCCAACTCATTCAGCGATTTTTTCAATCTCCAGTATTTGTACAACTGAAATAAGTTCAAAGAAAATTAATACAGAATATTTATTTCCATGCATTATGATTTTGCCCCCACTGAAATAACTCCACTGAGGCTGGTATCCCATCATCAAGTCACCCTCATGAGGGAGCTGAATCAGTGTCCTTGATGCTGATCCAGCTCCCTCATGAGCCAGCTCTCAGAGTGAACAGGATGTCTGACAATCCTGTTCTTACCTGTCAGTCAGATTAACCTGCCCAATCAGGGAACTCATATTCTATAAGGTCAACCTGACTTTCCTCATTACACTCCTACACTAAGCACCTAAACCACTGGTTGCTCCAAGCAGCGTCTGGCTGATGCATGTTGATTCCTGGAGATGCCAAGACAATACTGGTTTGGTATTACAATTCAACTCAATTTGGCCTTCATACATTATCCAAATACCAATCCCTTTCAACACAGATCACTGGATAATAATCAAAAGTGTGAACATTGTATAACTTAGTTTCTTAATTTTGGTTTAGGTCTGCTAAGTGAAATGATGAGTTTCACAAGGCAATAAATATAAAATTTCCAGACCAACATGGCTGAGATCAGTTAACTGTCCAAACTGTAGTGTACCATTTGTCTGATCACCATCTGCTCCAGTTTGTCCTGATTAGAACTTACCCTTGAAGCTATTTATGCAGAAGAAACATCACAAGTAGTAATATTTTTAAGAATAAAGAATTTGTGAAAAGGCTTGTGGGTAAAGTCTGTTGTCAGTAACCGACACATTACATTTGGGACACTGCAATTTGACTCACTAGGGGCAATGCCACGGGAGAATTCTTGCATAAAAATCAGAGACTTTTTTTATAGACTAATTTCTTTGTTATTTTTAGTTTTGCATGTAATTGCGGATAGATTTAACAGGGGAGTCAGAGCACTGACATTGATCAATTGAAAAGTCAATCTTCAGATCTAACATGTCAATTTCTTTCATTTTATTCTTTTTTAAAATCATAGCTGTTAAATTGATGCTTTCACCTTTTCAGTTTTGTAATTATCTATTCCTCCCTCTACCATTGCTGATTCACTGTTGCTGTAATCTGCTGCTTTGTCTGCGTCCTCACTTTGTCCTTCAATGTGCTCGATCTTCACAATCTGTAAGGCCTCAGGCCAGTTCAGTAGCATAGATCTGTGAACATTGCTGACGCCTGTTGTTATGTAACACCAGCTGCTCTTGCTCCGAGCATTATGACAAGTTGGTTACAAGTACAGCACGTCTCAAGTTTTCCTTTTGAATTTAACCAGATTTCAGAAAGTGTAGACTTAAATGGTTTCTGATTTGCCTTGTGACAAAACAAGTAAAGAAGTTGATTTGAACCTGAATCATAACAAAAACTGGTGTATGTGTGCAGTAGGTCATAAAGATCTGAAAGAAATACAGCTGATATTTTAAGTGTAACTTAACGGCAGCAATCAATTCTAAAGCTGTTGAATGATGTGTTTTCTAACATTTCTGATGTTATTTCATATTTCACCTTGATAGATAAAAGCAGAATGTTAACACAAGTTTCAAAGAAAACTATGTAAATCTATATAAAAGAATCAGATCATGTTCCAATGCTTGGAACTCCAGCCAGCTCAGTAAAAAGCCTTTTTTTAAACATATAATCGATACCCATTGTTACTTTACAGAATTAGACAAATAACATTTAACATAAACTGAAAATTAGTAAAAAGAAGCACGTACCGAAGAATATAGGATGTGATGTACGGTAGGATTTTTAAAAATTCATTCACAGGATGAGGGGCTCACTAGCTAGGCTAGCATTTATAGCCCACCCTAATTATTCAGAGGGCAGTTAAGCATCAACCACATTGCTGTGGGTCTGGAGTCACTGTAAGCCAGACCAGGTAAGGAAGACAGATTTTCTTCCCTAAAGGACATTAGTGAACCAGATGAGTTTTCCCTGACTATTGACAATGGATTCATGGTCATCGTTAGATTCTTAAATTCCAGATTTTTAAAATTGAATTCAAATTCCACCATCTGCTATGGCAGGATTCAAACTCTCTGGATTAATAGTCCAGCAATAATACCACTAGGCTATTGCCTCCCTCAAGAAAGCAAAAAGGAAATATATATCATATAAAGCTATAGCTCCCAGCATTTTGACAGGGTTGTTATGAGTACAGCAGGTCTCCAGTTTTACTTTTGAATTTAACCAGTTTTAATTATATTTAAGTTTAGAGTTTGAATTTTCTTTTCGTGACATATGGTTCTTTTCTGTGTGTCTGCGGGGTTTAATGATTACCTTGTAAGTATTTCTGTAGCCATGGTGATTTCTTCAAAAACAACTTTCAGAACTAATGATATTTTTGTATTAAATAGGAGAGTCCATATCTGGGAAAGATAAGCAATTATGCATCAGGGTCTCTGTTAGAAATTTCAGGCATTTTTTCTAAATTAGGGAAAAAATAATTCAGTATTAGTTCCAGATCAGAAGTTTTTGAACACTGTAGAGGTGTACTTGAAGTTGGAAAAATTAAATTCAGGTGTATGAAAGCACTACAAAGAGGCAGTCATATTTTCTAGGCTGGGAGTTGATGTCAAAATTAAATTATTCTTATCAAAATGTTGCGGTGAATACTGTACAAAGGGTGCTTTTGGGTACTGTACGTTGGTATTTTGGAGATGTATAAAGGAGTCTTTTTGGATTATACTTTACCATGTGTTTTGAAATCTCTAAGCATGTTATGTGTAAATAGTTTGGATTTATCCTATTATATCTTCATCTGCAGAACGGCATGCTTATATTTCAGTTAGAGACCACCTGTTAAAACCAAAACAAAGTGAAGCAAGATTTATAAAACCAGATTTCAGTGTGGGACCTAACTTGTTCCATAATAACAGCAGCTGAGATTATGACAAGAAGTCCAAATCCTGAGTCCACATTGCTGAAAACACAAAACAGTGACAGACAAAGAAAGATGAAACAAATCTTGCACTGCACATTCAACAAGCTCATTGGATGTTGTGATATGCTCAAAGGTCTCTGCAAAATCATCATGTTTAGTCACATGTAACAAAGTCTACTTAAGTCCTTTGTTACAAAATTTGCTGCTGTAACAAAGGACTTAAGTAGACTTCATCTTGAATCAAGGGATAGCCAACATTGAAGAAGAATAAGAAAAAAAGGAGTAGGACTAGCTAATAGAAGAATGCTCCAAAGATTCCCTTTTCCTTTCAAGCTGTTTGGAGAGAAATAAACTGTTCAGTTCCTGCAATTCAAGAGACATGAATACCAAAATGGTGAACTGTAAACATCGAAAATGTTCCAATATCAATTTTTTCAGAAAATACAATTCAAACAATGATTTAAAAATGATTAGTGCATTGTTTTGGGAAACTTTCAGGTCAACTAGACAAATATGTACAAAGCATTCCACTGTCTAGAGAAGGGGCTGAAAACATTGATTTTCTTATATTCTACCTTCCCTCATCTCACTTTGTTTTCTGATTTAAAAGCTGCAGATTATGAAAGCAAAAATGTGTTTCTTTCCCTTGCTTCTTGTGTTGTAGATTGTGTGTGAGATATTGGAGAGAAGATTGTGCTGCTTAAAGCTGGAGTGTAAAAGGTCATTGATCTCTTTCCTACAGTCTCACATATTCCTTCAGGTGGCTGAGACTACATTGACCTATACCAAAACCTTGGACCAGTTGGACATGTTGTCTTCTGCTGGTCCTGAGTGAAGAGCTTGCCCCAACTTGCACCACCCCATCCAGCAAGATCTTCAGGATTCTGCACACAAAGAAGGGCCTCAAATTTCGCCCCTGCCTGCCATGTCTGGGATAAATGTCAGGAACTGTACAGGGCAACTCTGGACTGACAGAACTTGCCTAGGTGCACTTAAAAATGGTATCTGTGCCAAGGATGCCTATTAATTTCAGAATAGCCTCCTGTGGCAAATTGTTCCAGGAAAGGCACAAGGTAAGATGGAGCTAAAACAAGTAAGATGAGATAGGGCAGAGTAGATAAAGAAAGAAAACCTGTTCAGCCTTGCAGCAAAAAAGTCCCCCTAAAAACTCTTGTGCGACTAACACTGAGCATCTAAATTGTGGTGAATCTCTTCTTCATTTCTGCCCATGATTATAACATTGGACTCCTTTCAATTGATTTAAAATCTTATCCATGACAGGTTGGAATGATGCAAGTGCAGTCTCTTGTATTTGAATAGTCTTTTATGTTTTATAATCATCAAGTATTTCTGTGACTCAGATTCTATATTCATCGGAAGACAGGCTTGACTAAGGTAAATTTTACTGAAAAGCTGACCTTCAACTCATCTAGTAAAAAGGTAATTGATTTAAAAGCAAAAGATTCTGCTCAGCACACAGTACAGGATTAATAGAGACCATAAAATCACCACAGATGCATACCAATGAATTTTTCATCATCACTGGTTTCATGGGTGTGGCCCAAACACTCTCACTTATAGATTCAAGGACCCCCATGTTGACCAGTGTCTCTAGTTCTGCCTTGATGCTTGGTCTGATTGCATGAGGCACTGATGGAAATGTGTTGCTGGAAAAGCGCAGCAGGTCAGGCAGCATCTAGGGAACAGGAGAATCGACGTTTCGGGCATTAGCCCTTCTTCAGGCACTGATCTAGCCTCGCAACGTTTTACTTGATTCCTATCCTTGATTTTCAAATTGGTGAGATCTTTTCCAAACTTCCCAGAACCCTATTGAAACTAAAGCATATTTCTTTAGAATTTGTGACACATCAATCTTAGAATCTGACAAGCCACTTACTTCAGCTCAGTTGAGCTTAATTTTCCCCAATCATGTTCTTCCCACAAAAGTTGGAAGATTTCCTTTGACAATGTTAAAGGACAAATCTTTAGACTGACCATATAACTGTACATTCACATTGATACAACCCCTTAAAGACTTCAGCTTTGTATGTTCTTAGTATAATTTTTGAGGGTTGCAGCACAACGCGACTCAACTGCTTTTGATTCATACTTTCAAGTATCATTGAAACCACCACTCCGGTACCCACTTGCATTCTTACCAATTTGCCATTCAGTAAGGGAATGGCCCAGTATTAGTTAGTGTCACTAGCAACAGCTGGCATCGTTAATAACAGCTCCTCTTCGGACTGAGAGTCTGCTTTCCTCATGCCCTTTATGTATAATGCAGATTTTCATCTGTTTCTCTACTTCTGGTGTATGTTGTTTGTGTTTCTTCTACAAACACACCTATTTAATCTGCCCTTTTTTGCTTCAGTTTCTGCATACAGCTTCTTTTATAAGCAATTTGCTGCTGTATGATCTGTTTATCCACAGCAATAGCAGTTTTGAGTCTGTGTTGGTACTTGCCTCTTAGCCACCATTTTGTGGATTGTCATACTCGAGCTTAAATGATGAGCTTTTTTGGGCTGCTAGTTCCATTGAAACAACTATTTCCAGTGCTTTCTTTAGTTCCAGGATTCTTTCCATCAGTAACCTCTTCTGGGTTTCTTCACATCTTAAATCATACACCACTCTGTCTCTGATAGTATTTTTTAAGCTGTCCGAATTTGCAAATTTTGCTAACTTCTTGAAAATTGCTACAAACTGGGAGATACACAGGTTTCATTTGTGCAATCTGAACCTTTCAATACAAACTGTTTTGGTGAAAAATTATTCTTGGGATTCCTACTATTTCTTCATAAGTTTTGAACCTGGCTTCTGTGGTCTTAACAGACTCCTCAGGGGGTTAAAAGCTTCCCCCCCCATCCCAAATTATTCAGGTACATAGGTATAACAATATCTGCTTCAATTGTATTAGCTTGGGGAAAATAACAAAATCTCCATGTCGGAGTTCTAGCTCTCTGCATTTCCATTATACCTTGCTGAGGCGCCAAGATTTCCTGTCATTTTTAATTTATTTTAATGTATAATGGAAAAGGCCTGCACAGCATGATGTACTGTAAAAATTTTAGCACTACTTTGATTCCTCCCATTTAAAATAAGGTATTCCTGAGGCAGCCTGTTTCTTTCCAAGATTACAACACTAGCTCAAAACATTTCTCCCTATGTAGGTACTCATTACTCAATGTTCCTACATGGTGTAGTTTATAGCAAGCTTCTTTTACACTGTTCACCTCTTCCATGGGGTGAATTATTTTTTTATTTTCTTTACTGATTGTTCCTGCTTTGGTGCAGCGATAGAGTCTTTTGATTTCTTTTCTTCCTTTTTATGGAATATGTCTCTGATATCTGTAGTGAGGACTACAATTTTTGTTTGATGAATCAGTGGACTACCCTATTGGATTTTTAGGCAAATTTTTTTCTTGCACTATGTTTCAAGAAGTATAGGAGGCCAAAGTTTTTAACAGATGCAGAAGCTTTCTTATACAAGGTGTTCACTCTACGAGGCTGCAAAATTAAAGCGAGCTGTTTTCCTCCAAAATGGCTAATGACATCACCATGCTGTTACATGATTGGACTCTTAAACTGGAGGAGAAAGTGAGGACTGTAGATGCTGGAGATCAGAGCTGAAAATGTGTTGCCGGAAAAGCGCAGCAGGTCAGGCAGCATCCAAGGAACAGGAGAATCCACGTTTCGGGCATAAGTCCTGAAGAAGGGCTTATGCCCAAAACGTCGATTCTCCTGTTCCTTGGATGCTGCCTGACCTGCTGCGCTTTTCCAGCAACACATTTTCAGCTTTGGACTCTTAAACTGACAGTTCAATATACTTATATAAATACACAACAGAACCTCTGATCTGTCTCTTCTAAGCTCCTTCTTTACTTTCACCAAGTGCTCATTACATCATCATAGTGGGTGGTATTTACTGCACATAATCAAATATAATGCTTTCAGACAATTTAAGACTTGTACAAATCAGCCCAAGTTATTTTCCCTTCATACCATTATTGTTATACATATATTTATATGTTTACGTTAACCACAACTGTTAGAAACGAAAATCGCTTCTCAATAATCGCTCTAGACAAATTCAGGAAAACAAAGTTTTATTAGCAAGGCTGCAGAGTTGGGCACTCTTCTGAGAAAAGCGCGCCAGGCTAACAAAGTTTTCGATTAAATACAGTTCAAGCTCCTCCCTTCTATAGCTCTAAAGAGTCACGAGGTTCACATTCTGAACATTCATTATTTTTCCATTCTGGACCCTTATCACAAAGTCTGCAGTATATGTCTCCCTAGTTGTTTTTCTAGCCTGCAGTCTTATCAGTCAAGGACTTATTCTTCTCTGTCAGAGTTAGTGGTCTTATCAATCAAGGACTTGTTTTTCTACTCTGTCTCGTCCTTTATTATAGAGAAGCATGTTTTACCCTACCCCCACGGCTCTATTCCCCTTAGACTCTGAGGTCATGCACATCTTAACTATTTGTACCGAAATCGTCTCTCACAATTCCACCCTTTCTGTTTTTAAGATGTGCATGACAAAGATAAGCGTCCTCCCATCAGGGGCCCGGGAAATCCTTGGTCTTTCACAGCAACAGCACCTTAAGTTCCTGCGTTCCATGTTGGGGTACCGCCACTGCCTGGAGTTGGGAAATATTTTTCTGGATTAAAGATTGAACACAGGGGATCAGGCAGGGTAAGATGAGTAGAAGCATTACGCCCCCCCCCCCCAGCCACCAGTAACGCCGTGCGCCACCAACTACCACCTAGGAGACCATCCCACCATCCGATGCCACCAAGAGGGCGCCAGGATTGAACCGGCACATGGGCCAGTTTCCGAATTTTATCGGAAATCTTCAAAACCGCTTTACCATTATCGTCAATTTTCAGACAGCAGTTAGTCAGGTTAAACTTCCCGCACACGCCCCCTTCCGAGGCCAACAGATAATCCAAGGCAAGCCGGTTTTGGTATATAGCAGCCCTCATCTGATCCTGCTGCATAGCCAGCAACTCCAGGGCCAGGGCGGTCTGATTAGTAATGACCTCTACGACTGCTTGGAGCCTGATAATTCGGTTTAACATATAGATAGGAGTACGGTATCCCCATGATCCGTCCTGTGCCCACGTAGCAGGCCCGTAGTATTCAATAATACGGGCCGGTGGCCACTCATCCCCCCAATCACCGACTTGGATATCCCTTGGCGACCTACGCAGGGAGTCAAAGAGTTTGACTCCCAAATCATCGCCTTCCTCCCGGGGTAATAGGAAGAATTCAGGTCTTATTAGACCCAGGAAGCATACTCCAGCCCATCCCATGGGCAGTTTGGAATATGCCTGATTACCGCATATCCAAAATAGGCCATCTGGAGCAGGCCCTCCCTGCCTCACAACGTCATCCCACAACTCCTTTACCCCAGGGACGCCCTCATAAGGACCAGGACCACTGCAATTCCAGTATTCGGATTGTTGGCCCCGTGGCAGAGTCTGGACAGGATTATTCCAGCATTGATTCCCCTGACAACCACCGCTCCACACTCTTTTCATGCCATCGGAAGGGTCAGCACTTAGCTCGTAAGAGGAGGAATCAGAACGTAACCGAATGCAATTTTGATGATCTCGGTTTGCAATGTACCAAGCAATATTCTCAGGCCACCATACTTGTGTGGTGGCATTCAATACACTCTGACAGGGACTAATTCCTACCTCCACGGTCCCCTTGCCTTCAACACATAACTGGCCCTCAGGGCTATTTGTCAGTCTCCACCCCTGGCTTTTCCTTTCGTTGACATGTGTCCAATTGTATTGAAGCAATTCCCATATGTCTAAGCTTTGCCCAGTCCACGGCCATTGTTCTGACATATGTGGCCCCCCACAAACCCAGTAATTGCTAACATTTAAAACAGTGGCAATCCTAGAGGTGAGATCAATAAACAGGTTTTGTGTTACATCAGGGAGCTCAATCTGCTCTTCTACCTCTTTGTATATAGATGGCACTTTAGAGACAACGACCGTTCTCTGACGGTCGTTCTCTTTCTCTAACTCCCGTTCAGTGTTCTGAACTCTGGTCTCCTTGACTCTGTCAACCTGCTCTCTGAGCAACACGGAGGGTAGGCCCCACTGCCCATCTTTGTTAACACACACCCAGCGGTCATTTTTAGGGCACCCACGGACTTTGCCACCGTACCCTTTATTATACACTTGATAATAGGGTTTTCCATCCTCCCAACATTCTTGCCGTGCATTCACATCGTAACACCGATCGTTCACATGGGAGTGAGACACAAATGATCCCGAGTAGATCTGACTCCCAAGTCTCACCGTAGTCCGACATTTGTCACATCTCCCCTCGCCCTCCCCCACATACAGGAGTAAACCGATCAATATCCCCACCAATACAGTCCAGGTAGAGTTCATTGTCGCTGTCTTTTCAGCTTTACCACCAATGGCTTGTCCCCTGGCCAGCATGTCCAAGTGCTCTCTCCTTCTGGCGGAACAGGCCCCTTTATCCTCGATGCGTGGGCCCACCTTTTTCTTTCGTCCGAACAGCGGCTTCAGTTGTTAACAGGACCAGGAACGGTCCTTCCCACTGCGGCTGGAGCTTTTCGGCCCTCCAGGTCTTTACAAGTACCCAATCTCCGGGCTCCACCTTATGCAAGAGGAAGTCGAGCGGCGGAGTCTGAGCCAGGAGACCCTTCCTCCGGAGTTCTGCAAAAGAACGGGATAAGGCCAGTAAATAGTCTCTGACAAATACATCTCCCCCTTGTAGAGTGGGACACCCATCAACCTTACTCCAATATGGTAATCCGAACAGCATCTCATAGGGGGAGACCCCGATATCCCGGCGAGGTGCTGTACGTATCCTCAATAGGGCAATGGGAAGGCACTTTGGCCATGGTAACTTAGTTTCTAACATCAGCTTAGTCAATTGGGTCTTGAGCGTGCCATTCATTCTCTCAACTCGACCCGAGTTCTGAGGATGCCAGGGTGCATGGAATTTCCATTGGATACCCAGGGCAGTACAGATCAAATGGTGTAGCCTAGAAACAAAATGTGTCCCGCAGTCTGAGTCGATAGATTCCATTATGCCATATCTCGGGATTATGTTCTCTAACAATAGACGGGCCACGGTTGGTGCATCGGCTTTGGCGGTTGGGAAAGCCTCTACCCAGTGAGTGAAATGGTCTACTATTACTAGCAGATACTTCCATCTCTGTACTGGGGGTAAGTCTGTAAAGTCAATTTGGATCCTCTGGAATGGCCTAATTGCGAGGGGCTGACCACCAGCTGGCATAGAACGCATGGCTTTCTTGTTAATTCGCTGGCAAGTGGGGCATCCGACTATTTCTTGTTGGGCTAACGTGTATATCCCCCTACATACATAGTCTCTCAGGATCGTGTCACACATGGCTTGCACCCCCCAGTGGGTCTGATGGTGTAATCGGTGCAGAATACTCCGGGTGATCTGTTTGTTCAGTACTTGTCTCCCATCAGGAACCGTCCACTTCCCGTTAGTTTCTAGCCGGGCACCCAATTGATCCATTTTATCAATCTCCTCCTGGGTGAAGACAGGTTGTTTAACGAGCCCTTCCCTCAACGGTATTAATGTTAATAATTGGACGGATTTTTCGACCGCTGCCCGCTTGGCTTCCTCATCTGCCAGCCGGTTTCCCACCGCTTCCGGTGTCGACCCCTTCTGGTGACCGGGTACATGGACTACTGCGAGTTCTGTAGGCAACGCCAGGGCTTCCAACGTTAGGCTGATCATTTGTTCGTGAGCTAATTCTTTTCTCCGGGAAGTTATCAATCCTCGCTCTTTCCAGATTTTCCCGAAAGTATGAACAATTCCGTATACATACTTTGAGTCAGTATATATGGTCCCCACTTTCCCCTCCAACAACTTCAGGGCCCTCTGGAGGGCGTACAACTCACAGGATTGGGCTGACCACTTCCCAGGCAGTCGTCCGGACTCGATCGTCCGTTTCGTTGCGCCATCTACGACCGCATAGCCACTGTACCGTACCCCATTTATGCACCGGGAGGACCCGTCGATGTACAGTTCCTGTCCTTCACCCAGCGGAGCCTCTTGCAGGTCCTCTCGGCTTTTGGTCTGTAAGTCTACAAATTCCACACAATCATGCTCCTGTTCCCCATCTGCAGGACGTCCGTATAGAAACTGGGCAGGGTTGCAACTGAGATCTTTTGCAAAATTGAGATCGTCTCCGGTCATCAAAATCGTCTCATACTTCAGGATGCGAGAGTCTGTTAACCAGCGGTGAGCCTTTTGAGCCAGTATGGAACTAACCGAATGTGGGGAGTATACTGTGATTCTTCCTCCAAAGGTAAGTTTCCGGGCCTCTTCTACTAACATTGCCGTAGCTGCCACTGCCTGGATACAGGTCGGCCATCCACGTGACACAGGGTCTAACATTTTTGACAAAAATGCAACCGGCTGACGTTTCCCTGCCCGCAGCTGGGTAAGCACACCCTGGGCAATTCCGCCGGCGCTATTAACATATAACTGGAACGGTTCCTTCAGGGTGGGTAAAGCCAATACCGGAGCTCGGATCAGTTTATTTTTAAGAATATTAAATCGCTGCTCCTCCTCATCTGACCAGTCCAGTTTTTGTTCTTCTTGTCCCAGTTTGTCGTACAAAAACTTTACTAGAGTGGTGTAACTTTCAATCCATATCCGGCAATACCCTACTAGCCCCAGGAACTGTCTGATTTCCTTCTTCGTCCTGGGTATTGGCATACCCGTAATCCCCGATATTCGTTCTGGCGTGATACGGCGATGCCCCTTACTAACCTGATGGCCCAGATATCTTACTTCTTGCTCCACAAACTGGAGTTTTGTCCTGGAGACGCGTAGGCCCTGTTTCCCCAGGAAGTTCAGCAGGGCAACGGTGTCTGCTCGTACCTCCTCTTCTCTCGGTCCTGAGAGTAAGAGATCATCGACATATTGGAGCAATTGATTCTCCGCATTACGAAATCCTCCTAAGATCTGCTCTAGTATTTGTCCAAACAAGTTGGGTGACTCCGTGAATCCCTGCGGCAAGACTGTCCATCTTAACTGTCGCTTTCGTCCTGTGAAGGGATTCTCCCATTCAAATGCAAAAAGGTTCCGACTTTCTTCGTCAAGGGGGCAACTCCAGAAGGCATCCTTCAGATCTATTACGCTGAACCATTCATGTTCGGGGGGAATTTTACTCATTAACGTGTAGGGATTGGGTACCACCGGGTATCTAGCCTGGACTACTTCATTCAACCCCCGCAAGTCTTGCACCAGCCTATACGTCCCATCCGGCTTTCTCACAGGGAGTATTGGAGTATTGAAAGGGGACATACATTCCTCCAGTAGTCCATCTGTGATTAATCTTTCTATCACAGGTTGTAACCCTTCCCGTCCTTCCATAGCAATCGGATACTGTTTCCTTCTTACCGGGCCTTTTCCTGGTAACATGGTGATTTGGAGAGGTTTGATGTTTAGACCCCCTCTGTTCCCCTCCCGGTACCAAACTCCCGGGTCTATTTGTTGATCATCTTCTTCGGTGAGGGCGAACAACCGTACCACCATTTCCCCGTTACTTGGTACCGTTCCGATCCCTAGTTTGACCTGCAAGTCTCTTCCTAACAAATTAAACCCCGCCGATGGCAGTAGAAGGAGGTCTCGTTTAGTAGTTCTGTTTTCATACCCAATTTCCACGTCCTCCACTACTGGGACTTGCAATGTCTTTCCTCCAATGCCAGATACCCCCATAACTGTTCTTCCTGCTCGGGCGCCGGGGGGTATTTGGATTATACTTGATCTTTCGGCTCCCGAGTCCACCATAAATGTGATCTCCGATCCTTGGGGCCCTACTTTCAAGTTTACCAGGGGTTCTTGTCGATAGTCCTTTTGCCCCAAGGGTAGGAACCCCCGACCTCCCTAATCTTCCTCCATCAGGGCGTACGACCGCACTTCCCGCTTGTAGCGGGGGCACTCTCACTTAAAATGTCCCTCTTCATTACAGTAGTAACATCTGAGTATCCTCCTCGTTTCCCTGTCGCGGCCTCGAGTTCCTCCACCCTTCCTTTGTTCCGGCCCCGGTCCTCTTTTCCTCTGCTCTTGCCACGACTCTCCCCTTTCCGGTTCCTGCCACGGCTCCCCCTTTTCCCTCCTTCCAGCTGTCACTTGTTGCACCGTCTGCATCATTATCTTTGTCGCCTTCTTTTGCTTCTCATCGTCCCTTCTCACAAACACTTTTTGCGCCTCCCGTAGTAGTTCACTCAGAGGTTTACTATTCCAATCATCCATTTTCTCTAACTTCTTTCGTATGTCCGGCCAGGCTTTTGACACAAACTCTACCCGTATGAGTTGCTGTCCCACTTCCGTCTCAGGGTCCACCCCAGCGAACTGCTGCAAGTTCTTCCTAATCCTGTCTAGGAAGTCTGTAGGGGTTTCTTCCGGGTTTTGATGATTCCCAAAGGCCTTGGTAAAATTGTGCCCCTTCGAGGCTGCCTGCCTTATTCCTTTTATCCAATATTCCCGCATATCCCTCATGTTGCGTCTTCCTTCTTCCGTTTGCTTATCCCACTCGGGGTCGGTGAGGGGAAATTTCTGCTCCCCTCCTGCTCCTCCCTCTCTCTCCCAGACCAACAGCGCAGCTTGTCGTATCATCTGTCGCTCCTGGCTAGAGAACAATGTTCCCATGATGGAATACATCTCATCCCACGTATAAGTATTTGGCCCCAGGAACTGATCTAATTGTTCAGCCAGGCCCATGGGGTCCTCCAGTAGGCCCTTCATCTCCCTCTTGTAATTCCGTACTTCAGTACTCGTTAAGGGGACGTTCACATATCCCGTCCCTCCTTCCGCGCCTCCCATGGGCACTTCCCGGAGTGGATTCATTCTTGCAATCGGGACAGAGTTCCGTCTGTGACTCTTTTCAGCTTGAGATCTAGTCTGTACTCCTGAGGCACCTGGTGGTTCCTCCCCGCTTCTTCCCCTTCCCCTGAATCGTCGCCACCCGCAGGACCATTTTGCGGGGCCGACGGGGTCACGTAGGGTGGCGGTAAGTGATCTAAAGGTTCCCATTCTTTCTGCCCTTTCGAGTCTTCATTGGTTACCTTCATTTTGCAAGATAGTGTGACTGGCAGCCAACAAAGGGCGTAATCACTTTCCCCCCGAGTAACATTAGGTTTCGAATTGACATATAAAATTAGAGCTTGCCGGACCCAGTCTTCATCAGTGCCGAATTTAGGCCACCACACTGAGTCTCCCTGAATAGGTGTTTGGGACCACGTTTGACAGTATCTCACCATCTTCTTTCTAGATTTTCCTTTTCTCCTACCCTGATCCCAATTATTTAACATTATTCCTAACGGACTATCGTCAGGTACCCCGGGGTATTTTTCATTGTCTACGCTCAAGCCTACCTTTCCCTTATTCGTCTTGGATCCCTTACTTCCCATTGCCGAGGACTTTGTAAAATCGGAGATTCCTGTATTATCCCGTGATAATCTATCACTATTTAGCCAATTCCCGGACCTTCAGTCCCGTGATCGCCCAGGTCCCTTTGCAGGCACCCCCGGTCTTTGGATTCCTGTGTCCTACGTCTCTGTGAAACAGATCACAGGCACCCCGTAGGTCCACGTTCCTCCGCAAACACGGTCTCTGCAAAATCCCGCACAGACGAGCCCCGGTCTCTAGATTCCTGAGTCCCACGTCTCTGTAGAAAAATCTACAGGCACTCCGCAGGTCCCCAGTCCTCCGGAAAGACGGTTCCCGCAAGTCTGTTCTTACCTGGGTTCGGTGCACCGAAATTACTCGATCGTTAACCGTCCCCACTGCCTCGGCCACACCCCTCCTTTGTTCTCCTGAGCCTTCCGGATATCACTCGCTCAAGCTGCGCGGGGCGACAAGCAAGGAATCAGGGACTGCCGAACTCGGCAGGGTGCACCTTCTCCGATGTCCTTCCTCAGCCCCCCCTCGCGGCCGGAGTGTTGATCGGACGAGCCCCCAAGTTTGTTAGAAACGAAAATCGCTTCTCAATAATCGCTCTAGACAAATTCAGGAAAACAAAGTTTTATTAGCAAGGCTGCAGAGTTGGGCACTCTTCTGAGAAAAGCGCGCCAGGCTAACAAAGTTTTCGATTAAATACAGTTCAAGCTCCTCCCTTCTATAGCTCTAAAGAGTCACGAGGTTCACATTCTGAACATTCATTATTTTTCCATTCTGGACCCTTATCACAAAGTCTGCAGTATATGTCTCCCTAGTTGTTTTTCTAGTCTGCAGTCTTATCAGTCAAGGACTTATTCTTCTCTGTCAGAGTTAGTGGTCTTATCAATCAAGGACTTGTTTTTCTACTCTGTCTCGTCCTTTATTATAGAGAAGCATGTTTTACCCTACCCCCACGGCTCTATTCCCCTTAGACTCTGAGGTCATGCACATCTTAACTATTTGTACCGAAATCGTCTCTCACAACAACCATATCTCTCTTCAACTCTTTGACTTTAAAAAGTCAGAGGATCTGAAGATGTCACTATTCTTCACAATCATGTTCTCTTTGAACTTGGAAGAATGGTAATTTGTTGGGTAGAAGATAGTTGACTTCGACTGACTTCAAAACAGTCTGAAATCTGTAGCTCTTTCTTGAACTGGAAGGTCTGTCATCTCTTGTATTTTTTTGGTAGATCATTTCGCTATTGCATGTATATTCTTTATTGTTATCAGCGTGGCCCCTGCATCAGTAGTTGTGTTTTTGCTGTGTCTTGGATCTTTATGCATTGTTTGGTTCTTCTCAGTGGTTCATCACATCTTAAACTTTCGTCGGTGGAATTTGATTCTCATTCCACTGTAGATGATTTATTATGTCAATTTTAAAAATATTGTAATTTCAGTAGCCACGTACCATGTTCCTGCAGCACCCTTCTCATCTGATGTTTGCCTGATTCTCCCACTTGTTGTAGCTAGAAGCACATGATACTGCCAGGGCATCCAGGGACTCCTGGTGCTGGCACATCTTTAAAAGGCCATTGTGCACCTGATTAAGCACTAAATTTTGTGGACAGGGACCTGGACCTGATGAATGGGATAGTGCATACAAGGGCTGTCTTCTTCTTCCTGCTGGAACTGCAGAGGAGACCATGACACCAAAACTGCCATTCTGATCCAAGTTAACACCTGGGCCTCTGCAGTCTTAACCACTGGGATGGATGGCCAGTAGAGCAGTAGGAAGATCAACTCTGGTAGGGGTCACCATTTTGACTCTACCTCCTTACACTCATTCTGCCTCTGCTCCTGCATCCATCTCCCATCAAGGCTCATGTGTTTCTCTTACTGTTGCATGCATCTTCCCTCATTCACTCAGCCAACAAATTTTCTTGGACCACAAGGCCACTGTGCTTCCTATTCATTCATTAGGGACACTTCATCACCTTTCTTCCTCTTGCACCAGCACCAACAGTCACTTTCACTCCATCCCATTGTCTCAATCCAGGAGAAAATGACTGACAAGAAAGTGGAGTGCCCAATATTCGGCCTAACAAGGACGGGATCCTGCCTGACTGACTGTGCCCAATTATTTCTACTGACATCAGATGAAACTTTGACTGACTGTATGAGAACCCATGACTGACGGTCATTTTGGAGAAAAACAGCTCACTTTAATTTTGCGGCCTCGTAGAGTGAGCTCCTTGTATAAGAAAGCTTCTGCAGCTGTTAAACACTTTGGCCTTCTATTCTTCTTGAAACATAGTGCAAGAAGAAATCTGCTTAAAGATCCATTAGGGTAGTCCACTGATTCATCAAACAAACATTGTGGTCCTCACTACAGATATCAGAGATACATTCCACAAGACTGGACCAAGACTGGACTTACTGAGACTTACTTCCCTTCATTTTGAGTCACAACCAATAGTTGATGCACAGAAGTGTGCTTTGAAGCCTCATGTTGTCGACATGACACTGAGATAGAATAATACCATACAGTAAACTGCCAACCTTTCGACTGATGAATGATGATCTCCATTAATAAGCATGTCTCCACGAAATAAAGAGAATCTCATCTTAACGTCCGGTACTGTACTTAGTTGGAAAATGCAACATTTTGGTCTTGATGTTGAGAAGGGCCTCACTAGAGAAGGATTTAAAACTTAACTAGGTCTTTCTGGAGCCTTGACACTAAATCAGTCTGCGTCAGGGTGCATCTGCAGGGCCTTCTGGAGTGTTATTGGAAATTTGTTTATATTGTGGGGATTTACAACAGAAGAGAGGAAACATGAACTTGATTTGGGATTGAGAATAATAAAGGGTTTTTTTTATTTCAGAAAAAAACAGAGATTTAAAAGATTTTGGGAATTTTGAAGGGGACCTCCCTGAAGTCAGATGCAAGCATTTGGAAAAAAGGAGATTATTCAGAACAGTTATGGGAAATAAGTTACCTCAGTGAAAGAGTGTAGTTTACTTCCAGACCAGGTATGTTTGATTGGAACACTGAAAATTATTTTAAAAATTGAGAACATTTGAAGTCCCAGTTGTGTGAATATTCAAGGAAAAGTCTTCATGGCTCACAGCTTGGTAAAACCGAGAAGAAGTTACTTGAAACTGAGTACCATTAAGCTCAGGTGTGTGTACTGTACAAGGAGTGCTGCTTGGAACTGTACAAGAGATGTACAAGAGATCTGTAAAGAAGCATTTTGGGATTAAAGGGATTATATCTTTACTATGTGTTTAAAATCTGTAGATCTGCGTTAGAGTAAACTAATCCAACTCTGGAAATTCTATTCTGCAACATATCATACTGCATTTCACTGCCCAGCCATGGTGTTGCCTTTTACCTAATTTCTATTCCCTCACAACATGTAGTCAGAAGTCATTCGCAAAACCTGAAGTCACAACTATTCCCAGAAACCTGAAATCTTCATTCTGTTTTCTAATTGTAAATGCCTTAAAAAGCAAGGTGTAAGACCAGAATTAATGCAACAAACAGAGCATTCGACAAGCCATCTGTGCTGACAAGAGCTTGTGCACACTTCCCCACTGGTCCTGTGCACTGTAGATTTCATCACACTTCCTCCCACCCCCAATTTGGAAAAATGAAAACATTACCACAGTAAAGGCATAGGATAGGATAACGGGAGGTCAATGGCTCAAGAGTGGTCAAAAGGTCTTGTAATTTATTTAATTTGATTAACCAGGTCAAGGACAACATTGATGATTGGTGGCAGTTCACCTGAATTCTGAATACCAGCTGCTAATGAACTGGAATCTAAGGAGGAATTAGTTAAATGCACTTCTTACCCTCTGAATTTAATAGTTTTGTCCTTTCAAGCATTAGGCTATCATTAGAGTTTTTGTTGGTCCTTGACTCAGATACTGTACTTTTTAAAATACATTCTGAAACATTCTTCAGGCTCCAACACTTGATCCCCATTTTCTTCTACATGTGCATGCTGTTTAAATGTCTAAGTCTTTGAAAAACATTTAAGACAACAAAACATCCAAACTGTTCCACACAATAATTGCATCTGTCTCATCTTGCCTAAATTCAGAAACATTTTCAACTGTAAGTACTTCATGAATTGACCATTTGATTTGTTTCTCCATCCTGGCATTTTTTTGTGTAAGCAGCCCATTTTTTGCTGGGTAAAGTCCTCTCTAGCAGCATTAAGAGCTTCATTGGCTTTATTGTTAGTAAGAATGTTTGACATTCACATTTTCTAATAGTCTCTCCCCGTTTTTCTTTATTTCACTATGTTCCACTCTTCCAAATTCAGCTTAGGAACTGCTGTTGCTGCTTCCTTTTGACAATATAATTTTGCAGTCAAAAGCAAATATTTTCCCCTGCAGCTCTATAATGCCTATACTCACAGCTTTTTCAATTCCTTTCAAGCATGTTTCTTCCATGTATCGCTATTTGCGTTGAGTACTATTGCTATCTGCTCTGCCACATACTGTGATTTTTTTTTCTGCAATTTTAGTTTTAAGGCCTCTCCAAAACCCATTTTGTTCCTCCTTAGCTTAATGCTGTAATATTGTTTTTAAACCAACTTGCCCAGTGTCTAATTCTTCTAACATGGTTTTTGTAGGAACACTAGTCATAGCAGCAGATTTACAAAGTGAAATTGTTTACTTCAAGTTACCCATAACCATAGTTTCAGCAGACTCAGTGGGCTTTCCTGAAACCACAGGAGGCACCAAGACCTTATACTGATTCATTTTTAACGAATGAAATCACATTTTTAGTTAGGCAAATTAGGAATGACAACAGTAATAACAAGATCAGTGACTAAACCATATTTTAAAAAGCCCTGCACAAAGGAATGATTAAATATCCATTCATCCTCTGAACTAATACCTTTGCATTTAGCAAAATATTTGGAGTTAAATTCAGTTTACCTGACAAAATTAGTGTCATCGATAAGACCATAAGACACAGGTGCAGAAATAAGGCCATTCAGCCCATTGAGTCTGCTCTGCTATTCAATCATGGCTGATAAGTTTCTCAACCCCATTCTCCTGCCTTCTCCCCATAACCCTTGATCCCCTTGATACTCAAGAACCTATCTCTCTCATTTTTAAATATACTCAATGATTGGCCTTCACAGCCTTCTATGGCAATGAATTCTATAGATTCACCTATAGATTCGTCTCTAGCTAAAGACGTTTATCTTTATCTCCTTTCTAAAAGGTCTTCCCTTTACTCTAAGGCTGTGCCCTGAGTCCTATTCTCTCCCATCAATGGAAACATCTTCCCAACATCTATGCTGTCCAGGCCATTCAGTATTTTAAATAGTTTTAATTAGATACCTCCTCATCCTTCTAAACTCCATCGAGTACAAACCCAGAGTCCTCAAACCTTCCTCATATGTTAAGCTTTTCATTCCTGGGACCATTCTCGTGAACCTCCTCTGAACACGCTCCAGGGCCAGGATATCTTTCCTGACATATGGGCCCAAAACTGCACACAATACTCTAAATGTGGTCTGACCTGAGCCTTCTAGAGTCTCAGAAGTATATCCCTGCTTTTATATTCTTGTCCTCTCAAAATAAATGCCCATCATTGCATTTGCTTTCCTAACTACTGACTCAAACTACAAGTTTACCTTGAGAAAATCCTGGACTAGAACTCCAAAATCTCTTTGCACTTCAGATTTCTGAACTTTCTCCCTATTTAGAAAATAGTCCATGCCTCTATTCTCCCCACCATGTGCACGGCTTCACATTTTCCCATGTCGTATTCCATCTGCCATTTCTTTGCCTACTCTCAAATCTGTTCAAATCTTTCTGCAATCACTCTGCCTCCTTAATTCTACCTGTCCCTCTACCTATCTTTGTATCATCTGCACAATTAGCCAGAATGCCCTCAATTCCTTCATCTAGATCATGATTTGGAGATGCTGGTGTTGGACTGGGGTGTACAAAGTTAAAAATCACACAACACCAGGTTATAGTCCAACAGGTTTAATTGGAAGCACACTAGCTTTCGGAGCGACGCTCCTTCATCAGGTGATTGTGGAGGGCTCGATCGTAACACAGAATTTATAGCAAAACTTTGCAGTGTGATGTAACTGAAATTATACATTGAAGAATTGATTGTCTGTTAAGCCTTTCATCTGTTAGAATACAGTGATAGTTTCACTTCTTTCATGTGTAAATCACAAAACCCTTTTTTTTAAAGTTGCATTCTTGGGTCACCATTGTTAACAGCTAACCCGAGAATGCAACTTTAAAAAAAAGGGTTTTGTGATTTACACATGAAAGAAGTGAAACTATCACTGTATTCTAACAGATGAAAGGCTTAACAGACAATCAATTCTTCAATGTATAATTTCAGTTACATCACACTGCAAAGTTTTGCTATAAATTCTGTGTTACGATCGAGCCCTCCACAATCACCTGATGAAGGAGGGTCGCTCCGAAAGCTAGTGTGCTTCCAATTAAACCTGTTGTACTATAACCTGGTGTTGTGTGATTTTTAACTTCATCTAGATCGTTAATGTATAAAGTGAAAAGCTGTGGTGCCAAAACTGATCCTTGCGGAACACCACTTGTCATCGGCTGCCATCTGAAAAGGACTCTTTTATCCTGACTCTCTGCTTTCTGCCAGACATCCAAGCTTCTATCCATGCTAGCACCTTGTCTCTGACACCATGGGCCCTTATCTGACTCAGTAGCCTCCTGTGCAGCACCTTGTCAAAGGCCTTCTTGAAGTTCAGGTAGATAACATATAATGGCTCTCATTGGTTAGACTAGATTAGATTCCCTACAGTATGGAAACAAGCCCTTCAGCCCAACAAGTCCACACCAACCCTCTGAACAGTAACCCATCCAGACCAATTCCCCTACCCTATATTTACCCCTAACTAATGCACCTAACACTATGGGCAATATAGTTGGCCAATTCACCTGATCTGCACATCTTTGGATTGTGGGAGGAAACCCGAGCACCCAGAGGAAACTCACACAGACACAGAGAGAATGTGCAAACTCCACACAGACAGTCGCCTGAGGCTGGAATCGAACCCGGGTGTTGGGAGGCAGCAGTGCTAACCACTGAGCCACCGTGCCATCTAAACTGCTTGTTACTTCCTTAAAGCATTCTAGCGGATTTGGTAGGCATGCCCTCCCCTTGATGAAACCATGCTGACTTTGCTTTATTTTACCATAAACTTCACAGTATTCAGAAATCTCATCCTTCACAATGGATTCCAGGATCTTGCCCATGACCGAGGTTAGTAATTTTTCATCTTTTGCCTTACTCCCTTTTTACACAGGAGTGTCATGTTAACTATTTTCCAGTCCTCCTTGATGCTAGTAATTCCAGAAAGATCACCACTAATGCCTCTACTATCTCTTCAGCTATCTCCCTTAGAACTCTGGGGTAAAGTCCATCTAGTCCACGTGATTTATCCACGTTCAGGCCAATATTGTCTAAATAACTTACCTTCCTAACAAAACAAACATGAGGACATTTTACCTTCAAACATAAAACTTCTATCTTTTTCAGAATCCCGATTCTCTATATAAATAGGTTCACTTGAAATCACAAGCTTTTTGAATGTTGCCCCTTCATCAGGTGAAGTGAGAGAGAAGCACACAGACACAGAATTTATAGGCAGAGAGATCAATGGGCAGAGCGATCAAAAGATCATAAAATGTTGTGAGTGGAGTGTCAACAGGCCGAATATTTGTCTCCACAGGTGATCAAGAGTGTTGAAAGGTGTGAGTAAAGCCTTCAATAAGTCAACCACAACACCATACAACCCTGCCACGGCAACCTCTGCAAGACATGTCAGATCTTCGACATGGATACTACCACCACAAATGGGAACACCATCTACCACGTACATGGCAGATACTCATATGACTTGGCCAATGTTATCTATCTCCTATGTAGCAGGCAAGGATGCCGCAAGGCAATGGATATTGGCGAGACCTTGCAGACGCTATGACAATGGATGAATGACACCATGTAACAATCGCCAGACAGGAATGTTCCCTCCCAGTTGGGGAACACTTCAGCTGTCAAGGACATTCAACCTTCAATCTTCAAGTAAGTATCCTCCAAGGCAGCATTCAAGATACACAACAATGCAGAATTGCTGAGCAGAAACTGATAGCCACCCATGAAGATGGCTCAACCATGATCTTGGGTTCATGTCGCGCTACACGTAACCCCAGCACACTTCTGTAACTGTAAAATCTTCCTTATCAAGGTGATGGTATTGTTATGATCTCTCTACATTAATTAGTTTGCACAGTTTTGGATTATTACTTTGGTTAGACCCTTGGCATGTGATTCTTACACCTCTTATGTGATTCCAGTCATTTGGTTTGTCTCCAGCACCACCTTATTTTTAATATTTTGTATTTATTTCTCTGCCTCATTTAATCGGATTATAGGTCATCCCTTCGCCTGTTATTCAGCTTTTGACATTTTACTCACACATAAAACCTCTATCTTTTCATTTATCCTGATTCACCCTAAAAATAGGTTTATTTGAAGTCACAACCTTTCAAAGTGTTGCCCCTTCATCAGGTGAAGTGATAGAGAAGCACACAGGCGCAGGATTTATAAGCAAAGAGATCAATGGGCAGAGAGACGTCACTTCAAGGAAGAAATAACAATACATCTAGATAGAAATTGTTTCATTTGGCAGATGCAGCATGGATTCATGAAAAGCAGGTCATATTTAACTAATTTACTGGAATTCTATGAATACATTACGAGCACGGTAGACAATGGGGACCCGGTAGATGTGGTGTATCTATATTTCTAAAAGGCATTTGACAAGGTACCACATAAAAGGCTACTACATAAGATAAAGATGCTTGACGTTATGTGTAATGTATTAGCATGGATAGAGGACTGGTTAACTAACCAAGAAGCAAAGAGTGGAGTTAATGAGTGCTTTTCTGGTTGGCAATCAGTAAATAGTGGTGTGCTTCAGGAATCAGTGTTGGCACCACAATTATTCACAATTTACTTTGGAGTTGGGGACCACGGGTAGTGTGTCAAAGTTTGCGGATGACACTAAGATAAGTAGTAGAACAAAGTGTACAGATGATTGTGAAGTTTTGCAGAGGGACATAGTTTAAGTTACTGGGCAAAGGTCTGGCAGATGGAGTACAATGTTTATAAATATGAAGTCATCCATTTTGGTAGGATTAACAGTAAAAAGGACTATTATTTGAGTGGTAAAAAATTATAGCTTACGTCTGTGCAGAGGGATCTGGGTGTCCTTGTGCATGGTTCATGGAAGGTTGGTCTGCAGGTACAACAGGTAATTAAGAAGGCAAATGGAATGTTGCCCTTTATTGCTAAAAAGGGATTGAATTTAAAAGCAGAGAGGTTATGTTGCAGCTGGATATGGTGCTGGTGAGGCCACACCTGGAGTTCTGCACGCAGTTTTGATCTCCTTTTATTCTCCTTGAGAAGAGATATATTGGTATTAGAGGGGGTGCAAAGGAGGTTCATTAGGTTGATTCCAGATTGAGAGGGCTAGCTTACGTGGGAAAAGATCTGCCACCCTGCCTACCCATAACAGGCCCACACAGAACACAGGCCCAAACTTGACCAAACTATATCAGAAACACCCAGAATGCCTCAGCAGGGGCCAAACAGGCTGACAAGTGAAACCAGACAGCACTTGCAGACAAGGGAAATACACTTCCCAAAACACACTAACAAAACCAGGTCAACACAGCTGTCCTGAAGCCCCAAGGACAGTCTCATAAAACAGCAATACCAAAGCCACACAAAAAATAGGTCAGACAGAGAGGCACCACCAAGGACATCACTCCCAGGATGGGGTTTGGAGGTGGGTTGGGGCACGGGGTGGAACGGGGGCAGGCGGGGTCTTGTGAACGGGAAGCAGACTTTAAAAACTCCAAGCCCCAAAGGAAAGGCATTTAATCAATTATCCAAATAATTGATTATCCAAACGAAATAGTGCTCGCCCATCTCGTTCAGATAATCGAGGTTCCCCTGTATATAAGACAAAAGTAGAGAGGATGTTTTCACTGGCGGGTGAAACTAGGACAAGAGGGCATCGCCTCAAAATTAAGGGGAGCAGATTTAGGACCGAATTGCTCACCCAGAATGTTGTGGAATTCCACGTCCAGTAAAGTAGTTGAGGCTTCCTCATTGTATATTTTAAAGATAAGATAGATATTTTTTTGAACAATAAAGGAAATAAGGGTTATGGTGAGAGGGCAGATAAGTGGAGCTGAGGCCACAAAAACATCAGCCATGATCTTGTTGAATGGCGGAATGCGCTCGATGGGCCAAATGGCCTACTCGTGATCATATTTCTTATGTTCTTATGTCTGACACCCTTGATCACCTGCACAGACCTTTTTTTTGGCTTGTTGACACTCCACTCCACTCACAAATTTGTATGATTTTTCTGATTTCATTGTCCACTGTTCTCGCTGTCTATAAATTCCATGCCTAAGTGCTTCTCTCTCACTCCACCTGACAAACGGGCATTTCAAATAAATCTGATGGTCTCTAACCTGGTGTTGTCTGACTTCTGACCTTGTCCACCCCATTCTATCACTGTATAAATACACATGGGAGAAACTAACATTTTGTCATGAACTTTACCTGCTTAGACAATATTTACTGAACAGGCAACTGTATAAGTGTTATAGTCTTTGATTTTCCAACAGGTTCTTTTTTTGTGACGACAGCCCATCAACCCCTTTGAACAAAGTATGACAAGTAGACCTTTCAGCTCCTTGAACCTGCTCTGCTGTAAATGGGAATGTAGAATTCAAAACACAAACAAATCAGACATGATCTTATTGAATGGTGGAGCAGATTTACGAGGTTGAATGGTCTATTTGTGCTCTAGTTTTATATGTATTTTCATTGTTGCACCAAAATAGATCTCAGATTGCTGTGTGGTATCTTGTTGGAGGAATGAGAAGCTTACAAGTCATCTAATTATTTTTTGAGGCCTGCAAGAGTAGTGAACAACTCCAAAGTGAATACTACATTCTACCTGTCAGATATTTGCCCACTCACTTAACCTATCTACAATCATGTGTAACTTCCTTATGTCTTCTTTACAATATGCTTTCCTGCTTATCTTGATGTTGTTTGTAAATTTAGCTCCCATGCCTTAGCTTCCCTCATCTAAGTCATTGATGTAAATTTGGAATCAGATTGTCTTTCAGTCTATGTTTTCTTCCTCTCCCCTTCCAGTATGCAGATAGGTTTTTGATAGAAATTGTGAGAGCTAGGATCCTGGCTATGTTGTAGGTCCTACTCTACAACCATTCCTGAAGAAGGGCTAATGCCCGAAACGTCGATTCTCCTGTTCCCTGGATGCTGCCTGACCTGCTGCGCTTTTCCAGCAACACATTTCCATCTCTGATCTCCAGCATCTGCAGACCTCACTTTCTCCTACTCTACAACACTAGAGAAAGCCAGTTAATTTGTACATATCCCCATTTCTGGTTCCTTATAAATTTACAAAGAAGAACCTTTACAAAGACATTGATAAAAAACTGCAGTTTTGCAGATATTTCTATCATGGATGGAGGCATGAATAAATATTATTCTGACTACATTTTATGCAACCAATCTTATTCTCATGCATTCTTTCCCAAGTCCTTCTCTCTGCCTCTCCTCCTCTTTCCCCTTTAAAAACGGTTTCAAACCTATTTCTCCCAACAATCCCTTCTCCTAAACCAATATAAAGCAAAGAACTATAGATGTTGGAAATCAAAACAGAAAATCCTGGAGAAAATCAGTAGATCTGGCAGTACCTGTGGAATCCAGTGACCTTTCTTCAGTGACCTCACCTTGTCTCTCCCGTCCAGGTTTGCTGTTCACTGCTATGTTCACTTATCTGGGAGACATATTTTTAATAAGTTTAAAAGGTGTGATATAACTAGAAATAATTATTCAAATAGTCATCTTTACATAAGAAATATCTTCTGCTCAGGATACTGTGCAATACTCTTCCCCAACCCTCAGGTTTGACACTCAAAAAGGGTTTCATAGAACTTGAATTGGAGGGATGGTTACAAGTGGATAGCTGCAAGGCATTGTTAATAAATATGACATACAGTGCATATCCAGCAACGGAGTAAACTTGACAGGAACTTATTTGTCACCATACCTAACAAATGATAAAAGTCACCTTTCTGACTTGTAATTTTGTAGCTAATGAGGCTTAAAATTGGCAAATGTTTGCAGCACAAATCCAGAGATGTGCAGGTTAGGTGAATTAACCTTCCAAATTGTCCATAATGTTCAGGGATGTGTATGTTAGGTGCATTGGTCAGGGGTAAATATAGGCTATTAGGACAGGGGGATAGGTCGGGGAGGGTTACCCTCCAGAGGGTTGGTGTGGACTTGTTGGGCCAAATGGTCTGTTTCCACACTGTAGGGATTCTATGATAACTTGAAGATTCCTATTCATGTCTCTTTGAGGCCAGTTCACTGGCTTTAGGAGAAAAATGAAAATTATCCAGCAAAGAACTAGGAGGTGTTCTAGGATCTCCGTGTTAGATACAAACTATACATGGAAATTAGTATGCATACAAGCTGATAGGCTCAAGGGCAGTGGTCTGACTGTTAAAATAGTTATGGAAGTCAAGTAAAAGGTTTTCTCTTGGTCAAAGATTATAAATATTAAACTGTAAATATGAAATCATCAATTCAGAGTTGTTACAAAATTGCCTTCAAAATTTACAGCGATCTTTGCATTAGCATCAACCAGCAGATAGCATTGTCAAATTTGCATAAGCCGGCAAAATTACGTCCATCAGGAGGACATGTACCAAAAGAGGCTTTTTTCTGGAAGAGTTAGTTGGTTAGAAGCAGCAAGGGAGTGAGTTACTTGGTTAGTATTTTAAAAATTATTTTAGTATTTTAAAAATTACAAAGTTTACAAGTTAAAAGGGAGAGGCAGGCAGAGGTTGAGAAAAGCAGCTCAACATAGTGCAGCCACGTCAGTTAAGCTGGACAGAAAGCTTTAGCAATTCCAGTGGGAAATTAAATTTGAATCTTTTTGCTGCCGAGGAATTTATATTTGTACATTAAAGCTAAGTTAAGCTAAGTCATGCTAGAGAAGTAACCTCAAAGCACCTAGTTCTGTGGTTAATTACATCCTCCCAACATAATGTTGTTCTGTCAAAGGAGTCTAACTATCAAGAGGGACATTGATAATTTAAATAGACAAAGTCTCTTCCCTAGGGTGGGGAGTCTGGAACTAGAGGATAGAGGTTTAGGGTGAGAGGGGAAAAATATAAAAGAGACCTAAGGGGCAACTTTTTCACACAGAGGATGGTGCGTGTATGGAATGAGTTGCCAGAGCAAGTGGTGGAGGCTGGTATGATTGCAACATTTAAAAGGCAAATGGATGGGTAGATGAACGGGAAGGGTTTGGCGGGATATGGGCCAGGTGCTGGCAGGTGGGACTAGATTGGGTTGGGATATCTGGTCGGCATGGACGAGTTAGACTGAAGGGTCTGTTTCCCTGCTGTACACCTCTTTGACTATATGCCTCTAATTACATCAGGTGAATCTAGTGAAATATTACCCAATCACTTTATCTATCTTTTTCCTCTTTGCAAACTCTTAAATCCTCCTCACAACTTTCAAACCAATTTTCCATCAAATTTTGTACTATAAGCAAATTTGGCTGCAATATATTTGGCCACTTTATTCATGTCATTAATGTAAATTGCAAATAGAGCTCTCAGCATGGATCCCTGAAGCATGCCATTTATTTGTGTATTCAAAAACATCCTGCACACTAACTTTTTATGTGGCATCTTACCAAATGCCTCTTTGAAATCCAAATACAATATTGTTATGACAGATGGACTTTGTAATAGTCATAACTATCTCTTTTAATTCAAGGCAAATTAGAATAGAATTGAGGGACATGTGACCTCATACTGAGGACACAAGCCAATGTGCCAGGTCAAAGTTTCTTAAAAGCAAGGTGCCGTTTTTAATACCTGAATATAAAGGAGAAAGCAGCAATTCTTGTTACTTAAGGACTTGCAGATTCTCAGATACATTTAGACAGGGGTATTTGGGGAAGAAGACCAAGTGCGAGTATCGTTGCATCAGACCAAGGAAACAAAGAACAATTTGGGCTAATCAACAAGCAAAGTTCTGGTGAGGGATGGAATTCATGTTCAAGGAAATAAGGATTCTGGAGAATTAAAAGCATGAACACTTGCTAAGCAATTTGTTTGTTTTGGTCACTGGGGAATTCATTTTTATTAAAATTACAGACCTCTACAGAGTTCCTAACACTGATTACCATTTTTCACCCTGCTCATTATATCCTCAGTGGATTCTAAAAAATTTGTTAATATAATTTCTCTTTCATTAAACCATGTTGGCTCAGTTTGATTATATTATAATTTTCTAAACGTCCCGTTACTACTTCCTTAATAATTGATTACAGCATTTTATCAAAGACAGATGAAAGGCTAATTAGAGTCATAGTCATAGAGATGTACAGCATGGAAACAGACCCATCGGTCCAACTCGTTCATGCCAACCAGAGATCCTAACCTAATCTAGTCCCACCTGCCAGCACCTAGCCCATATCCCTCTAAACCCTTCCTAGTCACATACCCATCCAGGTGCCTTTTAAATGCTGCAATTTTACCAGCCTCCACCAGTTCCTCTGGCAGCTCATTCCACACATGCACCATCCTCTGCATGAAAATATTGCCCCCAGGTCCCTTTTAAATTTTTCCCCTCCCACCCTAAATCTATGTCCTCTAATTCTGGCCTCCTGCACCCCAGGGAAAAGACTTTGTCTATTTATCCTATCCATCCCCCTCATGATTTTATATAAGTCTATAAGGTGACCCCTCAGTTTCCAACACTCCAGAGAAAACAGCCCCAGACTATTCAAACCCTCCAACCCAGGCAATGTCCTTGTAAATCTTTTCTGAACCCTTTCAAGTTTCACAACATCCTTGCGATAGAAATGAGACCAGGAGACCAGAACTACATGCAATATTCCAAAAGTGGCCTAACCAATGTCCTGTACAGCTGCAATATGACCTCCCAACTCCTATACTCAATGCTCTGACCAATAACGGAATGCATACCAAATGTTTTCTTCACTATCCCATCCACCTGTGACTCCACTTTCAAGGAACTATGAACCTGACTCCAAGGTCTCTATGTTCAGCAATGCTCCCTAGGTCCTTACCATTAAGTATCAAGTCCTATTCTGATTTGCTTTTCCAAAATTCAGCACCTCACATTTATTTAAGTTAAACTCCATCTGCCACTCCTCAGCCCATTGGCCCATCTGATTAAGAGCCCGCTGTACTCTGAAGTAACCTTCTTCGCTATCAACTACACCTCCAATTTTGGTGTCATCTGCAAACTTACTAACTTTACCTCCTATGTTCACATCCAAATCATTTGTATAAATGATGATTGGATTGGATTGGATTGCCCCTCCTCCCCCCCCCTCCCATGCTTGAGGAGTGAGGTTATACTTGTAATTTTAGTCTGGTTGGATTTTTTGTGAAACTAGGGAATTTTGGAAGATTACATGAAACAAACCTATTTACAGTGAATGCATCCATGATCTCTGCAGCCATTTAAAATCAAATGCGTATTATCAGTATGTTTTACACAAAGAGAGATATTTGTTTCATACTGTTGCAATATATGTCCCAATATAATATTTATCAACTTGTGTGAATCTAAAAACTATTTATTCTCATATGCATATAGCAAAATGAACATACCAATTTCCACATGCATTCTCACAAACGCAAAGGTGAGATACAGGTGGAAGTAGGTTACTTGTAGAGATTGTAATTATCTTGGTCTCTGAATTATGGTATCCACTTTCCCATGCAGAAGAGTGGTGTTTACTATCTAAATGTGTAAGTGAGGATATTGTAAAGTGAAGGATTCTCCGCAGGCTGTGAGGTTTTATGTAGCTGAGTTTTTAGGAGGTTGGTTCTCCAGTCGCTTGAAGTTGGAATACATTGGAAGATTACTCTCTGTTACATTACTGTTACATCTCTGTTACATGGGCGAAGTGATAAGCCTATTAGTATTATCACTAAACTATTAATGCACAGATCCAGATAATGTTCTGGGGACCAAGGTTCAAATCATTCAATACAATTAAAATCTGGATTCTACTGATGACAATTAAATCATTGCCGATTGTCGGGAAAAACAAATCTGGTTCACTAATATCCTTCAGGGAAGGAAATCTACCATCCTCACCTGGTCTGGCCTACATGTGACTCCAGACCCACAGCAATGTGGTTGACTCTCAGTTGCCCTTCAAGACATTCTAAAGTCTCCAAGAAATGAAACTGGATGGACCACCTGGCATCGACCTAGACACCGAAAAACACAACAGCAGAAACAGCTTTGTCAACCCTGCAGGGTCCTCCTCACTAACATCTATGGGCTATTGCCAAAATTGGGAGAGCTGTCTCACAGACTCGTCAAGTAACAGCCTAACATAGGCACATTCACGAAATCATACCTTACAGACAACAACCCAGACACCACCATCACCATCCCTGGATATGTCCTGTCTCACTGCCAGGACAAATCCAGCAGAGGTGGCAGCACAGTGACACACAATCAGGAGGAAGTGATTTGGGATCCCGGGAAATCTCATGGCTTCAGGTTAAACATGGCCAAGGAAATCCCCTGCTGATTACCATGTAATGTCCTCTCTCGGCTGATAAATCGGTACTCCTCCATGTTGAACAACACTTAGAGGAAGCACTGAGGATGGTAAGGACACAAAATGTACTCTGGGTGGGGGATTTCAAAGTCTACCACCAAGAGTGGCTCAGCAGTAATATTACTGGTTGTGCTGCTCGGGTCCTAAAGGACATAACTGAAGAAGGGTTACACCAGAAATGCTGACTTCTCCACCTCCTGATGCTACCTGGCTTGCTGTGTTCTTCCAGCCTCATGCCTGGCTACTCCAGACTGGGTCTGCGGCAGGTGGTGAGGGAACCGACAAGAGGAAAAAACATACTTGACCTCATCCTTACAAAACTGACAGCTGCAGATGCATCTGTTCATGACAGTATCAGTAACAGCGACCACCACAGTCCTTGTGGAGATGAAGTCCTGCCTCCACATTGAGAATAACCTCCATTGTACTGTGGGGCACTATCATTGTGCTAAATGGGACCAACTTTGAACAGATCTAGCAACTCAAACTGGGCATCCATGAGGTACTGTGGGTCATCAACAGCACCAGAATTGTACTCCAGCACAATCTGTTATCTCATCACCTGGCATATCCCCCACTCAACTATTACCATCAAGCCAGGGGATCAACCCTGGTTCAATGGAGAGTGCGGGAAGGCATGCCAGGAGTAGCTCCAGGCATACCTGAACATGAGGTGTTAACCTAGTGGAGTCATCAAACAGCATAAGCAGCAAGTGATAGAGCTAAACGATTCCACAACCAACGAATCAGATCTAAGCTCTGTAGTCCTGTCAATCCAGTCATGAATGGTGGCGGGCGATTAATCACTGGAGGAGGAGGCTCCACAAATACCCCTATCCTTAATAATTGAAGAGCCCAGCACATCAGTGCAAAAGATAAGGCTGAAGTTTTCGCAGCAATGTTCAGCCAGAAATGCCGAGTGGACGATCCATCTTGGCCTCATCTAATAATTTCCAGTATTACAGATTCCAGTCTTCAGCCAATTTTATTCACTCCACTAGATATCAAGAAATGGTTGGAGGCACTGGATACTGCAAAGGCTATGGGCCGTTACGAGATTCTGGCACTAGTCCTGAAGACTTGTGCTCCAGAACTTGCCGCTGCCCTAGCCAAGCTGTTCCAGTACTGCTACACTAACATCTATCCGACAGTGTGAAACATTGCCTAAGTATGTCCTGTACATAAAAAGTAGGACAAATCCAATCCAGCCAATTACTGTCCCATCAGTCTCCTATCCACCATCAATAAAGTGATGGAAGGTGATATCAACAATGCTATCAAGCAGCACCTGCTCAGGAGTAACCTGCTCAGTGACGCCCAGCTTGGGTTCTGCCAGGGCCATTCAGCCCCTGTCCTCATTACAGCCTTGGTTCAAACAGGACAAAAGACCTGAATTCCACAGGTGAGGTGAGAGTGACAGTCCTTGTCATCAAGCCTGAATTGGACCAAGTGTGGCATCAAGGAGCCCGAGCAAAACTGGAATTAATGGGTATTGGAGGAAAACCACAAAACATTGGTGGTTAGAACCAAAGCTGACACATAGGAAGATGGTTGTGGTTGGTGGAGGTCAATCATCTCAGCTATAGGACATCTCTGCAGGAGTTCCTCAGGGTAGTAACCTGGGCTCAACTAGGGCAATTAGGGACAGGCAATAAATGCTGGCCAGCTGGTGATGCACACATCCCGCAAAATGAATTTTTTAAAATCCCTCACTCTCAAAGTATTGCAGTTAGTTATCTTAGTTGCTTGATGACTTACAGCTACTTCGTGGCTTTCTAAACACTGAATAATGAGTTTGTTGGCTTTGTGGTGGAAGTGCCTGCAATCAGCTTTTAGCCGATAGTTAAAAGCAGACTAAAACAAAATTTCATCAGGACTTTTCACAAGTTCAAACAACTTTCCAAAAAAAAATGGTGTTTATATTGTCTCCAACATCCTGTGTTGTGGTTTAACATATCTGAAACTCACCTTGTCTAGTTGAATGGGAAACATTGTTCTAATACAAAGGATTTAGATTGTGATTCACTTCTATCTGCCACAAATTTGGTTTCAATCTTCCCTTTTATCCAGCGTGAAGCAGGGAGACAGATAGTCTGGTAATTCTATTGTTATTTAGGGACAGTCCACTATTAAATAAAGAGATGTGTATGTTCCCTGGATGACTATAAATGTCCATAATTAATTAGCTATTTGCTTTAGAGTTGGTATTGTCTGTAGTTCAAATACCAATGGTCAGATAATTTGTGGCTACTTCAAAAATTTGTTTGTGTTCAGTTCTTAAAGTGTTTACTGAAATTTTGTAATATGGCATAACACAAAGATAAGGCACAAAGCTATCAGGTCCAGGAGGCCTTTCAGCCTTTAGTTTAATTGAGTTGTTTAACACTTTTTCTGTATTGCGAGTGATTAATTCCTCCCTCCCTTTTGCCCACAGATTTTCCACTATTATTGTGTTGCTCTTAGTGTCTTCTCTGCTGGCGCATTCTCTCTCCATTTCTACTTTTTGTAGAAGTTTTTTCTGTTTTTGAGTTCCTTTTCCCACAATTTATTTTTAATTTTAAAAATGACCAATCTTCTGGTCTGCCACCAATCTTTGAAACATTATATGTCCTTCTTTATTTTTTAATTTTCTTAATTAACATTCTTAATTTTCATAATTGTCCATGGATGAGTCGATTTTCTTTCTTTCTGTTTTAAATAAATATGACTCTGTTGAGAATTAAATATTTGCCTTGGCAGCTCAGTAGGATGGCATGGCAGCTCAGTGGTTAGCACTGCTGCCACACAGCGCCAGGGACCAAGGTTTGATCCCAGCCTCGGGTGACCAGCTGTGTGGAGTTTGCACATTCTCCCTGTGTCTGCATGAATTTCCTCCAGATGCTCCAGTTTCCTCCCACAATCCAAAGATGTGCAGGTTAGGTGAATTGGTCATGCTAAATTGCCCATAGTGTAGATCATTAGTCAGGTATAAATATAGAGTAGTGGAATGTGTCTGGGTGGGTTATTCTTCAGAGGGTTGGTGTGGATTTGTTGGGCCAAAGGGCCTGTTTCCACACTGTAGGAATTCTAATTCACTGCTTAACTATAATTTCACCTATTGCCTTTGTCCACTATAGCCAACTCTAACTTCATATCTTTGTAGTTGCCATTGTTTGGGTTTATGACATTTGTTTTAAATCCATGTTTCACTCCCTTAGACAAAATGTGACATTCTGTAATGTTACATTCACTCTTCTTGGAGGATAATTTATTGTGATAATATTGATTAATTTAGCATCATTACAAATTATTTCATCAAAATAGCATGTGCAACTCCCAAAAGGAACTCATCCTCAAAGCCAACTTTGCCAATTTAATTTGCGTGATATATGTGAAGATTAGTTACTTGAATTATGCAGTTCCTTGTTCACAAGACCCAGTTTTCTTACTCTCTGTCCTGTAGTTTTGCTGTTGGGGGCCTGTAGGCTACTCCTGGCAGTGACTTCTTTGCCTTGTTATTTCTGATCTCCGCCAAAACTGATTATTCATCTTGCCCTTTCAAGCCAAAATCATTTCTACTATTTCGATTTCATCCTTTATAAATAGAGCTACCCCATTTTCTTTTCTTCATTTTGTCTATCCTTGCTAAATATGCACGTACACCTAAATATTCAGTTTCCAGACGTAGTCACCATGCAATCACATTTTTGTAATGATTGTCAGATTATACCATTTTATCGCTACATATGCTGTCAATTCAGCTATTGTGTTTTAAATGGAGCATGTATTCAGATAAATAGTCTTCTTGTCATTTTGCCTGACTCTGGCTCTACATACTGGTACACACTTACTTTTGTACACTTTGGTCTTTCCTATCACACATTTGGTATTATTATTATTTTCACTATATTATTGCATGATTGCTTAGTTTTCCTTTTGTAATTTTCTAAATTTCTCTTCATGTGAACCCTCTCACCCCCACTGTCAACCATTCAGCTTAATATCCATGCTGCCTTTGTTCCTTCCATTCTGTGGACATCAATTTTCTGTCAAATCTATTATATGACTCTTTGTAAAATGTTTTCTGAAGTGCATACACACCTTTGTCATAGCATGACCCCATCAACCCTCTTTGCGGCCTCATTAAATGCAATTGAGTTAATTAAACACAATTTCCCTTAGCATCCTCAGATATATGTTATCTGTTCGTTGGAAAGGATCACGATTATGTACATCCAGCCCTTTTCCTTTCTACTCTTAATTAATTTTAGCCCATCCTTGTCCCAACTACTTCTTATTCCAAAGGGACTTTTGCAGGATATTCGTCTCTATTGGAAGATGCAAAATTATTATCTTATTTCTAAATTTCCCTTCCTGGCTTCATTGAGTTCCTTTTTGGTCCCTAGTCAGTTTTACCAAATAATTTTAGTCCGTGTCAAATTCCGAAGCAGTCTTTATTCATATGTTCTTGCAAGCCTGGTGACCACAAAGTAGGCACACTGCTGAATAATAATATTATTGCACATTTATACAGTTTTCTATGAGCCTCTCTGGACTTCCCCTTTTACCTCATATGTGACAGTTGTATTGCTCTGTGCAGCTGCTAATCTAATCGGCTTACCTCATCTGTCTGTGGCCTGTTGTTAGCGCACAACCCCCCCTTGATAGCTGAGTCTTATTACTTTTGCTGACGCAACACTGGGTCTTATCACTTCTGCATACTGAGTCTTTATGAGTTCTGAGTACCTGACTTCTGCAGAAGCACCACTTAGACACATTTTCCACATCACTATGTTTGTTTCTTATAGACTTCCTTTTCCGTTAGTATCCAGTCTCAACTCATACTCTTGCTTCATCTCTCATTTCCTTTCTCCTTCACTCTCTAAACCTTCTATATTCAACTCTGATCACATTTCATTATCAATCCTATATCTAGCAAATGCAAACCTTTTCATTTTATTCTCTTTCACAGTCTAAGTTTGTCTTTCTTCCTTTGAGAATTTCCTCTTTCAAGGTAGTCCATTGTATCATTACTATTTTTCCTGCCAATTTTCCAAATTTAACTCGGGCAACCTGTGAGAAACGAAGCAAACTCACTACAATAATTTCAGTCCGAGACAAGATCTGAATCAGTAGTGTCATTTATTTCGCTCTTGCAAGAGGGGTGTGGTGTCTACTGTGTACAAAGGCAGTCACACACACACACACACACAGAATTCAATTAGTACACAATATTTATGTAATTCGTTCCCATTCCCTCCTCCCATTGCTCCTCCCCTGTTTACATCTTACTCTTGTTCATCGCTTGCCTTATCCGGCCTTGTCTGTGACAAAATGCTTATTTCTGGCCTCACAAGGCCTTTTGAGCACATCCTGCTGTGGTCCATTGTTAGGTATATCCTCCTTCACTACTATGTTTCCCTTACTTGTTATGAACTTATGACCTCATGACTACTTGATTGTGGTTTGTTCTTGTTTTTGCAGAAATGGGAAATAGACGCTTATAACTACTGTTTGTACAGGCATATCTAGCTTAACCCTCTCCCCTCACAGCACCTTATCTATTTGTCTGTAACATCTACCATTGTTTGCAGGCACATTTCATTCTTGTATGCACATTTTAGCTAATACAAAAACAATTATGTATTTCCTTCACATAGTTTTCATTCTTGTTGACTCAGCTCGTGGCTGCAACAATTATACACTGGTGTGAGTTCATTTACCTTGCATAAGTAACTATGATTGCAGAAGTAACACTACTTTACCTATATCCCACGAAGCTTTCTTAATTTACTAAAATTGCTATTATCTATACATAAGATTGCTAATACTATTAGATTAGAAGGAAGGTTTACAATAGTAAAATAAAGCAGAATATGTTTAGTCTCTATTTTATCAATGACTCTAATTTAAGAAAAAAATAGCATACACAAATTCGTAAAGTTAAATAAAAACAGAAACTGGAACCAGAGAACCTTCTGGAAGTGCTTAACATGTTTGGCAGCGTGTGTGGAAACACTAACAGCGTTAATGTTTCAGATCACCCATATTTTCTGATTTTATTTCAGATTTCCATCATCTGCCATATTTTACTTTTGCATATTAATTAGTCGTGCTGAAACTTAAATGATCTGGCCGATTTAGTGACGACTTTTTTGGGGAGGGAGTGGGTTGCACGCTGCACCTTGCAATTCACGGGCTGCCATGTTCTTCTCTGAATCCTGTGCAGCACACCATACTGCACAAAATAAATAGACCTTTCCTATCCTTTTTTTTCCCCAATCAAGCATTGGGCTGTAAACTGCCTGAGTGTTTCAGGGCACGGCATCCTGGTAATTGTAGTCCACGCCCCCCGAACTGGGATTGAGCTCCCGCAGTCGATCTATTTCATCAAGACTACAAAGGCCATCGTGCACCGCGGGAAAGACGCATGCGTTTTAGCAACGCGTTGGCTGAGGGGAACAATAGGGACAAGGCGCCGTCAGGCTTTGTCGGCTGAGCTGTAGTTCGGGTGGTGTACAGGATTTTAATTTTGGTGTTTTTTTAAAAAACGCAAAAAAACCTCACGAAATTATTACCCAGAGTTGAAATAATTGGCAGCCGTTCAATGATCCTGTGAGCGATCATTCGAACCGCGTTCTTTTACTATTTCTTTCCTTTCTAGAATATTCCATCGGCGGCTGCTGGGAAATTTTCGGATTGTGTGCGCGTCGCCACTTTTCCTGTGAGTCGGAGTTTTCCTGCTCTCTCCTTCATAAGATTCAGCTGGGGGAGGGGGAGAAGTGGGACCAGGTAGCGGCTTCTTTTTTTTTGCTCTCTCCGTTACATGTGCGTTCGGGAAAGGGTTTATTTCAATGTCTACAGAGGCTACATTGACTGGAGCATGGTGCTGTATTACCGGTGCTATCGCCACCCGCTCACCCGGTCCGGAGAACCGGCGCCTCTCCGCAGTGTGACTCCGCGGCTGTTGTACCGCAGCGAGCGGAGGCATACATGGCTGCCTTTCCCTCCTCCCCATTCTGAACACCAGCTCACCGCCATCATCTATAGTCGAGCGCCTGATCGTCCTCTGGGTAAAATCGTGATTTGCACGTAGTCGAATGGATTGGGGATTCCAGAGTTTTCTTCTTTAAAGTGGGTTTAATTTTTGGTACGGCGGCAGGATACACGCACCAATTCATCTGCTCTACTTGAGTGTTTTTTAACGTCGTGTCTTTTATTTAAACAGTCCCGTGTGTGCTTTTTTTTTGTCGTAAAACGGCAATTTTAGAGAGGTGAGGTTTGACTCCTGCTCTTATGGCTTTGGCGGGAGCCTCGCTGAAACCGGCTCTGCAAGGCGCCCATAAAGTGCTGCTGCTTTTACTGTAAAACCTAACTTGTCTGGCGGTTGAAGGGCAGCTGGTTTGTCCAATGGACACGCCGAGATTTGAGGCTGAGTTGTAGGGAAGCCAATCGTCGCAGGGTAGGCGGGTGTTTGCTACAAGTTAGGTTGAGGGAAAAATCCTGCAAAAGGGAGAAGAAAGTCGATGGCTAAAATGGAAGACTGAGTCGTGGTGATGTGAACATGATGTGGGCATGAACATGTTGCTGCTGCGTAGGAATTGAATACTTTTGATAAATTACCGATCAGCGTCAATTGCACTGTAGTAAATGTTACGTTGGAAATCTTGAGATGGCAAAATTTTGTTTCTGTTACCTCGAATTTGACTATTACAATAAATCTGCAATGTATAACACCTTGTTTTCAGAATTTTGATTAGAGATAAATGTTCTGTGGGTTTTTTGTTCTGTTGTAAGTCATATTTTGAAGAGGGTCAGAAAGTCATTTGAGACAGTGAACTAAAACATACATGCAACCTTGATTTCACTTAAAAGCTAAATGACTCGCGTGCTACCTGGTGAATTATTGCTGTTTTATTGTTGACTAATATTTTTATGATCCATGGAAAAGACATGCTGAGGTCACAAACAAACAGGTTGAGTTTAGAAAAAAAGTACTGCAGAAGGGCAATTTAGCTTTCGGCAGCCTTCAGACCAATACAGTTGGAAAAAATCATTTTTAAAAGCCTCCAAAATGATTAAAGTCAAAAAAGTTAGTGAGTTAGCATGTTTGTCTCTGGGAGAAATGGGAAGAATCACATCTGGTGAGTGCATAAAGTCTCTAAAAGGAAATATTTGTCGCCCTGTCAATTGAGTTTGACATTTCGAAGTAGAGATTAAAGTCATAGTCATAGAGATGTATAGCATGGAAACAGACTCATCGGTCCAACCTGTCCATGCCGATCAAATATCCCAACCCAATCTAGTCCCACCCAGCCCATATCCCTCCAAACCCTTCCTATTCATATACCCATCCAAATGCCTTTTAAATGTTGCAATTGTACCAGCCTCCACCACATCCTCTGGCAGCTCATTCCATACACGTACCACCCTCTGTGTGAAAAGGTTGCCCCTTAGGTCTCTTTTATATCTTCCCCTCTCATCCTAAACATATGCCCTCTAGTTTTGGACTCCCTGACCCCAGGGAAAATACTTTGTCTATTAATCCTATCCATGCCCCTCATAATTTTGTAAACCTCTATAAGGTCACCCCTCAGCTTCTGACGCTCCAGGGAAAACAGCTCCAGCCTGTTCAGCGACTCTCTGCAGCTCAGATCCTCCAACCCTGGCAACATCCTTGTAAATCTTTTCTGAACCCTTTCAAGTTTCACAACATCTTTCTGATAGGAAGGAAACCAGAATTGCACGCAATATTCCAACAGATTAGGGGTTTAGATAGGGTCGACAGTGAGAATCTTTTTCCACGTATGGAGTCAGCTATTACAAGGGGGCATAGCTTTAAATTAAGGGGGGGTAGGTATAGGACAGATGTTAGGGGTAGATTCTTTACTCAGCGAGTCGTGAGTTCATGGAATGCCCTGCCAGTAGCAGTGGTGGACTCTCCTTCATTATGGGCATTTAAACGTGCATTGGATAGGCATATGGAGGATAGTGGGCTAGTGTAGGTTAGGTGGGCTTGGATCGGCGCAACATCGAGGGCCAAAGGGCCTGTACTGCGCTGTATTCTTCTATGTTCTATAGTGGCCTAACCAATGTCCTATACAGCCGCAACATGACCTCCCAAATCCTGTAGTCAATACTCTGACCAATAAAGCAAAGCATACTGTCCTATCTACTTGCGACTCCACTTTCAAGGAGCTATGATCCTGCACTCCAAGGTCTCTTAGACTAATTTCGATTGTTTAGTGTAAAGGATATTGTTGTAGGAGAAGATTGATTGTTCTACATTGCTGTTTATGATTAGATCTTTCACAGAAACTTTGGTTTTATGTTTTTGTTAAATACTCATTGGCAACTTAGTGTGAATATACTCAGTGACTTGATACCATGGTGTCACCTTTGGAAATAAATGAAGCTTATGGTCTATTAAGTTGGTTTTGCTCTAGAATCTGACTTGCCCTGGGTTAACTAGTGGGATGATAACATTATTATAACTTTAATCAAGGGCAGTAAATACAGAATTAATACTTTACAAAACCTGTCATTAAACATTCATGGAATTTCTAAATTATATCTAAATAGTCGTCATCATCATCATTTGTGCAATACAATACTGGTGTATTTGACCAAAACTATAACCTTTGTTTTTTTTTGTGATAACTTGTTTTGGATGTCTTGAAATGCACAGTTGTACCCTAAAAATCTAGGGGAGTGATCGCTGAGCCCATGCTGAGATATTTGTCTGATTGATAGTCACAGGTGAGGTGCCAGAAGACTGGAGGTTGGCTAACATGGTGCTGCTGTTTAAGAAAGGTAGTAAGGACAAGCCAGGGAACTATAGACTAGTGAGCCTGACATCAGTGGTGGGCAAGTTGTTGGAGGGAATCCTGAGGGACAGGATGTACATGTATTTGGAAAGGCAAGGACTGATTTTGGATAGTCAACATAGCTTTGTTCATGGGATATTGTGTCTCACAAGCTTGATTTAAGTATTTTGAAGAGGTAAGAAAGGATTGAGGGCAGAGCGGTAGATATGATCTATATGGGCTTAAGTAAGGCGTTCGATAAGGTTCCCGTGAGAGGCTGGTTAGCAAGGTTAGATCTGGTGGGATACAGAACTGGCTCAAAGGTAGAAGACCACCAAAGGTGGTGCAAGGTTGTTTTTCAGACTGGAGGCCTTTAACCAGTGGAGTGTCTCAAGGATTGGTGCTTTTTGTCACTTTTTATATCAATGATTTGGATGTGAGCATAAGAGGTACACTTAGTGAGTTTTGAGAAGATTTGTAGCTCAAGTTGAGCTTCTGGATGTAGGTTTGCTCGCTGAGCTGGAAGGTTAGTTTTTTAGACATTTTGTCACCATACTGGGTAACAGCATCTTCAGTGAGCCTCTGAATGAAGCACTGGTGGTGTAGCCTGGTTTCTATTTATATGATTGAGTTTCCTAGGGTTGGTGATGTGGCGATGTTATTTCCTGTTTTTCCCAAGTGGTGGTAAATGGGATCCAAGTCAGTGTGTTTGTTGATAGAGTTCCCGTTAGGATGCCATGCTTCTAGGAATTCTCGTGTGTTTGGATGTGTTGTCCCAATGGAAGTGGTATGCTACCTCATCCGTATGCAAAGATACTAGTGAGAGTGGGTCATGTATCCTGATGGCATCATGGTAGCCCACAAACCCAATAATACACTTAAACAGCAGCAAATGAACTTGAAAGCTCCTATACAGACAACAAGCAAACTCAAAGTCATTTACAAAGTACCTTGCAAGAACTGTGGCAAACACTACATTGGACAAACCGGCAGGAAACTAGCCACCAGATTACATGAACATCCTAGGACAAGCCAAACAGACATGAGAATTCCTAGAAGCATGGCATTCTAACTGGAACTCTATCAACAAACACATTTGACTTGGTTCCTGTTTACCACCCCCTGAGAAAAAGAGCAGGAATGACATCACCATAAGAAATGATGTCACCACAGCAAATGCCATCACCAACCCTAGGAAACTCAATCATATAAATAGAAAGCAGGCTATACTAGCAGTGCTTCATTTGTAGCCTCCCTCAAGATGTTACCTAGCATGGTGATGAAACGTCTGAAAACTAACCTACCAGCTCAGCGAGCAAACCTACACCCAGGTACAGTTAGTAAGTTTGCAGATGACATCAAAATTGGAGGTGCACTGGACAACGAAGGAGGTTATTTCACATTACAGCATTGGATTATAACCTGGTATCGTATGGCAGTGAGGGATAGGGGCAGAGATCATGTGTGGATATTACTCCTGTGTACTGCAAGGGACTGCAGATTGGTTATCAGAGGACAGTGGGGAAAAGAGAGTGGGGCCCAGTGCTAATCTTGTGACTAATCTGTAGGTAACAAATCAGCTGTGTGACTGTGTTACTTTAAGAAGTTATTTTGCCCTTTTTGCTTGAGAGGTAAAATAGAGGTGCCAAACTGTCTACAGCAAATAGCTTAAGTAAATAATTTTGGCTTTAAAACTTTTTAGGCTTTTTAATGGAGGGGGAGTGGCCAGCTCTCTCAGACCAGGCTTCATACTATTTTTATAGCTGGAGCAGTCTGAAGCTTGTTTGGGGTCCCATAAGGGTTGGAAGCTCCTGTAAAAGACTCCTAGTTGCTACTTTCTATGAAATCTCCTTGTTTCCTCCTGGATTGGAGAACTGCATGTAAGAATCTGTCTAAGTTTACTTTTTTGTCAAAGGATGTGTTTATAGGCTGATACTACATGGTAACAGTTAATTAGTAATAGGTACTGTATCTATTAATTGTTTTCCAAGAGTTAAATTTCTCGCTTTTGTATTTTTAACTGTAGTATTTTAATTTTTTTTGTTTAACGTTGAGTAGTTTGACCAGTTGCATCCCATCTGGAAAATGCACTTCACATGTACCTTTTTAAAATAAGAAGGCAACCTCGACCTTAATTTTTTTTCTTAATATTTTTGAGGTGTCTGGTCCATAACTGCAGATAATGTGGATTGAGTGTAATCTAAATAGGGTATAGGAGGAAAAGGATCGGGAATATAACGCTTAAATTACTAAGCATTGCAATAAGGATCAGTAAAGCCATTTCAAAAGCAAAATAAAGAACTGGGGATGCTGGAAATCTGAAACAAAAGCAGCAAGGGTGGAACAAATGTGGCAGGTCTTGTAGCATCTGTAGAGAGAAAAAACAATTAACATTGAGTCCACTGACCCTTGATCACTGGAAGCTACCTATTCCAAATAGGATTTTGGGGAGTGATGGTCATTAACAAATCATACACAGGTGTGATTGTGTTCTGACATTGAAGCTCAATGTTGAGTCCTAAAGGCTGTAAATCACTTAGCTGGTTGACAAGATGCTGTTTTCCAGCTTGTGTTGAGCTTTGCTGGAGCACTGCAGCAGGCTTTAGACTGAAATGTTAGTATGGGAATGTGGTTGTGTTGAAGTGACAGGGTCATTTTTACATACAAAGCTTCCAACAGCCTATGTCCCAGGTCCTCTATGGATTGGTCCCAGCACATTTCTCCCTCCCAACTTATCAGCGGTTCCTTTGTTTTCCACTCCTTTTTCACTCGTGTTATCAGCACTGTCTTCATGTATTCTATTCCCTTTGTCGTCCGCATAAATACCACTCCTCCCAGCTGCATGTAGCTCTGATAGAGACACTGAGCTTAATGTTAACTTTTTCTCTACAGATGTTGTCACATCTGCTAAGTTCTCCACTTGGTTTCTGTATCAAAATATGTAAATAAAAGCTTATTTCTAGACAGAATTAAAAGCTCCCAAGTTGTGCTGTTAGGCTCCCTTGTGCTTCTTACATGCTTGATGCAACTGCTATATGCCAACTTCTGTGAACAGCCACAATTTATTTCGGCAAATATAAGCCTTTGGAGGATCACTTAACACTGTTTGAGAGGCTTGCAGAGCTGTGTTAGGAGAGATTCCTTGAACAAGGGAACTGACCTTCCTTCAGTCAGTCATGCATCCAAGACACTATCCCTTGCTACTCCCCCCATAGTCACGTGCCTCCCAAAAACAATGTATGGTTAGGTTATTCCTTAAAACAGTGAGAAGTTATTCCTCAAACATAGTCTGCAAGACAGAAAATCACACTTCCCAGGGCATCCAATTTCTTACATATCAACAGAACAAATTAACCCTTTAATATCTCAGTGCAACAGCTATTCTTGAAATTTGGTCAGGGTACACTTTTTGCAGTTGTTAATGGTTTGTTGATTATTGTTAAAGTAACACAGTTAATAGTTACTGTTTATTTACTTTAGAAGGCCAGGGTTCAAGTCCCACTTGCTCCAGAAGTATATAGTAACATATCTTTGAACAGGTTGATTAGAAATGTCTACAGTCTTGTAAAGAAATTCAGAGGGGCTTGTGGTACAGTGGTAGCAGTCCTGTTGACCAGAAAGGAGTTTGTCATTCCTAACTCAAACATGTAATAGTACAAAATAACTGAAGAAGGGCTTATGCCCGAAACGTCGATTCTCCTGTTCCCTGTATGCTGCCTGACCTGCTGCGCTTTTCCAGCAACACATTTCCAGCTCAAACATGTAATAACCTATCTGATCAGATTGATTTTAAAAAGAAGTTTGTGATGCACTTGTGTCTATACAATTATCTAATTTCATGGTGATACCTGACTGGTCAGATCCCAAAGTGAAACCTAATTTGATAGTCTTTAAGTTTTATTTCTGCAGTTTTGGTTACTGTTATGGTTAATCGCTGAACATAACGACAGGGGGTTGCCAATGTACTATTAGTTTAAAAACAAACCATCAATATCATTGAGATTACACAAGGGAGGGGAAAAGAATAATGAACCATATTAGATTGAGGTGAATCAATCTTGTTACAAATATCAGAAGTAAATATTTGACTCTATTGCCCACAACAACAACCTTGCAGATATTCAAACCTCAGTTAAGGGCTATGCTGTCTCCAGTTTATAGTTCCTTCTTCAGTTAGTTTGGCTGAGAGTGGTTTTGAGCTTCCTTCTTATTGACTTCTAGACACTCCAATGCAAACACCTGGCTTTTCCATACCCTAAACTTCTAGCAGTTTTAGCTATGCAAGTTTTTCTCTTAAGCCACTTGAGATTTTTTTCTCTCCGCACTGACTTTTTGAAGACTATGGAACTAGCAGCATTTTTTTTGTGTGTTGGTTGACTGAATCTGCAAACACTTACCAACCTTTTTACATGGCTTTTTTTTGTGACACTGGAGTACAGTTGCTAAGTAGGAACAGTTATTTTGTACTATATTTTTGTAATGTATCAATCTGTTCACCTTAAGCTATACTGAAGCTGTGCAATGTTATTAAAGTACAGTATTATCAAATTTTGGACATCTTGTTACCATACTTGGAACAGTTTAAAAATGAAACAAAAAACCATATCTACCCTTATCTATCAGCTGTTGTGCATTAATAAGGTGAATTACGAGGATCTATTCCCTAGGGTTGGGGAGTTCAAAACGAGAGGGCATAAATTTAAGGGGGAGAGGAGAAAGAGATCTGAGCGGCAACTCTTTCGTACAGAGTGGTTCATATGTGGAATGACCTTCCAGAGGAAATGGTAGATGCAACTACAGTTACATTTAAAAGATGTTTGGACAGGTACATGAATAGGGAAGGTTTAGAAGGATATGGGCCAAATGTAGGCAAATGGGACAAGCTTGGATGAGTTGGACTGAAGGGTCTGTACCGTACTTTGACTCTAACAATACAAATTTGCACTTTAGAGCCCAAATTTTCAATTAATAATACATCATGAACCACCTTCACGTAACATTACATCTGGGCCTGAAAATCCAGGTTTAGATCCCACTTGCTCCAGAGATGTCATAACATGTTCCATCAGTTAGGTTTACAAATGCTTGTAATCAATTGAAAGCATCCTGTGACACAGTTGAAGTGTCCCTACCTCTGCACCAGAAGGCCCAGGTTCCATGACCTGCTTCAAAGTGAGATAGCTGTGGAAATGTCAAGTTGTTAAACACATTTTGATATAGTGAGAGACTGGGATGCTGAGATAGAGGTTTACACAGGATTCAACCTTCTATCAAGGAAAATAATAATATTTTGTCCTTCACCATCTGGCTTAGATCCATTTTTAGTATTAGTTGCCAAGGTATAATTTATTGAGAGTGCAAAAAACAAATTTTGTATTGTAAGATCTGTAAAGTTATACCCATTGGGAATGGTTGAATTGGCTGAATCTTTGTTGAACAGAGAAGGTTGAGGGATGATGTGATTAATGTCTTTTAAAACTATGGAAGCTTTTATAGTGGATTCAAAGAAACTTGCATTTTTAAGAAAAAAAACAAAGTAAGATAGTCATACAGAAGTCAAATATTAGGATGAAACCTTTTTACCCAGTGTGGAATTCATTACAGTGGAGATAGATAGCTACCCCATCTATGCTAAATAATGAGACAGTAAGAGTTAGTGCAGCAAAGATGGTTGGGATTTTCAAATGGAGCATATCCACCTGAATGGTCTGCTTTTGGGCCAAATGGCCTGTTTCTGCTGTATGTTATGTAATTCGCCTTTTTCTTTAAAAAAAGGACTAGAATCAGCTGTTTTACTCTTCAAACCTAGCAAGTCCTTGGCTGATCTGTGGCAAAAATCTGTATACCCTGCCATTGTCACATTATTTACTTTGCTTTTTGCTAACAGTTTGGCAGTCATAAATGCAAATTAGAAATTCATCTAGCATCAATTGCTTGGTGTTTGAGAGTTTTAAATTTCTGTTGTCTTTTGACATTTGTATTTCCTGACACCTCACCTGATATAACTGGCTGAAATATCTAATATTTGACTATCCCACTAAGTCTTTATTTCTGTTGGCTATGGAAATCTGTTTCCTCTATTCACACACAACATTCCTGTACTGTCAGATCATATATATGCATTTTACTTTCAAACTTCAGGAAGTAATGTTGAGTTTGTCAGCTCTGGTAACATTTGGATTTCAAGTGTCAATCTGATAAATGCAGACAGCCATCTGTCCAAGATCAATAAATCATTCCTTAGTCCAGTAACCAGCATTGAACACAGTACTCCCTGGTGTGGTCTAACTAGGACTTTGTGAGGCTGTACCATAAGGGTTATAGAGAGAAGGCTGGAGAAAGGGTTCAAGAAACACATAAGCCCTGATTGAATGATGGAGCAGAGTCGATAGACAGATTGGCATAATTGTGCTGTATGGTATGTTCTTAGCTTGTATTCTAGTCCATTTGATATAAGGCCCAGCATTCTGCTAATAATTTGAAATTATTTCCCATACCCCTAATTGCTTTTTAATGTGGCCCTAAGTCTGGACCTCCAGTATCATTTGGAAAGCACCCTTTTCTCTTTTTCGGGTGGATGACTTAACACTTGATAGCCTTAATCCTTTCATAATTATTTTTGCTCGCTCACTCAATCTTCTATCCTGCTATAATTTTTGCTTATAATGCTTCAAAAGTTGATTTGTATAGCTATCTGAGCCATTAATAAATAGGATCAGTTGAAGCCTTAAAGCAATGCGTTGATAGGTGCCTGCTGCAAATTAGTGTCACCAGTTATTCCATCTTTTGACTCTTGCAGTAAAGCTATTGCTTTCAGGTACATATGCTTTAACTTTGGTAAATTGTCTCTGAAAATGAGCTTTACTGGATTGTTTTTATTCACTTCTGGAATGGGGCATACTAGTTAGACCAGCATTTATTGCCCATTGCTAATTGCCCAGAGGGTTGACAGTGGATTCAAAACAGCAGCTAATGAACTTGAAAGACCCTATACAGACAACAAGCAAAACTAATGTAATTTTACAAAATACCTTGCAAGAACTGTAACAAACACTACATTGGACAACAGGCAGAAAACTAGCCACCAGGATACATGAACATCAACGAGCCACAAAAAAACATGACCCTCTCTCACTAGTATCCTTACATACAGATGAGGAAGGACATCACTTTGACTGGGCCAACGCATCCATTCTAAGTCGAGCCAAACCGACACGTGCATGAGAATTCCTAAAAGCATGGCATTCCAACCGGAACTCTATCAACAAACACATTGACTTGGATCCCATTTACCACCCCCTGTGAAAAAGAACAGGAAATGGTGACACCACAGGAAATGACATCACCAACCCCAGGAAACGTGTAAACACAAATAGAAAGCAGGCCATACTATCAGTCCTGAGGTTCACTGATGTATGGTGACGAAACATCTGAAAACAAACCATCAAGCTCAGCGAGCAAACCTACATCCAGTGGATTCATTATTAGACTTTTAATTCCAGATTTTTTAAAATTCATCTGTTGTGACTGGATTCAAACCAGGGTCTCAGGATTAACAGTCTAGCGATAATAACACTAGACCATTGCCTACCCTAATGTTCTGGATCTCCATAGAAATAAGATTAGTGGTTATATTTCTTTTGGATTAAACAATTCTACACCATGTTTGAGAGTGGTGTGCCCCAGATCAGTTTTAGGCCTCAACTGTATGATCCATATTGATTTAAATTCAGGGGTCAGTTGTATTTTTGCCAAATTTGAAGATGCATAGATGGATTGGAAAGGAAGTAGAGGGAAAGCTGCAAAAGATTTTGAAGAGTTATAGGTTGGTTAAATGAGTGGACAAAAAGGGTAAAAATATGGGAAAATGTTGGGTGGTTTATTTTGGCAAGAATTTTTTTAAGAAACAGAATATTATTTAAATAGGAAGAAACTCCAGAAAGCTGCAGGGGGATTCATGTGTTCTTGTCCATGATTGGCAAAGCTAGCATGCAGGTGCAGAATGGAAGTTGATTTTCCTTTTTTTTTATTGCAAAGAGATGTAGAGTATCAAAGTAGACAGTCTTGCTACAACGAACAACATTGGTGAGACCATTCCAGAGTAATTAGATTAGATTCCCTATTGTGTAGAAACAGGCCCTTCGGCCCAACAAGTCCACACTAATCCTCCGAAGAGTAACCCACCCAGACACATTCCCCTACTCTATTTTCCCTGACTATTGCGTCTAACCTACACATCCCTGAACACCATGGGCAGTTTAGCATGACCAATTCACCTGACCTGCACATCTTTGGACTGTGGGATGAAACCAGAACACTTGAGGAAACCCAGACATGGGGAGCTTGTACAGACTCCACACAGACAGTCGCCTGAGGCAGGAATTGAATCCGGGTCCCTGGTAATGCTGTCTACGTAGAATATAGTTGCATTGGAAGTGGTTCTCAGAAGATTCACTTTGCTGGGAGTGGGTCTGTTGAAGAAAGTTAGAGCTGATTGGGCCTGTACTTATGGGAGTTTAGAAGAATGACAGGTGATCTTGTGTAAGATTGAGGAGAATTGACAGGATAGATGTTAAGATAATTCCCCTTGTGAAATCAAAAGTTAGGTGGGCATAGTTTTAAAAATAAGGGGACTCCATTTAAGGTACGGATGAAGAGGAATTTCTTCAAATTGTCACGAATCATTGGCATTCTTTTTCACAGAAGACAGTGAAGGCCATTGAATATATTAAATGTTTGAGTTAGACTTAATTTTTGATTTGCAGGGGAGTAAACGGTTATGGTGGGGGCACGCACAAAAGTGGGTTTAAGGCCACAGCTGTTAACTTATGGCAGAGTTGGCTCAATGGGCCTTTATAGTCTTTTTTTGATATATTAGGTGATTATTGACAGCCCTCTGGGATATGAATTGCAAAGGTGTACAGTTCTTGCATGAGACTTCTCCTCATCTCAGTGCTGACTCCTTCCCTGAGAGATGACTGTAATGCTTGGAGTCTAGGAAGCAGAACCTCTCGGCAACTACTCTGAGGAGTCTTCTGGCATTGTTTATTTTTCTATTAAATTGCCCCTCGTTCTTTACAATAGGTTGATGTCAATCCATTCTTATCAATGTCTCCTCATAGGCTATCCCACTTATTGTCTAAAGAATCTTGGTTACACTGTGTATTGTAAGCATATCATCTTTTTAAAGAGATCAAAACTGTATCCTGTACTGTTGGTTCACCAAAGCTATACAATTAACGCAATAAAGGCTGAAGTATCATGTCCCTTCCTAACTCCTTCTGTACCTGTGTAGTCAGTGTTTTTTGTGTTGAAGGACACCGGATTTCCCTGCATCCCATATTAATGTCCTTTTTAAAGAGAAATGCTTTTCAATTTCTACTGTTAAGATGATATTCAAATCATTAATTTATAATACTGACTGGACATATGCATGTATACATACCCTGAACTTTCTCAGGGTGGTGGGAGGTGGGGTGAAGAAACCACATTCTGCAAAGCAAGGCTCTAATCACAACAGAAACAATGTTGCATTTGGAAAGGAATAGTTTGATTAGAGTGTGTCCATACGGTTTTATGAAGGGTAGGTCATGCCTAACTAACCTTTTTGAGAAGGTGACAAAATAGGTGGATAAAGGTAAAGTGGTTAATATGGTGTATATGGACCGCCTAGGTGTTTGATAAGGATCCACACAGTAGGCTATTGCACAAAATAGAGTTTTGGGACTGAAGGTGATTTAGCGAATTGGGTCGACTGGGGAAGGGGCATCTTAATTCATGACCTAGTTTTAATTAACATCGGCTGTGGCAGTGCGGGAAACATGTACAAAGGTTGACTTGAGTGTTTGTGGTTTTAGTTTGTAATGGAGTATGCAGTTTGGACCAGTAGGGGAGCACAAGGGAGCTACTGTCTGAATAGATGACTTTTCAAATGTTTTGTTGATTCAGTTGATCCTACTTTTGAAGTTTGTGTTTTCAGGTCAGATTGTAACTGGAACGGTGGACTTCTGGGGAAACTAAAGTTTGTTCAGATTGCTTAGCAGTGCAGGCTGGCTGGCTGAAGAAAACCAAAGGCTGAATCCAGGAACTGACAAATATCAAAGTTATTGCAGTGATTGACATTACTTAAAATAATTGAGTGCCTAGATTTGGCCATACAAAGATCAGCTTTATAGGTAATGCTGGTGGGCCAATGTATTTGTTGTGATTGTGCAGTTGTGGTTCTAGGAAGTGAACAATTTTAAGAAACTCTTGAACTGTTGAATGAGAACCTGGGCCTAAATCCTCAAAGGAATCGACCCGAAATTCCACTTGATTTTGAAGCTTTGAAGGTATTTCTGAATGAATTTGATGCTACGTTTTTTAAGTGAATTGTCTGGTAAATCTGACATTGTATTTTCTATTTTAATGTGTCAGTTACTAATTAGTGTGAAAATTGTAAAATGTTAACTGATTTTGTGCTTTGCATATTTAATTCGATTTTGGTTTGATTGCTTAAACTAAAAAATTCTAACAAGTGAGCATTTGTTCATTTTTCTGGGTTTGTTTTTGGTTCACTGGCTTCCATTGGGTCAAAAGTTATTTGTTACTGGTCACCAATTGGATCAAACTCTGGGACATAACAAGACTGAGTTAGCAACTCATTCATCTGTGTGCCTGGATTTTATTCAAATTTTGCACCAAATGAGGGGAAATTGGAACCTGTAATATGGTTGGGCATATACTGTCTTCAGGACTGAGGCTGGGAGGGAGAAACAAACAATAGTGAGCCAGTCATTTGTTTAGCTTGGGTTGCTACTCTTAGTGTTCTAACTTATGGCATTTTTTCAGGGTTTTTTTATGACAAAGGCAATTTCTTGTGCACGATCAATTTTTTTAAGCAGTCGTCTTCGAGAGATTTCTAAAACTTGTCATACCTCAATCTCAAACTGTCTTTTGTGTACTAATATTTATTTCAGAGTTAGGATTTGAGGTAGTGTCATATGGGATTTGGTTGGTTGGACTGAAAGCGATTAATGATTAACTTTATAGGTAATTCTGTAGCAATGATTTTGGTTTCTTTTAAAAAGGTAAGCCTGAAAGTGAGATCTTTGGATTCTAATAGGATTTTTTTTCCCACGTTGAAAGCTTTTTCAAGCAAAAAAGTAAATAGCTGTGTATTAGACTTTCAGTTTAAAATGAGAGTGAATTATTTCTTTAGTTTTGCATAGGGCAAACATCCATGACTTGTAAAAAGCTTTTGAGTTTCAGCTTAGCAGTATTTGCAGAAGTTTTGGCTGAAGCTGTATATGTAAAGTAGTTATCGTTGAGAGAGGGAAATAACTTAGATCTTTTGAAGAAATTGGTTTAATCTCCACTATGTAAGGGGTTTAGTTTGAAAATTTCAGGCCAGAGGTGTTAGGTTAACGGCCTGAATGGCTTTCTCTGCTCAAAATAAGCCAGTGTTCAATTATGAACGTTTGTGAAAGAGGCGATCGGATTGTCAACTGGGAATTGAAGCCAAAGTTAGCCCAAACCCTCTGACTGGGAAGTGAGTTGTCTCATATTCTAGTAGTATAAATGGGTGCTTTGGGATTTATGGAATTGTAGTTTGCTGTGTGTTTTAAGATGTTTAATATTTCATATGTAAGTAGTTTTGGTTTATTCTATTTATCTTTATTTCTTTTGCATAATAAACTTCTGTTTTGGTTATAACCGGATCTACAGTATTGTGTGTTTCAATGAAAAACAGACCTTTTAAAACCAAAAAAAAAAGGTCTATAGAACATGTTTCAGTCTTGAGTTCTGGCTTATCCAGTAATAACATCATCAGCTGGAATTATAACAATGCTCTTGGCACCCCTTTAATGTGATAACTTCTTAGTTCTCAAAATGCTGCTTATTATCCTTTTCTATACCATAATAATTGCACTGAGCGTATCTACAACACTTACAGGGAAGAAAATAGATCAGTTTGCTTTATAGTTTAAACAGATTGAAGTTTCAGCCATTTTTCTTAAGTTGTAACTTAAATTACCGCAGTATATCACTTTTATATTTTTAAAGTTTTTTTTTAGGGATCTCTATAGCTGATTAAATACATCAGAGGAATTTTATAGTATACCAACAGATTGGTTGATGGTCTGCATCTTGTATTTGCAGGATGCCACATAGATATGCATTTATTTAGAATTTTTAAACAATTCTCACTTCTACACAAACTGAAATGCTAGCTGGAAAGTGGATATGAATCAAATTTTGCTGTTTCTGTAGTTTACCACCTTCCCTTTTCTTAATGAAAGATCTAAATCTTGGAACCTGCAACGTTCCATTCCTGATGCTGCTCTATCCATGTCTCCGAAATGGCCGCAACATTGAAGTCCCAGGTATATAACAGTGCAAGCTCAGCTACCTTTATTTTGGATACTTCTAACATTGAAGTAGACACTTCAAACTAGCTTGCTGTCTGCCAGCACATTCCTGTGAGCGTGAAATCCTGTCTATGCCCTCCTATTATCAACCTCCTGTGCACTGGAACTACACCTCCAAATTCCCATCCCCCTGCTGAGCTAGTTTAAACCCAGCTGAATAGCACCAACAAATTTCTCACCCAGGGTATTAGTACCCCTCAGGTTCAACTGAAGACAGTCCTGTTTGTATAGGTCCTACTTTCCCCAGAATGAGCCCCAATTATCCATGTACCTGAACCCCTCCTTTCTGCACCATCCCTGCAGCCATGTGTTCATCTGATATCTCTCCATATTCCTTGCCTTGCTATCTCATGGCATGGGTAACAAACCAGAGATGACAACTGTTTGTTCTAGTTCTCAGCTGCCACCCTACCCCCTGAATTCCTGCCTTACATCCTTCTCCTTCTTTCTACATGTGTCGTTGGTACCTACGTGGACGACGACTTTGGGTTGGTCACCCTCTCCCTTCAGGACCCCAAAGACAAAATCTGAGACATCACAGGTCCTGGCACTTGGGAGGCAACACATCAACTGAGAGTCTTGCTCAATCCCAACAAGCCTTCTATCTGACCCTCTAACTATTGAGTTTCCAATGACTAGCGCACTCCTGCTTTTCCCTCCTTCCCTTCTGTGCAACAGGGATAGACTCTGTGCCAGAGACCTGCACCTCACTGCATGCCCTTGGTAAGCCCCTCCCCCACCTGAAAACAGTATCCAAAACAGTATACAGGGGAACGATCACAGGAATCCTGTGGTGACTGTTTCTTCCCCCTTCGGACAGTTACCCAGCTTGCTTCACGCCTAGGAGTAACTACTTCCCTGCCAGTCTTATCTATCACAGCCTCTGCTTCCCAAATGATCCAAAGTTCATCCAGTCCAGTTCCCTAACGTGGTCTTGGAGGAGTGAAAGTTGGTGCATGCATTGCAGATGCACTTTGGGACGCTATAGGCGCTCTCACCTCCAACATCATGCAGGAGGAACATTCTTCCTGCATTGCCATCCCTATTAATCCCCTTATCAGAATATAAAAAAGAGAAACTTATCTAATATGTTCCTTGCGTTTAAAGTTAGAGGTGGTGGTTGGGTGGGAGGCCCGATAAAGTAGGGTCTCTGGTTTAAAAAACACTCACTTATATAGCTGTAGGGTAATAAAAAAAAAGTCCAGGAAGCCATGTGCAGCTTTGCCTTGGATCTCATGGGCTGTCATTTTCTTAACCAGCCTTACATGAAGAACCTTATCAAAAGTCTTACAAAAGTCCAGCTAAGCCAAATCAAATGCGTTACACTCCTGTTTACCTTCTCAAATTTGTCAAACACGACTGTGCCATAACAAATCCATGCTATCGCTGATTTATCAATGTTTATCCGAGTGCAGGTATATTCTGTTCCTCAGTTCATTTTAATAACTTGCACCCATGAGGTTAGAAGAATGCTCTAGTTTCTCTTCAGGTACTCTTGTTTTTCGTCAAATTGTATAAATGTTATTGAAATGAATTTCCTGGTGTTTCCCTTTTTATTATTTTACAGTGTTAGCAATCCTCTGGCTAAAGAGAATTTGAAAATTATAGCCTGGGCCCTGATACCACCTCACTTCCTTTACAGCACCTCATCTGGCTTGCAGATTTATCCACTTTTTAGATTGCTAAACTCACTAAGTTCTTTCTCATTCTCCCCCTCACTCTTATTAACTTTGAATGTATCATAGTCTTCCATCCAGTTGCCTTTTCTGATGCAAAGACCGATGCAAAGTATTCATTGTGGACTGAATCCATGTTGTCTGGGTCTACTGTTACACAAAAGGCTATTTGGTATGCATCAAATATGTAGTACCAATCTGTTACTTCGCTTTTATATTGTCAGCTAATGGAAAATTTTGGTATTAATGACTTTGACCATATACTAGTCATCTTAAATTTGAGTGTCATAAGACCCTGGCTCCACACTCCTCAATTGTTATTTTTCTCCAATGCCCTGCCATTGTTCAAGTCCTTGCTGTTGTTGGCATATCTGTAGATTTTTCCATTGAATCATAGAATCCTAGCAGCATGGAAGCAGGCTTTTTGGCCCTTTGAGTCCACACCAACCCATCCGTCCAACTCCGCATTTCCCATTTCTAATCCATCCGGCCTGTGCATTCCTGGACACTTCCGGTAGTTTAGCATGGCTAATTTGCCTAACCTTCCCATCTTTGGACTGTGCAAGGAAACTGGAGCATCCGGAGGAAACCCATCTAGACATAGGGAGAAAGTCAGCTGAGAGTGGAATTGAACCCAGGACCCTCGTGCTGTGAGGCAGCAGTACTAACCACTGAGCCACCATGCTATCTGATAAGGCACCAACGCACTTTCTGCTTGTTTTCGAACCAGGGACCTTTTTCGTGTATAAGGCAAATGTAAGACCCACTAGTTTAGAAACCGGTTTATCTGTCATATATCCCAAGGCCCTGCTAGTTGCCTACTTCAATGTGAGCAAAATATAGAGTCACCTTGTACGTGTCTCATGACAGAGTGGAATACTTCAGACACTAAAAATTTGGAATAAAAACTGAAAATGCTCAAACATTGAACAAGTCGGGGTTCCGACCTTTCGTCAGAACTGAGAAGTTAAGAAGATGTTTTTGAGCAAATAAAAGTGTGAAGGGAAGGTTAGAAGAGGAACAAAATGATAGGTCTCTAATAGGCTGGAAAGAATGAGGCGTTAAATTACATAGCTGCTTGCACTGGATTCAGCCTTGCTTGTTATGTTTTTTTAAAAAAACATTTTTATGCATTTTTTCAGACTTGCATAACTTTGCCTCCTATTAATTTAATTCACATTTGTTGATTTATATTTGTTTAAGAAATGTGCAAAATTAGAAGACATGGAATGAGTTGGACCTCTTCTGGATTGGAAAAGGTTTTTTCATGTGATTTCATCAAGTACTTAAGTCAACAGTGCTGTAAGCCACCTCCTAGAGTCAGAGTCCTACAGCACGGAGACAGGCCCTTTGTTCCAAACTGGTCCATGCCGACCAAAATGTCCACCTACGTTAATCCTGTTTCCCTGAAGTTTTGTCCATATCCTGCTAAACCTTTCCTATTCATGTATTTGTCCAAATGCCGTTTAAATGTTGTTAATGTACCCGCCTTATCCACATGTGTTAGCAGCTCATTCCGTATGCGTACCACCCTCTGTAAATAAAAAAAAAGTTGTCCCGCTGGTTTCCTTTTATTCTTTCCTCTCTAACTTTAAACTGATGCTCCTGTTGTCCCGTTTTCCCCCTTCACTTAGTCAAAGCAAAATACTTAGAGACAGTGTAGTTTTACCTTTTTTATCTTTATTCTGGGCCCTGGAGGGAGAGCGAGAATGGTCGTCCATATGCACAGAGGCATGTGTTCATGGTCTTCTCTGGAAGAGCAGTTTCTCAGCGAACTATATAGTCACTTTACAGGAGGAGCATCCAGATAAGGCAACATACATATGAATCGGGTGACTGTTACAATCCGTGAGGATCAACAGTAAAGATTAAGCCATCTCCTGTTACACAATGAATAATTGGCTTCACGTAATGAATACTTTTTCACCTTGTTAAACTGACCTCACATACTGAATGCTTCCAATATTGTTAAATGGCTCTACATGATGAATGCTTTTCCACCTTGTTAACCCATTACCCTTGCCTCCAGGACCATATTGTTAACTGTAAGTGCTTATCTGATCTGAGTCATGCTCAGCTGAACCTCTTGTTTCACAAAACTCCGAACGTAACTGCCTGATTATACCCTATGCACATTCTCACTCTCTAGTCCTTGATTCCTCAATCCTGACAAAAAGACTGAGTGTGTTTGCCTTTTCCATGCCTCTCATGATCTTATACGCTTCTATAAGATTCCCCCTCAGTCTCCTATACTTTAAAGAAAAAAGTTATGGCTCGTCCAATCTCTCTGTATAGCTCTGACCATTAAGTCCTGGCAACATCCTTGTAAATTTCTCCTGCACGTTTTCTAGTTTAATAAAATCATTCCACTAGCAAGGTGACCAAAACTGAACATAATACTCCATGTGTGGCCTCACCAATGCCCTGTATAATTGTAACACAACTTCCCAACGTCTATACTCAGTGCTCTGGCTGATGAAGGCTAGTGTGTCAAAAGCCTCCTTCACTGCCCTGTCTACTTGTGATTCCACTTTCAGGTAACTGTGAACCTGAACTCCAAGGAACCTCTGTTCCATTACACTCCTTAAGGCCCTACCATTCACCATAAAACTTCTATCTTAATTTAACTTTCCAAAGTGCAAGATCTCGCACTTATCTATGTTAAACCCCATTTGTCATTTCTCAGCCCATATCCTCAGCTGATTGAGATCTGGCTGCAATTTCTGATAAACTTTTATTTTAGTCTCATCTGCAAACTTAGTATTTGAAAAAAAAATCAGCTGACTTTGGAGAAGGCAAGGCAGGATTTCAAGGAGGTTACAACTAGTTTTGATGGTTCTTAATCATAGGAAGACCAGGCTTTGAAAAGACTGAGGGGGAAGGGGAAGAGGCTAGATGCTACTTTTTGCCTAGCAACTCTTTCCTGAATTTGATTTTTCTGTTCTACAGACCTAAGTCCATAAGGCAGACGCACCTGAAGATGAAGGAATCTCTCTTGAACAAAAATTTCCCAGCAGAAATTCTGGAAAGCATATAGTTTCTAATATTAACATTTCTGACAATATTGAGAATCCTGGACCAGTTGCTGAAGACTCAGACCAAGGGTCATGACAATTTTAGCTGAACGCTGTTCATCAGTCTCTGGCTGTCAATAATTCAATTTCATCAACAGGCAATCCAGTGTACTGTGTCAGTGCATCGTATCTTATGCCTTTAAATTGTGAAACTTTTTAATTTTCTTTTAGCTTGTTGGCACATCTTTCCTCCATCCCACTTGCTCTCTTTTCTAGTCTGGCAGAAGACTCACACCATTGTTCTGCCATTCTAATATTCTGATCACTTAATGTAAAGTACTAACATCTTTTCTCCACCAAGACCCACAAGCCCCTGAACTATAGCATAAATGTTGTCCCTCCACACTTCACTTCAGCTCAAATGAAGAGTCATCTAGACTTGAAACATTAGTTTACGCCTTCTCTCCATGGATGCAGCCTGATCCGCTGAGATCTTCAGCATTTGTTGTTTTCAGTACAGATTCCAGCATCTGAGGTAATTTGTTCATACTTTTGTTGCCAGACCCTCATCCCATAGGGGTATTTTTTTCTCTTTTTTTTCCAGTATTTCTGCAGAGACTTGTCTGTATTTGGGAGTTTTGAGGAAAAAGGTTTTAATCCTGAATTATAGTTATATAAATGGGTTTGCCATTTAGAACATAGAGCAGTAGAAATAAGCATTTAATGTGGATATGGGCCAAGTGCTGGCAATGGGACTAGATTTATTTAGGATGTCTGGTCATCATGGATGGGTTCAACCAGAAGGTCTGTTCCCATACTGTACATCTCTGACTCTATGATTCTAATAAATATGTTACTTTGAATATGTCAAAGAAGCCTGGTGAAAATCCCTTTCATTTTGGATAATAGTAGAGAAAAGAAATCAGCCACTTATGATTGAATCAATGCATTTAAGGAAATGGTGTGATTGGTATAATGGGGCCTGAGTATCAGTGTATTTGCATCACTGTTATAAAAGTTCTGTTTTTCTTTCAAAACAGGGCAGATTTGCAATCTGACTCCGTCCTGAGGTTGCCACTTTTGAGGCAATATACCTGTAATGCATCCCACCCAAACTGACAAAATGCAAGCATTTGTCAAAGAAGTATGTTTGGATTCATTCATGGAGATGGAAAGTAATGCTGCTGTTGTGCTGATTCCAGGCTGCTTGACAACCATATCACGTTACTAATCTATGATTTGGATGTAAGCGCTGATGATCACTTTCTGGAAGAGAAATATATAAGGATTTTGGAGAAACAACGCTAGAGTAGAAAATAGTCTGGTATTGCCCAGGGCTAGACTAAGGGAATACGGTAAGATCTCAGGTAAAGATACTCATGGAAGAAGATCCAGTAAAGTACAAGGAACGACTTGAATTCTGAAGTTATTCAGAGATGAAAAAAATGGAACATCGTGAGAGGATTAGCACATGAAGAAAGGGCACCTGCTTCATCATTAATGATGTTATGCAAGCTGGATGCATGCTGCCATCTGAACGCATTTAAATATTTTCTCAGCAAAATCAATGTTATAAAAATATAGTAAGCTCTGACTTGCATGGAACATATCTAAATATATGGTGGCATTCTGGCTGAGTGGTTAGTACTGCTGCCTCACAGCACCAGAGACCTGGGTTCGATTCCTGTCTTGGGTGTCTGTCTGTGTGGAGTTTGCATGTTCTCCCCATGTCTTGCGTGGTTTGTTCTGGTTTCCTCCAAAGATGTGCAGGTTAGGAGAACTGGCCATGCTAAATTGCCCATAGTGTTAGGTACAGTAGTCAAGGGTAAATCTAGGGGAATGTGTCTGGGTGGGTTACTTTTCGAAGGGTCTGTGTGGACTTGGGCCAAATGCCCTGTTTCCACACTGTAGGGAATCTAACGTAATCCATTTTATGAGCATAAAGAACATGCCATTCAGTGAAGTTATGGTTGACTTGACTTCCCCAGCACCCCCGCCAAAACAAAACGCACGTGTGCGCACACTATAAAATACACGAATTATTTATGCCCTTGCTTATCAAGAATTTGTCCAAGGAGCCTTTATCCAAAGGTAGTGGAGCCAGTTGGCTGTTTTCTAAATTCCAGCAGATCGCGAAGTATAACCTGTCCAACCTTTTTCTTGAAATTCAGATCCCCCATTTCATGTACAAGTCTAGTCAATATCTGAATTGCTTCGATGTAATTACATCCTCCCTTAAATTAGGAAGTCAGTGCTATACACATTACTCTAGATGTGGTCTCACCTGTGTCCTGTATAACTGAAGCATAACCTCCATATTTTGTATTTATTCACACGAATAAATAAGCAATAACATTCTGCTTGCTTTCCTAATTATTACTTTACCTATGTCCTAATGTTTTGGGATTCATGCACGAGGACACCCATCACTTTGCATCTCAGAGCACTGCATTCTCTTACCATTTAGGTAATATGCTTTTTTTTTCTTGCCAAAATGAGTGATCTCGCAATCTGTCCAGGTATCCTTCTTTTGAAAATATGTTTCGCCTGTGTATTCGATCTATGTATTTATAGCATCCTCATATCCTCTTCACAACTTATTTTCCGACCGATCTTTGTCTCGTCAACAAACTTCAGCAATCATCCCTTTGTTATCAAATATAAAATATTGAGGTTCCCTGTGATACACCGTTTGTGAAAACATACCAACCAGAAAATGAATTACTCTGGCTAGTGAGTAGGAAACCATTTCCTATCCATGCTATCATGTTACTCTGTACACCATGAGTTGTGTTCCACAATAACTTTTGTAGCATCTTATCAATGACTTTTGAAAATCTAAGTGCAATGTGATAGATAAGGTTGGTTAGCTGTAGGTACGAGTAGGCGTGTGTGTAGTGTAGACCTGGGTAAAAATTGATTACAGCACTTCCCTTGCAGTTTACCATTGCTGGAGGTAACCTGAGTGATCCCTTTTTAAGTGCATAAGATTTGTTATGCACTGAATGTACAGAAGAATGGCCCATTTAAAAATTGTACACAATCAGTTGTCTCTTGCATAGCAAACTCTGGGCTGATGTGTCTTCATGTTTACACAGCTTAAATGGAACATTGTGACTGGCTGCCCCTTTTTTTTTAAGAAATGAAAGGCCAAGGAAAATGGGAAAGGAGTGAAAGGCAGAAAGATGACAGTATTGATTTTTAAGAAGAGTATTCTTGAAAAGAAATGATATCCTAGAGGAAGCTGTCAAAAACAGGATCTATTTGGTTAGAGTTAAGAAATAATAGAGATGCCTTTACCCATTGGATGAATTCTATAAGCCAGTAACTCATGGAAAAGATATAAAAGAGAATTTGTAGAGAAGTTACAGAACTACAGGATATATAGAGGATTCAATAATGAGACATTTTACCTGAATATTTACTGGGAAAATGTAAAGCAGCAAGAGAGAGGAAGTTTCTAAAGAGTGTTTAACAGTTTTATAACCAGTACCAACTTTGCCTGACGAGGAAGAACATGTTACTGGATCTAGTTTGGGAAATGTGGTGGGCCAAATAGTTTGTGTTAATAAGGGAACAATGATCATAATATAAGATTTAGATTAACAGTGGAAAAGGATGAGCCATGCAGAGCAAGAGTGCTTAATTGAATAAGGGCTAGTTTCAGTGAATTGAGTTTAGATTTATCCCAAGTAACTTGAAATAAAATAAAGCCAACAACTGTAGATGCCAGGAATATGAAATAGAAACAGAAATTGCTGGTGAAACTTGGCAGGTCTGACCGTTTCAATGGAATTAAAACAGAATTAATGTTTTGAATCCAGTGACTCTTTATCAGAACCCTTCTGCTGAAGAGTGACCGGATACGAAATGCTAACTCTGCTCTTTTTTCTCACAGTTGCTGGGTTTCACCAGCAATTCCTGTTTTGATTTCAGAACTTGGAATAAAAGATTGATCTGGTACACTTTTTTTTATGCCAACAGGGTGCCTTTTTAAAGGGTAGTGTGTTTTGGTACAGTAATAGTATCTCATTAGGCTTCTAGATTATCTGTTGTACCTGCACACCAACATTTTATGAATCATGTACCATAACACACACCCCTTTACACCTTGAAATTATGCAGTTTTTCTTTAAGTCATACTTTGTTTTTAGTTTTTTCCCGTCAAAGCAAAAATTTCACATTTTGCTATATTACCCTCTTTGGTTTTTGATTTAATTTGCTCTGTTTTGTCACTTGGTCAAAGATGTTTATTATAAATTTAGTTATTTTTGAGTTGTTATATCCCCAGCTGATATTACTGGGAGAAAGTGAGGATTGCAGATGCTGGAGATAAGAGTCAGTGTGGCACTGGAAAAGCACAGGTGGTCAGGCAGCACCCGAGGAGCAGGAGAGTTGACGTTTCGAGCATAAACTCTTCATCAGGACATTGATGAATAGCTTAAGCTCTTCGTCAGGATGTAGCATATGCTTGAAATGTCAACTATCCTGCTGCTCTGATGCTGCCTGACTGGCTGTGCTTTTCTAGCGCCGCACTTTTGTTTTGATATGACTGGACAAGTCAGATTGCAGAACATATAGTAAATAAATCCCATTAATCCCAAAGTATTCCTTTATAAATCTCAAAACAAAAAAGGCTTGATTCTGAAAATCTGAAGGAAACACAGTGCTGGAGAACCGCCGCAAGTCTGGCAGCATCTGTGGAGAGAGAAATAGAGTTCATGTATTGAGCTCAGTATGACTTTAAAAATTCTGAAGAATTAAATATTAACAGTATTTAATTTTTGGCAGCATCACTTGGGAGCCAAACTGAAATTTACAGTCCCTGTTTGTGTTGAATCATTGAGCAATTAACTTTAGTGATTTACATTTTGCCTGAATTTTCTGATTTGAAATCAGCATTGAGACTTTCTTGGTTGTATGCTTATTTTAATGAATTTTTCTTTGTCTTCTCCCTCTACTCCTTCACACAGGAAACATGGCACAAGTTGGAACTTCACCAATCATACAGGAGGAGCCCTCCAGCGCTGAAAATCTTCTGGCAGTAAAATTCCTTATGTCAGCACTGGAGTCTATGGTAAATTATTTGAAATTTATAAGATTTGTTTGTTAATAAACCTGTGAATATTAACCATCTTGTGCTACATAGGCACTTTTACTTCGTGGCTCAAAGGATTTCAGTCTTGAGGAATATTTGCAAAATGTTTTTGCTCCATTTGATATAAGTCTGTAGCAGCTTTCATGCTATATCAGTGAAGGAGAAAATTCTAAATGTACATTCAGAAGGTTATGTCACTGTTCCTGCTGCTGTTGGGAAGAAAGGTCCTGTAAGTCATATTAGGGAATGCTGTTGACTGTGCAAGACTCAAATGTCAAGGTGATTTAATTCCCAGTAATGTAAAAATAAATTTGCTTCGCCTATTTGAAGCAGCCCAGGAATCTAGTGTTTGCATTATGTTTGAATATGAAAATTGAAATACTTAAGATGAATGTATATAAAACTGCATTTGGAATTGTATTTGCAATTTTGGACTTCAGCTTGTAGGAAGTGACAGTCCAACAAAGTGGAGTTCTCGAATGCTGCATCACAAATATTTAGGCAAGGATCCTACAAAATCTGTCCGAATGACTTAAACTATGTCATTCCTTCTGCCCCTCAGCTCTCAGTTGGCTAACTTTCTAGAGCAGGACAAAAACACTTTTCAAAGATACACTGAAGCACAATTGCATTAACCTTGAAGGCTGGGAAGGGGTTGCCTTTAATCGCCAAAATGGTGGCAGCTTGTCTGTCCATCTACATCACACTTTTGAGTCTCAGTGCTTTAATTCAGAATGGTGAAGAAAGAAAGTAAAGGACTCTGGATCCCTTACATCATGGGATATCCCACTTCCCCATGTGTGCAAAAATCAGCAGATAAAGAATTGGGCTGATCAGTCATGAAAATCATGGCACTAACTTAAGTTGCCATCCTTGAACTGAGGGGCAACTAATGATTACTGTCAGAAGGATGATGAGTGATTATGAAAGATTCTGAGCATAACTCTGCTCCTTCTCAAATTAGGGCTGTGGAATTGGTTTACATTAACCCAGCAGACAGATGGGACCTTGATTTGCATCTCATTTTTAAAAGATGGCATTTCTAATGATGCAGCAGTATTAGCCTGAATTTTTGCTATCAGGTTTTGAAATGGAACTTGAATCCAGAACCTTCTGACAGAAGTGAAAATGCTTCCAATATATTGTAGATGGCAGTCTTAAATTGGATTCTTTTGGCTTTCTTAATTGAGCAAGATCGGGAATATAAATTACTTTCCATTTCCATGGAGTTTGTTACAAGCATATCTTCTGGGTGTAGGTCTGGTGTGTACTGAATATTTTGATACAACAGTAATTGTTCTCATTAATTTTGTGTATTCTAATAAGATCAATATACAAATATGAAGAAATTTAGCATAGTAAGAAAACTTGCTTACACTGAGGGTCTTGAGACTGAATTACCATAAGTTAATTGAATCTGTGATTATGCCAACATTACAGAATTTATTATTGGAAAAAGTAAGAAAAACTGGTAACTGGAAACAATCAGTATGTGGACTTATGAATACTGCTCATTGGGAGGCTAAAAGTGGAGCAGCGGGGAGAAGTGCAACCTATTTGGATTGTAACTGTAATGTAATCATGACGTGATCAACTTTCTGAATTGCCCAGGGTGCTCCATTTACTGCATTTTTAGATGGTTGTGGTATTTGGATTTGTGACTTCCAAATGGGTAGATGACATATTTTCATGAATTCCTTTGAGTCAGTGAACATGGAAATTGAGGTGAATGAGCATTGATTTTGCTGCAAGTTGGATATTGATGCAAAAGTGGGCTGTCCATAGTTGTACAGTTTAAATTTTACAATCTCTTCATTTTTTTTTATTGTTTGCTCACGTGTAGATCTACTGTTCCGGCAATATCTTTAGTTCATTTTTGTTTCATATGAAGATAGCATAAATTTTGAAATAAAGGGTTTCTCTGTGGGGCTGTCATTCACTATTATTCAACATATTAATAACAATTGATTGTATAAATATTACTGGAGTTGAACTATACATTTCCAGTCTGTGCAGACATTATTGCGTACAGATTCTTACATATTTGACTTTCTTGTGTTGAGAATTTTTTGCTTTATAACTTATTGAATTTCATTGGCAATACCCTTTGATCTCTTGTGCCATTTCTGAGTTGCAGAAAACTCTATAAATTCATTTTATGGTATACTTAGAGGACCTGTTTAGGAAAACCTGATTGTAGACTATTTGGACCTTTTTTTTGAGCCTGTTCTGCTGTATCGTTATATCAGTAGCCAATCTGTCCCTAAATCTCATTTGTCTGCCTTTTATTTGTATCCCCCTAATTACTTGCCTTGACCTGAAGTAATTTTATTTGACCAAATCTCAATAACTTTTTTGAGGAGGAGAGAATTCCAGATTTCCATAAGACCATAAGACATAGGAGTGGAAGTAAGGCCATTCGGCCCATCGAGTCCACTCCGCCATTCAATCATGGCTGATGCGCATTTCAGCTCCACTTACCAGCGTTCTCCCCGTAGCCCTTAATTCCTCTAGACAACAAGAATCTATCAATCTCGGCCTTGAAGACATTTAGCGTCCCGGCTTCCACTGCACTCCATGGCAATGAATTCCACAGGCCCACCACTCTCTGGCTGAAGAAATGTCTCCGCATTTCTGTTCTGAAATGACCCCCTCTAATTCTAAGGCTGTGTCCACGGGTCCTAGTCTCCTCGTCTAACGGAAACAATTTCCTAGCATCCACCTTTTCCAAGCCATGTATTAATTTGTACGTCTCTATTAAGTCTCCCCTTAATCTTCTAAACTCCAACGAATACAATCCCAGTATCCTCAGCCGTTCCTCATATGTTAGACCTGTCATTCCAGGGCTCATCCGTGTGAATCTCCGCTGGACACGTTCCAGTGCCAGTATGTCCTTCCTGAGGTGTGGGGACCAAAACTGGACAAAGTACTCCAAATGGGGCCTAATGGGGCCTAACCAGAGCTTTATAAAGTCTTAGTAGTACATCTCTGCTTTTATATTCCAACCCTCTTGAGATTTCCTGTGTGTACAAAAGCACAATTTCATATCTTACTGGTCTAGCTCCAATTTTAAAATGTATTCCTCGTTTTGGATTCCCTTAGCAGCAGAAGTAGTCTCTGTGTCAATCTTATCAAGAACCCTTTATTAGCAAATGAATCAAGATCAAGTTTATGCAACTTTTAAAAACTTCTATCTTTTAAATCCAACCGCAGTGCCAGTGTTTTTGTTTGCTGTTATAAACAGTATTCCTGCAGATGATATTTGACCAGCGTTTTGTGTAACTGAAGTATCACTTCAATTTCAATCTTTTTGATAGTGGTGATAGGCAGCTTTCCATTGGCATTGTTTTGGTTTGAAAACTGGCTTTAAATAGTCTGTGCACATGGAAATCTTGAGCAGCAGGTGTTAACTTGAAGTGTTTGTAAAAAGTTATCTTTATTAGATTCACAATGAGTGATGTCATACTTCTGCATCAAGCTCCCATTTGCTATTTTTTTCACTTGCTATTTGGCTTATGTGCATTTATAGTGTCTGTCCTCATCTGTACAATTCATAATTTAGTGTTAATTGCACATTTTGAGTCTATTTCTTTATTCAAGTTTGAATTAATATGATGTTAAGCTTAGACATAGTTCTGAGCTTTCTGTTGAGCTTCAGAGCTTTTTGCATTTTGTGAAATTACAATTTTTTTTTGTGTGACCAGTATAATTTAACCGTGTCAAGTGCAAGGCACGTTATGCAAATATTGATGATTTTCGCAGTATATTAGAAGGCATACTATTCTATAAAAATGTTGGGTTAAATCACCTTTTCAAAAGTTCTTCTGGGCCTATGAGTCAAATAAACAAATTCTAGGTGCACTCATTCAAACATTCAGTACTTAAGGTTGTTGATTAAATACTGAACATGAGAAGTAAGAGTTTATAGACAATCTATTCCTGAATTTGAAGCTTTTTAATTCTTTTGTGTTATATTTGAAAAAGCCTAACTCAAATTCATGTTGGAGCGATTTTATAGGTGGTGTTTCATTTAAGAGTACTTGAATACACTTTTCTGTTATGGCTGAAAATGTTCACTTAATTGATGTTTCCTCTTCAGTGCCAGGAAATTGCAAAGTCAAAAGCTGAAGTGGCTTGTATTGCTGTGTATGAGAAAGATATATTTGTCGTGGGGACCGAGCGAGGAAGATCTTTCATTGGAAGCCGAAAGGATTTTCAAACTGATTTTGTCAAATACTGTAAGTTAGTTAGTGCGCTCGCTTATTTTATAGTTTTAAGTGTCAGGTTAACCTTGCTGTGATTTCAAAGATTAATGAAAAGGAGTTTTAGCAACCTTGGTTTCTGTGACTGTATCTTGAATTTGAGATTTCTATAGGACTCTTAATGTGAAACAGTTTTTAAACCTGAAGTTTTTTCACAACACTCATGCCGAGTTAGTCAGTGAATTGTAATTGTGACACAGACTGGTCCACTTCTGTTTGTCATTTATGTAAATGATTTTGATGAGCATTCAGGAGGTATGGTTAGTAAGTTTGCAGGTGACACCAACATTGGCATAGTGGACAGTGAAGAAGGTTATCTAAGATTACAAAGAGACTTTTGATCAATTGGGTCATTGGGCTGAAGCATGGCGGGTGGAATTTAACTTGGATAAATGAGAGAGATTGCATTTTGGTAATCCAAACAAGGACAGGACTTGAACAATTAATGGTAAGGCCCTGGATAGTGTTCTTGAACAGAGAGACCTCCGGGTTTAGGTACATAATTTTTAAAAATTTGTCACTGGTAGGTGGGTTGGTTAAGAGAGCATTTAGCACACTGACTTTGCTCAGACCTTGAGTATAAAAGCTGCTAAGTCATTTTAGCGTTGTACAGGACATTAGTGAGGCCTCTTCTGGAGTACTTGTCACCTTTTTGTAGGAAGGATATTATTAAACTAGCGAGTTGAAAAAAGATGTAGAAGGATGTTGCTGGATATCAAGGACACAAATAGACTGGAAAGGCTGGGACTTTATTCACTGGAGGTTATGGGGTGATCTTTAGAGGTTTCTAAAATCTTGAAGGGGTATAAATAATATGAATAGCAAAGGTCTTTTTCTTAGGATGGGAGAGTTCAAAATTAGGGGACATATTTTTAAGGCAAGAGGAGAAAGGCAACCTTTTCCAGAGAGTGGTTTGAGTGGGGAATGAGCTCCCAGATGAAGTGGTGAATGCAGCACAGTTACAACCTTTTTTAAAAAGACGTTTTGGATGAGATCATGAACAGCAAAGGTTTGGAGAGATATGGGCCAAATGCAAACAAGTAAGATTAGTTTGGGACTGGTTGGACTGAAGGTTACATTTCCATGCTGTATGACCGACTCCATGACAATATTGTGTACTGATCCACCTGCTTAAGAAATAGTTTAGAAATATTAAGAATCAAAGAAAAATATTACATGGGAATTATTTTTCCTAAAGTACTATTTAGGAAACACAGGAAGGCTTTTTTGTGTAGATTTGCATTAAATCACAAACTCTCCCATTCTTGTGTCTCTGTCTCCTCTTGGCTGTTCTCTTGGTCTGTGTTTCTGTCTCTGTTGAAAAAGTGGACTTGAATTAGTGTGGGAATGTCACTTATTTGCCCATCCTTGCTCTCCTTGAGGTAATGGTTGGGAATTTCTGTCACAGTAGTGATCAGGAAAGATGATAACAGTATCCTAAATCATTGTTGTGTTAACTCAGAATTGATGATACAGTGATCTTGCTGATCTTGTCTAGTCAAGGTTGGTGAATTAGATTCCCTTGACATTCATTTAAGGAATATAGCAATATTCAGGTTTATAAAAGACTATTGCAGTTAACCTGGTTGGTCTCAGTAAGTTCGAAATACTGAACATTTGTAAAGAAATTAAAAGAAACAATATTTTGTGTTGACTTAGAATTGTAGAAAAATAAATTGTACATTTTAATTTCTGAAATTTTTGAATAGTGTTAACTTACTACTTCGAGCAATTCACAATCTCGAAATTGTAAACCAGGACTAAATAGAAAATACTATAAAGGATCGCATGTCTGGCAGTATTTGAGGAGAGTGAAAAAGTAGTGACCTTTTTCTCGGTTGATTACATGGGTAGAATGATTCTATCAACTGCAGGAGAATAAAATTCTATAACTCCTGCTACAATAAGCAAGTGTTACAGAAAGTGGGAGATGGTATACTTTCCATATGGCGACTATTTGGTATTGCTTTGAGATTAATGGTCTGCACTGCAGTGGAAATGGTGGACCCATTTGTTTCTGTGATTTAATGTCTTGTTATCCTTGGTTCCAATCGATTTTGGATTGCAAAGTGTATTTTTGAATAAAAAATTGCCTTTTTAATGTCAGGGCTTGTATGTGCTGCAAGTGCACCCCCTGTAGTTACATCAGTGACAAACATTTTTTTTTCTGTTCACCAGTTGCTGTGTTTACATTGTTGCAATAAATTGCTTTTGTACATGGAATACAAAAGTGTAAAATGCATTCTGTCCAATTTTTGGTAAGATAGTACAGGCATTGTGCTATACATAAAGTTTCTATGTTCATGAAATGTTATTTCACAGATCAAAGATCATCCATTACACCATCGTTTTGCATTTTTAATTTAAAACTATGCTCTTGCATCTCAAAAATACAGAAGAAATACTTTTAATTTCATTGGGGAGCAAAGGAAGGAGGTAAAGACAAAGTGAGAGTTTGGAATCAAGAAGGAATTGCATTAGTGATAAAAGGTCTCGTTTTCTAATTCAATAAAGAAACAGTAATTGCTTCAATTCCAGGTCTTGTGGTTTATAATTTTTTTAAAAAATCCTTTAATTTTAATTAAATGTTGTAGTTATCTAATGTAAAACCACATTGAGACTAAAATAATTCTCCACTGGTGTGTATGTTCTGTACTAATAAGAATTTAAGTATACTGAATGTCAGAACCTTAGAAGCCCAAAAGTGGGTTCTCTGATCATTGCAGGATGACCCTGCACATTTCTCCTTCAGCTCAGATTGCAGATTAAATGCTGGGTCATATAACAAGGTATTCTTCTACTGCAAACTGTCGAGCCACTGGAATAAAACAAAATCCAGTTGAAAGTGTAGCTGTTTACTTTTGAATTATTGGTAAATTTAAAATTGAATTGTCAGGAGTGAATTCTGCCTATTGATTTTCAATTAGTTGCAAAATTATTCACTTGTTTAGAGTACAATATCATTGACATAAATTCTGATAGTAATCTGTGTGTGCATCATGAGCTGAATTATAATGTCATACAGCAAGAAAACAGACACTTTGGTCTAATTTGTCCATGCTGACCCAAGTTTCCCAAATTAAACTAGTCACACTTGCCTGTGTTTGGTCCATATCCCTCCACCTTTCCTATTCACATGCCTGTCCAAATATCTTTTAAATGTTGTAAATGGTACCTGCATCTACCACTTTCATTCTACATAAGCACCACCCTCTGTGGAAATATTTGCCCTTCAGGTTCCTTTTGAATCTTTCTCCTCTCATCTTGAAACATATGTCCTCTGGTTTTGAACTACCCCACCTCAGAAAAGATCTTTGCTATCCACCTTATCTATGCCCCTCACGATTTTATAAGCCTCTATAAGGTCACCCTTCATCCTCCAATGCTCATGTGAAACAAACCCCAGCCTATTCAGATTAGATTAAATTAGATTCCCTACAGTGTGGAAACAAGCCCTTCGCCCCAACCAGTCCACACCGATCCTCCGAAAAGTAAGCAACCAAGACCCATTTCTCTCTGACTAATCTACTCACCACTATGGGCAATTTGACCACTGTTATCCATGCCCATATCCCAAGGAAGAATTAAAAAGAACCATTTTCCAACCATTGGGCAGCTTATGCTTATAACATTTGGGATGCTTGGAAACAAAATGTATAAAAATATATATAAGTAGTTCGAATAAATACTAATGGGGGAGCATTTTAGTCCTAAATGTGGTTTGTACCAGATAATCAGTCTTTAAGTTAAAAGATTATTTGGTATACCAGGTCTAAAATATGTTTGGCCTGAAAAATTGCCTTGCTTAATTTTAAAGAATTATGATTTAATTTCAGGTGTGGCTGAGGAGCAAAAGGCAGCAGAAAAACTCAGAAATGAAGATGTTCTTTGTGTGACACCAGTTGCATTGGATAATAAGACTGACATTGGAACAAAAAGAAAATCAGTTGAGGAGCTGTTCTCTTCACTGTATGGTACCGTCATGTTTCACACTACCTATGGGGACAAACTACTGTTGATATTCTATGATTTTTTTTTGTTAACATTGTTTAGTTGAATGCAGTCACTATTTACATTTCAAGGGGAAGACTATACTTTTGTGTCTCAAACTCACCAGTAACCTTACAGTACTGGTAAACGATAACATAGATTCTGTTACTTGAAGATTGCGACTAATCAATACAAGCTACTGGTGAGCCCTGCAAACACACCCACCCTGAGTATTCCACATGTGAAGTGCGCACTCCTAGTTGCTGCTTGTTTTATATTCTCTTTCAGTGATGATGGAATATATATTATCTGCATATTCTCAGAGTAATGTCAACCTGATTTCACCATTTGTATCTTGCATTACAATTGATGAAAAAATGATAAATTCAAATAAAGAGAGATTTCATTCTTAAATATTTGTTTCCAACAAAGGTACATCTTGCACAACTTATGGACCCACACCAATTCCTGCAACTATAATATGTATACTTTCTAATTCTGACTGGTATGTACAATTTCTCACTTTTGCCACTCCCAAACATTTGGCCACTACTTTGCGTTCACTTGATGCCTTTTTGTGTCAGTGGCCCCTACAGATATTGTCACCTGAACACACTTTTGCAGGTTCTCCTTATGTAGGTTCATAATAGCTTTCGCACAGATTCCCTGGAGACTTTGTTATCTAACTTCCCTAATAAATCCTGTTAAACAGACTGGTTGGCTTGGCAAAATTGAAGTTGCAGCAGCAAAATATTTTGCTTCACAATTCCTGCTCTACCACTGTTTTTGGCTTTCTATCCAATATTACATGCATAAAACTTGGAAATACATCTCATTCACCTTGACCCTTGTCTGGTCATATAGCTTTAGCTGTTGCTTTCCTTTTAGATATTGCTTCCAGGTCAAGGAATGCCAAGGCATATTGATACAAACTATTTCTTTTAAGAAAATTACAACTGGTGTTCTAAAATTGATGTGAACTTTTTAAAAGTCCTTTTCCAAGTACAGATATCAAAGAAATTGCATGTCTTCCAACAATGCTGATCTAGTTCAACAATTATGATAATGAGCAAACCAGACAGGCTTGATTACAAATGATGTGTGACCATGACTTCAGGTGATTCTGCAAGCTATTTAATAGTTAATATCACGTGAAACTAAATTAATGGTTATGTACTCCATATGCCTATCCAGTGGTGGGATCTCTCTAGCTAATTCAAAGTCATGGTTCCAGTGTTTCTAATGGATCTGGATCAGATTACACCCCACCTGTGTTTGTATACAATAGATTATTAAGACAGTATAAAACAGAACTGTGGATGTTGGCAATCTGAAACAAAAACAAATTGCACATGAAACTCAGGAGGTCTGACAACATCTATGTGGAGAAGGCAGAGTTAATATTTTGAGTTCAGTGATTCTTATTCAGGCTTACTTGATTCCATCTGGAAAGAATTCCCAAAAATTAAGTTTAAGTTGTGTCTTTCTCTGTACAATTATAAAGTTAAATGTTTTTAATTTTCCTTTTGCTGCTTCCAAAGGTTTCTCCCTTCTGACAAATAGATATTCAACAAAATGCTTAATGCTCGATTCAGACAGCAGCTCCAGAGAGAACATTTTCAATATCGATCTGGACTGTTAATTCTGTTTCTCCACAGAGCTGCTAAACTTAGAGTTTCGAGTATTTTATAATTACATAAGTTACCATGGTGGGGTGGGGGTGGGGGGAAAGCATGGTATTGATCAGACATTGTGGATGAGTTAATCAGATTCAAGTTATCCGTTCTCTGATCAGTACATATTGGCCAATTTCCCCTTTTTAAATTAACTTGTTATTGTAGTGTCATTTTGATGTATGCTTTATTTTCTTATTTGAAGAATGTAATGCATTTTTAAAAGTAAAATTGTTTTGAAGCCAATTGGTTCATTGTAGCTCACTACTTTAGAAAATGAGTCCCTGGTAACAGCTTCACTGTTTTGACTGTGCCCTGATATTTGCCTTGACAGCTGTGTTTGGTGGATTATTTTGAGTAAAATGTAAGTTATAAATAGACTTGCCCATTCAATTAGTTTCTAAATGAAAACTGAATTATTTGCAAGTCAGAATTGCAAATTGCTACAGTATTAAGAAATGCATCATTTTGCTTGTACAGATGATGAAATGACATAATTCAGTATGCTGTTGGCAACAAGTAGGGGGTAAGGAGTACCCATGAATATTCTTTTCAAAGTGAAAAGTGTTATCCGTTTGCTACTTATGGACCAACAGGGAATCACTATATTAAAATTGCAAGCATGGAGAACAGCATATGTAAATTGTGGATCTCCAATTCATGCTACATTCCCAGCTTATAAAGGCAATATAACAATGCCATTGTTTTTTGAGCTAAAGCTTTTCCTAATTGATATGGAGTTTTTCCTGGTATTCACATCTACATGTATCTCTGGGCATTTATTGTGGAGTTTGCTTTCTTTTTGCAGTTTTATCGTTATTTATCTATTGGAAACTTTTCGGTCACAATTTAAGTAAAGCTTTTTTCTTGTAATGCCCGTTATTATTCTACCTTGGTTGGTTTGCATTTATTTGAGGTAAAGCTATATTTTAAAATTACACACAATTTACAGTGGTGGGGGGTGTAAACAGTGGTATTGATCAGACATTGTGGATGGGTTAATCAAATTCAAATTATCCAAGGTAAAGTTGGATGCAGTCTCTGATCATTGCTCACTTTATGCACCCCATTCCCAGGGATTGGCTCGTTCTCTTGGATGATGTTAAGATGTGTAGGCAAGCAGTTTGCTAGTAAGATACATAAGTTGTTACTTGCTGGATTGTCAGGCATTTTCTAAAAACTGAAGAAAGCTACTTTTTTCTGTGTTTATTGGATCCAAAGTTATGACTTATATTTTGACCCGGAAGTACCGTCAGTCCAGGATTTTGGTGTCTAAGAATATCATGGTTTCAGCATCTGTCAATTTGATAACTGCATCTCTTAAAGAAATTTTAAAGCTATTGTTACACTGTCTCCATTATATCTAATTTCAGGTAAAGCTCTTGGGAAACCTACTCCAAGCCCTGTGCCATATGATAAGATCTTGAAGGACCCAGCCGCTGTTGTAATACAAGGACTGCCTGATGGCGTGTGTTTTAAGCACCCTTCATGTTATGACAGTGTGACACTAAAAAAGATTTTGGAGCAAAAGTCACAGCTTGCATTTGTAATAAAAAGGTAACCATTTCCCTCAATCTTAAATGCAAGTTTCACTTTCTACAACAAGTATAAATATTCAGCTGTAAGGTTTAATGACGTCATCCTCATTATGAATGTTGCTGCAAAACAGTACATGTCACACGAAACTAAGAAAAAAATAACTTTGTATACGAAGCTGCAATGAGATTATACTCTAAATGGTGTATAACTACTGCAATTTGAAATAAGGTGGGTGGCTGACCAGCCACAAATGCAAATAAATAAATCTTTGATTTTGTTTACCTGACTTCTGACAAATACAAGTTGAGCATTGAGGTCATTTAATTCTTTGCATTGATGTCAGTTCTTGTTAGTTAACTGAAAAAGGTACTATTGATGTGACACACTAGGTTTATAAATAAATCCGGCATTACTTGAAGCTGCTTCATGAACATTTTATCTTGGACTATTCATCTTGTGATCATTGGTAGGTTTAGAATAAGCGTCTTTCTGTGTTTGGACCACCTCCTGTTTGGTGCTTTGTGGTAAAATGGAGGCAAATGACTAATAAAGTTTAAAGGATTCCAAAAGAGTCCTATTTGCAGAATTATTCCTTGAACTGCCTTTTATTTTTACAACAAAGTATTTCCGAGTACTCTATTCACAAATAGTAGCAAATGATTCAGGGTATCCAGATGATTTTTCTACAGCAGAGAATATTTTCTGAGAAAAAGACCTTAATAAGGTGGTGCAAGGCAACTTCAGTAGAGGATCTTGTTTGTTTGTTAATTGTAACTGGAAATTTCTCACACTGAAAACAAATAATTTTGGGCAGATTTAACCTGCCCAATATGGAAGTGATGAATACAGCACTTAATATTAACACCAGAATTGCTTTCTTGAAAAAACAATTTTGGCAGAGAGGGGTAACTTGGGTTTGCTTCAAAGGCCAGTGTGTGTAAAGACTTCTATCTAAGCGAATCCTTTAGTGAGTAACATGGTAGTTATTATACAATAATGAATACACTCTTATTCACTTTTATAGGAAACTTGTGCTGCCAACATATAAGAATATAAGCTGTGCAATTAGTTGTCCTGTTCATTGAGTTCACTTTGCCCGTTAATAAGAAACCTTTCTGTGAACCTTTATAATTATACTAAATGTCTATATATGCATGTATTACATGGGGATATTAAACATTTGTGAACTTCTGTGATTTTACTTGACTACAAGTACAATGCAATCACTTTATCTTTTAATCCAGGCCATTTCAGGATGCTGCCATTCATCGTGGTAAGTTACTTTTATGGTCTATAATATAGTATTCTAATGTGTAATTTTTAAAATCAAAATTGCACCATGTTTACATGTTAATGTGCAAGTAGGTTCTAAGTTTCTCAAGTTATGCTCAAATGTATTACAAAAAAGTCTTTCCACAAGATGTTTTAATGATCCATTTCGCAATTCAGTCCACAGAAAAACACTTCAAATTTTGTAGGAAATCATTGACTTGTACAAGTTAAAGGGTTTTCATAGAATCTTTTCCAAAATAATATGTAATATAGAAAATGATTCCTTCTAGGAGGTAATGTGGGGGATTAAGAAACTTAAATAATATGCCAGTTAAAGTTAAGTAAGTACATGGGGTAATTGATTGAAAAATCACTATAGCAAATATGTGACATGGTGGGAGTGGAGTCAGGAGATGGTTTTTCTCTGAATCACTCAATTCCAAATGAATGTAACAAAGGGCCATGGATGCTGGAGATCTGAAAGACACAAAAAACTGAATATGCTGGAGAAACTCAGCAGGTCTGGCAGAATCTATGGAGAAGGAACAATTCAACATTTAGAGTCCAGGGACCCTTCAGAGGGGTATCACGAAAGGCCACTGGACTTGTAAAATGAACTGTTTGCTCTCCACAGATGCTGCCAATCCTGCTGAGTTTCTCCAGCAATTTGTTTTTGTAATTCTAAGTAAAGGTGGGCTTTGGATTCTTTCTTCACGTGACTCTCAAGTTATAAAATGATAGCAGAGGATGGCTGCCTAAAGGTGAAAATGGGAAACTAAGGGAAGAGCAATTCAGTAACTGACCTCAGTGGAAAATTGCAGAAAGCGTGGAAAGATGTTGTGAAACTTGAAAGGGTTCAAAAAAAAATTACAATGATGTTGCCAGGGTTGGAGGGTCTGAGCTATAGGGAGAGGCTGAATAGGTTGGGGCTGTTTTCTCTGGAGTGTCGGAGGCTGAGGGGTGACTTCATAGAGGGTTATAAAATCACGAGGGCCATGGTCAGGATAATAGACAAGGTCTTTTTGCTGGGGTGGGGGAATCCAGAACTAGAGGGCTTAGGTTTAGGGTGAGAGGGGAAAAATACAAAAAGGAATGTAAAGGGCAACTTTTTCATACTGAGGATGATGCGTGTATGGAATGAGCTGCCAGAGGAAGTGGTGGAGTCAGGTACAATTACAACTTTAAAAGGCACCTGGATGGGTATTTGTATAGGAAGGGTTTGGAAGGATATGGGCCAAGTGCTGACAAATAGGACTAGGTTAGGTTGGGATATCTGGTTGGCATGGACAGGTTGGGCCGAAGGGTCTGCTTCTGTACTGTGCATCTCTGATTCTGTGTAAAGGGAAGGATTACGTCTTGATGTTTTGAGTCTGAATGATAAAGCAAGTAGAAGAATGAAGTGGATATGTTGGTTACATCACTACTAAGGTGAAATCTTGGCAGTCTTGCTTCCGAATAAAAGTAAATCAGAAGCAAAGTGTTGAGAGTTGGATGCCCATCAGTTCCATACTAAGTTTAGGTTTGGATCTTCTGATAGGTCTCCTGGATGTCATTTTCAAGAAATATGATTTATTAGATGTTTACATGGCGTGCTCAGACTGATAACTTTGTCTTTAAAAATTTTGATGTAGATTTGTTCACTGAGCTGGAAGGTTCATTTTCAGATGTTTCGTCATCATACTAGTAACTTCAGTGAGCCTCTGGATGAAGCACTGATGATTCCTGCTTTCTCTTTATGTTTTGGGTTCCTTTTGGGTTGGTGCTGTCATTTCCTGTTCTTTTTTTCTTCGGGGTTAGTAAATGGGTTCCAAGTCAATGTGTTCGTTGATAGAGTTCTGGTTGGAATGCCATGCTTCCATGAATTCTCGTGTGTCTCTCTGTTTGGGTTGTCCTAGGATGGAAAAGTGTCCTTCCTTACATCTATGTAAGGATACTAGTGAGAGACGGTCATGTTGGCTTTTGTGGCTAGTTGATGTTCCATCCCCTGAGAAAAAGAACAGAAAATGACATCACCAATCTGAAGAAACCCAAACGCACAAATAGAAAGCAGGAATCATCAGCAGTGCTTCGTCCTGAGGTCACTGAAAATGTTACCTAATATGGTGAGGAAACATCTGAAAATAAACCTTTCAGCTCAGCGAGCAAACCTACACCCAGGACCTCAACCTGAGCTACAACTCTTCTCAAAACAAAGTATTCTTCCACTGATGAATATACCATGGACTTAAGCTGACTTTCTTTACAGTCTATTAAAGAGATCCCTGGTTCAGTGTTGACATTTAGGTTGTTGGATTGTGCGAAGCGTCACAGGCTCCTGGTTCTGTTCAATATTTAGGTTTCCAGAAGTGTTCCCTGTTTGATCAGACGTATGCTATCCTAACTGCATCCCCAGGTATACTTTTTCCAGTAGCCTTGGTGGGACATGTGACATTCTGCTGGATAACAAAAACTAAGGACACAGTTGCTTTGTTTTGAGATTGTCCTTTACCTATTTGACAATGAGGCAATCTATACCTCAATTACTTGTTGCGATGGTGGTGAGGAACAAAATATGATAGCTTTGCATACGATAGCTCGACCATATACATGCAGCCTTTGATCTAACTGTCTGCAATAGGAACCAGATGACTCTAGTGAATAGAGAGTTTCAACAAAAGTTGAATGTATAAGAAAGGCTACTGGCAAGTTTAAATCAGTTGTAGATTGCATGTAGCATAAGTAGTAAGCTCCAGCTTCAGGACCTGGAAATGGAAAAGAATGGAAAGTTGGTGGCGGGGGGGAGAAATACAGGTATACGATCTAATAGAAAGTCTGAATGTGACTCTTGGGGTTAAAAAATGGTTTGTGTATTTAACAAAGGATCTGACTATATGCATGAGTGGTTGGATGTTGCAGTAGTAATTCCAAAATTCGGTAAAGTATAAGTAGAGGTTGCGATTTGAATAGTTTAGACAAAGAAATGAGAGCTACAGAACATTCTTGAATTAGGAGTAGGAGCAGAATTCCTGATGATGGAGAGATTTTGATTGCTGTCAATAAAGCTAGCATCAAATTGGCTGGAATCTTCCATGCTCATGGCAAGCTCAATCATGTACACATTCATAATAGGCCTAGAATGTTTTTAAAAACTTCACTGAAATTGGCAACTTTCTTTATAATAGTAGGGAGTATTCTCATCTCTTTTGCTTGCTGGTTTTTGCCCTAGAGAGTCTCTAATACTCCATTTCTGTAGCATTCAAGATTGGAAGCCCCACCTGAAAATGTGCAATATATATTCAGAACACTGAAAATTTTGCCCATGATTCGTTCATAAGGTTAAATAGTTGCTTGGAGTTTTGAAGAGAGGCAGGACGACCAGGATTTCCTTCGGGAAAAATAATCCTGATTATCGCCTTTAGTTCTTGACTGTATTAATGAGTGTTGATCAGTAGACTCAAAAGCTGGTTTTCTGCAGGTGGCAACTCTGAACTTTTTCTGAAACTGCCAAAGAGGCAAGCAACGTGGTAGGGAAGTAATAGGAATTAAATTAACGCACCTATGAACTGAAATTTAGAGCGTGGAATTTTTCACTGATCTGTTTTGCTGAAAATCAGCTATCGAAAAGTGTGGTGCTGGAAAAGCACAGCGGGTCAGGCAGCATCCGAGGAGCAGGAGAGTCAGTGTTTCGAGTGATGAAGCGCTTATGCTATGTTCGTTTTGAAGCAGGTCCTGTGGTGTTTTATAGCATGAAGGAAAGCTGTAAGGTATCTTTGTATGTTAATTTCTGTTTGGATATTACTGTAGAATTTGAGAAACTTTATTATCACCGGGATTAAAATAAATCTTTTAAAATTTTAATTGTTATATTAAACAGTAGGTCTAGCATAACTTTTAAAATCATTAATCCTATTTAGATATGTCAATTTTCATTTCAGTTAGTTGTGCAACATCGCAAAGGTGAGATTGGGGTTATGAACCTGATTGGCCAGTTGAATTGGTTATGTATACATTCAGGTCCAAAGCTAGTTGAACATAGAATATTACAGCGCAGTACAGGCCCTTTGGCCCTCCAGGCTGCACTGACCTGTGAAACCAATCTGAAGCCCATCTAACCTCTAGTCTTGATGTATTTAGATCATCTCTTTAGAAGTATCCTACTAAAGGCAAAGAATTTTTTTTAAAGTGCATCCTTTGATTCACCCAAAGATGAAAACTTAACATGAAATTAGTAATTTTCAGTGCTCCTGTGCATGCTAATTGCCCTGATGGATGTTAGAGTGGCAGTGGTTTCGTCATTTTTGATTTAATGTAAATAGGACATGGAGTTGTTTAGCTTGGAAAGCTAAGACAGTAATTAGATTGTCTTCAGCTAAAATACATTTTACATACTGGTTGCTGTGTAGGTAATTTATGCTTTGAGAAATTCTCTGCATAGGACATGCTGAAGATAGTTTGCCCATTATGGTTATAGAGATAATTGTTCTTTAATGGGATAGGATTCTTGTAAAAGATCAATTGTTGATCATGGTAGATTGTAATAAATGTTGGAGAGAAAGGAAATCTTCAAGATCAGATGGTTTGGTGCAAGTTATTTGTGATAGATGTGGTCTGAAAAGAAATGCATTTTACTAAGTACCTTATCATGGTCCTAAATTGTTTTTCATAATGTTAGATTTAGATTTTAACATTATGTGCTGGAGTACAGTGAAAAGTGTACAAATTCACCATTCTTCAGCGTTATCTTAAGATTAAAAACAGATGCAGAAATAGCCAAAAGAAAAATGTCTAGATTACTCCCAGCCTGTGCCATGAATCTTCGCCACCAGAAAAACAAAACTGCAAAGTCAATCCTCCAGCCTGCGGACACTTGGGTGATGGCACTCTGTTGCAGTCAGAACGCCACCGGCTTTGCTGTCAGGTACCTGGACCCTGCTGTGGCCTAGAGCTGCACCACCGCTGCTGTAACTTCAGTGCCATCTTGCCTACAGCGTCGTTGCCACCATGAGTCCGTGCTGGACAGATCTTGGCAGTGCAGCTGCCGCTAAAGCTGCTGAGTCCCAAACTCAACTGAATCCACCATGCCAAAGCAACTGGTGCGTCACCTGGCTTACTTTGCTGCTGTCATCTTCTATGACTGCAATTTCAGCAAAGGAAGCTGCCGCTGCCAACATACCAAGAAGGAACTGCCCTGCCAAAACCCCGGAAAAGGGATCCTGTCCTGCCGCCGTCCCAGGAAGGGGACCGCTCACTGCTGAAAAAGGGGGGAAAAAAGAGCCAGTAAAAGTATTTTTCTTGAAAAAAGGCAGATGGAAGCAGACGAGTCTTGAGCTGCTTTGCTGTTGCCATTTAGACTAAAAATCTACAAAATGTAGAAAAATTTTTAAATTTTGTTTGAGAGTCTGAGCTTTAAAGAGAGGAAGGGAATATGTTAATTATATCAAGCAAAGTTATGTGCACATGGATTGTAAGTGCATATAGTTGGAGGCACTGAGTGGATCGTTGTTAAGCCCATATAGGGAGACACTAACTTAAAAGAGGAGTGGGTGCCGGAGAGAGATATTTCATTTTGAGTAAATGTATTCCCAGTTAAGACTGGCTTTGGTTTCTTTCTTCAACTGGCTGTCAGGGATCTTAACACTAAATATTGGGTTGCAATTGGTACGTGAACAATTTGAAATCTGCCTTTTCCTAAACATGCTGTTTTTATATATGGCATTTGTTTTTCAATTCCTGACACCGTGAAAGTAATTAAATATGAAAGAACCTTCATTATGTTGGAAGTGTATAATTACTCTCCTAAATAGCAGCTGTAATATTTCACGTGCATTTTATTCAGCATTGCATTTCATTGCGCAGCTTAATACTCAAGATGGAAGATAAATACTCAGTTGTTAGATGAGTTCACCAACAGCACAGTATCTAAACAGGAAAGATGCTGTACTTTTAGAAATAACCAAACTCTTAAGTATCAAATGAGTCTGGTGACTGGAGCAAGGTTACCTATTTCTTTAATGAAAGAGATGGGAATTTATGTCAAACTTTAATTTAGTTTTCACGTGTATCTTGGTGAGAAACCTATTCCAATTGCAGTCCTAGATATGGCCAAATCATTTGAGGCTGACCTGAGGCATAAGGTTAAAAGTATGACAAAAATAACTAAATCAGTATTTTGGTCTGTGTTCGATGGTTTATTGGCACTCTTGTCAGTCACTGTTCATTTGAGCCAAGCACTGATTCTGTAGTTGCCAAGAGCTTTGCTTTTGAAGATAGTTGTGAATCAAGGGCTTAATGCAAATCAACCCATCAACACCTTTTTCAAAGTTCACTGCCTTACCACTGATTCACAGTAATGACATTTGCAAGATGCATCCCAGCATCTTACCAAGATTCCCTTAATAGAACATTGCAAACCCACAATTTGCAAATTCCTCAGACCTGCATGCCACCTGACTTGGGACTGTATCATTGTTCCTTTGCTGCCATTGGATTGTGATCCTGGGACATTTGTCTCTTCTCCCCCCCCCCCCCCCCCGACACTCTCCCTCCTTGCAAAATGGTGGGCAGTGCTTTGTTGCTGCCTTCAGGAGCAATTGAGAATGGTCAATAAATGACAATGCTTCCTATTACCCTTTGAATGAATTTTTTTTAAAAAATGTTGTTCTCATGATCACACAGCATTGCTGTTTTGATGTGAAGGGCACTGCTTGTCACTGGCCACCTGGGTGTTTTCCTATCTTCCTGGTGGTGGAAATTGAATAATGGTTCGTGCACTTTGTGTGTCTCTCACTGTGTCTCACACCCACACACACACCATGGGTGCTGGGGAAAAAAAAAAGCACTAGCGCAGTTAGGCGGTAGTGTGGGGGTAAGAGAAAAAAAAGAAAAATAAAAAAAATAAAAAAAAAAGAAAAAATGTTGGTTTCAACTTGATTACTTATTTGAATAGCTATCAAGTCCAACTGCTGTGTGTTGACAAGTTGCTCAAAATATTTGTTTTTACAGTGGAAAAGAAACAGCCAACTGGAAAGGAAAACTCTCAGATGCCACCTGCCAGGTGAGAGGGAAAATAAAGAATAATCTAAACGTCTCTTTTTCGTTCTGTGACAAGGTGCTGGTGTTGGACTGGGGTGGACAAAGTTTAAAAATCACAACACCAGGTTATAGTCCAAAAGGTTTATTTGGAAGTCCTCTCTTTTGAAGTGCTGCTCCTTCGTCAGGTAGCTAGTGGGGCAGGATCGTAAGACAGAGAATTTATAACACAAGATCATAGTATCATGCAACTGATAAGATATATTGTACAAACCTAGATTACTGTTATAAATTCTGTACCTTATGATCCTGCCCCACTAGCTACCTGACAAAGAAGCAGCGCTCTGAAAGCTAGTACTTCCAAATAAACCTGTTGGACTATAACCTGGTGTTGTGATTCTTTAATTTTTATGGTCCTCTCCTTCTATGAATTTGATGTCTTATCCTCAACTGTCTTTACTCCTATTCTTTTCCCCCTCCACTCTTTCTTTTCCCTCGTAGCCAGTTCATGTTTCATGTGGGATTTCTTTTTCCTCTGTATGCCTGTGATTTGTCTGTCACCTGACTTTTTCTCTTCGCGCTCTTGCATTCTTTGACTCTGTGTCTCTTTTTTGCCTTAATTTTATCTGAAGGTGTCTCTCATTTTGGTTTGTACTTTTCTCTTTCCTCTCCCCTTTTATTCACTGTCTTTCTCTCTCATTCCTTTATACTTTTGTTGCATTCCCCTGCTTCATTGTTTTTCCCTTGATGTTTTTTTCCCTGTTAACTGATTTGTTTACTTCGTTCCTATCTGCATTTTCATCATCTTGCCCAAAATATTGACGAGAAGTCCAATTGTATTTTTAACAGCATGAGTACTATGTAGAACAGTACAGCACATCAATAGGCCCTTCAGCCCACTATGTCTGTGCTGACCATGATGCCATTCTAAACTAAGCCCATCTGCCTGAACATAGTCAGTATCCGTCTGTTCCCTGTCTGTTCATGTTGCTTCATAATGCTCCTTAAATTGTTACTGCATCTATTTATACTGCCTTGTCTGGCAAGCATTCCTCTGGTTTTAAAAAAGAAACTTGCCTTAAGCATCCCTTTTAAGCTTTCACCTCTCACCTTACACCAATGCCCCTCATATTTGACATTTCCATCCTGGAAAAAAGACTCCCAATATCTACCCTATCTGTGCTCCTCATAATTTTAGATATTTCTTATCAGATCACCTGTCAGCTTCTGACACTCTAGTGACAAAATCGCGTTTGTCCAACCCCTTTTTTTTAACATGGCTAATATATTCCAGTCGAAGCAACAATCCTGGTAAACCTCATATGTACCCTCTCCAAAGTCTTCGCATACTTCCAATGGTGTGACAACCAAAACTGCACACAATACTCTAAATGTTTTTCAGTGTTTATATTCAATGCCCTGACGGATGAAAACAAACATGCTATATGCTGCCTTTACCATCTTATCCAATTGTGTTGCCACTGTCAGGGAACTGTAGATTAACATCCGAAGATCCTTCGGGTATGCCAATGATCCTAAGGGTTCTGCCATTAACTATATACTTTCCTCTTGCATATGTTGTCCCAAAATATGTCATCTTACACTTGTCCAGATTAAACTCCATGTGCCATTTATCTACCCAATATTCCGACTGATTTATACCTTGCTGCATCTTTTGACAATTTTACTCGCTGTCCGCAACTCCCAATGATTTTTGTCATCTGCAGACTTGCAAATCAGTCCACTTAGATTTGCATCCAAATCATTCATTTATCTTACTAACAACAGAGGTCCCATCACTGATCCTTGCAGAATGCAACTGGTCACAGATCTCCAGTCAGAAAAGTGCCCCTCCATAGCTGCCCAGTGTTTTCGGTGGCTAAGCCAATTTTGTATCAAACTTGCCAACTCACCATGGACCCTATGTGAGTTAATCCTCTGGTCCAACCTACCATGAGGAATCTTGTCAAATGCTTTTGTAAAGTTCATGTAGACTTACCCTCATCAATAGTCTTACCCTGCCTTACCCTCATCAATAGTCTTCTCCACTTGTTCAAACATCTCAAATTTATAAGACAAGATGTCCCCTGCAAAAAGCCATGCTGACTATCCCTAAAGAGAATACAAAAATCTCAAATTCCTAGAAATCTCCTCCCAAACCTCCATCAGTGGCATGGGAGCGATCTCATCAAACCCTGGCGACTTATCTACCTTCATGTTTTTCAAGGCATCCAAAACCGCCATCACCTTGACAAATGTCAGCATACCCCTCCCTAATCTTAAGTATTCACCAAGGAGAAGGATGAAGTTATGAGAAGTACTCATTAATGACCTCACCATTTCCCCCCCAGCCACCATGCGTAAGTTCTCTCCTTTTGGCCTTGTGAGGACCTACCCTTTCTCTTGCTATCCTCTTGCTTCTCATATCTATAATGATTGCCTTGGGATTCCCCTTAATTGTACTTGCCAAGGACATTTCATGACTCCTTTTAGCCTTCCTTAGTCCTTGCTTTTATATTCCTCAAGGGCCTTGATTTTTTAACATATGATAGGCACCCAAGGATTGACTGAATGTTATCTGGGAAGTAGAAGTGCTTGAGGCAGAGATGAGAAGTGATAAAGGGAAGAATTTTTTTGGGAGTGGGGTAAAGGCTCCCTCACAGCATCTTCAGTAGAATGGTGTAAAAGGGCAGAAATAATGGAACTTGTCAGAAAGGTATGTTGATAATCAAAGGAAAATCTAGTTGTGTGTGTCTGTGTAGATTGAGAAACTTGATCAGCAGAAGTGACCTAAATAAGGAGAGTTCATTGGATGTTTATGGAATTGATTTACAAACCATTTACTGGGCGGCACGGTGGCAGTGGTTAGCACTGCTGCTTCACAGCGCCAGAGACCTGGGTTCAATTCCCGCCTCAGGCGACTGACTGTGTGGAGTTTGCACATTCTCCCCGTGTCTGCGTGGGTTTCCTCCGGGTGCTCCGGTTTCCTCCCACGGTCCAAAGATGTGCAGGTCAGGTGAATTGGCCATGCTAAATTGTCCGTAGTGTTAGGTAAGGGGTAAATGTAGGGGTCTGGGTGGGTTGCGCTTCGGCGGGTCGGTGTGGACTTGTTGGGCCGAAGGGCCTGTTTCCACACTGTAAAGTAATCTAATCTAATCTAAAATTTTAGGAGAGCAGACGGCACTAGACCTGGTATTTGTGCAATGCGATTAGCCTAATTAATGACCTGCTAGTGAAGCCACTCCTACGTCACAGTGATCAGAATATGATTGAATTTTGCATTAAGTTTGGAGGAGTTAGGTTCAAGATTACAGTTTAAACTTGAATAAGGGCAATGATGAGGGCATGAAAGCAGAACTAACTAAAATAAAATGGGCAAACTGGATTAAGGGATTGGACAGGGGAGATAATGTGGCAGACATAAAAGGGGATACTTCAGAATAGCCAAGATAAGTTCCAACAAGTGATAAACGTCCAAGGAGGTGTTCATTGTGACTTTAAAATATAGTTAAAGTTCTCTCCTGGATCCTATTTAATTGAGTCTGAGGATTTATTGGTACATAAGGAGAAGACAGACTAATGGGTATTTTGTTCTGCTCATCACTGTAGAGGATATAAGTAGCATAGAATCAGCTTTGAATCGAGAAAATGAAAGGATAGCGGAACCAGCATAAGAATCTTCAGGGAAGTGGTACTCAACAAATTGTTGGGAGCTGTATTGACAAATTCCCTGTCCTGATGACCTTCATCCTAGAGTCTTAAATGGCTAGTGAGAGGGATGTTTCCTTGGTTCTAGTTTTCCAAAATCCTTTGATTTGGGTACAGTTCCATTTGATCAGGCAGCAAATGTTTGTTTAAAGGGTGGAGATAGAATTAACATCTGTCAGGGAAAATGTTAAAAAGCTGTTATTAATATTGTTATACCAGGGCACTTAAAAATAAAAGGCAGAATCAGCATGGTTTTGTGAAAGGGAGATGCTGCCAGACCTGTTGGGTTTCTCCTGTATTTTCTGAGCTTGCTAGAGATATGGACAGGTTAAGGGAGTGGGAAACCAGCTAAGAGATGGAGTATAATATGGGTGAGAATGAGGTTATTGAATTTGAACATCTAAATTCACAAGTTTATACATATTATAAATTTTTTTTTTTAATTGTTATGACCACAGAGACTTTGTGCTCTTACAATCTATAGTTGGTATGTAGAAGACCAAGCACTAAAAAGACGAATGGCATGTTGGCTTTAATTGCAGTGGGATTGAAGTGGAGCAATAAAGATTTTTTTTTTAACACTCTTTCCAGGACAATGGTAAGACCAAACCTGGAGTGCTTTGGTACTCATATTTAAGGAATGATGTACTAGATTAGTGCCTGAGATGAGGGGATTGTCCAGTGATGTACTGAGTAAAATATCCTAATTTAAAGAATGAGGTGTTTGCATTGAAAAGAGATGACCATTTCAGACCGAGAAGAAAAACATCTAAACTTCAAGGAAATGTGAATCTTTAGAACCATCCATTATTTTAATATATTTGAAGTTGGGATAGGCATGTATTTGTACACTCGAATATTTGGGAGTGGTCAGCTAAGTAAAATTGAAGCCCTAGGTTAGTCATGATTGCATTGAATATGTTGTTTTTATTTTATAGCTTTGTTCCAGTTCAGGTGAAAACCGAGCCATCTGATGACAACCAACCCAGTAAGTGCCACCACTTCAAATTCTCAATGCCATAGGCTTTTTGTTGGAAAATAAACAAGTTAGTGTGGTATCGGTATCCATTGAAAGTTTCTGCATTGTATTTTTAATGCTAATTTGTGTCCTTATTACTTTCTTCCGAATTTACAAAATATGATCACTTCTCATGCTGTTGTAGAGGTTCAGTGAGTAGCTCTCCTGCTTCTTGAGCAGGATAACCCTGGATTCAAGACCTATTCTAGGGATTACATTGGCTGCAAAAGAGCCCAGGTGTTGGCAAAGACAGCCATGTTGTTATTGCTGATCCACAACCAAGATAAACGAAAAAAGGGGGGGCTGTGGTGAAAGCTGAAAGTGGAGGATAGTGATTACTCCTAGCCTTCGCAATCATCAAAGTAAAAGAATTTGATATTTGACTCCGCTTAGTAGGATTGCAAGTCTGGTTCAGATGCTCATTTTAATTGTTCTTATAAAATTCTCTAATTCCAGGGTTTTCCAGTCCAGTGCATCCTCAATTGTATTCCTTCAATATTTGCATTTTCTTTAATACTGTATTTCTTTAATATTATAATTTTTAAAACACTATTGCAGCCTTTGTTAATACCCTGGTTAAAATATTGGATGCAACTTGCCTTTTATAAATCAGTGCCTACACTGGAGAAATCTCAGTTATGAGCAAGAGGATAAATTTTCCACTGACAAAGATTCAAAAAATCTGAGTTGCTCAAGGTTGAGGTTTATGGTAATATTATGAGTATAAACTAAAGACCCAATATCCATGGAATGAATGGAGAGGATGGACTTTTTTTTTGACGAGTAGCATTTTAGGGCATGGCCTGTCTTAATAGAAACTGGTTTAACCATATGGCATAATAACTTTTAAAAGGAAAGGTGGGGGGGGGGAGGAACAGAGTAAGGCAAGAGTGAGAGACTCTATGGGAAGCTATTTCAAAGAAGCAGTGATTGTCCCTGTTCTGCAGTGAGTTGATAACCATCTATCTCAAGTTACAACCATGGTGAGGTATGCTTAAAATAGGCACTAAACTCATTTAAATATTTAATTGACCAACCATTGAAGTAGTTTAGATTGGTGTACTTTAAATCCTTAAAATTGACTTCTCGGCTACTTAGTGTTGTGAGCTAAATGCATTAATAAATGTAACATTAGCTGATTGTGTATATTTAATATGTTCCATTTCAAATGAGGCAAAAAAGGCTCTATTGAAGAGGTGCTCTGTTATGCTTTTCTATTACACTTTTATATGTCATTTATCAGCCTTGAGTTTACATTGAAAGCTCTGACAATAAGCATTTTTATGAGACCGATACCACAGAACTGTGGGAAGCTAGGGAAGTGATTGCTGGGCTCATTGTTGAGATATTTGTATCATAGTTTGTGCGAAGATTTGTAGCTCGGGTGCTCGTCGTTGTGGTTCTGTTCGCCGAGCTGGAAGTTTTTGTTGCAAACGTTTCGTCCCCTGGCTAGGCGACATCATCAGTGCTTAGGAGCCTCCTGCGATGTGCTTCTTTGATGTTTCCTCCGGTGTTTATAGAGGTCTGTCCCTGCCGCTTCCAGTTGTCAGTTTCAGCTGTCCGCTGTAGTGGTTGGTATATTGGGTCCAGGTCGATGTGTTTGTTGATGGAGTTTGTGGATGAATGCCATGCCTCTAGGAATTCCCTGGCTGTTCTCTGTCTGGCTTGCCCTATGATAGTAATGTTGTCCCAGTCGAATTAATGTTGCTTGTTATCTGCGTGTGTGGCTACTAAGGATAGCTGGTCGTGTCGTTTCATGGCTAGTTGATGTTCATGTATGCGGATTGTTAGCTGTCTTCCTGTTTGTCCTATATAGTGTTTAGTGCAGTCCTTGCATGGTATTTTGTATTTGTATCATCATTAGTCACAGGTGAGGTGCCGGAAGACTGGAAGTTGACTTAGCATGGTGCCGATATTTAAGAAATGTAGTAAGGAAAAGCCAGGGAACTATAGACGAGTAAGCTGGACATTGGTGATGTGCAAGTTGTTGGATGCAATCCTGAGGGATGGGATTTACATTGTTGTGGTTCTGTTCGCTGAGCTGGGAATTTGTGTTGCAGACGTTTCGTCTCCTGTCTAGGTGACATCCTCAGTGCTTGGGAGCCTCCTGTGAAGCGCTTCTGTGATCTTTCCTCCGGCATTTGTAGTGGTTTGAATTTGCCGCTTCCGGTTGTCAGTTCCAGCTGTCCGTTGCAGTGGCCGGTATATTGAGGCCAAGTCGATGTGCTTATTGATTTGAATCTGTGGATGAGTGCCATGCCTCTAGGAGGAATTCCCTGGCTGTTCTCTGTTTGGCTTGTCCTATAATAGTAGTGTACCAGTCGAATTCATGTTGCTTGTCATCTGCGTGTGTGGCTACTAAGGATAGCTGGTCGTGGCGTTTCGTGGCTAGTTGGTGTTCATGGATGTGATCGTTAGCTGTCTTCCTGTTTGTCCTATGTACTGTTTTGTGCAGTCCTTGCATGGGATTTTATGAAATATATGAACAAATCAACAGCACACGTGGGCTCACCCATCTCTGGACTCCTAGCAGAAGCGGTAATGCAAAGATTAGAACAAACAGTCTTACTGCAAATTCAACCCAAACTCTGGGTCAGATATATTGATGACACCATTGTAATCATTAAAAACACAGAAATGGAGAACAAACACAGATCATCAATGCCACACTCGCAGGAATCCGATTCACTAGAGAGGAAGAAAAGGACACCAACTCCCATTACTAGACGTGATGGTACAGAGAACACCTAACGGAGAATTCACCACAAAGGTATACAGGAAAACCACACACACACAGACCAAGTCCTGAACTATGAAAGCAACCACCCCAACACACACAAACGAAGTTGCATCAAGACACTTCAAAAGGGCCACAACACACTGCAGCACACCAGAACTGCAAAAAGAGGGAGGAGAACAACATACAATGTATTCACCAAAAACGGATACCCCCGCAATTTCATCAACAGATGCCTAAGGGAAAGACAACGGAACGAGGACATGCCACAACCCAAAGGTCTAGCCACACTACCGTACATCAAGAGCATTTCCGAACTGACAGCCAGACTACTGCGACCACTAGGACTCATAACAGCACACAAACCAACAGCCACTCTCGGACAACACCAGGACAAAGGACCTGATACCCACCATGAGCAAAACCAATGTAGTGTACAAAATCCCATGCAAGGACTGCACAAAACACTACATAGGACAAACAGGAAGACAGCTAACGATCCGCATCCATGAACACTAGCCACGAAACGACACGACCAACTATCCTTAGTAGCCAGGCACACAGATGACAAGCAACATGAATTCGACTGGGACAACACTATTATTATAGGACAAGCCAAACAGAGAACAGCCAGGGAATTCCTAGAGGCATGGCACTCATCCACAGATTCAATCAATAAGCACATCGACCTGGCCCCAATATACCGGCCACTGCAACGGACAGCTGGAACTGACAACCGGAAGCGGCAGATTCAAACCACTACAAATGCCGGAGGAAAGATCACAGAAGTGCTTCACAGAAGGCTCCCAAGCACTGAGGATGTCACCTAGACAGGGGACGAAACGTCTGCAACACAAATTCCCAGCTCGGCGAACAGAACCACAACAACGAGCACCCGAGCTACAAATCTTCTCTCAGACTTTGAATAGGATTTACATGTAATTGGGTAGGCAGTGACTGTTTGGGAATAGTCCACATGGCTTTGTGATTGAGAAATCATGTCTCACTAACTATTCAGTTTTTCAAAGAAGTAACGATGAGGATTGATGAGGGCAGAGCAGTAAATGTGGTCTATGTGGACTTCAGTAAGGCGTTTGACAAGCTTCTGTTATGGTAGACTGGTTAGCAAGGTTAGATCTTGTGGGATACCGGAAGAACTAGCCATTTGGATACAGAAACTGGCTTGAAGGTAGAAGACAGTGAGATGGTGGAGTGTTGTTTTTCAGACTGGAGGCCTGTGACCAGTGGTGTGCCACAAGGATCGGTGCTGGGTCCGCTCCTTTTTAGCATTTATATAAATGATTTGAGCTATAGGGGAGAGACTGAATAGGCTGGCACTGTTTTCCCTGGGGTGTCTGAGGCTGAGGGGTGGTTTTACACAGGTTTATAAAATCATGAGGGGTATGGATAGGGTAAATACCCAAGGTCTCTTCCCTGAGTTGGGGGAGTCCAGAACAAAAGGCATAAGTTTAGGGTGAGGGGGGAAAGATTTAAAAGGGACCTAAGGAACAACTTGTTCATGCAAAAGGTTGTGCATGTATTGAATGAGCTGCCAGAGGAAGTGGTGGTGACTGGTACAGTTGCAACATTTAAAAGGCACCTGGATGGATATCTGAATAGGAAGGGCTTCAAGGGAAACTGAGAAAGTGAGGACTGCAGATGCTGGAGATCAGCTGAAAAGTGTGCTGGAATAGTACAGCAGGTCAGACAGCATGTGAGGAGCAGGAGAGTTGACGTTTCGAGCATGAGCTCTTCATCAGGAATGCTGATGAAGAGCCCATGCTCGAAACGTCGACTCTCCTCCTCAAATGCTGCCTGATCTGTGCTTTTCCAGCAAAACACTTCGTGACTTTGAGGGATACGGGCCAAGTGCTGGCAAATGGACCTAGATTAATTTAAGATATCTGGTCAGCTTGGACGAGTTGGACTGAAGGGTCTGTTTCCATGCTGTACATCTCAATGACTCCTGTAAAGTACAGGTAATTCTATAATGCAAGACTTGCATTCCTGTGCAACAATGTGTTATAAAAATTGCACAGTAGAAATAATGGAGTCTATGGGAAAAACAAAGTTTTACTCTTTCACCCTTAACCATCATTAAAAATTGAAACAAAAATAGTAGTTAACCGAATAAAAATGATAGCACAACCCAAATTTTAAAATCCTATTTCAATGACCTACAACAGTAAATTTAACACTTTTTTTAAGGAGTTTGAGTCTGCTGAATTACTGTACAGAGCTGAGGGTCATCGTCACCATTAGTTTCAAAACAACAGGACCTAAAATTAGTACAGCACTGTATCTTTCACAATACTTTTCAGAAAACATGCAAGTCGACTGACCCACGTGATGATGACAGCCCATGCCGGGGATGGAAATATGCAATAAACAATAATACTTCGATTTATTTTTAAAAAAAAAGTTAGCAATTCACAAACTGCATTACAGTCAAATTGCATTTACGAATCGCACATTATAGGAGAACTGTCTGTGGTTAGTAAATGGTCCCAGGATTGCTGCTTTTCGTTGTTGTTCTCCGTGTAAAATTGAGCGTCAGTTGACTTGTTAGTGCGAGAAATGTTACACTCGGCTGTGGCTAAGTAGTATATTGGCATTCATGATAACAACCATATGTGAATAATGGACACTTGGATGAGTGAAGAAGAGTTCCTGGTGACTGCATTAGAGATGCTGTCCCTGCTGAAGGGGTGGAATGAGAGAGAAACTAATTCCTTTTTTCCTGGAATTTTTTTTATAAAATTGGATTTGTTATATAAAATTTTCCTATCTCCAATTATTTAAGGCACATCCGTTGAGCCAGTTGCAATCAAAGCAGAGCCAGAAGATCCAGATTATTATCGATACAGTGTTCAAGGTAATATGGAGATCTAGTTTACAATGCTCTCTTTTGGCATATGTAACTAACTATATGCTTCGTCTGATTTTTGTGAAATCATTTTGTTTATCTGTGCCTACCTGGTATTAAAAGTATTGGATTCTTGATGTTTTTGCATGCCACGTAATAAAGCATTGTTTCAATTGATCTGAATTGGTTTATTGCAACACCCGACTGATTCTATCAACTGAACACCTTTTTGAATGTACAACACTGTCAGGCAAGAAGGTGCTCATGAACTGAGCAGAGCAAGTATGCAGAAAAGAAGCATAGGTAAAGAAAGTGTGAAAATGAAAAAAGGCAGACCAAGTTATCTTAACTGAGTACAGTATAATAGAAGTGAAATGAGACTAACATCGGGATGGGTAGCAGATGGAAGAATAGATAATTACAGGTGGTGAGGCAGTGCCTTGGAGAGTACAGAATTACAGTGGAAATGGTAAAATATATGAAGTGAGAATAGCAGCTAATATTTAAAAAAAAAAACAAGTTCTCTAGGCATATAAATATTAAAATGTGTGTAAAAGGAGGAGTGGGAATAAATTGGAGATTTGTGCTTGGAGACATTGGCATGGCTGAGATATTAATTGAATACTTTGCATTCATCTTTACAATGGAAGAAACTGTACAGACCATAGTGTAACTGGAGAAAATGTAAACACTTGAAGGCTTTAAAGTTGTTAGTGATATCAGAGACTGTACCTAAAGTTGATTTTTTTAAAAAAACACAGGAATGAATGAATTGCATCCAAGTGTACAAGTGTATAGAGGGAGGAAAAAACATTTATAAACAGTTTATGAAGGGTTAGTGTTAGAAGCTTTATTCCTTTTTTAAATTTAATTCATGGGATGAGGACATTGCTGGTTAATTCAGCATTTATTGCCTATCCCTAATTTTTCAGAGGGCAATCACATTGCTGTGGGTCTGCAGTCACGTAGCCCAGACCAGGCAGTTTCCTTCCCTAAAGGATATTAGTGGACCTGATGGGTTTTTATGACAATCAATAATGGATTCATAGTCCTCATTAGATCTGAATTCCACCATCTGATGTGGCAGGATTCGAACCTGGGTCCTAGAATGTTATCTGGGTCTCTGGATTAATAGTCCAGTGATAATACCACTAGGCCTCTCCTCTCCTCCTCTTCTCTTGATTTATAAATTAGTGATCCATACTCTGATGTACAATCCACAATTTCAAAATATGCAGGTGAAACAAAGTTTGAATTATGAACTGAAGGATAGTGCAGAACTTCAAAAGGATGTTGTGAATTTGGTGGATTGGTTGGATTGATGTCAGATGGAATATAATGCAGGGAAGTGTGAACTGATTAATTTTGGTATGAAGGCTGGGTGGAGAAGGGAACTCCTAAGAGCGTTTGGGATGCCTAGTTGAGTGTCTTGGACACAGTAGCCTGGTATTTGGGAGGAGGGGTGGAACTTATTTTTGATTTTTCTTTTCTTGTGTGTTGGGGAGATATTTCCCAGACTGGTGCACATATTATCCTCGAGTTGGTTCTGTTTGTCGTTCCAGAAAATTGAGAGAGTTGAGGGAAATAAATGCTTAATTGTCAGTCCATCGTCAGTATGGAATAAGGTTAATTCACTGTTTCGTATCTCTTTTCACATTTATACAAATTTATAAATGCATGCTGTAAACATTTGTTTTTCAAACAATTGCATGTTTTTATAACCAGGACCTAGTGCAACTACTTCAGAAGCTAGTGATACTGAGGCAGCTCCCCAGTCAAAGTCTTACCAAGGTAATTATTTTTCTGAATTATATTGACATGTATTCTACGAAGACCATTTGTGATTTTGAAAATGAAAAATGCATAATCCACCAATGAGCTGATTTGATTATATTTGTGGTATTTTGTGCTCGTGCACAAAATTGAGAGATTGCTTTTCCCCCAATTAAGTATTTTACTGTGCTTTCTGTCTGTTAGTATGTTAGCTGACGAGGAGTTGATGGGAATTGCTATTTTATTTGCAATTTGGATAACGTTTAATGTGATCTCCATCTCTAGCTTGATACGGAATGAGAACTTTTCTTTCATCAGCAGAATGTTTTGTTTCTACATTTGACATTTATTTAAGCATTTCATGCTGCTTTAAGTGCATCGCTTCAGTGTGTTTGACAAAACATTATTCCTATTCTTGTTTGTTTATGTTGATCCTCAATGTCTTGGTTATAGAGTTCTCAACCTTATCCTGAAGTCTGCAACCTCTATAGCCCCAGTCACCCCTTCAATCTCATTTGAATGGTTAATCTGTATGACTCTAGCCCTCTTACACATCTCACCTCTTGCCAACTCTGGACATAACGTTTGCTAACTTCGATCCCTCAGTCTTGAATTTTATATCTCATTCCCTCTTGTCCTTAATCTCCTTCCTCATGACTTCTTTAAAATCATCTCTTCAACTTAATTTTTGGTCACCCATTGTAACATCTCCTCTGTTGATATAGCATTCATTTTGTCGTCATCTTCAGCTCCATAATGCCCCTTTCCTGTAGTTTCGCATGTTAAATATTTTTATATAAATGTAAGTTCAACTGGATGTTAAATTGCTTCAAAGTTGTTGTTGAAGAATGGACTAGTGTAGGTGTAGTAGGTTAAGTGAATGCATCCTTTGCCTTTAATGTGTGATTTATACAAAATCTCTAATTTCGAAGCAACAGAAAATCTAACTGGCTCTGAGCATGCTGGGCTGTGTTCACCCTCGTGGATCAGGATATGATGTGAAGGCTTCAAGGACTTTACTGTTGGTGGCCCAGATGAGCAAAATGATGAAATACTTGGATGGAATGAATGGCAATAATGATTGGTTGGTTGATTGATTGATTCTTGTAGACTGTCGAGTTTAGTTGAGGTTTGGAATGGATTGACTGAGCAGTGCATCAGAAATTTTCACCCTTGAAGTCTCTATTCCAATAACTTGAATTGTAAGAAGGGTGAACTGTACCTGGTTTACAGATGCAGAAATAATATCTACTGATTATATGAAACTGTTGAAATTGGTGGATAAGAATGAAAACTAACTTTCATGGACAAGTTGATTCACAAGCAAGACATTGGCAATAAAATCTGCATTTTATTGGAACCTTAAATGATGACATTGTGCAGTAATGTTTACTTATATGAGAAACTTGCCACTGTTGAAGTATTTTGTAATGTGTAGAACTATTTGTCTATTGTGTACTGTTTTAAAGTGTTATGTTCACAATTTCAAGTCAACTGGCAGGGTAGGAATTGAAGTGTGGTAATGAAAGAAAAATGTGCATTTTTATAGTACTTTCCATGACCACAGTGTACCACATTGCTTTATATTGTGCTCTACTTGTAATCTGTAGCCGCTGTTGTCTGTCAATAAACATGACAGCAAGCTCCCACAGACCAGCTTTGTGACAATGAGTAGATCATCTTGTGATAAATATTGGCCAAGATCTTGGAGAGGAGATCCTGCTCTTCATCAAAAATGTTTTAGGGTCTACTATGTTAAACTGGCAAAGCAAGAGGGAGTCTCGGCCATCTCATCAAAAGTTGCAGTCTGACTCTGAAGCACAAACGCAAGTACGACACTAAAGAGTTAGCCTAATCTTCTGTATAAATGTCTGAATGGACTTGATCGTGGGATCTCTGACTCTTGAGGCAAGAATGTTGTGGAGGTGGGTAATTGAATATACTGTGTGGCAGGGGAATCTATGTAGATGAGAATGTGGAATATGAAAAGCAAACTAATTGGCTGTAATGCTATTGAATGGCAAAGCAGGCTCAAGAAGCCAAGTGGTTATTGAATGCTTTTATTTCATATGTTCGTAAGGCTGCTACCATTTGAACTGCAGCTCCCACTTGCAGCAGAGGAGCTAACTGCAAGACTTTGAGATCCTGTCATCCTCATAGGTGTAGAGGAAACCATGTGCAGTGCTTGTCATCTGGCAATTTTTAGAAATTAAGGTTGATTCCATTTTAGAGGAGGGCCAGTTTCCATCAGTTAGTCTGTTATTTGTCTATTTCATTGTTTATTAATCTGCAGCTTTCCTGTGGATACCATGTTGCTGCTCTACTTAACTGGATATTTAGTTTGGCTTTGCCCAAACAAGTTGAATATTACAGAGACTGATGTGTATCTGTTTTCTGTTTGTTCTTTCCCCCCAGTTTTGTCCTTCTGATTGCAATTCAAAACCATGTAGTTGACTTGTAATCTTTTAAGTGACTGACCAGAAACTGTACAAATTCACATTGTTTTAAGTCACAGCCTTGACACTTTTTGTTGTTGTTGTGGTTCTGTTCGCCGAGCTGGGAATTTGTGTTGCAGACATTTCGTCCCCTGTCTAGGTGATATCCTCAGTGCTTGGGAGCCTCCTGTGAAGCGCTTCTGTGATCTTTTCCTCTGGCATTGTAGTAGTTTGAATCCGTCGCTTCCGGTTGTCAATTCCAGCTGTCCGTTGCAGTGGCTGGTATACTGGGTCCAGATCGATGTGCTTATTGATTGAATCTGTGGACGAGATTCACAGATTCAATCAATAAGCACATCGATCTGGACCCAGTATTCCGGCCACTGCAACGGACAGCTGGAATTGACAACCGGAAGCGACGGATTCAAGCCACTACAAATGCCGGAGGAAAGATCACAGAAGCGCTTCACAGGAGGCTCCTAAGCACTGAGGATGTCACCTAGACAGGGGACGAAATGTCTGCAACACAAATTCCCAGCTCGGCAAACAGAACCACAACAACAAGCACCCGAGCTACAAATCTTCTCACAAACTTTGAACTTATTTTTTGTATTTTCTGTTTGATCTCATTAGTGTTGCCATGCTCCTAATTTTTTTAAGTAGCATTTTATTGTCTCAATGCTTACTCCCACTGGGTGGTGCTGTAGTTTCTATAGTAGAATTTGTACTGTTCACTAAACTCTGCTTTGTTTCAACAATAATTGCAAAGAAAACAATCACAAACCGTACTTGACTTGCTGCTAAGGGAAGTGGGAGTGGAGATCGTGGGTTGTAGCAAGTAATATCAAGAAGCAAAAGCTTTAGTTTCTCTTTTCCTTTTTATATATTAACAGGCTGAGGAAATAATGGGGTATCAGGAAATGGTAGATATGCTGAATAATCACACTATCAGTTTTCACAGCAAAGACATTTAGCATTTCAAAAATACTAAAACAAAATTGAGGGATAAAAGGAGGAAAGAAAATAAATACAGTAACTGTCATTGTGGAAAATGTGCTAGGGAAAACAATGGAGTTAAAGACTAATAAGTCCCCTGAAACTGATAGATGTGTCCTCAGAACCATGCAGCTATAGAGATAGTGGAGACTATCCATCGAGTAATCCTTTAGATTTTTGGAAAAATTGCAATAGTTGGAAAACTGCTAATATTAAAAGGAATGGAGAAAAATTACTAACTGTAGGCCAGTTAGCTTGTTTGTTATTGGGAAATTGTTAATGTCTGTTCTAAAGGATCTAATAACAAAGCACTTAGAAATACATAATAGGATCAAGCAGAGTCAGCATGGCATCATGAAGGGCAAATCGTGCCTGGTCAGTGTGCTTAAGTTCTTTTGAGGAGGCACAGCAGGATATATAAAAGGGTAACAGTGGGTGCAATTTATTTGGGTTTTCCGAAGATACTTAAGATACCACATCTTAAGCTACTTAAGAGCCTGTGGTTTTAGATTAGCATGGATAGAAGATGGGCCAACTAATATATGATGGAGAATTGGGATAAGTAGGGCAATTTCAGGATGCAACCTGTAACTAGTGTGCCACAGACCAGTGCTGCGATCGTAGTTATCTTCAATATATTTTAATGACTGGGATCAGGAAAGTGAATGTACAATATCCATCTTTGCGGATGGGAAAGACAAATGCTAAGGCTAATGCAGAGTGCCTTCACAGGAATAAATGCCTTAAATAAGTGGGCAGAAACTTGGCAAATGGAATGTAATGTGGAAAAATGTATGGTACTCTTGGCAGAGTACAATAAGAAGCTGAACATTACTTAAATGGAGAAGGATTGCAGAAAGCTACAGCACTGAAGGATTTAGGATGACTTGTGCACAAATCACAAAAAGCTAGCAGATAAGTTCAGCAGGTAATAAGGAATGGAATTGGAATTTTGGCCTTTATTTGAAAGGGAATGAAGTATAAAAATAAGCATGTTTTGTTAAAACGAAGCAAGTCACTAGTCGGGCCTCAGCTGGAGTACTGTGAATACTGACATTGGAGACAGTTCAGAGAAGTTTGGGATACAGAGGGACTGTCTTAAGAGGAGAAGTTAAATACTTTGGGTGAGTGTTCATTGCCGTAAAGAAGAATGAGAAGTGATCTTATTGAAACATAAAAAATCTCTAGGGACTTGACAGTGCAGATGTGAAACAGTTCTTTTCCATTGTGAGTGTGTCTCAGACCAAAAGGCTTAATCTCTGAATAAGATATTGAATGTTTTAATCTGTTGAGGAATTTCTGCTGAGGGTGGTGAATTAATGCATTTCTTTACCAGAGGACTGTAAAAGGGGAGTTTTGAGTATATTCCAGGCTGAGTACAAATACTTTTAATCAGTAAATTGAGGGTTATGGAGAAAAGGGCAAGAAAGTAGAGTTGAGGCCTGTCAGACTTGATGGACTATGATTTTCTGCTCTTACTACCGAAAGCTGTGCAATAATCTGAGTGGGTGGCACTGCTCCCTCACAGCGCTAGCGAACTGGGTTCGATTCCAGCCTTGACGGACTGACGGACGTTTGCATGTTCTCCCAGTGTCGCAGTGGGTTTCTTTTGACACTCCAAAGGTTGGGTGGATTAGCCATGGGAAATGCAGAGTTACATGAATGGGAGGGGAATGGGGCAGGATTTCTGGGTGAGATGCACTTAGAGGGTCAGTGTAAACTTGCTGGGCCAAATGGCCTGCTTCCACGGTGGGATTGTATTGATTCTGTGACACTCTTTCAAATAAGAACATAAGGATGTCACTGGGGACTACTGGCTACTCAGTTTAACGTTGTTTCTAAAATCTTAGCTGTCACTAATGATTGGGAAAGAAAAAGAGGCACTTGAGATATCTCTCTTTGCGTTTGACTAATTCAATGGAATTTGTTGAAGTAGCAGAAATGGTTGAACAGCATACAATGGTATTTGTATGGATTTACAGTATTTATAAACGGCAGTTTAACAATTTATCCTCGAGAGGCTGGTTATGTTAGCTTAGATTTAAAAAAAAATTAAGTTATGGCACATTATTTATCTCCGAGCAAGACCTGCAAATTATCTTTTGGGTTGCTGCTGACCCATTCAGCTTATTAGGAACATTGGATGAGAGGCATCAGTGCTCTGTTCTTTTCTTACACTATGTAAATGATTCGTGCTTGAAAAGTGCTTCATTGGCTGAAAAAATGCTGAGGTGTCTGGTGGTCATGAAAGGTGCAATTTTATATGCAAGTCCTTCTTTCATACTTCAAGGTTTGCAAATTGAAACCCATGAAAGCAGTAAACTGAGGAACGTGGGAATGAATCAGGATATAAAATGTGAAATGGGCAATCGCATGGCAAATGCTTTATGTTGTCAAATGTTTTACACAGCCCATCAATGCAGGATATGTGAATTAATTGCTTTTAAGAGTGAACATTGTGAACTGACTATGTTGCCTAGTATGGTGACAATGTCTGATAACTAGCTTTCCAGCTCAGCGAGCAAACTTACATCCAGAGGTTTTGCTGTTTAGTAATTCACAACTTTTCAGTTATCAGGATGAATATGAAGCTGTATCTATGTGCAAATTTTTGTGCTCTGATATTACAATTCTACAGGGATTGTTGCAAGAAATAGTGCTATATAAACATTTGCCTTTCATCCCTCCCAAAATTTCTGGTTGCTTGAAATTCTGCCATCTGAAAGGAAGGAAGAAATGACCCCTTCATAGTTGTGGTGCTTCATTGACTTAAATGTTGACTGAAAGGAAATTGATCTTTTTCTGTTCAGTTGGGACATAATGAATGATAGCTTCCATCTAAAACACCCATTTCAATTGCATCCTATATTATGGCATGCAAAGTGATGTTGTACGGTAATTTCAAGTTTCATGTGCCAACAGAAAGTGGGCCCCAGAAAGATGCTGATGTATCAAGTGATGAGACTGAGGAGGAATTTACAGCTGATGGTAAGAATTGGAGTAATTCTGTTTTCCTGTTCTGATAAACCCCCTTAAAATACTATCTTTTGTGTTCACATCAGAGCTGAAACATGATGTTAGTCTTCAAGTTACTGAAGTGTAACTGTTGATTAAAATTGTTCTATGTTGATTGGAGTTTTAAAGAAAAAAAATAGCTGTGAATTGCAAGTCCAAGTTAGAAAGATTTGGGAAACTTGCATTTTTAAAAAATTAGCACCCATCCCCTCTCAATCCCCAATTGCCGACTGTCTTGATTCTGAGGATTCGGGTGTCTTTGACCAGCTCTTATTGCTGATCTTTGCTTGTCCTTGAGTTGGTGGAGGTGAGCTACTTTTGTGAACTATTGCATTCTGGTGTAGCTACACCCAACTCCCAAGAATTTGACCCAGTAACAGTGAAGGACCAGTGGTGTAGCTGCAAGTCAGGATGGTGTTTGGCTTGGAGGGAAACTTGCTGGTGATGCTCCCATTGATCTTTGTCCAAGTTGCAGATTTGGAAAGTGCTGTTGAAGGAACCTTTGTGAGATGTTGCATTGCATCTTGTAAATGCTGCTAATGTGTACTGCTGATGGAGGAGTGAATGTTAAAAGTGTTAAATGTGGTGTTAATTAAGTGAGTTGCTTCTTCTGGATATTGTGTAGCTTCTAGTTGTTTGAATTTAACTATCCAGGGATGTATAGTGTATAAACTATCAACTTCCTTGACTTCTACTTTGTAGGTGGCTGACAGGCTTTGCAAAGTCAGGCAGTGAGTTGCTTGCTGCAGAGTTGCTAGCCTCTGACTTGCTTTTGTAACCACAGTATTTCTGTGGCTGGTATATTTTAGTTTCTGGTTGATGCTAACCCTCCTGTTGATCTGGTGGCTGGAGGTTCAGCAGTGGCAATACAGTTGAATGTAACGACCTGATTGAATTCTCTTGTTGGAAGTGGCCATTGCCTGGCAGTTGTGTCGCTTGAATATTACTTGCCACTTACTAGCCTAATGATGGAGTAGCGAGAAGTTTGTTTCTTTTGACTTGCTGAATTTTGAGTATTTTCTGCTTTTACTTCAGATTTCCAACATTCCTGCAGTGTTCTGCATTTGTAATGGAGCTGCACGATTGTGAGTTTGAGTGTTGCTAGTCTTTGAGGCAGAAGGACTTAATTATTCAATCTAATTGTTTACAATTTACTGAGCAACTTCTCAGTGGTGTTAAGAGTTAGCCTTATTAAGTGCGGTACGATATTGTATTTTTGCAATATCCAGAAGTTGTGGTACTATAATTGAATTTGCTGTCATGAATTTAGAACTCTTGTGTGGTTACTACCATAATCGCTCATGTACTTTATCCTGTCTATTAAGATTTTTAAAATGTTAGAATTGACTGAAATGAACAAAATTTGAATAACACCTATATTCAGCACATGCTCCATGTAGTGCCTTCAAATATTCCTTCATAACACGTGGACTGAATCAAGTTGGCTGAAGGCTGATATCTGTGATGCTGGAGACCTGATGAGGAGACTGAGATCAATCATCACCTCAGCACTGCTGGCTGAAGAATGTTTAAATTATTTGGACCAGATGTGCAAGAGACTGGCTTTACATTGTGCTACAATTCACATTTAATGGCACTTGTTTTTGATTGGATCTTGATGCGACCAGTTGAAGAAAGGTGAATCGGCTTCCCTCTATTCAACCTCACCAGTTAGCCTCACAGGTTTTATTTTAATGCAAGGCTATTCATCTCTCCAATTAAAATATAATTGGTTTTTGCCAGAGACAATAAGGAACCAATTACAAGATTTTCTTGACTGACCATGGTATTCTATTGTCTGCCAACCTGAAGAAAAATAATAAGATTTAATGTTAAATGTAGTCGCGAGGACAAAAAGTTACAAAGGATTAGTGGGTCACAATGTTAAGAATAACTTACCCAGTTACTAAGATGGCCAATGAAATATCTTTATTTATTATTGACTTTTTAAATAAAATATCTTGACCAGGTTTCTTTCAATACCTACAATTTTGGGAGTAAACCAATAACTGATTAACATAGTTGATAATGTGAAAGTGTAAATGTTTATCCCTTTAAATAAACCAGAGTGGGTGTGTGCATGTGCGCGCGCACACACTCTTTAAGAAAAGAGGGGGGAAAAAAATGATTTCTCTGCACAGGTTCACTTTTTTAAAAAAAAACCTTCTGGCCCTTAGGGTAAATCTTGAAAGCAAAACAGACATGGTGTGCAATCTTCCGAGACTCTGATCTGGCACGTGATCAACCGTGCATGGTTGTCTTTGGAGTCTTGGTGTATGTAATTTGTTCAGGAAATATATTGAGAAGCTCCTGCAGTTGCTTTTTCAGAAGGGCAGAGATTTCACCCTGAACTTGAGAGCATTTTCAGAAAATAGGAGAGAAACTTTTGATCCCTTGGAGAGATTTTGTTCCCCCAAATAATTCCAGTATTCGCTGTCCAGTCACTGTTCGAATAACTCTGGCAGGGATCTACAGCAGCATGCACCATTATCACCAGTCATGTGATGCCTAGGAAGCCTTGTTAAAGATCTGTAGTGTTCACTGACATTTCAGTACAGTACTGAGGGTGTATTTCACTGATGAGATGTTATGATGAGATATTAAGCAGAGGTCCTATTCATTCTATAAATGAATATAAAGGATTCCATGAAGTACTTTGCCAGTTTCATGGCTCTCCTTTATTCCTCAACCAATATTGCTAAAAATGTTTATGGCATCAATTGTCTTAGCACACAGGTCTCAAAGCGCAAATTGTATACCACTAAATACCTTTCAGCATTTTGAATAGACTTTCCCTCAGTGATGGCCTGTTTCATACCTCAGTCACCACCAACTCTCTCAAGCCCTTCTCAAAGTGACTTTCTATGCCAAATGCAGGGCATGTAACATTTGAAGTTTACCTCCTCTCTCCAATATGTGTATGTCCCCAAGAGGTTCTTGAATTATGTTAACTAATGTCAGTCTACACCACTGTTTGCTGTTCAGTGTTGTCTCCACTATGTTGGGGAGCCCAAACACCGATTGGGTGTTTGCAGCATACTTCATGTTTGTCCACAAAGGTGACCCAAGCTTAAGGTGGCCTGTTGTTTTAATTCTATTTTAATTTTCTGTCTCACTGACATTTCTATCCTTGGCCTACTGCACTGTTGAAACTCAACATAAACTTCAGGAGCAATATCCTACCTTCCAGCTAGTCACACTTTCAGGCCTTCTCAACTCAGTCTTTAGAGGTTGACAATTTCACAATGTAAACTCCTGTCCCCATTTTGTTTCTTTTGCTTGTTCAGTTTTTTGCCTTCAGTTTGCAGCGCACCAGTTCCAGGTACATCATTTATTTCTTTTGCCCCGCCTCCTTTTGGCTTTGGAGGATGTACTTTTCTGTCAATTTCTTTTGTCTTCCACTCTTCCATAAGTGCTTCCTTTGTCCTTGCTCAAAATTATTATGTTTAATAATTCCTAGTTATTAATTTCTTTTATTAATTGAAACAAAATGTTTGTAAATGTAAAACCATTTTAAGGTTTGACGTATCCCTAAATGATAAATATTCTGTACTTGCATTTCTTAGATTCGACACAGCAGGAATATTCCGAAACTAGCGAAGACCCAGAAGTTGAAGTAACTATAGAAGGTAGGAATTAAATTTTCAGATGTTCTAACTTTAATATGAATATAGTACTGTAGGGCAACATGGTGGCTTATTAGTTAGCACTGCTGCCTCACAGCACCAGAGACCTGGGTTTGATTCCACCCTTGATGACTGTCTGGGTGGAGTTTGCATGTTCTACCTCTGTGTGGATTTTGTCCTGGTGCTTCGTTTCCTCCCACAGTCTAAAGATGTGCAGGTTAGATGGTTTGACCATGCCAAATTGTCCATTATGTTTAGGATGTGCAGGTTAGGTAGGTTAGCCATGGGAAATGCCGCATTATGAGGATTGGGGGTGTTTGGATGGGGTGCTCTGAGGGTTGGTGTGGACTTAAAGGGCAGAATGACCTGCTTCCACACTATGGATTCTGTGTCTTTTTTGTTTACTGCTCAGTTTAGAATTCATTTTTGGTTTTTATATTTGAATCTAAAATGCTTGTATTATATTATCAGCAAAAACTACAATTGTGTAGCTACAGATCTACAAACAAACCTATTGGAATTCTTCAAGGATGTACGTAGTCGAGTTTATTGGGAGAGCTAGTGGATGTGGTTATTTAACTTTCAGAAAGCTTTCAGCATAACAGACGAATGTGTAAAATTAAAGTCCATGTGAATGGGGGTAGTCTATTGAGATAGAAAATTGGCTCGTAGAGAGGAAACAGTAAGATTTAAAGGATCTTTTTCGGAATGGCATGCAGCGACTAGTAGGATACGCGCAGGGATCAGTATTAGGACTCCAGATATTCAGAATACAAGTTAATGACTTAGATGAGACTGAATGTAAAATTCCAAATTTGCAGATGACATTAAGCTTGGTGGAAATGTGAGCCTTGAGGAAGATTCAAATGTTTGTGAGATTTTGGACAGGTTGAGTAAGTGGGCAAATGCATGGCAGATGCTGTACAATGCAGATGAATGTGAGGTTATCCACTTTGGTAGCAAAAATAAGAAGGCAAATCATTATTTCAACTGTTGTAAATTTGAGAGACTAATGTTCAAGGAGACCTGGGTGTCCTCAAGCCAGAGTTGCTTAAGCATGCAGGTGCAGAAGGCAGTGAAGACAAACTGCATATTGCCTTTATAGCAAGAGGATTCGAATGCTGGAACAAGAATGTCTGGCTGCAGTTATACAGGGTATTGGTGAGACTGTGCCTGCAGTAATGTCTGGAGTTTTGGCCTCCTTGTCGGAAGAATTATGTTGTTACTCTGGAGAGAGTGCAGTGAAAGTTGAACAGATTGATTCCTGGGATGGCAGGACTGGCGTATTAGGAGGTATTGAGTTGGTTAGGATTGTATTCACTGGAGTTTAGAAGAATGGGTGAGTCGGTGGTGGGGGGGGGGGGAAATCTCATTGAAACCTATAAAATTATAGGTCTACACAGGTTAGATGCGAGAAGGATGTTCCTGATGGTGGGGGAAGTCCAGAACCAGGGTTCGTAGCTTAAGGACAAGGGGGTAAGCCTTTTTTTAGGATAGAGATGACAAATTTCTTCACCCATAGAGTGGTGAGCCTGTGGAGTTCACTACCAGAAATGTGGTTGAGGCCAAAACAGTGTTTTCAAGAGGAGGTAGGTATAGCTTTTGTGGTTAGAAGAGATCAAGGGATATGGGGTGGAGGGTGGGATTAGGGTATTGAGCTCGCTAAACACCATGACCAGGCATAAGGGATTGAATGGCCTCCTCCTGCTTCAGTCTTTTAATTTTCTTTGTTACAAATGCTTTTATTCTCTAGATTATTTTTATTGCTCTATTTCTGATCTTGTCTTGCTTACATTTACAAAAATATATTGGAGGTATAGTTTTGCTCAATTTAAGATTTGGGGTTATGACATACTTAAGGATTGTTTAGAAAATGATATAGCCAAGAAACTGATGTGTTTCTTAAAAATAAAATAATTTGTCACTCTTCTAATTGAAGAGCTTAATTTCTCCAGTAGTAAAGGGATGCTGAATGTAGAAAGCTGTATGTTTAAGGACAGCAGAGAGCAACTTCCAAACGCTACAGGCAACAGATTGTACCTTTCTTTAATTTTTAACACCAATGACCATTGTTTTGATCTTTTGGAATTGGAACTAAGATGATCTTTAGAATTAAGAAGCCCTTAACCCTGTCTATATTTGTTTCCTCACCCATAGTATCTGTGGAAGAGTGGGGCATGATTATCAGTAGACTCCTGTAGACTTGCGTCATACCAAAGGGAAGGCAGAAGAAGAAAGCAAAATTTAATCTCCATTTCATATAAATTTTTGAAACCAAAACCATGCTTAAACTATATTGCACAAATTAATTGAAATTGTCAATTTTAAGACCAGGTAAATTGTTACATAAGGGATATGGCACAAATGAAATTGAGGTGCAGATCAGGCTTGATCAAAGAATGGCTAAATAGGCTTGAGGACCTGAGTGCATATTTCACCTTGCAGGCGCTTCATTTTAAAAATTCATTCATCGAATCTGGGTGCCTCTGGCTTGTCCAGTATTATTGCCCATTCCTAGTTGCTGATGTTGCCTTGTTCATGTGCTGTAGGTAGGCTGGCAATAACATCAGTAGTGCTGAGTCAAAATTCTGGAACTCACTGAAGGTATTATGGAAGGCAGCAATTATAGTTCCAAGGTGGAAGTGAGTACTGCAGATGCTCGAGATTGGAGTCAAGAGTGTGGTGCTAGAAAAGCACAGCGGGTCAGGCAGCATCCGAAGAGCAGGAAAATCGAAGTTTCGGGCAAAAGCCCTTCATCAGGAATTTAGCTGGAAGCCTCTGGGGGTGGAGAGATAAATGAGAGGGCAGTGGGGCTGGGGAGAAGGATAGCTGAGAGTGCAGTAGGTGCATGGAGGTGGGGATGGGGGGAGAGAGATCATGAGTAAGGTGGGGTAGGGGAAATGAGGGAACTGGTGAAGTCCATATTGGTGCCATGAGGTTGAAGGGTCCTGAGGCAGAACATTTCAACTCCCCCTCCCACTCTGCTGAGGACATGCAGGTCCTGAGCTTCTTCACCTGCTGTGCTTTTCCAGCACCACTCTAATCAATTATATTTCCAAGTCAGGATGATTGGCTTGGAGGGAAGCTTGGTGGTGTACGCATGTATCTGCTGTCCTTGTCCTTCATAATGGTAGCATGGTTTTGGAGCGTGGTAACTTAAGGAATCTTAATGAATTTCTGCAGTGCATCTTGTAGATGGTACACATTGCCATTACTGAGTTATGGTTTGTGGAGAGAGTGGATGTGGTACCAGTCTAGCAGACTGCTTTTTTCCTGGATGGTGTCGAGCTTTCTTGGAGTTGTATGTATCAAGCAAGTGGAGAGTACCCTATCATGGACCTGTGTTGTGTACTGCTGGACAGGGAATTAGGTGGTGAGTTACTTTCTGGAGGATTCCTAGCCTAGATCTGCCTTTGAAGCAATGCAATTATGGCTAGTTCAGATCGGTTTCTGATCATAGCCCCCAGGATGTTGATGGTGAGAGATTCAGTGATGTTAACACTATTGAATGCCAAATGGTGATGGTTAGGTCTCTTGTTGTAGATCTTTGCATGGTGTGAATGTTACTTGCCACTTTTCAGTCCAAGCCTGATGTTGTCCAGGTCTTGCTGCATTTGGTTGTGGATTGCTTCAATATTTGAGGATCAGTGGTGCTGGAAGAGCACAGCAATTCAGGTAGCATCCGAGGACAGGCAAAATCGACGTTTCGGGCAAAAGCCCTTCATCAATATTTGAGGAACTGAGTGGTACTGAACATTGTGCAAGCATCAGCAAACATTCTCACCTCTGACCTTGTGATGGAGGAAGGTCATTTCCCAAGTAATTGAGAATGGTTGAACTCCTGCAAAGGTGTCCTTGCAGTCAGATGACTGACCTTCCAACAGTTACAATCATCATCCTTTCTGCCAGGTCTGACTCGAACCATTGGAGAGTTTTACCTCTGACTCTTATTGACTCCAGTTTGGGAAGGCTCCTTGGTAAAATGCAGCCTAAGTGTCAAGGACAACCACTCTTGTCTCAGCTCTGGAATTCAGTTCAAACATGGACAAAAAGAACGAAGGCTGAAATGAGGTCAGGAGCTGAATTGCCCTGGTGGAACCCAAACTGGGCATTAGTGAGCAGGTTAATGCTGTTAAATAACACTGACGAAAGCTTGCCTAGCTTTATTAGTGATCGAGTATCGACTGAGCGATAATTGGCTGGATTGGATTTGTCCTGTTTTTTTTGTATAAGACATACCTGGGCAATTTTCCATATCGTTGGGTAAGACCATAAGATGCCAGTATTGTTTGGAACTGTATGGGTAGGAGTGTAAACCATTCTGGAGCAAGTTTTCAGTCCTGTTGCTGGAAAGGTGTCAGGGCCCCATAGCCTTTCCATTATCTAATGTCTCCACTGTCTGTTGATATCGCAAAGAATGAATTGAATTGGCTGAAGACCTGTGATGCTGGGGATCTTTGGAAGAAGCTAAGCAATAAACTTGTGGCTGAAGATTATTGGCAGTGCTTCAGCCTAGTCCTTACAGGGCTTCCTGATCATTGAGAAAGAGAACATTTCTTGTATATCTCATCTGTCATGGTGGGATTTGAACTGTGGTCTGCAGAACATTTACCCGAGTCTCTGACTTAATGGTCTAGTGATAATACCAGCAGGCCATTGCCTCTTATGTTTAAATCCTTGATGGGCCATAGGGTCTGCTCTTGTGCTGTACTGTTTTTTGTTCTTTGCTTTTCATTCTTTGAAAAGCTGGGAGTACAGATTTTGTTTCTCTAGTCTCTTCTGGGTATACTTGTCAACCCAGGGATTCATTTGGTGAAACTGCATTGAACTCCCTCGATGGTAAATCCTCCTTTGGATAAGGAGACTAACATTGTGCGTGACATTCCAGATGTGGTCTCACCAGGACTGCATACAACTGCAGAAGACATCTTGATTCTGTATTGTGATTCCCCCTGGAATGTCACCTTAATTGCTGCAACTACATGCTGGGTTTTAGTGACTCGTGGACAGAAGTCTTTGGATATCTGTACTTCCCACCCTCTCTCCATTTAAAGACATTCTGCCTTTTGTTTTTCCTACCACATGAATAGTGTCACATTTATTCACATTATATTCTATCTGCCATGTTCCAGCCTGTTCACAGCCTTTCCAAGTGCTCTTGAACCCACCTTGCATTTCATTCAGTTTGATGCCATCGGCGAATTTTGAAATATTACAATTGGTCCCCAAATCCTAATCACTTATATTGATTGTGAACAATGTGATCTTAATTGCCCTTTTGGGTTGGTGTTAGTAACTAGTAGCAGCCTGTCATCCTGCAAAGAATCCATTTATTCCCACTTCACTTGTGTATTGATGGAAAAAAAATACCCATTTTATTGAAGTTTTTCATCTTGCACTCATCAGCCATTTCATAAAATACCAATTCAAGGGAAAAATCAGCATTTATAATGCATTAGCAATTCCAGGTATGTAAGCCCTACATTCCTAAGACTAAGGATCTTACCACACGGCTTACCCCTTTGCCTGCTCACAACAAGCAAAGCACTCGTCCAGCTCACTCTCTTTCAAAACGAGCCACACAGTATCCAAGATTAGATGCGATTCTGCGATTGGATGTCATTGCTGGATTATCCTGATCAGGCAAAGGTTCACTGTGAAACCCAATTTGGGATTGTCAGTTGGGCTTGCAGTATAGTTCACTTCCACGTGCTGGAAACTTTTTTGTAAAAATGTACTTATGGGATGTGGGTAGGTCTGGCTGAGCTGGCATTTATTTCCTGTCACTAATTGCCCTTAAGGGGTAGTGAGCTGCCTGCTCGAACCTCTGTTGTCCATGTGTTGTAGTTAAACCCACAATGTCAATAAGGAGTGAATACTAGGATTTTGATCCAGTGACAACAAAGGAATGGCGATATAAGTCACGATGGTGAGTGGCTTGGAGGGCAATTTACAGGTGGTTTTGTCATGTATTTTAATATACAGGGCCCTGTTCTTTGATAACACATGTACACAAACTCTGCTTGTTTCACCTGAACAAAGGTGACATTCACTCACTGGTTCATTTCTCAGGGCAGTGCCCTGAAATGCACTTGTCATCTGAATTGTTTTTTTTAAATCTCACTTTCCATATCTCTACTTTTCCAGTTTGAGTAGCTGAGGGAAACAGTTGGAGAAATTTCTGGATGAAAGCATCTATCTCCATTTGGAGAGGCAAGACTTGATTAGGGATAGTCAGCATGTCTGTAAATTTGTTTGAATTTGGTGACTAGGCTTGTAGCTGAGGGTAGTGAAGTTGATGCAGTAATATGGATTTCAGCAAAGTCTTTGACAGGGTTCCACATAGAAGACTTATCAAGAAGGCACATGGAATACAGAGTAACTTCATAAAGTGGTGATGGCCCAAGTGCTGATAAATGGGACTAGGTTGAAGGTCAGGCGTTTCTCTCTTGTCGATGCAGACTTGATGGGCTGAAGGGCACTGTATGATTCAGTGGATTGAGTTAACACCAGGTGAGGGGGTTTAAGGTTCAATTAACAGGTTCGTTTTTTTCCCTTTTTAAGTAAAATATACTAATTATTCTTGAGTTAATGAAAATTACAGTGGAATTTTGCCACCTCTGTTAATGCAGTGTTATTTAAATAGAGAATGATGGATTGGTTAACATCTCAAAAGCACAATCTTAGACCATAAACATTCTGCTTGCCCTACAGAGTCAATTTCTCTAGCTCGATCTCCCTTTTTGCTCTCTTTTGCTGCCTTTATACCATTTTTTTTCCTTCATATATCCCCATTGACATAAAGTGAAATACATACATAAATGTCAGTGTAAATTCTGCAGACAGCCTACTTTGATTATGGCTTTGTGTTGATTCAGTATCATGAAACTATTATATTGAGGCTTGTGATTATTTGCTTCCGTTCCTTGGAATCACTTATAAACAAGTCAAAATGATCAGCACATAATGCTACTCATCCGTAGAATTCCAAACTTGAATCAATTTGTGAATATATCAATAAAAATGCAATAAAGATTGAGCCGTCAGGCCTTTAAAGGATGTTCCTGTTCAGATGAATATGAAGCGTCTACTTTTTAAATTAATGCCACAAATAAGGTTAAAGACGAAGTTCACACAATAGTTTTTTTTTATTTTCAGATGATGAATATTTTCCACCAAACAAACGACCAAGGAATACTGTACAGCCAACAGATACTGGGACCATGGTGAAAAGGAAAAGTAGGGAGTTCAATTTTGGTGAGTTGATAATGACTTCTGCACCTGAAAATATTGCCTTCAATTGCAAGACAATCAAGATACAAGTCACCAGAGGCCTGTTGGATTTCATGTATCCGGTAGTCAACTTCATCAATAATCCAGAAATTAACATAAGTATTTTATAGGCTTGCCTGTGAATACATATTTTTTTGGATTTGGATTTCCAAAATCCCTTCCAATAATTTGAGTAGCATATCCAAAAATATTTTAAAACATTGATTGCACAATCTGTAAAAAGCCATCCAGTGTCCATTGACAAAGTCCACATGGGTTGTTTGTTACTTGTACTGTTTCATAGTCTTGGCAATTTGGCTTTCCATTGTCATTATAGTTGTTACAGTAAGTCCCTGCTTTAAGTTGGCCCATTTTAAGTCGTTCCAATTTAACATGGCGCAGTAGAGGGTTGTAATTCCATTTGTCTTGACTTTCGTGTTAGCATCTTTTTGCATTGGTGTGATGTCAGGTCATGTGACCCGATTGGCACCAGTTCAGAGCAAATGTGAGGAGAGGTGTTTTGTAGCACTTGATGGAACAGTTTTCATACTAATAACCTCCAAAGTTCTTAGTGAAGAATAGCTAAAGTAACTGAATTTTTTTATTAAAAGGGTGATATTGAAACCTGAACTACTGGTCTTTGCGTATAGAAAAGCCCATTTTTTGACCCTGTCCCAAGTATGTCCGCTGTGGAACTTTACATTGGGTGAGTCAGGGAGACATCTTAAAATCTGAGAGAGAGAGAGAAGCATTTGCTATTGCGCAGAGGTAAAATTGTTTTCCTTGTCTCCGGGCTTTGTGTGAAAAATACAAAATGCAGTATTTACCCTTCAGAAGCCTGACTCTGCAATCTTCTGATTAATTTTGGAATCCCAAGCCTGGCCTGTATTCAACTTAGAGAGACTACACAACAGGTGAGAGAGAGGCCATTTTAAAGTGGATGAGACGCATTTGCTGAAGGTGAGGCAGAGAAGCCATGTTAAAGTCCTTTTGAGATTGTTTCAGGCTTGTGATTTAGTGCTTCAATCCCTTAGAATCACCCCTAAACATGAGTCAGAAACGCCCAGCAAGTGATGGTAGTGAGTCTGCTGCTGCTAAGAAAACAAGAAAAACTATCACCTTAGCAATGAAATTGGAGGTTTTAAAACGGCTTGAGGCTGGAGAGCGAGCAGTCGATATTGGTAGACAACTTGGACTACCCCCTACGACAGTCAGAACAATCCGTGGCAATGCTAACAAAATCAAACAAAGTGCCCAAAGTGTTACACCTTTAAGTGCTGGCAGGGTAAGTCGAACACGAAGCAGCCTCATGGAGAACATGGAAAGACTCTTGTCAGTCTGGATTGAAGACCAAAACCAGCGTCAGGTGCCCCTTAGTTTGATGGTCATCCAAGCAAAAGCTAAAAGTCTTTATGACGATCTACAGAATGAGCAAGGTGAGAATTCTCAGTCAGAAAGTTTCAATGCTAGTCGTGGATGGTTTGAACGTTTCAAGAAACGTTCTTACCTGCATAGTATTAAGGTGACTGGTGAAGTTGTTGGTGCCAATACAGAAGCAGCCAGTGAATTTTCCATCTATTTGAAGAAAATCATTGAAGGAGGGGACTATTCACCAAAGCAAGTCTTCAATGTTGATGAAACTGGGCTTTATTGGAAGCGTATGCCACGGAGCACATACATCTCCAGAGAAGAGAAAACGGCACCAGGATTTAAAGCTGCCAAAGATCGCCTGACTGTTCTGCTTGGTGGGAATGCTTCAGGAGATTTCAAGTTTAAACCCTTAGTGGTGTACCAGTCTGAGACACCAAGGGCTTTGAGAGGTCATTCCAAAGAACATCCTGTCATTTGGCGTTCAAATAAGAAAGCCTGGATGACAGGGGCTCTCTTCCAAGAATGGTTCTCTGTCTATGCTATTCCAGCCTGGAGGGAATATTGTGCCAGAGAAAATCTTTCATTTAAAATACTGCTCCTGTTGGATAATTGCCCAGGTCATCCTATTAATCTTGATGACTTGTCTGAAAATGTGAAGGTGATTTTCCTACCTCCCAACACTGCTTCATTGCTACAGCCTATGGTTCAGGGAGCAGTAGCAACATTCAAAGCCTACTATTTACGCCGTACTTTCTCACAGCTCATCTATGAAACAGATGGTGAGAATGCACCATCTGTCAGGGAATTTTGGCGTGGGTACAACATCCTCGAAGGCATCAACAATATTGCTGATTCATGGAATGAAATCACGTCATCGTGTCTGAACAGTGTATGGCGAAAGTTGTGGCCTGAATGTGTCAGCGACAAAGGAGGATCTCATGATACTGTCCCTGAAATTCAGCGTGAAATCATTGCCTTGGCGAGGGCAATTGGTTTTGATGAAGTGGATGAAACTGACGTTGTGGAATTGCTTGAGTCTCACGGAGAGGAATTGTCCAATGAAGACTTGATGCAGCTAGAGAGTCAACGAGCTGAAGAAGAAGACCGCATTGAAATACCACCCCCTCAAATTTTGTCAACAAAGCGACTTTCTAGAGCTTTCCAAATCATGGAAGAGGCAATGGAAATCTTTACAGAAGATGACCCAAACAGAGAGCGCAGTGCCAAAGTGAACAGAGCGATTAATGATGGCATTAATTGCTACAAAGAGATCTATCGTCAGAAGAAAAAGAAAACAGTACAGCACTCCTTGGATAAATTTTTCAAAGCTACTGATAATCCTGGTACTTTGTCTCACTAACTCTGTCAAGACCTGGCTGTTCACTCTGTGTCACCTTAAATTCAAAGCTAAGATCACTCCAACTTCAGTCATTGAGCTTCTGCATACAGAAAACTCTCCTGTTTGTGCATATTCGGCATGTGAGGAAAAGCTTTCATGATGAATACCCAGAAAACAAAGACCTTCCACCCAACTCCTGTAGTACAGTACCACCTATCTTGAGGTAAACCTTTAGACATTTGAAGCTCCTCTTGATGAAGGCAGGCATTGCCAGGGTGGTAAATTTTGTGGTCTGTGTGCCAACTCGGCCTTTGGCTGACTAAGGATAAGAGCATTTGAGGAGTGGGATTTCAAATCTGAGACTAAGGTTCTGATTCACTGAGTAGCACTGATCTTTGCGCTCTTATGTTTCTGAGACTTGGACAACCTCCAGCAGTTGTGCCTTTAAAAGATCTTTCAAATCCAGTGGCAAGGATATTGGTTCAACAGCCAGGTCTTCTCAAAGCAAACATGCTCAGCATTGAGGCACCGATTACTCAAGCCATTTCCAGTGAAACATTTCAGGGAAGTCTTAAAAGCGTCTTTGGTCAGTCAATGTTGGATCTCAACAATGTAGGGAAAGTTAATTTGGGAATGTACTGACCACCAAGAGACTTTATAGGGAACATGTAGAGTCAGAATTAAAATTGCAGAGTGAGTGCACAAACCTCCCAACAACCTCCAAGCAACACCTTCCACATATAGCAACATCTGTCGCTTGTAAGTGCATTGGACTTTTTCAGCCATCTCAGAATCCATCAAACCAAAGGTCATCTACTGAACTTGAGAGACTGCCTAAAAGGAAACTGGTAAGTGTGACCTACTTTGAATTTATACATATGCCTTTTACGTTTAGTGATTCATTTTTACAAGTTATTTCAGCTAGGAATGCATTGTACTGCACACATACAGTTCAGTATTACAATTTGGGTACTTTTGGATACTTCTCATCTGAGAAAACCAAACTTCATTTTTAAATCTTAATTCCTGTGGGAATCTCTGATTCACTTAAAGTTGTTTTCACTTAGTCGTGATTTTAAGGAACGCAACTACAACTTTAAGTGAGGACTTACTGTAGTAGCTTGCCAAAGAAAATTTGTGTTGCTTGAGTTGGTTTTTAAACAAATCTGTATTTTAATGTCCAATGAATCCTCCATGGGATAAGAAATAATTATTGCATTTGGGCCTTAAAGTTTCAACATGTACGATGTGCAATATAACTTGAGATTTTACAACATTTTAGTATTTCATATTGAGGAATTAGTTTACTTTGCTATCATCTGTGTCAACATTGGGACCAGACTTTTGAGCAAGTACGTTTTAAGATGATTTGCAGATTTTTTTTTTTATCTCCACTTTGCTGCTATTATTGCTCATCATTGGCAGTTAATGAACTTGTAATTAAGGAATTTCATGCATCTTAGTTGCCTTTTATAATTATTATTGTACTACCTAAATTTGCCAATTGGTCTGATTACAGTTGTGTTGATGAACACTATCTACAGTTGGTGATACTTTGTTTTGATGAACTCTCTTCATAAATATGAAAACTTACTTTCTTCAAATGCAGAACAGTGGAATGCCAGAATTACCGAGTTGAGAAAACAAGTTGAAGATCTTTTTGAAAGCAAATATGGTAACTCTTTTAACTTTTATTGTGTGGTGCTAAACAGTGTGTGCCAATCAGCTATCTGAACAAGTGCCATTTATCAAAAACGCAGATTTTGATGTTTTTTTTCGTGTTTGATGTATGTGAAGAACCAATCAGCAACTAAATTAGGTGCTTTAAAACTTGTACTCGTTTCTTTAAATCAGTCGAATATGCCCCTAGTGGAATAATTGTGTGTGTTTTGGAAAGTTACACGAGTTGTTAGTATCACTACTTTTATAAATGGCAAAGACTTCTTTTTAGATTAATATGTGATTTCATTTGCAATGCAGTTATATTTTAATGATGGAAAGAGGCTTAATGGGTCATAGCAAAGTACAGCACGGAAACAGGCCCTTTGGTCCAATTCGTCCATGTCCACCAGCTATCCCAACCTAATCTAGTCCCATTGCCAGCATTTGGCTCACATCGCTCTAAGTCCTTCCTATTCATATGCCCAATCCAGATGCGTTTTAAATGCTGCAGTTATACCAGCCTCCACCACTTCCTCTGGCAGCTCATTCCATACACTCATCACCCTCCGGAAAAAGTTGCTCCATAGGTCCCTTTTACATCTTTTCACACTCGCCCTAAATCTATGCCCTCTAATTCTGGACTCACCCAGTGCAGGGAACAGACCATGTCCATTTATGCTGTCCACACCCTTCATGGTTTTATAAACCTCTATTAGGTCACCCCTCGGCCTCCGACGCTCCAGGGAAGACAGCCCCAGCCTATCCAGCCCCTCCCTATAGCTCAAATCCTCCAACCCTGGCAACATCCTTGTAATTTTTTTCTGAACTCTTTCAAGTTTCACAACATCTTTCTGATAGGAAGAAGAACAGAATTGCACATTAATATTCTAAAAGTGGACAAACCAATGTCCTGTACAGCTGCAACATGACCTCCTAACTCCTGTACTCCTGACCAATAAAGGAAAGCATACCAAACACCGCCTTCGCTATCCTATCTACCTGCGACTCTACTTTGAAGGAGCAGTGAACCTGCAATCCAAGGTTTTTTGTTCAGCAACACTCCCGAGGACCTTACCATTAAGTGTATAAGTCCTGCTCTGATTTTTGCAAAATGCAGCACCTCGCATCTATCTAAATTAAACTCCATGTGCCACTCCTCAGTCCATTGGCCAATCTGATCAAGATCCCGTTGTACTCTGAGGTAACCATTTTTTTGCTGTCCACTGCACCTCCCAATTTTGGTGTCATCTGCAAACTTACTAAGCATACTACCTATGTTCACATCCAAATCATTTATATAAATGATGAAAAGGAGTGGACCCAGTACCGATCCTTGTGGCACTCCACTGGTCACCGGCCTCCAGTCTGAAAAGCAACCCACCACCACCACTCTGTCTTCTACCTTTTGAGCCAGTTCTGTACCCAAGTGGCTAGTTCTCCCTGTATTCCATGAGATCTAACCTTGCTAACCAGTCTTCCATGGGTGACCTTGTCGACCGCTTTACTGAAGTTCATACGGATAATGTACACTGCTCTGCCCTCCTCAATCCTCTTTGTTACTTTTTCAAAAAGCTCAATTAAGTTCGTGAAACATTATTTCCCATGCACAAAGCCATGCTGACTGTCCCTAATCAGTCCTTGCCTTTCCAAATACATGTAAATCCTGTCCCTCCGGATTCCCTCCAACATCGATGTCAAACTCGCTGGTCTATAGTTCCCTGGTTTTTCCGTACCACCTTTCTTAAATATTGGCACCGTGTTAGCCAACCTCCAGTCTTCCTGCACCTCACCTGTGACCATTGATGATACAAATATCTCAGCAAGGTGGCCAGCAGTCACTTCCCTAGCTTCCCATAGAGTTCTAGGGATCCTGAGGATTTATCTACTTTCATGCAATACATCCAGCACCACCACCTTTGTAATATGGTTATTTTTCAAGATGTCACCATCTGCTTCCCCACATTTGTATCTTCCTTGTCCTTCTCCAAAGTAAATACTGATGCAAAATACTCGTTTAGTATCTCTTCCATCTCCTGCGGCTCCCCACTTAGGCTAACTTGCTGATTTTTGAGGGGCCCTATTCTCTCCCTAGTTACCCTTTTGTCCTTAATGTATTTATAAAATCCCTTTGGATTCTCCTTAACCCTATTTTCCAAAGCTATCTCATGTCATCTTTTTGCCCTCCTGATTTCCCTCTTAAGTATAAAAGCAGTAGGAGTATACTTTTTAAGGATCCTCTCAATCTCTCCTGTCTATTCCTGACATATGCTTCCTTCTTTTTCTTAACAAAAACCTCAATTTCTCTAGTCATCCATATTTCCGTACACCCACCAGCCTTTCCTTTCATGCGAACAAGAATACACTGTCTCTGGGCTCTCGTTGTTTCATTTCTGAAGGCTTCCCATTTTCCATCAGTCCTTTTACCTGCAAACATTACTCCCAATCAGCACCTGGAGGAAACCCACACAGACACGGATAGAATGTACAAACTCAACAGACAGTTGCCCGAGGCTCGAATCGAACCCTGATCCCTGGTGCTGCCGGGCAGCAGTGCCTAACCACCGTGCCACCGAAGAAATTTTTGAAAGTTGATTTAGATTAGATTCCCTACAGTGTGGACACAGGCCCTTTGGCCCAACCAGTCCACACCGACCCTCTGAAGAGTAACCCACCTAGGCCCATTTCCCTCTGACTGATGCACCCAACACTACGGGCAATTTAGCATGGTCAGTTCACCTGATCTGCACGTCTTTGGTGCTGTGGGAGGAAACCGGAGACAGAGACTGGGAGAATGTGCAAACTCCACACAGTTGCCCAAGGCTGGAATCGACTCTGGTGCAGTGAGGCAGTAGTGCTAACTACTGAGCCACCATGTCAAACACCGTCAAAATTAGCCTTCCTCCAATTTAGTATTTCAACTTTTAAGATCTGGTATGTTAGGCCTGTCATTTGTAGGGATCATTTGTGTGAATCTCCGCTGGACATGCTCCAGTGCCAGTATGTCCTTCCTTAGGTGTGGGGCCCAGAATTGGACACTGTATTCTAAATGGGGCCTAACTAGAGCTTTATTGAGTCTCAAACACATTGCTGCTTTTATATTCCAACCCGCTTCAGATAAATGACAACATTACATTCACTTTCTTAATCGACTTGCAAGTTAATCTTTGGAGAATTCTGGACTAGCACTCCCAGATCCCTTTGTACTTTGGCCGTATGAATTTTCTCACTGTTCAGAAAATGTCCATCTCTGTATTTTTTTTCCCAAAAGTGCAAGACCTCGCATTTGCTCATGTTTAATTTCATCAGCCGTTTCATAAACTGTCTAAATCTTGCTGCAGACTCCCCACCTCCTCAGTACTATCTGCCTGTCCACCTAACTTAGCCAGAATGCCCCCAGTCCCATCATCCAAAATCATTAATATATAAAGTGAACAGCTGTGGCCCTAGCACTGAACCACTTGTCACCGGTTGCCATTCCAAAAAAGAACGTTTTATTCCAACTCTCTGCCTTCTGTCAGACAGCCAATCCTCAATCCATCCCAGTAGCTCACCTTGAACACCATGGGCCCTCACCTTACTCAGCAGCCTCCTGTGAGGCACTTTATCAAAGGCCTTTTGGAAGTCTAGATAGATATCATTCCTGGGTTTCCCTGGTCTAACCTGCTTGTTACCTCTTCAGAGAATTCTAATAGGTTTGTCAGGCATGACATCCCCTTACTAATTCCATGTTGACTTGTTCTAATCTGACCCTGCACTTCCAAGAATTTAGAAATCTCGTCCTTAACGATGGGTTCTAGAATTCTACCAACAACTGAGGTTAGGCTAATCGGCCTACAATTTTCCATCTTTGTCTTGATCTATTCTTGATCAAGGGAATTACAACACTGATTTTCAAGTCATCTGGGGCTTTCCCTGACTCCAGTGACTTTTGAAAGAATCTATTTCCTCAGCCACCTCCCTCAAACTGCAGGATGTAGCCCATTGGGGCCAAGAGATTTATTAACTTTTAGACCTTTTTAGATTTTCTAACGCTTGCTATTTTGTAATGGCTATCATACTCAACTCTGCCCCAACTCCCCTCAATTGTTGGGATGTTACTCGTCTTCCACTGTGAAGACTAGGGCAAAGTACTTAAGTTCTTCAGCTATTTCCTAATCTCCCATTACTAGGCTTCTTGCATCAATTTGGAGTGGCCTAAAGTCTACATTTGCCTCTTGTTTGTTTCTTATGTATTGAAACTTTTACTATTGTTTCTAATATTACTGTCTTCCCTACCTTATTTGATCCTCTTCTTCCTTATTTCTCTCTTTATGCTCTGCTTGTTTTTGTAGTCTTCCCAATCTTCTGATTTCCCAGTGCTCTTGGCCACTTTATAAGCTCGCTCTCTTTCTTTATACATTTCCTGACTTCCTTTGTCAGCCTTAGCTGTCTAATCCACGCCCGGGTAATCTTTCTTTTCTTTGGGATGAACCTCCGTACTGTGTCCTCACTTAAACCCAGAAACTCCTGCCATTGTTGCTATACTGTTTTCCCCATTTGGCTCTGCTTCCATTCAGTGTTAGTCAGTTCCCCTCTCATGCCCCTGTAATTACCTCTGTTTGACTGGAACACCATTACATCCAAAATCTCCTTACAAATTTGCTTTTCCATTTCCCTCTGACTATTAGGGTGTCTATAATACAATCCCAATAAGGTGATCATTTCTTTCTTATTTCTCAGTTCCAGCCAAATAACTGCCCTGGATGTATTCCCAGGAATATCCTCCCTAAGTACAGTAGTAAAGCTATTCCATGTCAAAAATACCACTCCCTCTCTCCTCCTGCCCCCCCCTTTCTATTCTTCCTGTAGCGTTTGTATCCTGGAATATTAAGCTGCCAGCCTTGTCCATCCCTGAGCCATGCTTCTGTAAATGCTGATATCCCAGTCCCATGTTCCTAACCTTGCCCTGATTTCATCTGCTTTCCCTGTTAGGCCTCTTGCATTGAAGTAAATGCAGTTTAATTTATCAGTCCTACCTTCGTTCTCTGCTTTGTTCCTTCCTGCTCTGACTGTTTGACTCACTCCCTTTCGCAACTGTACCAGTCTCCGATTGATCCTCACAATTAATCTCCCTGCCAGTATATCAGTCCCCTTCCAATTCAGGTGTAATCCATCCTTCTTGTACAGATCACTTCTACTCCAGAAAAGATTCCAAAGATCCAAAAATTTGAACCCTTCTCCCCTGTACCAGCTCCTCAGCCACACATTCATTTGCCCTATCCTCCTATTCCTACCCTCACTGGCTCATAACACTGGGAGTAATCCAGATATTACTACCCTCAAGGACGTCCTTTTTAAATTCCTGTCTAAATTTCTATGTTCTCCCTTCAGAGTCTCATCCTTTTTTCCTTTCTGTGTTGTTGGTTCCAATGTGTACAATGACCTCCTGCTGGTTCCTCTCCCTTTTTGAGAACAGTCTGCACCTTCTCTGTGGCATCCTTGATCCTGGCGCCGGGGAGGAAACACCATTCTGATTTTTCGCTGCTGGCGCATAAAAGTCTGTGTGTGCCTTTGAGAAGAGAATCCTCGATCACAGTCGATCGTTTGAAACTCGATGTAACCCCTCATTACATTAGAGCCTGCCTCAATACCAGAAACTTGGCTGTTCGTTCTACATCCCCCTGAGAGGCCATCGCCCCCTGCATTTTCCAAGACAGCATACTTGTTTGAAACGGGAGTCAGTTTTTTGATTTGAATAAATCATTTTTACTAGAAGTCTTATTATTTTAGACATGTTTTTTAAAATTCTGCAATATTTGTAACATGCAGGTTAAGTAGTTATTCATGGTGTCTTTTACTTGGCTGATGGGAGAGATTGATGTTTCCCTTAAGTAAATCTAAGATTATTTAAGTACATAAGATTTCAAACTTCCAGAAGTTATTGTTTGCTCTGAATCTTACACTGTGAAAAATATTGTTTCCATGGTTGTCATAAATTAGCTGTTCCCTTTCCAGATAGTCTGGTCTAAACCAGCACTAGATTTTGCGAGTGCTAAATTTCACAGACCAAGCTTTAAAGACTTGAGGTAATTATTTAAATGGGTTAATGTCATGGGAATGAATTAAGGAGCATGGAACCAGTATATACGAGAGTGGAGATGACTGGATTGGATGGAGAAAGAAGAGAAGGTAAGTTGAGGAAGCCCAGACGTGCAGAAATAGTGAAGGATTTGGATTACTGAGAATCTGTTGAAAAACACATGGCGGTGATGGTGTGAGGCATATAGTATTACATAGAAATGTGCAAGAAGCTGATTCATCCTGACCATTAGGAGAGAATTGCCATGTACTTATTCACAAGACTATGAAAAAAGAACTGGAGAATGAGATTATTTGAAACTCTTTTAGAGCTGACTTGATTGCCCACATTTCTTCCTTCTGTGCTTTAAGATTCCATGTTTTTAACCTCCTGAGGATGTTGTCAACAAAACATCTTATCTTATTTCTTTGCTGTACCCACAGCAGTTTTGGCTATTTTTTTTCTGCAGTCTAAATGTTGAACAACAATGTGTGCATTTGAAATTGTAAAAAAATGTTTTCTTTATCTTAATGAACAGTTTTCTAAGTGTATCTCAATGTGCTGTTTATACTCTGATTCATAGAACTTGCTGCAAATGCATTTGCTTCATTAAATTAGTACATGATGTATCAAGTTATTTAGAAAAGAAACCGACTTCTGTACCACTTGAGGACTGATGGGGTTCTGTAAGTAGGCCTCTATGCCGCAGTATGTATCAAAGAGGGTTTCACTGAATGATGCTCTCTTGAGAGTGATGTTGCTGCAGAAGAATACAGAGAATTGTATACTTATTAATATTTCACTTCATATTTGGTGCTCTGTACTTTATCCTTTGTATTGCAAACTGAAGTGTTGGGAATTAAAAGGTTTTATATGGAGCCATTGTAAGTCAGTGAACATATCACTAGAGTTAATGTTTATTGTGTAAACTTTTAGCTCAAGCCACACTCGCTACCGGGCCAGTTGTGATCCCATATCCACTCTTCCAGTCCAACTCTGAAGACCTTTGTGTTGATGGTTTACCTGAAGGCATTCCATTTAGACGGCCATCCACTTATGGCATTCCAAGATTGGAGAGGATCCTACTAGCAAAAGATCGGATAAAATTCGTTATTAAAAAGTATGTTTCTGATCCAAATGATTATCCATTATTTCAATCATGTTTGCATAAATTAGGCCACCACCAAATTTATGTTGGATCTTCTAGTTTCTTATTGTTCTGCAGTGTTTGGATCTGTCATGTGATATTTATCTACAGTAAAACTAGTTTCAATTCTTAAGTGAAATGCAGTAATGTTTGCAGCATACATAGAATGAATCATGGCACTTGGCTTAGAATTTTCATTTTGTAGCCTTACATGATTGTCAACGTATGTTGATGATAGAAACACTTTTTTATGATCAACTGGCATCATTACTTGAAATTAAAAATCCCAGAAGTGACTGCCAAATTTCAAATACTCCAAGCTTTAATAATTTCATAATGGAGATTAAAATTCTGTGCTTTTGAGTAAGTTAATTTGTCAATTGCGGGGTCAATAGTGTGATTTAATGCTTAGAAATGAAGGAAAAGATTTATTTTTTGTTTTGATAATATCTGCATAATGTCAAAGGTTTGGAGTTTGTGTTAGTATATATTTTATGCTGTCCCCATCTGAAAGAAGAATTTTGACCTATTGAAGCTGTACTATTAGTCTTGTTTATAAGGTTAATGGATCACGTGATATTAATACTTAGTGAATTGTATAGATTTTACCAACCGTTACCCGTTAGACCTATCTAGCTCTAAAGTAGGTCTTGTTGATAAATCTGGGTTGACCATGTGATTCTCTTCAAAAGTGATTTCTTGCCATTTTTTGATTACTGTTCAGAATGTGACAAGCTAATATGTATGATATGATTTCCTTTAAGGCAATCTTGCATCAAGTGTCAGCTAATGCTGTATTCTCCTACTTATATGTCTGACTTGTAATGCTGCATGTTTAGCACTGGCTTATGTTCTGGCTTCCAGGATACTCTCCAGTGTGTGCCAAATTAACGTCAATCAGTTTGATTGCTTTACTGCTGTCTTTGCTTTTTGTTTTATTAAAATAGTGGGGCTATAGCACTGATCCATTGGTAAAAGGGAATTAATTAGTGGATTTACACATTACTGAATTTAGGTTTTCAGGAATATATTGTGTACATAGTAAAAGTAAATAAAATATAATAAATATGTAGATACAGAAAAATATCATAGAAACATAAGAGCAGGTGGAGGCCACTTGACCCTTTTTAGCCAGCTCTGTTGTTCGTTATGATGATAGTTGATCATAGAGTTCGATACCCTAATCCTGTCTTTCCACTACATCCCTTGTATCTACTTCCCCCTTGAAAAGACAATGTTTTCTACTTAACTACTTTCTCCGGTTGTGAATTCCATAAGCTCACTTTGCCCAGACTCTTGAAGAAACTTGTCACCTCAGTCCCCTTATCCTTAAACTGTGACCCCTGTTAATGGGAATATCTTGCCTTCAGTGAATACAATCCTAGCTGACTCCTCTTCCCCTCGAGTCAGTCCTGACGTCTTTCGTTAGATAAGGAGACTAAACTGCACGCAACATTCCAGGTGTGGCCTCACCAATGTCCTATATAATTGCATCCTTGTTCCTGTACTTGAATCCTCTCGCTATGAAGGCCAGCAGACAGTTTGCCGCCTTCACTGTCTATTGCACCTGAATGCTTGCTTTCAGCAACTGGTGCATGAGAATGTCCAGGTCTCAGTGAACATTGCCCGTCTCTCAATTTACTACCATTCAAATAAAAATCAATGTTGTATTTTTTCTGTCAAAGTGGATAACCTCACATATACCAACATCATACTGCATCCGCCATGCATTTTGACCACTCACTGAGCCTGTCCAAATCATATTGCAGCATCTCTGCTTCCACCTAGCTTGGTGTCATGTGAAAATTTTGAGATATTGCTTGTTATTCCCTCATCTAAATCATTAACATATATTGTGAATTGATGTGGTCCTAAAACCAATCCCTGCAGTACTTCACAAGTCACTGCCTGTCTTTCAGGGGGAAAAAAAATTCTTACTCTTTGCTTCTTGTCTGCTCACCAGTTTTCTATCCATCTCAGTACATAACCTCCAATGCGATTCATTTTACTTTACACATTAATGTCTTATGTTGGGCTTTGTTGAAAGCCTTCTGTTAGTTCAAATAAACTATACCACTGGCTACCTGCTTAGATTTGTCGAGCATAATTTCCTATCTGAAAATCCATGTGGCCTGTGTATGATCCTACTATAAAATCTTTTCCTCAATTGCCATCAGACTCACTGATCTATAACTTCATTTCTCTTGATCTCCCCTTTTAAATTGTTGAGTTACATTAGCGACCTTCCAGTCTTGGAAGATGACCACTGATGCATTCATTACTTCTAGGGTTACTTAAGTACTCTGGGACATAGATTATTAGGCTTTGGCTTTTGATTTGCCTTTAGTTCTGGAAATTGATGAGACTAATACAGTAATCTTGGGAGAAGTACCTTTTCTGTGTGAGAGGAGATAAATTGTCGAATGGTCTGGTACCCCAGTTACGACTAGTTTTGACAGTGGCAGAATTAAAGTTGGAAACACCATGTGTGGAAAATTGTAGCCTTGACTTTTGTCATTGCATTGCTATAGCTCCAGTTGAGTTTTTATTTGTACGTTCACACTAAATTATTCAATTAAATATTTGTTTTCTAGACAAGTTTGTTTAAAAACATAATTGAGTTAAAAGTTTCTTACATATCAACTGTGTTTCTAAAGGAATTTACATTTCTACTGAAGTAATTGGAAAGGTGTTAATTAGTCTGATCATTATTGATCAGCCTGAATACTTTTTGCTGTAGAATAAATTACTTTCAGATTCCTTAGTTACTTAATCATCAGCTGTTGCAGGTACTGTGCAGTTAATGAAAAATACTTTTCCAAACGCGTTGGAAATCAATTTTTTGTATTTTTGTCCTTCTGTTAGACCAGAATTGTTGGCAACTGAACAGGAAGAAACTGCTCCAGACAAAACTGTCCCTGGAGGTAAGCACTCAAAATTAAAACTAAAAAAGATGGTGCAGATAATTGACAGTAGTTGACGTTACTGGTGTTGAGAGCGTCAACTTTAGGCATCTCTTATCACCTCATGAACTATATGGAGGTTCTTATTTGATTTTCTAGAACATCAACTATTTATCCTCTGGAAATTTTCCATAATTTCAACCCTTCTTCCTAAATACACACTTCATCTGCATAAGCTGTTTTTACCCCCCCTCCCCAATCTCCCTGAAGATACGGAAATGGGGTTGTTCATGTTTTTTTAAACTCACTGGTGGAATATGGGCTTTGCCGGCAGGCCAGCATTTATTACACATCCCTAGTTGCCCTTAAGGTGGTAGGGACGGTTTCTTGAATCCCTGCAGTCCATGTGTTGTAGATAGGCCCATAATGCCTTTAGAGAACGAATTCCAAGATTTTTATCCACCGACAGCGAAGGAATGGCAATATATGTTCAAGTCGGGATGGTAAGTCCTTAGAGGGGAATTTGCAGGTGGTAATGTTCCCATGTATCCGCTGCCCTTGTTGTTCTAGATGGAATTAGTTACAGGTTTGGAAGGTCTAAGGATCTTGTGTGAATTTCTGACGTGCATCTTGGAAGTATTGCTGCTACTGAATGTCCATGCTAGAGGAAGTTGATGCATGTGGATGCTGGTACTGGGGGAATTCAGTGTTGGTAACACCATTCAGTGAATGTCAAGGGGCAGTGGTTAGATGGTCATTGCATGGTATTTGTGTGGTGCAAATGTTACTTGCCATTTGTTTGCATTTGAGCATCGAGTGCTCCAGTGTCTGGGAAACCACAAGTGGTGCTGAACATAGTGTGCTCATTGGTGAACATGCCCACTTCTGAACTTATGATGGAGGGAAGGTCATTGAAGTGGAAACACATACAGATGTTCTGAAGCTGAAATAATTGACCTCTAACATCCACGACCATCTTCATATGTGCCATGTATGACTCCAACCAGTGAAGAATTTGCCGTATGATAACCACTGATTCCAGTTTTTCTAGGATACACCTTGCTGTCACACTGAATCGAATGTAACCTTGATGTCAAGGGCTGTAGCTGTTACCCACCTCTGGAATTCAACTCTCTTGTCAATGTTTGAACCAAAACTGTAATGAGGTCAGGAGATGAATGGTCCTGACAGAATCCAAACTGGGCATTACTGAGCAGGTTATTGCTGAGCAGGTATTGCTTGGTAGCATGATTGATAACTTCCACCATTTTACTCTTGATAGGGAGCAGACTGATGGGGAAGTAATTGGTAGTGTTGGATTTGTCCTGTGTTTTGTGCTCAGGGCATACCTGGGCAATTTTCCGTTGGGTAGAAAGGTCAAGCTGTACTAGGGGAGCGCATGTCTTCTGAGCTGTTGCTAGAATGTTGTTAATCCCCATAGCTTTACAGTCTCCACTGCTGCCAACCATTTCTTGATATCATGTGGCGTGAATCAAATTGGCTGACTGGACCAGTGTCTGTGATACTGGAGGCACTACACGGGGCCGAGAAAAATCATCCATTCTGCGTCTGTGGTTTGATACTTCAGCTTTATCTTGTTCAATTATGTGTTGGGCTCTTCCATCATTGGCAATGGGAGTATTTGTGGAGTTGCCTTCTCCACTCCTCCTGATACTGGTGTGGACAGATTTACCTGTCGCTGGCAGATTGCTAAGGATGAGGTCAAGTATGTTTTACCCTCTTGTTGGTTCCCTCACAACCTGCCGCAGACCCAGTCTAGGAGCTATATTCTTTAGTTCCTGACCAGTTCGTACTGCTGCTGAGCCCTGTCCAGAGCATCGATGCCACCCTCCGTCCTTTCTTCGAGTGTTGTTCAAGATGGAATATTTTATCAGCTGAGGGTAACTGTGCATGGTAATCATGTTTCCTTGCCTGTGTGTAACCTGAAGCCATAGACCTGGTGGCATATGGAGTCAATGTTGAGAATTCTCAGGGCTTTTCACTCTCGATTATAATCCATTGTGCTGCTATATCTACTGAATCTCCACATATCCAGGGATAGTGATGGTGGTGTCTGGGGCATTGGCCTCATTCCTGATGAAGGGCTTATGCCTAAAATGTTGATTCTCCTGTTCCTTTTGATGCTGCCCGACCTGCTGTGCTTTTCCAGCACCACACACTCGATTCTGATCTCCAGCATCTGCAGTCCTCGCTTTCTCTGCATTGTCCAGTGAGTATGACTGCATAGGTTGACTAATCTGAGGATAGCTAACCCAATTTTGGCATGAGTCCCCAGATGTTAGGGAGGACTTTGCAGTGTTGACATGGCTGTTTCTGCTGTTATCTTTTCTGGTACATAGATTATCGCCAGGTGATCCATCTATTTTCAGTTCATTGAGACTTTGTAGTGATTGATATAACTGAGTGGCTTGCTGGGCCATTTCAGGGGCTAGTTGAGAGTCAACCACATTGCTGTGGATCTGGAGTCACATATATGCCAGACCAGATGAGGATAGCACAATTCCTTTGCTCAAGGTTGTTTACTGATCCAGATAGATTTTTCCAACAATCGACTATGGTTTCATGGTCAGTAGTATATTCTTAATTCCATCTGCTCTGTCAGGATTTGAATCCCGGAATATTAGCTAAATTTCTGGAGTATTACTTGAGCAATAGTACCACTAGGCCATCTCCTCCCTTTTGTAGACTCCATTTTCAGCCTTCACCTGTCGTACTGAACCTGTTTCATTGCAACTGTTATCCCCTTGTCCGGTCTCTACCCATGCACAATTCTACAGTTCTTTCAATGACCTCTCACCTTAACAAATGTCAGATTATATTCATGACCATCTCTTTTCACTACAAAAGTACCTAAGAACCTCCACACTTACCATGTGCAGCAATTTATCTGGCCCCATCCATGATTAAACTCTTCTGCCCCTTGGGCCTGTGCTTTTATTTGAGAAGTTTCCTTTCATATAAAGGTTTCAACCTGTCAGCTAATATAGCCCAGAAGGCTTGTTGCCAGATCTTTGAAATAACTGATCAATTATTCCCCCCCTGCCCTTATGCTATAATCTTGCAAGCATTTTTCCCTTGCAAGTATTTATACACTTCCTTGCTAAAGTAATTTATTCATGAATCTGCTTCCAATGCACTTTCAAGTAATGCATGTTAGACCAATTCAGACATGGTATTAATAACGTCTCCTTTAAAAAGAAATTTAACTTTTTTTAATCTTAACATTTGGTTCTTTTGCCAATTGCTTTAAAACTTTGGCTTTAGAGTTCTGCCACTAGAATCACATACTACTTATTGACTTGAAGCCCAGTTTTCTGCGCTCTCAATGCAGCTGAAAACCTGAATCCCTGCTATTACTCTGCTCAATATTCCAAGTCATCATATACTTCATCATTCTCCCCAGAATGTGTAGTGCCATTGTTTAAGATTTGCACTCCCTGCTATTTCATTTTCTGAGAGACTGAGGTGGCAATTATTCATCAATAAGTTCAGATATGTTTAGAGAATTCAAAATACTTTCATTTTCCAGCAAAAGAAGAGTGGAATACCCGAATCACTAAACTAAGGAGAATGGTTGAAGAACTTTTCAGCAAGAAATACGGTATTTTTACTTTTGTTTTTGTTGATGTTTGTCAATGCTGTCATGACAGCAAATGTTCATCTCTACAAAGTTAATTTTATTGACTTGATACATGCATTGATCCTGATGTTCAGAGTTTGGAAAAAGAAACCATTTTACATTGTTTTACTGAAGAATTTCAAAAGACTGCTCAGCTTTTGTTAATTTTTTAAAAAGTTATATAAGCAAATAACACAAATTGCTACAATAAATGACCATTTGAAGTCCTTCATGAATGTTTAATTTAAATCTTGCGCAATCAGAAAGGAGTGATGCATAATCTTGTAAAGGAACTTGTAAGAATGATCAGAATATTACAGAATTTTCTGTTAAGTTTGAAATTTAGTTCAATCAAAACTACAGTCTTGAATCTAAACCAAAAAACTCTGAAGGTATGAGGGCACATTAACTATGATAGATTGGAAGGCTGAAACTCTTAAAAGGTATCTCTGTAGGCAGGTAGTGGCTAACATTTAAACAAAAAATACATTTCTGTTACCCACAAAATCAGAGTAAAGAATGTATTCCAACTTCCAAGAATAGTATTCAGTTGAAGGAAGAGGTTTATGAAGTTGCTTAAAAAGGAAAACAAATGATATGTCTGAGGATTTGGAAGACTTTAAAATTCTAAAAGTGATGACCAAGAGAAGGATAAGGGAAAATAGGTATAAATTAGTGTGAAACATTAAAAATTGAGTGTAAGTGGTTTAAATAATTACGTAAGAGGGAATTGAGCAGCAAAAACAAATAAGTCTCTATTGCAATTGGACTCAATATTTAGGGGAATCACGAAATGGCAGAGATACTAAACAAATACTTTGTGTTTCTTCTCATGGAATAAATTATGAAAAATCTCAATGGTGAATCTGGGGATTTATGTAAATGAGGCATTGCAAAATGTTAATGTTAATTTTTAGAAAAAGAACTAGAAAAATTAATAGGACTTTAATAGGTCCAGCTAATCTACATTCCAGAATATAGAAAGAGGTTGTTATAGAAATATTAGATTAATTGGTGGTCATCTTTCAACATTCTTTCAACTCTGGAGTGGTTTCTGCAAATTACAAGGTGACAAGTGTAATCTGAACCTGCAGCTCTATTAGCCTTATCTCAATCAGAGAGAAAATGCTCATGGCTATAATAAGAGACCTGATAACGAGACCTCAGGAAATAATGGTAGAATTGGATAGATCAACACTGAATTATAAAGGAGAAAATCATGTTTAACATACCTGCTCAAGTTTTTTTCAGAATGTAATTAGCAGTTCAGGTAGATTTTTAGAACTGATCGATTTAGGCTATTTACCTTTTCAGAAGGCTATTAATTAAGTATCACATGAGGTTAGAAAATAAAATTAGAGCACAAGCGATTTGAAGGAATGAGTTTGAGAACTGTTTAATAGCCAGAATAGGACTAAATGGGTCATTTTTGAGGTTAGCAGGCTATGACTAGTACAAGTTATTGACTTACTAGAATTCTGATGTTTTCCTCTTCGCAGCTGAAGCCATGGGACAAACGCAAGCAATGATTGTGCCCTATCGCAAATTTGAATCGCATCCTAAAGAACTCTACGTGGAGGGCTTACCTGACAACATTCCATTCAGAAGCCCTTCTTGGTATGGTATTCCTAGGTTAGAGAAGATCCTACAAGCAAGTGATCGGGTTAAGTTTGTTATTAAAAGGTTGGTTTAGGATTTTTTTAATTGTATCACTTTTGAGATGGAATTACTGAGCTTTAGACTTTGTTTGAGTTCAGCTTTTTTTTTTGAAAGTTCTGTCAAAGCACAATTTGGGTTGATCCTCCCTCGTTCCATCATAATAGTGAGGTGTTAGTGAATGAGCTTTGGGCAAGTCATAGCACGGAAACAGCATTTGGTCCAACCCGGCCCATATCCCTCCAGACCCTTCCTATTCATATACCCATCCAAATGCCTCTTAAATGTTGCAATTGTACCAGCCTCCACCACTTCCTCTGGCAGCTCATTCCATACACGCACCACACTTTGCATGAAAAAGTTGGCCTTTAGGTCTTTTTTTTATATATCCTTCCTGTCTCGCCCTAAATCTATGCTGTCTAGTTCTGGCTTCCCCCACCTCAGGGAAAAGACTTTGTCTATTTATCCTATCCATGCCCCTCATTATTTTGTAAACCTTTATAAGGTCATCCCTCAGCCTCTGACGCTCCAGGGAAAACAGCCCCAGCCTGTTCGGCCTCTCCCTGTAGCTCAAATCTTCCAACCCTAGCAACATCCTTGTAAATCTTTTCTAAACCCTTTCAGGTTTCACAACATCTTTCCGATAGGAAGGAGACCAGAATTGCATGCAATAAATGTGCTTCACAGGGACAGTCATTTTTACGTAATCATTTTAGAGCATTTACTACCCTAAATGTGTAAGCTGTCCAGTAGGTGATATATGCTTCAAAGTGCACCCAGTCTCGGTGTTTGTATTGCTTATGCTACAAGTCCACCCCAGCTTGTTGAGGATGTGTTGGTTACTTAATTAAAATTCAGATAAAATTAAATCTTAATATTTTTGGGAAGTTGATAATGGTGCAACATTATCACTTCTTCTTGCGCAGTACATAACCTCAGTAAACCATTTTGATGTCTTTTTAAGATTTTATTTATAGTAGAGTATCATTAGAATTAAAACAGGAATAGTTAGTAAATTTTGAGGTTGAAATTTAATGGATTGGTTGAGAATGAAAAATCCATTTTCCATTTCTTCAGTAACTTGGTTCAGTAATTTATTTAGTCTAATATAGTCACATTTTTCTTGTAGATCAGATCTACTGGTTAATGAGCAAACTGAATCCAATGTACAGAGATTAAACCTGACAGGTAAGAATACCCCACCGCCCAGTGGTATTTGGGTACAAGCTAAATCCGTGTAGATATTTGTGAGGGAGGTTGATCACTTTCCATCAAGTGATGGGCAATATATTTACTATATTTTTGACATTCGTCATCAGCTGTGGTTCATTTGATAATTTGCGGTAAGTTAGCAGGTATGTATTCAAGTCTGCCTTGAGTTGATTAACTTTTCACACACCATGTGGCAGAGAGACCTTTAAGATCAAATACTTTGTCTTCCCTCTTCAAGTTGTAATCACACTGGCTATTTTAATTTTGAGATGTCTGCTGGGATCAGCTGGGAATCTTATGAATTTATACATATGTGGGTTCTATTTCATTATTTCCTTATTTTTCTAAATGATATAATGGAATTAAGTAGTAATCAACAGAGGAAAAGAAATAGTCTGAGTTTTATTTGCATATCTATCATGACCATTTATTGTGCTGAGATTTATACCTTTAGTGCTCTGCTTTAGTACTATCCTGTCATGGATCAAAAATTTCAACATATTCAACATTGGTTTTACTATTGCCTTCTAAATAACTTGCATTTGTCAATGCATATTGTTAAATTTAAAATATTCATTCAGACTGGAAATCATCAAGCCAACAGAGTTGGAGAACAAAATTAATAAAGTAATTCATTCTAATTTTTGTATTCTATATCATGTTTGCATTTAAACTGATAAATGTGCATGTTCGTTTAACTGGTTTTATACATGATATGCAAAATTGCTTTCATGTCCAAACAACAGTGGTTACATTTCGGTGGTATTTTAATGTTGTGAAACAATCTTGGGACATCATGTGGCTATGAAAAGTGCTATATTAGTACAAGTTCCTTGATCCTGTCTGTGCTTTCCTTCCAATCTATCTTACGCTTTTGACTAAATCAGATTAAGATTTAAATTCTTTGGTTCCACATCAGCTAACTTTCGGTTATTGAGTCTTACTCTGATCTACGTGGTACTAAGTCCACCTGATTTCTCAATATGTTAAACACTTGAAGTATACAGATATTATTTTACAACTTTTTTGCAAGTGTGCATGTGGTAATTTGACCGATTTTGAAACTGTAGATTTATATGTTAATGCAACTTTTGTGTTATTAACACTCATTTCTCACCCTTTGGTCTCATTTTCTGGATAAGTGGACTACTAGTTTACCTGAACTTGGGCTTTTGAGGAAATCAAGATTCAGTTCCAGCTGTTTTGCACAATCCTGATTTGTTAATAAAGTTTCATAATGCTTAACTTTAGATTGTGATCAACTAGGAACGTTTTAATATTTTAGACAACTGAGGTGGTTAAGAACATGCATGGATTGGGGGAGGGTTGCTTGTGCACCTGAGTATTTTCAGTCTCAGAATTGTTTGTGCGAAAGGAGGCCACTTGTCCATTGTGCCTCCAACAATTCTGTGACCAGTTCCAATCTCCTGCCTTTTCCCCCCACATCCCTGTATGCTCCTTTTAACCAAATAATCATCTAATGCCATCTTGAATCCCTCAGTTGAAACTGCCTCAAACACACTTCCAGGCATTGTACTCCATACTCTTGACTGCTCACTGTGTGAAATGTTTTTTCCTTGCGGTACCCTTGCTTCATTTGCATATCATGTTTAATCTGTGCTGTGTCACTATCTTTCCTTTTTATAAATGGTAACAATTTCTCATTATCTACTCTATCCAACCCACTTATGATTTAGAAGCCTCTATCAAATCCCCTCTCTTTTCTTCAAGGAGCATAGTCCCAACTTCAGTCTATCCTCATAACTGAAACTTCTCATCTGTGGAACCATTGCTTCTGCGCACTCTCCAATATGTTCACATTATTTTACTGCTTTTTTTTGAGTGATGTGCCCTTATCTACAATGTACATTGGCATGAAATTGAGTGGAATGAGTAATTGTAGCTGTGAGCTTTTTATTACATTTGCTGTTAGATTGTGCAAAGTTTGTGTTAACAGAGGACATTCGGTGAAATAAAAGTAATGTACTTTGGAATGTCATGATTCTTGTACCTTACCTGGAATTGTGAATCAGTCAAGTGTGTGTGCAAGAATTTTCTTTTAGGGGTGGGGAACAATGGTGAGTAACTTTTATTTTTTACTATTTTTATTGACCTATTCTTTTGTTTTGATGATTTGGCCGCCACGTGAGTGTTGGAAATTTGTAAAAACGAATTCTGAATGTATTAAACCGTTTCTGTTCTCTCATTTGTTTCCAGCCATGCTATTTATTCCCATGATTCGGTCTAGCTTTTGTGAAGTTAATTTAAATGCCAGAGTAAAACATGCTAACATTCTAAAATGTTGGTCTTGCTTTAAATTCTTATGTATGATTGTGAATTATCATTCTTAAGTTTACGATTAAAGTACAATGCTGCACAAATTATAAATTATAATGGAGTAGTATAGTGGAAATGTGACTATATTTAAACTTTTTCCCCAGTCCCTGCTCTAATGTTCTCTTTACCGATTTATTTCCTGTTGATAAAAAGCAACTTGGCACTAATGAACCATTCATTTTTATAAGAGTCCAATGGAGCTCTGCTTAAAATTATTTTTTAATTTTATTCTGTCAACTTTGTGCACTGCACTTCTGTTGTCATTTGTTTCTTCTTCTTTCATTAAATGTTGGAGAGAATAATTTTTAATAATGCTGTATTGTATTAGGCTTTCTAGAAATGTATTTTCCAATTGTGATTTTGGTTATTATAAATCCAAGTCCCTCTATGGTAGCAATGCAGGCGAGTCTAGGAGAAGCTGTGTCGTGAAAATAGATCACTGATTTTGCCCATAGCTTCAGGTACACCATTATATGCATTTGCAATTGAAAATCCTTCATATTGACATTTGAACTGGCCCAGAAAAACTTACTTTTGTGGCTCTATTGGCTTTATATTCCATGCTGATCTGCATCTGCAGGCTATACGTATCGCTTTACTTTTATATTTTCCTTACTGCATTGTACTTTCTGATTTATGCAGGTTCTGGCCCTAACACTGATCATTTTAGGGACAGACTGATGCCATCTTTTGCTGATGCTGCAGGTACCACGCACTGTTTTTAATCAATGGCACTTTCATGTTTCAGCACACAAATGTCATTACCTGAACCTTGTCATTCTTTTTTCTGGTGCAACTAGCATTATAATTTTTTGCTTTGGTAGTACTTAACTAATGATTGTCACACATAAAGGAGTGTTTAGTGAAGCAAACTGAAGAACTCAACAGCATGTGGTATCAGTCTGTTTCTAATAAAATAACCATACATGAAATGGACTTAGTGCACTTATTTTTGAAACTACACAAGTTTTGCATAATATCCTTATTCATTCCTCCTCAGGAAGAAGAACCAATGTCTAAAGTTAATATAGGTTGGAATCTGTAACCCCATGTCCTGGAATTAAATGTAGCTGAACTAAGTGATCCAGCAGAACTAAAGCTAAAATCAACATGCAAGTTCATTATCCATTTTAGTTTTTGATACTTCAGCTCAGATTCACTTGTTGCAAACGTCTGGTAAAGATTCATGTGGTCGATTGTCTCTTGCTTAAAAAAACATTCACTTGGCTTCAGTACAGCAGAGTAGACTGGTTTTTGATTTCAATTGCAGTAAGTCCTTTCCATATACTTATTTCATACATTCCAGCAACCAACAAATAACACTTGTCATTTTTAGCACTTCATGGAGCCTCTTAATCAAAATGATTTAAAACATAACTAAATTATGCAGATTACTCTGCCTGTTTTGTACCTATTTTTCTCAGGAAGAAGCTGATTTCCAAATTGAAGGAAAACATTTCTTTTAAAGTGTAGTTGCATGAAGTACTTTATTAAAGAATTTATAAGAGCACTTGTATAACCCAGGCATGGTATAAAATGGAAAATGGTTTGCAAGTTTTATTATACCTAAAATAAGTAATTTCGACACAGCCAAAGCTTAACTCATCTGCCCTGATTTTACATTTTTCTGTTAAATTTTGGATTCACAACTTGGGTTACTTGAGCATTGTTTGTATTTCTAGATAGTACAGAAAACCGCATTCAATGTTAAATTTGTTTTCCTCCACTCGGTGTTCCTTGCAAAAGCTTGAAGTGTTTCTCACACTAGGATAAATTCATATATAGCTGTTTGGTAGTACAGAATTTAAGTATTTCTAAAGACAACATATTTCTGCAAAACGTTCCATCTACCACGCATCAGGATAACTTACACGAATACCAATGCAAGGGGAAAACCAACACAAAAGAAGTGGCTGAGCACCCACACCAATATAAAATTTACCAAAAAGGCACTAAATTAGTAGTTGCATAATTTAGTATAATGGTTGATGACTGGGGAAGACAGTTGTAGGAAACTTGTTAGAATCCCAATATGTTAGATGCCTCTACCCTCCTCCAATATACATGGGAAAATTGCTTAGCTATTTGTGTAACCAGGGATCAATATTGCCTATTTTTAAAAATTCCATTTCCATTCTGTCACCAGGAAAGCTGAATTACTAGTCAAATTTTTGACTTGTGTCCAAATGCTAAATACATCCCAGAGATGTGTTGCTAGACAGTTGCAATTATTAACTGTGGTTAATTGGTGTTGCTGTTCAATACTACATTGTAACGTTCAGTATTAATAATGAGCTATGTTATTGATCAGATTCAGAGTGAATACAGGCGCAACAAACTTCCACTTTTAGCAGCATCAATTGGCTTTGTCAGTAGTTCTGTCAAATTCATGGCTCTAATGTCTGCTAAAACTTGGTGAATGATCTTCAATGCCACAATTATGCAGCTATTTAACAAATAGACCTTTTCTAGTTTATAGTCCGAGTAATCACTAGTAAGCTTTGTGTTTAATTGCAACACTTGGATTTTAAAATAAGAAATTTGCTGCTTTGTACAGCAAGTTAATTGCTGTAATTTTGTTGCTTGCTGGTTTTCTGGAGTATACCTGCTGCCAACTGTTGTCAGTACTTATCTTATTGCTCCTTTCTTGGTTTATAGATGCTACCTGTGAATATGCGTGCTGTATTTCTTGTGCATCAATTTAACCTTTCCAAAAACCTAACTTTCTAAGCATTTAATACAAAAAAGTATATTTAAATATAAATATCTGTTTTTAAAAAGTTGATTGCAGTCTAGCCCTGAATTAATTTTGCTGGAGGAAAAGTATTTGAAGTTATCCTATTTAAAGGACTTTCTATAAAATACTTTTTAGATAATTATAATCAGTTTAACTTGAGTACATTTTTGTATATTCACATTGTGGGAATATTAGCGTCCAGCCATTTTACCAGTGGTTTTTCTATGGTTCTTAATTGCTCGAATGTAAATTTCCCAATGTATTTTGCTGTTTTTCAGAATTTAATGGCTAACTAATTGGCACACGCAGTTGATGAGCATTTTCAAGTTGGCAACCTTTAATTAGTGGACTGCTAAAGAAATCAGTGTTGGGGCCACAATGTGTTGCGAGATAGTTGCAATTACTAATTATGGTTCATCGGTGTTACACTTCAGTGCTACATTACAATTGTAATCTATTTTACTAACTCCAGATGAGGGAAGTGAATGTACTATCACTAAGTTGTGCAGATAACAAATATAGGTGGGTAGGCAAGCAATGAGAATGACAGAGCCTGCAAAGGGATATAGACAAGTTAGTGAGTGGGTGAAAACTTTGGCATTTGGAATATATTGTGGAAAAATGTGAGGATATTCACTTTTTAACAGGATGAGCAGAAAAAACATATTATTTAAAAAGGGAAACACTTGCGGATTTGGGAGTAACTGCATGAATCACAAACTAGCTTACAATTTAAAAAAATTTCTTTCACACTTTCACTTGTGGGATGTGGGCATCGCTGGCTAAGCCATCATTTATTGCCTATCCCATCATTTATCGCCCATCCCTAGTTGCCTTTGATATGGTGGTGTAAGCTGCCGCCTTGAACTGCTACAGTCCACTTGATGTAGGTGCACTTGACACTGAAATAAATTTAGTTAATATGGAAGGTAAGTGGAATGCTGACCTAGTTAAAACTGTGTGTAAGGCACTAGTTAGACCGCAGAAAAGGTAGGCAGTTTCGGTCCCATTTGTTCAAGGAAAGATATATGGCTTTGGAAGCAGTCAGTGGTCCCGTCTGTTTAAGGTTTTCTAGATTGATCCTGGAATTGGAGGGATTTTCACATGAGAGATTGTGCAGGTTGGATTTCTACTCATTAGAGTGAGAAGAATGAGAGAAGACTTTATTGATTCATATAGGAGGGCTGGCACTTGATGGGATAAATGGAAGGAGATTGTTTCCCCTGTGGGAGAGTTTAGGACTGGGGATATCTTTCCAAAATAGGGTCACCATTTAACACAGATAAGGGGGAATTTCTTGGGGCTGGTGACTCTGACGAATTGTTAACCACAATGGGCTTTAGAAGCTGGGTCATTAAGCATATTCAAGACTGATTAAAGATTTTTAATCAGTAATGGAATAGAAGGTTCCAGGAAAATGGCAGAAAAGTGCAGATGTGGATGATCAGATCAGTAATGACCGTATTGAATGATGGGGCAGACTCAATAGCTGAATGGCCTACTTCTCCTGTGCCTTATGGAATCCATTCTGCATAGTTTGTTTAAAAGAAAAAATGCCAATTCTGATCATTTGAAAGAAAATAATGCTGAAATTACACAGGCTAGGTAGCATCAGTGGAGAGAAGCAGATGTTTAATGTTTCCAGTCAAAATAATCTTTTTTGAAATGTGAGCTCTGATAAAGATGTATTAGGAACCTGAATTGATATATTAATTCTGTTTCACTGCCTTTATTTTGCTTAATTTCTATGGTTATTATATGAATCAACTTGTTCAGCGATGTTATTACATGCAGGCTTGAACCCAGACCTCTAGGAACACTGCCACTGCATCAAAAAAGCCCCTTGGGGTCTTAACTTGTATAAACTTATTCACAACTTCAAAATTATAATCATTAGCTGCCCCTCAACTTGGTGATGGCTACTCCGTTGTAAGTTTCTGCTGTGGGTCTTTGCATAATGGGCCAACACTCAACCTGCAGCTCCTTGTTCACACTGGGAAGTAAGTCCCCACGGATAATGCAAATCCTACGCTCAAATGCTACTCCTTCTTTTCTTGCTGCCGCTGAGCGTCGTCATAATGACATTGTGTCTTAAAGTTTACTACAGTTTGATGGGCAAGTTACCATGTTTTCTGAATGAATGACAAATTCCTTCCAGTCATTAATGATTGCTACTTAGTGATTCTGTGAGGACTTCATTGTCTTTTGAAGCATTTTCTTTGATCCCTTGTGGAATGTTGGTTATTTAAGTTATGAAATCAGGACCTGTCAGTGAAGATGTTTTTTTGCCATCAGGATATTTTGTCCAGTCCACCAATATTTATTTCAGAAGATATTATGCTTTTGTGAATGGCATCAAGAAGAGCAGTAAACATTTGTTCAGATGTTTAACAGGAGGAACTGACAGCCATTCTTTATGAATTTTTCTCTTGCACTCTTGCGTATCGCTGGTGCCCTGTCCAGATCTCGGTGCATATAGAAATGTGGTGACCAAAGTGCTGTGTTAAGTTGCTTAGATATTTGTTAAATACTTGCTGGTATCGTCTGAATCAACAATGTTGCATCGTCTCACCAATGATTGGGCTTTTGAGAGAAGAGCCCTCAAGGTATGGAAAGTGTCCAACATATTCCAACATGTGTCACAATGTATGGGAGGTGGAATATTTGGTTGATTGCATATGGGTTTTGTTTTTGACAGTCCTTCGACTTGCTAAGTTCCTTGTATGCAGAATCAAAAAGTTTGAGTGCCTTGCAAATTTGTACAGATTGGACAATAATTGCTTCTCATTCTTGACACTGCATGAATGTCAGTGGGGTGGTGCCAGAAAACTGCACTCCAGAAGTGTTCTCAACAGTAAACGGCAAAGGAAGAAACTGTCTCAGTAACTGTAATTTGTGTTGAACAGTAGCAAGTAGCGATCGTGTTCTTGCCTATTGTTTTAAAAGTCAGCCAATTTCGGCAGTTCTGAAATTCTCTGCAGTGCCCTGAATCCTCTAGATTTTATTTATTTCACGTCATCTCAAGTCTTTTTTTTTTTGATTCATTGACCTATCTTTCCTCCTCTCTCAACTTCAGAATATTGCAAATTACAGGTCACTTTAATTTCTGTTTTCAATTAACACGAATATTGAACCTTCTGACTTAGCCTAATTGGATTTCTAAAACTTTTTTCCTGACTGGTGAATTCAAGCTAAAATTTAACATTTACACTAGATCCTCTTCCCCATCAAGATTTTTTTAAAAAAATTATCTCAAAAATCTAAGTCACTAATATTTCCTTGCTAATGAGGCTTCTGTTTGATGGAGCTAACATATTTATAGTAAATAATTCAGAACAAGAAAAACATCATACTTGCTTGATGAACACATGCCCATTAAAATCTTTCCAGGGCCAATAGCCAGTCCTCATCAAAATAAATTTTAGTAACACAATTTTCCTATACAGTGTAGAAATGAAACTTCTTTGGAAAATGCATAATAAAAATAAATTTAATATTCAACAACTTAAATAATGGGAGAGATGATCAGTTGTCCACTACAATTGCTCTGATTTTAATCATTAATATACAATACATGTTAAAATTCTTCTGAAATGAATGAGATGCATAATTTTCCTTGCTGTAGGAATATATGAAAAACAGTGTCTGAAGTTATCTGGCTTGGTAAAACCTGTCTGATTTTGCAAGGAGAACCATGATCCTTAATGCAACCAGCTCCACCATACTGAGTTTTATATGTGCAGTTAGCAAATGGTTATGTTTTATTCTGAAGTTAGTAGCACAAAGTTTAGGTAGATGTGTAGCCTGTCTTATGTTTTATGTTATCAAACTTTACTGTTAATTTATTAATGAGCAGTTACTTTATTTTATGTAGTCTCAAGACCATTATCATACAACTTTGAGTCCGATTTGAACGGACCAACATATATGCTTCAAAATGCATTTCTTTGGTCTGCTGCTCGTAACTTTTAAATTGAAATTGTAATTATTTGAGCCACAGTAGCTTTGAAGGAAACAGCTTTCAAGTATATCTGGTTGGCATGGATGAGTTGGATCGAAGGGTCTGTTTCTGTGCTGTATGCCTCTGACTCTAAGCATTTGATCAAGCACCACTCATTACATTTTAAATTAGATGAAAGAACTTTTTTTTTAAAAAAGAATGCATGGTTTTAAATGGATTGCAGCAAGTTTGGTACCACCCAAGGGTAAAGTATAGCTTCCCCATTTGGTCTTGGCTCTCCTATATATAGAATAAATTATCCTGAAAAGAGAATTTTCTACTTTAGGACTGCCAAATTCAGTCGATTTAGATCTGTACTTAGATTTCAATTATATGAAACAACTTGATCAGTTCTTTGATAGAAATAAAGAATAGAGGTAGAAAAAGCAACTAGCAAAATATATAAAAATTAACCCTTTGTAAAAATAAATTAATAAAATGGAAATGGTCTTTCCCCATTCCACCATGGTAATTTAAAGACTGCCTTCAGTGAATTATGCCTGTCAAATCAAATGTAATTAAACTGCAATCAACTCCTTTTGTAACTGTGGGAGCAGTTAGATTCCATTTTGGCTCTACGAAGTTGTCTTTCAGCTGGTTTATAAACTATCGTAACTTGATAATCCTCAGGAATTATTGGATGTAGTATATCAAAAATAAATGCTATCTTTGAAATAGACCACATATATCAGTGACGTGCAAAAACATAAATTGTTGGAGAAACTCAAGTCTGGCTGTATCCTGGAAAGAAAACAGCAATAATATTTAAAGTCCAGTGACCTTTTTGTAGAACTAGAGGCAGCTAAGAAAGGTGGTACTTATGCTGGTGGGAGTGGAGAGAAAGAGAGGTGAAGAGGGAGCCCAGAGAAAGGAAAGAAAAGCTTGCATGTGAAGGGATTGTTGTTACTGAGCCAGGGAAGAAGAGGGGTTAGATAGGTGAGAATGGAGGTTGTGAATGAGTGAAAATGTGTTGACTATGCTGAAAGCAGTTCATGTCATGGCAAGACCAGGGAGGAGGGGTTTAGTAATAGACATGAAGGAGATAGTCAGGCTATAACATTATTCAACTTGATATTGTGTTCTGTCCTAAACAGAAGATGAGGTTTTGCTCTTCCAGCTTGTGTTGTCTCACTGGAGAACTGCAACAAGCCTGAGAGAGAAACATTGGGCTGTGTAGAAGTAGCAGTCATTTGGGGGCTTGAGGTCATATTTACAGACAAAATGTAAATGTTCTGCTACGTAGTCACCTGGTCTGTATTTTGTGTCTCCACTCAACCTAGTCTACTGCATTTGCTGGTCCCGATGCTGCCTCCTACAGTGAAGTGCAGATAAATTGTTGTTTTACCTGGAAGGTATGTCTGGCACCTTGGACAGTGAGGTGGTAAATGGGCAAGTATTACACCTTCTGCAATTGCATGAGAAGGTGCCCCAAAAGTATTGGGAGCTTTTTGAGAATGGAGGCGAAGTGGACCAAAATGCTGACATCAGAGGTGAATGTGTCGAGTGTGGCCTCTCTCATGGAGAGGTGGCAGCTGATCATCCTTTTTGGATGTGGAGGCTGATGGGTGGAAAGTAAGGATCAGAGGAACCCTATCAGTGTTGGACAGGAAAGAGAAGTGAAGGCAAAATTGTAGGGAATGGATCAGGCGCAGTTGAGGGCCCTGTCAGCCATGGGAGCAGAGAATCCTCAATTGAGGAAAAAGGTAGACAATTCTGAAGTCCCCCAGAGTTAGGTGGCATCAACAGAATAGCTGCTCCATACCTGAAAGAACCAAGTCTTAGTTTTTCAGTTTCAGTACAAAATAAAACTGTAATTTCAACAAAATAGGAGAAGTCTCCTCCAATCTGTTGTACGGACGTCGCAGCATAAAATTGGAATATGTCACTTTAGAAAATGTATGTTTGGTTGTGAGTCCAAGTGGCAGTGGAAACAAATAGAAATTAATAAATGTGATATGAACTTCTCAGATCTACTTTGGTTGAGCAAATCTACAAGGATCGGGCAAAGGACTGCCACTTTAATATAATGGAACCACTATTATCCCATTACATTTATTTCAACTGAATGCCTCCTTTGAGGAGTTGAAGTAATTATAGTTGTCTGGACTGTTTAATCCAACATTTCAAGTTCAATCTGACTGAAAGTTGTAGAGCACTACAATTGCCTGTGACTAATAATTGATCCCTAAAGAAGGGCTTATGCCCGAAACGTCGATTCTCCTGCTCCTTGGATGCTGCCTGACCTGCTGCGCTTTTCCAGCAACACGTTTTTCAGCGCTAATAATTGAGGAAATTGACTTTAGAAATCTAGATCAACATGCACAAAGTAATAGGCTATAGAACATCGTGCACAGTCATAAGTAAGAATAGCTGCACTGGGCCGCGTTAAATAGTCCTAAAACATTTGAGACAGACTGATATTACTTCTCAATTTAATGTTTGGACTGTGTATCGTGAGAGTTGTACGTTTCGAGTCTTTGTTCGATACAAACAGAAAATATTTAGGCAATAGATTTTGTTTCCGTTGTGCAAGGTAAAACTATGAGCACTGTGGTGCACAACTATCTTATCTGTTGTGTTGATCATCCTTGTACAGATGTTTTCTGGAAGTATCGGACAGGGTCTGCTGTTGCTAATGATGATTTATGTGAATATAGTAGATGTTTATTACTTTTAAAATGGCTAACTTTCTACTAGTACTAATAATGAACTTTTATAGTGTTTAATAGCTCCAAATCTGTTGTATTGACCCTAATGACAGTTTAATACTAAAGTGCACCATGTGCTGCCATACTGTATGTGAAACATGCTCTAATGTGACTAGCTTTTACACTGTGTATTCTGTAAGTGAACAATGCCTATCATGAGTTGTTTGCTGTCTTAAACATGGATTTGTAAGTTTTTATGAAGGTGATATGTTGTCCAACCTGCTGCATTTGTGTAATTTTAAAAATTGCTGATCTTTTTCAGTAAGCAACTTAAGCATTTAAGGGTGAAAAATGTTTATGTACTATTTTAAATTATTTCAGGGAAAGAAGATTGGAATATCAGAATTACTAAACTAAGAAAGCAGGTTGAAGAAATATTTAATACAAAATTTGGTGAGTTGCTTTCTGATGTTTTGTACTGCTAATTTTTGAAATTTATTAGCAAAATCTTTGGCATAATGGTTTACTTTTGTCTGCAGCTGAAGCTCTGAACCTTCCAGAACCAGTGAAGGTTCCATATCCATTATTTGAGTCCAATCCACAACATCTCTATGTAGAAGGGCTGCCAGATGGAATTCCGTTCAGAAGCCCTACATGGTTTGGAATACCTAGACTAGAAAGGATCATTCGAGGAAGTGCAAAAGTAAAATTTTTTGTGAAAAAGTAAGACTTTCCTTTGGTTTGGTACAATTTTATGTCTGATTGTTGTATAACTAAGGAAATGAGAGGGAACTTGAAACAAAGTGGCGTTGGAGTGGGGTGATGTGAAGGATCACGTGAGAATTGTGTTAAACCAAAGAGAAAAGACAAGATAGAAGAACAAAGTAGTTAATGGGTAACGAGAACTAATCTGACAGGACAGTGGAGGGTGCACTAGCAGAAAAGGCTAGAGTTTAAAGTGACAGGAATAATGGCACTGTATCTGAATGTGTCCTGCATTTGTAACAGTGATGAATTCATAGCAGAAAGAAAAATGACAATTTCTAGCTTGACAATTTCAGGTGCGTGGTATGGTGACCAAGGTTATAGCCTTAATATTCAAAGGCATTTGATATTTCAGAAGGATAGGAAGCAATGAAAAGATGATGCTGTAGCACTGTCAATTAGAACCTTAAGATGTGAGGGCAAAAATGTTGGCTAATTTGATGGTCCTCAATTCAAATGACTGCCTTTCCCCATAAACCTTGATTCCCGTACTGCTTAAAATTTGCCTATCTCAGCCTTGAATATACGTAGTGATCCACTCTTAACACTCCCTTACATTATACAATTTCGCATTTTCCATACCCTCTGAAGAAATTCCTCCTCATCTGTCTTAAACGTGCGACCCCTTGTTCTGAGATTATGCCCTCCGGTCCTTGACTGTCCCACAGGGGAAACAACTTTGCTCATCTATCCCATCAAGTCCACTCAGAATTTTATATGTTTCAATAAGCTTGCATTTCATTCTTCTAAATTCTGGTGAGTACAGGCCCAACTTACTTGCCTTCTCCACATGAGATACCCTCCATTCCTGGGATCGACAGAAAGAACCTTCTCTGGACTGACTTTAATGCCAGTACATCATCTCTTCGATAAGGGGGCCAAACCTGTTCACAGCATTCGAGCTATCTTTTGATTAGCGTCTTGTACAGTTTTAGCAAGAGCTTTCAACTTTTATACTCTATATTCCCTTTGCAATAAAGGCCAGCACTGCTTTTGCCTTTCCTACTACCCCATTGAACTTGGATCCTTGCTTTGGTGAGTCATGATCGAGGACGCCCAAATCTCTTCTGCCCTTTTAGCTTTTTGCAGTCTTTTTCCATTTAAATAGTCAGTTGTTAACTAATAGCCAACTCTAGTGAGAGATAACATTCAAAAGATTAAGATGTAGAATTACTTTGGGTAAAGATAAGAAATAGCATTTAATAATTCAGTTGTGGAAGTAGTTTATGGGCCTACAGAGTATAAGGGAAATAGAAAGGTACTGCAGTAATTGTGGGTGATTTTGGGCAAAGCAAATTGGCAAAGTTAACCTGGAATCTCAGTTTATGGTGGATTAAGGCAGTTTTTTTTTTAGGTCAGGTGCAAACCAGAGAGCAGCCTGTTTTATATCTGTTAATATGAAATGTGCCGATCAATTAGTTAACTCATAATGAAGCCCCTGGGCAACAGTATCAAAACCTGATAGAATTTTGTATTTGATTTGAATGTGAAAAATGTTTGAGACTAAGAGTCTTATCCTTGTAAGTGTCTGTCTTTATGTTTATGGGGGCAGGGTTCATTAAACTGATCTAGGAAAGTGTGCTGAAAAGTAGGATGGAAAGCAACAGACACATTAAGGCGATATTTCATAACTCTCAGCAATGATCTATTCCAATGAAAGAGGGACTGTTATGGGAAAGAAGTGCCATTGTAGCTAACTAAGGAAGCTGAGAGAAAAAGTTTACAATGCTGAGCAGAAAGTTAGGTCAGAAGATTGGGAAGATTTTAGAAACCAGCAAAGAGTGATAAAGGGTTTGGAGGAACTTCAAACAGTCGCAAGGAGGACTTACTCCACAGAGAGCTGTGGAGGCTGAGTCACTCAATGTATTGAAGGCTAGGAAGTTGAGATTCAAGTGGCAGACGGGCAAGACAAGGCCACAATCTGATCTGATACAAATTTACTGAATGACCGAGCTGGCTTAAGAGGCTGAATACCTGACCTATTCCTCTTTACTGTTGTCTTATTACAGTTCTGAAAACGATAATTTTGTTGTTTTACAGTGTTAAAGTACCCATGTAAATGCATGGTGGAAAATATAATTAATTAATTGTTGAAATTGCTCAGTACTAATTGCAAAGCTTATCAACTAGGCCAGAACTTGTGGAGCCTCACCTCCCTGATAGATTGAAGAAAGGAAAACGCACTGATGGTAAGAATCTCTATCTTTTTGTTTAAAAAAAAATGTCCAAGGCCACAACCAGGGAAATTCTTTCTTGGTTCTCATAAATGTCAAAAATGTGGAAATTAAATCAGTGAAGAACTTATATCCATCTTTGATCAAGCGAGTGTAATTTGGTCACTTTGCTCAATATAAAATTTTCATTAATGCAATCAACGGTAGCTTTATATTTTTTCTCATGCTTAGCGTTCCTGTGATTTTGTATTCCTACAATAACTCTAGTGAGTGTGCAGTATTGGGGTAAAAGTCCATTTTTCAGTGGAAGGAGCCAGTTTTGCAAGGAGGGTGTGGAGTTGTCGCATGTTCAGAACGCATTGAAAAATCATTTTACTAGATATCTCTTTCCTGTCTGGGATGTTGCATTAATCTTAAATTTTAAAGGCCTTTGATGTGCTCTGGATATGTTTCACTTGAAATTGGATTTAGACTATCCAAATTCATTTCACTTAGGAACCCCACCCAGCAACAGAGGGAGGAGACGTGTTTCCCGTCCACCCGAGCCGAATTTAGCACGAACCGTTAAAGGTGAAAGGATCATATTCCTAACCTCCTACAGTGTCTAACAGTTACTAAGTTGTGTGTAGTATTTTATTTTGCAAATGAGCCATGAGCAATTTATTATCAAAATTCATTTTAATTTTTAATAAAGGTGATCTTTACTTTGCGACACTCACTTTAACTTACAGTTAATACACTGGGGGAATTATGACATGTACAGCATTTAGAGCTGAAAAGAAACACTAGCGTACTCGGGAATATGCTGTCTGTGTTCAAATAATTTCTGTTATACTTACGGGTGTACTGCTTTTTATTGTTATTTAGACTCCAGCAGTTCTGCACCAGAAAAAGTTCAAGTACCGACAACTCCAAGCAGCCCAGAGATTGAAGTTACCATTGAAGGTTTTTTTTAAATTTGTACTGCATATGACACTTTTTTCCTTCTATTATATCAGTGAATGATGTGGCCTTCCAAGGAGCCGAGAAATTACAATTTTGGCTTTGAGCTTTCTAAAGGCTTTTTTTCCAAAAAGATTTCTAATGACGCTACCTTCAGAAGATGATTTTCATAGTAGCGCTGACTGAAAGGCACCTGGAACCTTATTGATGGTCTTTTGTTGGTCTCTTTTGTATGTTTTAGGCTGGTTAAGCATTAGCAGTAGCCTTGCACAAATTTAGCTTTCCAAAACCTTTGTCTTATAAATCTGCCTCTTAAATTCCTTATTTGAGTAAGCAGAATATAGCCCTACTTACAATTTTGAATAAGAACTGATAGCCTTTTGCTGTTGCTAGGTTTCTGCATATATCCGTACCTGGCTGCTTGGTATTAAATAGTTTTGTTTTAATATTTTGGTTAATTGTTAAGCTTTAAAAAAGTAACTATTCTGCATATGTTTGAAAGCTAGCTGTTAGAAAAATTTAAGTTTGACAGCTATTTCAAAGCAGCTATGTGGATAAGACTGAATTATCTTCTATTTCTATTGACAGCTTCTGATGAAACTCCTCCAGTTAAAGCAGTAGGAAATATTACACAAGCAAATGATTCAAATGCTACATTCAAACAAAGAGGCAGGGAGTTCTCTTTTGGTAAGAAGTGGATGAGCAGAGTGAACATTATTAAAGTACTTTAGTCGTGGAAGAGAGCAACTCATTAAAAACAAATACTTGGACAGTAGAAGTGGTCTGCGATTTGCTAAATCGGTTTGTTTAAAAAAAGACTTCGCCAACAGACTGCATCGCCTGTCTCATGCTGTCCCCATAGTACCAGGATCTGCAAAATAAGTTTTTTATTTGAGAACACATTTTGTAAAATGCAAACCATTGGATTTTTATTTGTTTTTATGAATCAAAAAATACTAGAATCTATGCATGCGAATGTTTGATATATGTATCTTTTTATATACCAGAACTACCACCCAGTAGTTACACTTGATATGTCGCCTTAAATTTAACATAACTGCATGAAAAAATTTTAAGTTTATAATTAAACTTAACGGGCCTAGTTACCACCTCCAGTGAAAGTCACATTGTCTTTTGTTGGAGTTTGGCTCCAAATTCACACGTTCATTTCTACAGAATTATCTTTCCTCCATTAATTGGCAAAATATGTAACAGAATATTATCTGGTTGACTCTGCTAGTTTCCTCGTAATAGTATGCTAACAAATAAGATTGTGCAAGAAGAATTTTAAGTATTTACAGTGCTAATGTAACCAGTATGTTTTTTTTTTTTGCTTGAGAAATGTACAAATCAAGGCCATTGATTTAGTAGTTTCTATGGAAAATTGATAGTCATGTCATTTGATCCAGAAGGCAAACACAAAATGTGACACAGTAATCACCACTAGCCCCACTTATGTCATTAAATTGTTTACAAGTCTAATTTATCTTCAGTTTGTACCTAATCTTCAAAAACAACTTGCATTTATACAGCACTGTTTATATTCAAAAGCAATTCACAGGTGTTAACCAACAAATTCTAACTTAATATACGTGAGAGAGAGCAATGAATACCCAAAAGCTTGGTCAACCAGTAACCTTTAGAGAGCATCTTAAAGGAGATGGAGAGTATAGGGCCAAAATTTGAGAGCTTGGGGTTGATGCAAAGCACAAATGGCAGAGGTAAAATAATTCAAATTGGGCTGTGCGAAAGGTCAGAATTGTGAATAAGTGTAGAAAAATTGTGGGGTTGGAAAATCTTAGAGATAAGAGGAAATTAGAGCATGCAGGATGAGTAGATCCAGGATAAAATTTTAGAATCTAAGCTTTAGTGGACTAAGTGCAGGGGTGGATGGTGCATGGTACTTAGTGCAAGTTAGAATGCAGCCATATAGTTTTAATAAGTTCTATGTAGGGTGGATAGTGGGAGGAAATCTTTGCAATAGTTTAACCAAGAAATTAAAATAAAAGAAAATGGTCAGAGAGTGTTGGATTAGTCAAAATTGAGAAAAGGTTCCCGGGAATATAGGCTTGGAATGGTTGAGTTAAATGTTTGGTGCTGATTTTGATTGCAAGTGTAAACAAATGTTCTAGGAAGGATAAAAAGTGAGGGGCAAGAGAGGAGAGGGTGTGGCGTTTTTGCTCAGGTATAGCATTACAGCTGTACTTAGGGTATTTCTGGGAATACATCCAGGGAAGTTATTTGGATGGAACTGAGAAATAAGGAGGGGTAGATCACCTTAGTGGGATTGTATTATAGACCCCCCACCACCACCACCACAATAGTCAGCAGGGAAATTGTGAAACAAATTTGTAAGGAGATCTGTTATCTGTAGGAATAGGGTGGCTATAGTATAGAATTTTAACTTTCCAACTATAGACTGGGACTGCCATAATGTTTAGATGGAGAGAAATTTAAGTGTGCACAAGAAAATTTTCTGATTCTGTATGTGGATGTTCCTACTAGAGAAGGTATAAACTTTGACCTACTCTTGGGGAAATAAGGCAGGGCTGGTGACTGAGGTGTCAGTGGGAGAGCACTTTGGGGCGAGCACTCATAATTCTATTAGTTTTGAAATGGTGATGGAAAAGGATAAACCGGATCTAGAAGTTCAAATTCTAAATTGAAGAAAGGCCAATTTTGAAGGTACTAGGCAAGAACTTTGAAAAGTATTTTTGCCGGCACGGTGGCTCAGTGGTTAACATTGCTGCCCCTCAGCACCAGGGGCTTGGGCTCGATTACAGATGTTTGCAGGTAAAGGGACGACTGGAAAATGGGAAGCGTTTAGAAATGAGATAATAAGAACCCAAAGGGGTTCTGTAAACACGTTAATGACAAAAGGGTAACTAAGGAGAGAATAGGGTCCCTCAAAGATCAGCAAGGCAGTCTGTGTGGAACCGCAGGAAATGTGGAGATACTAAATGAATATCTTGCATCAGTGTTTACTGTGGAGAAGGACATGGAAGATCTAGAATGTGGGAGGAATAGATAATGACATCTTGAAAAAAGTCCTTATTACAGAGGAGATGGTGCTGGATGTCTTAAAACACACACACAAACGTGAATAAATTCCCAGGAGCTGAGAAGGTGTACCCTAGAATCTGTGAGAAGCTAGGGAAGTAATTGCTGGGCCCCTTGAAGAGAGATTTGTATCATTGATAGTCACAGGTGAGGTGTAGGAAGACTAGAGAGTGGCAAACGTGATGCCACTATTTAAGAAAGGTGGTAAGGACAAGCCAGGGAACATCAGTGAGTCTGATGTCTGTGGTGGGCAAGATTTGGAGGGAATCCTGAGGGACAGAGCTTATATGTATTTGGAAAGGCTATACCTGATTAGGTAGAGTCAACATGGCTTTGTGCATGGGAAGTCATGTCTCATGAACTTGATTGAATTTGTTTTTAAGTAAATGAGGATTGATGAGGGCAGAGCGGTGGATATGATCTATATGGACTTCAGTAAGGCATTTGAAAAGGTACTCCATGGGAGACTGGTAAGCAAGGTTAGATCTCATGGAATACAGGAAGAATTGGCAGTATTGATATGGCGCTGGCTTGAAGGTAGAAGGCAGAGAGAGGGTGGTGGTGGAGGGTTGCCTTTCAGACTGAAGGTCTGTGACCAGTGGACAAGAATCGGTGGTAGGTCCACTGCTTTTTGTCATTTTATATAAATGATTTGAATGTAAACATGAGTATAGTTAGTAAGCTTGCAGATGACACCAAAATTGGAGGTTTAGTGGACAGCGAAGTAAGTTACCTTAGATTACAATGAGATGTTGCCTGATGGGCTGAGTGGCGGCAGCAGATGGAGCTTTTAATTTAGATAAATGTGAGGTGCCAAATTTTGGAAAGGCAAATCAAAGCAGGACTTAATGTAATGTCCTGGGGAGTGTTGCTGAACAAAGAGACCTTGGAGTGCTGGTTCGTAGTTCCTTGAAATGGAGTCATGGGTAGATGACGTAGTGAAGAGAAGGTATTTGGTATGCGTTCCTTTATTGACAGAATATTTGAGTATAGGAGTTGGGAAGTCATGTTGTGGCTGTACAAAACATTGGTACGGCCACTTTTGGAATATTGTGTGTAATTCTAGTCTTCGTACGATCAGAAGGATATTGTGAAACTTGAAAGGGTTCAAAAAAGATTTACAAGAATGTTGCCAGGGTTGGAGGATGTGAGCTATAGGGAGAGGCTGAATAGGCTGGAGCTGTTGTCCCTGGAATGTCGGAGGCAGAGGGGTGACTTTATAGAGCCCTGTCAAACCATGAGGGGCATAGATAGGATAAATAGACAGTCTTTTCCGTGGGGTGGGTGAGTCCAGAACTAGAGGGCATAGGTTTAGGGTGAGGGGGGACAAGATACAAAAGGGATCTACAGGGTAACTTTTTCAGAGAGTAGTGTGTGTGTGGAATGAGCTACCAATGGAAGTGGTGGAGGCAGGTACAATTACAACATTTTAAAATTCATGTGGATGTGTATATGAATAGGAAAGGTTGGGAGGGATATGGGCCAAGTGCAGGCAAATGTGACTAGATTAGGATATCTGGTTGGCATGGACGAGTTGGTTTGAAGGGTCTGTTTCCCTGCTGTACATCTGACTCCAAAGGTACCAAACAGATAGATGATTGTTTAAGCTATAGACAAACAGAGGTAGAGATACAGTGAGGTGAGGTAGAAGTAGTCAGTCTTGATGCATAAGATATATAGTCTGTAGTTCATCTTGAGACCAACTACAACATAAATCCGAAATTCAGATTTCGACAGTTGTGGGAGAGAGATGGAGTTGGTGTCAGCCATAAATGTAATAGCTTCAATCTTCATATTACGATAAAGAAAAGTTCAGCTCATTCACTGGGTGTCAGACAAGCTGTGATAATAAATGGGGGGTACTGGGGCTGAGAAGTAGTCCTGAAGTAGTGATCAGTGTATATCTGGAATCTAACATTGTGTTTATGGATAATGTCCCTGAGGGACAACTTTTTTTATCTTATTGAAAATAAATACAGAGGAACCTTGATTATCCGAACGAGATGGGCGGGCACTATTTCGTTCGGATAATTGATTATTCAGTTAATTGATTTCCTTTTAGGGCTCGGAGTTTTCTGTGAAGTCTGCTCTTCTTTCAGGAGACTAGGCAGCAGCATATTGTGCGTGAGCACCCATCCACTGCCTGCGCCTGCCCCCCAACCCTGTCTGCTCCCCCAAACCATTTCTGGGGACATGGGGGGTTTAGGGTACACCCCTGTGTAGGACTCCAGGGAAAGTGTTGGGAGGGGGAGAGGGTGGGATGTCACTCATTTAGAGATGGTGTATGGACTGTCCAGGATTGTTCTTGGCAGCATTTCAGTGACCCTAATTTGTTTTTAAACATTATTCCTGTAAACAAAAGACGCAATCAGGGTTGAAACAACTATTTTTGACATAATGTTTCTATCAGGACCTTGAGATCCCCTTCGAATAATCCGATATTCGGATAATTGAGGTTCCTCTGTAGTAAGTGTGTTCTTCTGAAATCTATTGGAAACAGTGAACTGCTTGTGTCTTTACTCTGTCGTGAATGCAGTCAGTCAGTTCAAGCACAGGAGTTACGGCCTCAAATCCGTTCCTCCATGTTGTTACTCATGCAAAAGGTATTTTAGTCCATTTGAAGTTTTACTCTTTCATGTTGGTGAATCCCAACATACCTGGCCCATATCCCTCCAAACCCTTTCTATTCATACACCCATCCAAATGCCTCTTAAATGTTGCAATTGTACCAGCCTCCACCATGTCCCCTGGCAGCTCATTCCATACACGTACCACCCTCTGCATGAAAATGTTGCCCCTTGGGTCTCTCTCATATCTTTTCCCCCCTCACCCTAAACCTATGCCCTCTAGTTCTGGACTCCCCAACCCCAGGGAAAAGACTTTGTCTATTTACCCTATCCATGCCCCTCAATTTTGTAAACCTCTATAAGGTCACCCCTCAGCCTCTGACGCTCCAGGGAAAACAGCCCTAGCCTGTTCAGCCTCTCCCTGTAGCTCAGATCCTCCAACCCTGGCAACATCCTTGTAAATCTTTTCTAAACTCTTTCAAGTTTCACAATATCTTTCCGATCCTCTTCTCCTTTTCAGCTTTCAGGTGAACTGTGACCTCACAATCTACCCTAATATAACTAAACCCTTAACCTTGGAATCATCTCAAGAGTTTTAGATTTTTAATGCTTTCATTGATGTTTGTGCTACAGTTTTGTAAGGTTAGCAGCTTCTGTTATTTTTCCTTGTGTTGTAAATCATATGATCATGGCTGAATAACATGATTTCTATCAATCTGTTGATAACTCAAGAATGTGCAAAATTCTGCTACAGGGAGAGTGCATCTGGTTTGTTAAAAAGAAACAGCACAATTGTTTGCCAAATTCCACACTGGAGGGGCGGTGAAGAACATTGCTATATCTTTGCAAGTTGTCAAGTCCTTTTTGATTCCCGCAACTCTCTTCTAAAAAGATAGTTCCAAATTACATGCCTTTGTCTTGAGGAAATGTGAAATTTCTTGTTAGTATAGAGATCATTTAGATGTGTTTATGATAGTGGGAACATCTCCATGTATCTTATGTGCATCCTTTACTTATATGGTATGTAGCTTTAAACCACCCTCAAGAAATGCATCTTGAATTTTTTCAATCTATAATTACACTGCCAACATTTCTCAATTGTAATAAGAATCAAAAGGCATTTTGTGTTCATGAAATTTTATAAAAACTGATGGTTCCCTATTCAATTAGCATCAACATGCTTGAAGTTATATTTGTAGAATGCAGTATAATGAGTTTGATGTTGCTTGTCATTACAGAACAGTGGAATGCGAAAATCACTGAGTTGAAACAGCAAGTGGAGACATTGTTCAATGAAAAATGCAGTAAGTAATTGTTTTACCAGAATGAAACAGTAAATTTTGAAATGTCCTATGAATAGCTATCAATGTTACAGAAATATTTCAAGATTATGGAGCTTTTAATTGATATATTTCAATTGTGGAATATTTTAGTGGTATACTTATGTTTTGACAATTTGGCAAAATTTTTGTTAGCTAAATGTAGAACCATGTAACCTCTAGGAATGGAACGTAATTGTTTTGCATTGTACAATACTATAATCCATTACGTTGGTGTCTAAGACTGAGCTTCTGGTGAGCAACTGAGTAGAGGATTCTTGTGTATGCCTTAGTTCAGGTTCCTTTCTCCAGTAGGTATATTGCAGTACCCTGTAACAGCATCCTGACGTTTTAGAGGGATTAACTACATTGAGCAACCAGTACTATGAAGGATGGTGATGCTCCTTTGATAGTCCCATGTAGTGAGATGACTTAACTATTGCAAAAATATGAAGATAAATAATGGAAGAGGAAAAGCTGTTTGTTGAACCTGCTGCACTATTAAGTGCAATCATGGCTGATCTTCAGTATCCACTCTATTTTATCAACCATTCCCTAAATCCCTTGATTCATTCAGAGACCAAAGGTCTGTCAATCCCAGATTTAAATATGTTCACTGATAACAGTAAATACAACCCCCCAGGGGAGAGAATTCTAAAGAAGCTCAACCCTGGAGTAGAGAAATGTCTCCTCACGTTAGTCCAAAATGATCACTGCCCCTTATCTGGAGACTGTGATGGTCCCCACCTCTGACCCTGTGTTCTAGATACCCTGTTCAGCTAAAATAACCTCTTTATCCAAACAGGTCCTTCGTAACTTTGCATGATTTTCATGAACTCACTTCTCATTCTTCTAAAATCCAGAGAACATAAACACTGTTTACTCAGTGTCTGGTCAGAGAACAAGCCTCTCATTCCAGAAACAAATATAGTGAATGTTTTGATAAACTGCTTCCTATGCAAGTATATCCTTTTTTTAAAAATATTATAGATCGGACTTTATGGGCTCCCACTGGCAGGTTTGCAGACTTCCCACTCACCCCTAGATATTTGCAATTACAGGTGAGATGGTGACATTGTGTTCATGTTCCTGGACTAGTAATCCAGAGTACCTCAGGAAGAGGTAAATGAGTGTTTGTTTGTATTTACAGAGCTCTGGGGACATGGATTCAAATTCCACGATAACAACTACTGCAATTTGAGTTAAATTTAAAATGTGGAAAATAATGCCATTTTCTATAATGGTGATTGCAAAGTTATCATCAATGGTCGTGAAGTCTATCTGGTTCACTAATGTCCTTTCGGGAGAGAAATTGTCATCTTTACTTGGTACGGCCTAGATGGGATTCCAAACATTGTAGTATGATTGACTCTTAACCATTCTCTGAATTGGCCGAGCAAGTCATTCAGTTTCGAGGGCAGTTGCAGATGGGTAACCCATTCTGGTTTTTAGTGCTACTCGACATTCTATGAAAGGATAAAGAAAGAAAACTATTTTTAAAATGATGATTATGGGGCTCCTGCCACACTTGCCCCAGTTAAGGTCATTAAGGATCCCTTTTTCAGTCCAATTTGCAATTACCCTGGTAGAACCTAGCCAGGATGTACTGCATGCATAAGATTCACTGTCTTGGCTGTAACTCTGAAAATGATGCTTATGTGGTGTGTTACATTATCCAGATACAGCAAGTCTTTACCCAAAAATTGAATCTGGTTAGTTACTCCAGATCATTTAATCCAATTGGTTGAAATTTTTATCTTGACCTATGTCAAGATAAAATGTTTGTTTCTGCAGAGCCAACTATCAGATTTACTTGGCTGATGTCGAACTAAGTAAATTGTTTGAAGAGCGATCACTGTTGATGAGTTACCTTCTTTAGATTTATTCTCTAAATCAAATTGGAGTTGATACCCTGAACTGATGAATATAGTTTTGTCACTTTATGCCAGGCTTCCCAAAGAATTATCAACCTCATGGCTATTTTTCTAGACAGGATACCTTCAGCAAGTGGATGTAGGAACTGCAGTTTCTAAGTTACTGAAGAACCTAGGATTTCAAATACTATGATCCCGGTTAATAATCCTGGTGAGTCAAATCCCAGGGTCAAACCTAGCTCGTTTTAAATAAGGTGGAAGTCATGTACTTCAGATATTAACAAGAGGCTTTTTTAAAAGTAAACATAATAAAACTAATTAAACAAGTAAAAAATAAAACATATTACACTCAGCAAAAAAAAAATTCATTACAGATACCAGCAAAGGATTCAAGCTCTCATTATCCCTTTCACTCCAATAAAATTGATTTAAAATATCCATACCTTTCCTGTTAATCACTATCTCAACATTAAGGCCCCTTACTTACACTGGCTGTGATAAGTGGAACTGATTTCCTTCTGGCAAATTTCTATGCAGCCACTAGATGTTTTATTGCCTTCATCTGGTGTGTGTCATTGAAATGCCTGAAACAAATGGCAAATTAAATTTTCTACTACTTGTAACTTTAAAAGAAACCAGTGCAAGTTCCCTGAGCTCAAATGTCTAACTGCTTTGACTCTGTGGTGAATCCATATCCTGACTTCTTCTGGATTGTTCTACTACTGTCAGTGGAATCTTATCACTAGGCGTCATTGCAACTTGTTTATGCATTGAACTGTTAACCACCCCAGCTCTTCAAGTCAAATTTATAAAACCTCATTAAAATGCACATAAGCAAACCAAATTTTATAACGGTCGAAAGCTCTCCTATTAAACACTCAAATTGACTAGCTAGCTAGGTCTTCCCCTTGCATACAATCCAAGATATAAATTATTATATATATTTATATATAGCTATACATTATTCGTAACTCTGTGAAGTCTAAATTTTATGTGCATCGGATAATTCTGTCTGCAGAATATAGCAATTCCCAACAGCTTTTTCAAAACTTCAGTCACTATTCTCATAACCTTATCATGGTCCCAGCCAGCATGAAATCAGTTTGGACTGTTATCAGTCATTTCACAGTGCAGTTAATCATCTGCTTGCATGCACAATATCACTATATTAGGGAATGTTTTATAAGCTTGTTAATTTGTTGCAGGTGAAGCATTGGGTGTTTCAGAACCAGTGAGAGTACCTTATGCATTGTTCGAATCACATCCAGATGACTTCTACATTGAAGGCCTGCCCGATGGTGTCCCTTTCAGAAGGCCGTCAACCTTTGGAATTCCTAGGTTGGAAAAGATTCTCCGAGCAAAAGCCAAGATCAAATTTATAATTAAGAAGCAAGTGAACTTTTACTATCATCTGCGATTAATTATTGGATTTGTCTAATGTGCTCTGCTAGAAGAACAATATAATTATGAAGCAGCTAACTGTAAGAAGCATTATTTCCTGATGGGATATGATAGACCACTGACTCTCAATGGCTTGGTGATGCTCTTAGTTTAACAGCTAGACTATTGATAGTTCAGATACAGTGTGCCGTGTTAATGCAATATCTTATGATTGAAGTTAATTCTTGCAGGTTGAAGAGAATTCTAAGTATTCAAACAGTTTGTGTGTGCACAGGCACGTACGTGCATCTGGAGGCACTCCGGATATTATAGATGTTCCCTTGATATATTTCCAACACGTGACCAGGCTGGTTATATATGTTCAGAGTCATGAAGGAACACTAGGATTTCCAAAAAACACACGGGATATTTGTGTCATAGATACTTTAAATGGTGAAAAATTAAACCGATGACCAGCCTCTCTTTTGTTTATGGGATGCCGTCAGTATTGGCTAGGCAAGCCTTGCTGCACATTCTTAATTGGCCTGAAAAAGATGGTGATGAGCTGCCGCCCTAAACGCTGCACTCCTTGGAGTGCATGGATACCCATATTGGAGTTAGGTTCTGATCCAGCGACAGTGAATAAAAGGCGAGTCATACTTCCAAGTTAGGATGGTATGTGTGTTGGGGAGCAACTTGCAAGTGGTGGTTTTCCTATGTATCTGTTGCCTTGGGCCTCCTCAGTGGTAAAGGGCATGGGTTTGGAGGATATTCCCAAATCAGACTTGAGTTATTGCAGTGTACCTGCAGCTGGTATGGAGTGACGCCACTGTGTATCAGTGGTGAAGGAAGTGAATGTTGAAAAATGTCACTTGGTATACCAGTCACATGGGTTGCTTTGTCCTGGATGGTGTTGAGCTGCTTGAGTATTGTTGCACTTGTTCAGATAAGTCAAACTTATTCCATCACATTCCTAACTTACGTCTTGTGGATGGTGGGCAGGCGTTGTGGAGACAGGAGTTACTGCAGAATTCCTAGTGTTGTAGCCTCAGTACCTGCATGACTGGTTCAGCTTAAGTTCTAGTTAGTGGTTCCCCCCCTCCAGGATATTGATAGTGGGAGTAATGCCATAGAACATCAAGAAGCGATGGTTACGCTTTTCTCTCGTTGGAGATGGTCTGGCAATTATGTAGTGCCAGTTATCAGCCCAAACTACTTATTATCCAGATATTGCTGCATATTAATACAAATTGGTTCGAGGTCTGCAGTGTGCATTATGCAATCATCATTAAACATCCCCATTTCTGAGGTTATGATGGAGGGATGCTCATTAAAGCTGTTGATGTTGGGCTTAGGAAAATGCCATGAACGAACAACTGCTGAGTGATATCCAGTCATCTTTCTTAGCACTATATCACTTCAACAAGCAGAGAGTATTCAAAGTTTGTGCGAAGATTTGTAGCTCGGGTGCTCGTTGTTGTGGTTCTGTTCGCCGAGCTGGAAGTTTTTGTTGCAAACGTTTCGTCCCCTGGCTAGGTGACATCATCAGTGCTTGGGAGCCTCCTGCGAAGCGCTTCTTTGATGTTTCCTCCGGTGTTTATAGTGGTCTGTCCCTGCCGCTTCCGGTTGTCAGTTTCAGCAGTCCGCTGTAGTGGTTGGTATATTGGGTTCGGCTTGCCCTATGTCTGGCTTGCCCTATGATAGTAGTGTTGTCCCAGTCGAGAACAGCCAGGGAATTCCTAAAGGCATGGCATTCATCCACAAACTCCATCAACAAACACATCGACCTGGACCCAAAATACCAACCACTACAGTGGACAGCTGAAACTGACAACCGGAAGCGGCAGGGACAGACCACTATAAACACCGGAGGAAACATCAAAGAAGCGCATCGCAGGCGGCTCCCAAGCACTGATAATGTCGCCTAGCCAGGGGACGAAACGTTTGCAACAAAAACTTCCAGCTCGGCGAACAGAACCACAACAACAAGCAGAGAGTATTCCTCTTGATTCCAGTTTTGCTGGCTGGCTGCCTTCATACTATAATCAGTTAAATATTGTCAGTCACACTCTCTCCTCTTATTTGAAGTTCCGCTTTTTAACTGTGTTTGAACCAAGACTCTATAATGAGCTGCTTTGGCAGAACCAACACTTGAATGTAAATGAGCAAGTTATTCCTTTGCAAGTGTCACTTGATAACTGATCTGGTGAGCCCTCTATCATTTTGTTTTTGATCAATAGTAGATGGATAGGTTACTAAAATGGCCACATTGGAATTGTTTACCCCCAGTGTTCCAGTTCAAGAGGCAGCTCACCAGCAATTTTGCAATTGGAATGGGCGTTAATGCTTGCGTAGCTAATAATATCTGCATTCTGTGAATGTATTTAAGAAAATCTGGATGTCTGAACACAAGAATTGAAAACTATAAAAATATTAATACAACTGACATTTTTCTGAGCTGTTTGGGGGGGGGAGAAATGTGTCTAATTGGTAGGAAGAAAAACGTGACAGAGTTAGATTATAGTTCTGAAGGCGAAAGGGATCAACAGATTTGGGGAGAAAGTGAGAACAAGATGCAGGGCTGGATGGTCAGCCATGAATCTGTTGAATGATGGAGCAGTCTTGAAAGGCCAAATGGCCTACCCCTGCTCCTCTCTTTTCTGTGTAATAACTTTAAAGAATGGAGGATGGACCAGCATTGTGTATTTGTTGCTTACTTCAGACTCTTGTGTTCTCATCTTAATGCTAGGCTTTGCTCATAAATGGAATATAACCATTGACATTTCTTGAGGTAAATTCTCGACTTAAACTGCACTCTGCTATTTTATTTTTAAAGTGAAGCTTTTGAATTTTTTTCTCCACCAGACCAGATTTGTTTCAGACTGCATTACAGGAAGCTTCCAAACGACCCCAGAGTAAGTACTAACAAAATAATGATATATGTAGACAATAGCACTGGTGGGTGGGAGATTCTTGCAACTGTAGTAATCATATGACACTAAATGGCAAGAAATTACTTTTATGCATAAAACTCCAGTTTTAAAACTCATTTGACTGTGCTGTGAAAATTTCAGGATGTGTAAGTAAAGCATCCAAAACTTGTTGGTTGATTTTTTTTTGTTTTAAGTCTTATGACTGCTTAATTTAAGGCTTGCAATTAATAACTGAGCATACTTCATAACCTGTTATTATATTATGGTATTATCTGAAGCAAGACCATAATATGGGACAAACTGGCTTAGTTAAATTTATACTATAATCAGTCTTTAATGCACGTTTATCAATTAAGTACTTCTGTGAAGAATTATAATTATTCTATAAACTGTTAAAATTCTGATTATACACAAAGTAGATTAAAGTAACCCATTTAAGTGTATAAATTTTCGCACCACACCAGTACATGAATATTTTTACATTTGTGACTTGCCTGAGTAGCAAAATCAGTTTCAAAACAATTGATGGTTGAAAATGTGTCCACCTGACAGATTGACCCTGAACAAAAGTACGACTTTCTTTTGAAAAGAATTAAAATGCTGTCTAAAGCAAATTCTTCTTTCTGTACTGTGCTGAATTGCATGTTACGCAGAAAGTCACCTGAAATGGGAGGCAACAGATTATGGTTATTTGAAGAATGCTTTTTAAATGAAAGCTTAAAAAAAACTGACATTGCCATTTCAATTATTTATGGTTTAAAAACTGTCTGACATTCCTGGGCCAGCCAAGCTATTGTGTGTGTAAGGTGAGCAGTGGGTTGAGAATTTCATTATAATCCAGTTCTGTCCTTTCTTGCGCTTCAAAACAAAATTAGAGGCAGATGCTCCATCTTTTTGTGTATCCATAGATGTCCATCCTGTGCTGGCATAAGAAAAAGATAAGGGTGACAGCAGTCAACAGATGGACTTGATGTAATTATTAACACTTTGGACTCTGAATCCATGCTCCTTTCTCAATGGAACATTGATTATCTGCTGCAGACATATTGGGTCTAATGTCTGCCTCCTACAATGACACTTTTTTGATTGCAGGGATATTTATTTATCAGTGATGAGTTCTCGCAGAGGAACAAAATAACATGTTAGATCATTTGGAAATAGACTTCTGTAAAATTCCTGACAGTCTGTAAACAAACACACCTAAGCAACATGCCAATTATATACTCTGCCCTCTTGAAATGACCCTGAATGAGGTTTAGGAGAAATAGGCAAGTAGAAATCATGGCCTGCCTATCTCTCATAGCATAATATTTTAGAGTTTTCAGCCCCAAGTTAAAAGGCTGAGTCTGAAAATGGCAGGTATCCAATACTTGCAAGATCTTTAATGTAAGAAACATTTTGGAGAGATGAAAAAGCTCTCAAATCTAGACCATAAAATTATTTTGAGGTGTTTTCTGTAGATGCTGCCCCAGTACCTTAATTCTACTTGAGGAATTACAGCAATTTTCAGAGAGCATTTTCTCTTTGGGTCAGTTACATGTCTTAAAATATATAGAAAAGGTTGCTTCAGCCTCCATACTGCCATGTTAATCATAATGGTCTAATTCAGTTCCTCATCCGGGGTTGTTTAACTCCAATGAGTTAGGTTATTTAAAATAGTAAAACGCATTACAAGATGTGAAACATATTTCAACAAACCAGCGTGCAGCTTGCAAACTCAGACAGCTTGCAGACAGATTGGCAGGCAGTCACAACATTGTACATAGACAACACATAGCATCCTTTAAAAGCAAGGTACGCATGCAGCAGAACTAAAATGACTGAGGAATCCATATAGGTAGGATTTCTGTGTGCATAAAGATATAGCCACATCATCTATTTATGTGCAGAGATTTTTTGCTGTAACCTCCACTGCTCTTCAGAAAATGTGGGTCGCTTTCAGGGAGAAGAGTCTGACCAGTTTTGTGGGAAAACCCAACTTCAGAAAACTGCTGATGCAGAAATGTTTGCCCATAATATTAAAATGTTTTTGTCTGTCTCTGAAAGATTGATAGATTTATGATTTGTAACATTTAAGACCTTTTAAGATTTGTTGGACTTTTACCTATAGTTTCTCTAATTTTCTTCGATTTTATTTTTATCTGCATCTGCCATGAATTTTTGTCCTCCTAGCAATTTGTTCTTCAAAAATGCTTCAGTGTTAACCTGGTATTCTGTTATAGTTTTAACTGATCAATTTGTCCATCATTCAATCCACCAACTCCCTTTGATTATAATCTTTCTCTTCCTTTTTACCTTAAAGCTTTGTTTGATTTTCAGTTCTGACGTTGACTGACTTGAATATTTTTAAACTTTTCTGCCCTTATTCAAATATGCCACACCTGTCAGTCATTTGATTCCAGGATTTTCTGGAGCTAGATGAGAAGAATTTTAATCCCAATGATTTATATAATTCTGGAGTTGCTTACCTCTGCTCAGGAGAAACCTCTTCAGCCAGAGAGAGGTGAATCTGTGGAATTCATTGTCACCGAAGGCTTTGGAGGCTAGGTCATTGAGTACATTTAAGACAGCGATGGATAGGTCCTTGAGAATCAAGGGTTATGAGGAGAAGGCAGGAGAATGGGATTGAGAAACTTATCAGCCATGATAGAATAGCAGCGCAGACCCGATGGGCTGAGTGACCTGATCTCTGCTCCTATGTCTTATGGTATCTATGATCAGTGTAATGGAGTGTTCTTGTGGCTATCTTTGGTCCAATTTTCCATCTCAACTTCAGAAACACCACAAAGTCCTCCTATATGCAACTTCACAAACCAGGTGGGGCAGTGGTTACACATTATCAGTCACAGAATACGAAGATAGTATCCATTGAATTTGTGTTCTCTCATTGGAAGTGGAATCTTGGCAATAGTTGCTTCCTTTTGCAAACCGATCATGTAGGTCAAATCCTGAACATTTTCTGCAATCTAGTTTCTAGGTAATATATTCATATCGCAGTGGGCCTATGGCTATATCCTGCAGAGCATTACAACAGTAGTTAAGTCTTTCCAACGTTGTTGAGGGATATTCAGCAGGCAACTTGTGATATACTAATCACCTTGGTATTGATGTGAATTTTCTATGTCTGAATTGAATGCCATGTAGAAAATGCATTAATCATATACCAAAGTTTTTCAAATTCCTGTGATGGGCTTTGGTGCAGAGACACTTAGTGCTGCCATAAGACTGACTTGCCACCTTCAGTGCTCTCTATCAAAGGCATGTGGGCTAGAAATTTCCTGCAAATTTCGTTTTATGCCACATATCCAAAATTTAAAACTTGATTCTGGATTCTGTAAATGGACTGGTTGGAAGATTTTGCCTATTATCCTTAGAAGTTACGAAGCACGTAAAATGAGACCTATTTGCTATCTTTTATCAACGCACATGTCACCTGAATTGGAATATGAATAGTATAAGAAGGATGAGAAATACCTGATTCTTTAACTCCTTTTTTTTAATTAGAAGTATACTGGTTAAAGTTAAATTTCACCAGATGTCGTCTTGAAGCTAGTTTTCGGACAGGTGTCTTCCAGTTAGTATCATCATCTTGGTGCTTGACTGTAATACTGGACTGGAGATGCTTGTTAGCATGTTTTATAGTCAACCACTGTTAACATAGTGAGAAGAGTGCCCGAAACCATAGGTAAGTCCACCAAACACTACAATCAATAGCCGAGCACAGTGCAATCATTTCAGAATTTTCCTGAGCAGAGCATAATCTTCGGGTAAAGACAAAAAGCAGTGAAGTTGAAGATTATCAATTTAGCCATAATTTCATTGAGCGACAGAGTAGATTTTATAGGCCAAATGGCGTCCTCCTCCTTCATTTAATTGTCTTTTTATTATCTCATCAATAATTTTCCTTGAAAATGCTGTATTAAACAGAGATTCTCTCTTTCAATATAGAGAGATTGTAAGTTTACTATCTACCATGGCACAGGATTTGGAGTAGTCTATTACATTCAGATTATTTTGCAATCTTCCTAAGCTTAAAAAAGATGATTAAACTGAAGCCACCAAAATGGTCACTGATTATGCAGTCATGATTTCTCCAGGCTGGCGATAGTATCTTACCTGTTTGAATTTTCAGTGTTTCCATTGGACTGAAAGAAAATTCAATTCAAGTGTTGTTGTGTTGCAGTAGCATTCCTCAAGTATTATTATGACAAGAAAATGTTTTGAACAACCTATTGGTTGTGATGTGTTTTTTGGTTGGTAAAAGTTAGGATTTTCTGAGGTGGTTCCAGTTGAGTATAGGATCACAGACATTATTAGTACAAATTCAATTAGTTTTATTTGTTTCCTTTTTAAATCAGCAAGGTCACAAACCTCCTTGGAAGAGAAAACACCAGAGGTGAAGAAGCCAGCACCACCTACTACTATTGCTGCTCCCACTGCAGGTAAACAAAACTAACTCTCTATCTAATTTCAACTGTGTATATTAATACTGAAACAAGAATCAGACATTTATTTTACATGGATGGAATACTTTTTTCATTATTAAATATTAACATTTGAGTTGTGTACTCACCGTTCCAGAACTGTAAACTTAAAGTGAATGCTGTATTAGCACCTGTTGCTAAATACAGACCGCATGCTAAGGAGTTTTTTTTCCCAAAATAAGTACTTTGTGTCTGTTAAGTGAAGCAGGTTATAACTAGTTGGGCTAAATTTCTACTGGTGACATGTTATTTACCAATGGCCTAATGATACTATCACTGGACTGTTAATCCAGAAACATAGATATATGTTCTGGGAACCCAGGTTCGAATCCTGCCATATCTGATGGTGGAATTTGAATTCAATAAATATGTGGAATTAAGAATTAAGGGATGGTGGGGGAGGGGAGGGGGGAGTTGAAGAGAAGAAATTTTCAACCTACATTTATTTCTGTGAAGCTTATACAAACCCATTCCTGGCCTACTAAAGTGGAGCATGTTCATCTTTTTTTCTCCCTAATTTACACACAACCATATTAGATCTGAAGCTGACTCCCTCAAGCTATTAGAAAATAAATCACCTGTCTACAGCCATACTTACAAGTAAATCATTCAAACTTTCAGGGAAATTCCTACGCCATTAATACAAATCTAAATTTAAATTATATAAATCATGTGGTCTACATCATACTAATTTCATCTAAAGACAGTCCTTTACTGTAGAAATTTAAGAATGAGTGTATGGTTCTATGAATACAAAGGTTTCCCAAAAGATTTATGAATAAAGTTATGAGACACTTTGTTTTGCAGTACAGAGGACGTTGAATTTAGCAATGGGAAAAATATTCCAATGCATCCTGCTACTTGTACAATTTCATTGTAATGATTAGTGTACCCTTGCAGGACAGAGCCCAATATCGATCATTGTGCTTAGTATAGTGTCTAGTTATGCATTGTTACTGTCAAACCATTCAACATGTACCCGTTAGAATATTTCTGATTCCTCAGCAAGCTTCCCCAAAATTCACAAACAGACAATGTTTTTCAAAAGCCTTCCAAAACCTAACCAACCCAACAAGACTAAAAGGGTCAGAAAATACTTACTTCCCCTTGTGCTGTCACTGACCACCTTGATCTCTCGGTGCATGTGTGCATCTCGAACCTAATCCTCTTTGCAACTGTGGGAAGGCTTTGTCAACTACTTTCCAAGTGGACATTTAAAGTTGTAATCTGACAGATGTTTTTGACTCTCACCCATTTCTGACTTTCTAGGACCAATAAACAGCTTTCTGATTTTTCAATTATGAAGTTCCAACATCAAGTGGTTTTCTAATCTCGGCCTCTCCACTACATCTTTGTTAATGCTCTCAACTTCTCATTCGTGCTTTCAGACAGTGTCAGAAGATTAAATATGATCAATGAACCCCAGAGTTCAACCCCATCGGAATTTCCACCAGACTGTATCTGACTCTATCTGTTCAGCCAGACCTGACTGCCATTACATCCCAATGGGTGGGTGTGTTTTGCACCTGTTTTTTTTTTTTGATGAAGCATTGAGGTTTAGCTGGCTGTAGGGGGAAGTGGGAGCAAGAGAGCCAGAGTTTTCACCGAAATTGGCAATGTAGGCCATGGTGGTGTATGCAAAAAAAAAGTTATGTTTGGTTGGTTTGGATTGGAGCTTGTTTGCTGACATGCTGTTCCTGACCATGAAGCTTCAAAGGGACTCCGTTGCTGTACAGCCATTTCAAAGACCAGACTTTGAGTGAGTGATGGAGGAGGAACGTTCGGAAGTGGGGATGTCAAGTGAACGGCAGGTGAACTCTAGAAGATTGGCTTCTGAGTGAGGGGAACAGTATTGGGTGGAAGGATGTGTTGGTGTAGTGTTGGAGAACGGGGTCTCACTAAGTCTTGTACCATCTGTGAATATGGAGAATATGCTGTAAAAAGAAGATTTTTTTTTTTTTAAAAAAGTGCTTTAAAAACAGGTTTTGGTATTTGTGTGCAGGTCGTTCTCCTATAATGTGCGTTTCATCAATCTGATTTGGCTGTAACACAGTAGGTGAATTGGGGAATAGTTTTTTAAAAACATGAACTCCCCATTGGCTATTATGCGATTCCATCCCCGGTACTAGGTGTCGTGGTATGTGGAGGACTGGATTCTGCGTTGACATTACATGGTCATTCTGCTTGCGCGCTTTGTGATGAAGTCTTTCGTGAAAGGTACAGTGCTATATTTAGTAATTTTCGGTCCTTTGTTTTGCAAATCTCGCTGTGTTTTCCATTAATATGGAAGGACAAAGTTGCAAGAATGTCAACAGGAAGCATCCAGGTGAAAAAATCGTGAGTGGTGACCGTAAAAGGAAGACTATAACACTTGAACAGAAGCTAGATGTTATAAAGCGTTTTGAGCGTAATGAAAGAGCACGTGATATTGTTCGTGCAACAGGAATGAAGGAGTCTACGCTGCGCACCATTCGAGACAATGCAGAAAGAATAAAAGCAAGCTGCATTGCTGGAACAAGTCTGAGTGCTAGCAAGTCTGTGAGATCACGAACAAAGGAGCTTGAGGAAATGGAGCGGCTTCTAAGCGTGTGGATAGAAGATCAATCAAGAAAGCGATCTGGGACCACCTTTCCCACCATAAAACAGAAAGCCTTAGCAATTTATGAGGACCTAAAGAAAAAAGCTGAAAATCCTGCAGATGTCCCTGCCTTCAGTGCTAGTAGTGGCTGGTTTGCTAGATTTAAGAATCGCTATGCTTTCCATAACACAAGGTTATGTGGCGAAGCTACTAGTGCAGACGAGGAACGTGCGCTGTCATTTCCTCCTGTGGTGAAAACATTGATTGAGGAAGAAGGCTACACTTTAGATCAAATTTTCAATTTGGACGAAACAAGTTTATACTGGAAACGAATGCCATCCAGAACCTACATTTCTAGGAATGAAGCGCACACTCCAGGTTTTAAGGTTGCGAAGGATCGTATGACTGTGATGTTGGGTGCCAATGCTAGTGGAGACTTAAAGCTTAAGCCAGTGGTGGTGTACCACTCTGCCAACCCGCGAGCCTTGAAAGGTTACCTGAAGTCTACTCTGGGGGTTTACTTTAGGTCAAGCAAAAGAGGTTGGATGACGGGCCAAATCTTTTCTGACCTGATCGTTGATGTTTTTGAGGATGTTTTTAGACAGTATTGCCAGAGGAAAAATTTGGATTTCAAGATTCTCCTCATTTTGGCCAATACACCAAGTCATCCTCCCACCATTGGTGAGCTTTCTGAAAATATCAAAGTGCTGTTTCTACCTCTGAATACAATCTCTCTCATTCAACCCATGGACCAGGGTGCAATAGCAGCTTTTAAAGCATATTATTTAAGGCACACATTCAGGAAGCTGATTGCAGCTGCTGAGGGGGATAATGAGCACAGTGTTCTTCAATTTTGGAAGAGCTTTAATATTAAGAATGCTGTTGACATCATTGTGGAGGCCTGGGGTGATGTCAGTAAGAATTGCTTGTGTGCAGTTTGGCGGAAGCTTCTCCCAGATTTTCTTCATGATTTTAAAGGCATTGAACCATCACAGGAACTTTTAGCAATCCAAGGACATTGTGTCGTTCTTGCAAAGCAAGTTGGATTTGAAGAAGTGGAGAGTGAGGATGTTGAGGAGCTGCTAGAGTCCCATTGTGAAGACCTCTCCACAGCTGATCTAGAACAACTGGTTGCTGCGGGGGAAATAGAAGCTGGGGATGAAGATGAAGTCCAGGATGCAGCACCAAGAGAACTTTCAACTTCTCTTTTGTCTTCTATACTGAGCAAAGTTGAGAAGCAGTTGCAGCTCTTAGAAGACAATGATTACACTGCAGAACGCAGCAGGATAGCGGTTCATGGCATAAAGTCATATCTGGCACCCTATGAACAGCTGCTTTATGAAAGAAGAAAAATGGCAAAGCAGCAAAAACTAGATGTCTGTTTTAAGCCAACCCTCCAGGAACAATCTGAGGACAATGAGATTCAACCATCCACTTCTGGACTAAATATCATCTTTTGTTGTAACCCTGCACCTGAAAGTAATGATGGTGCTGATGATGACCTTCAGCCCCTGTCTTAATACAGTAGTGTAACTCAGAAAATTCAGAAAGCCCTTAGTGTTACATTTATTGTACTATTTCATTAAAATAATTTTAACATTTAGCGAGACTGTGCTATCGTTTGTGTTAGGCTAACTACTACTTTTGTTTTGGTATTTACTGGTATTCTTGGTGGTTTTTCCCATAGGCCCCATTATTTCTATTGTGCACGAGGTTGCACAAGAACGCTATTACTGCATCATAGAAGAACAGGCTGTAATTCATTATAAGTTGATTAATTTCTGAACTTTAATTATCCCTGAATATTACTGTTGATTTTTGCTATTTTTTTGTTTTGCTGGTACCGGGACTTTTATTTGATTTTCAAGAGTGTTTTAAATACATGTTTATTCATGAGATGTGGATATCATTGGTAGAGCCAGTATTTATTGTCCAGTCCCTAATTGCCTTTGAAGAGTTCATGGTGAGTTAGAGCACGTTTAGGGTGGAAAATAAGTTACAAAGCATTGGTATAGTTCTTTATAAAAGTGAAATGTACAATCCACTAAGATTATGTTCTGTTGTTAGTATATGCACTAACTGTATTGAATGCTTTGGTGCTTTACTGCAAATGCAGTCCATAGGTTTAAACCTAATATAAGTTTAAAAATAAAGCAAAGCTAATGTTTCTACCCACTTGGAGTTGAATAATTCAATTCATTTGCAATGGCTGTAAAAGCAATTGTGTTTCATTACAGATTATTCAAAGTGCTTTTGTTAGATGAATACTTGAGACTAATATTGGACCATTTTTGTTTTTGGGCACACTTGTCCCTGGTTTCTTATGTAAAAGACAAACTGAAAAACTCAATAAATTAATTTATTTAATACATCAGTTTAAAGAGTGATCTAATTAAAAGTTTTGCAATGACAATGAGACTGTGAGAATAAATTTTTTAAAAATTCCCTCCTGAGACAATTCTGAACAAGGACACCATTGTTAAACTTCACGTGCTGTTCAGGAATGAAATCTGCAATCTGCAAAGTCTTAGCTTGTATCCATAATGTGCACTTCCTTACATTTCCCCATCAGATTCCATTAAATGGTTCTGGATGAGATAAATTTAAGTCCATCTGCCACTACTAAGATTAAATGCCTTGTTGCACATCATGGATCGAATCTAAGATTGTTCAGGAGGATACCTCTACTGTTTTTTTTTGTAGGTAAAAACTAGGTAAAGGGCTTTTGCCCGAAATGTTGATTTTGCTGCTCCTCGGATGCTGCCTGAACTGCTGTGCTCTTCCAGCACCACTAATCCAAAAAATGTTTTTTTTGTCATATAACAAATGAGAGAGAAACGGCGTGATCTTATACAAATAATAGGTGTGCAGTGTGTATTTCCTTCAGTTGTAGCCTACTTCATGTTATTGATGTTAAATACATGTCATGGTATTTCAGTCCCGCTTATGTATTTTATTGAGGGGAAGGGTATCAAATACTATGAATGAGAGAAGTTGTTTGCAAATTAGTCATAAGCTAAGCCAGCTGTTGGAGAGATGCCCTTGCTCTCTCGCCCTTTCTAACCCACCCACCACCCACGCTCGTATCTGCTTCTGTGCTTCTTTTTGGGTTGTATCCTTGTTATTGCCATTCCTCGTACCCTGATGTATCATTTTAATGCTTCTCTGTATTGAACTTCATTTGCCGTGCATCAACCTCGTCCTTTGGAAGCCTATTGCTGCCTTTCTTGCATTTCGCGATACTTTCTAGTTTTGTCATCTGTTGATTTTTTGAAATGTTGCTCTATCTATCCAGTTCTACATCATGGACCTCCCATGGTTTTGATCTACATAGATCAAGAGTCACTGTGTTCCCACTTTGACCTGTGGTACCTCACAGAAGTACCTTCCAAGTTATTTATTAAAAACTGTTCACCAGTATGCTTCAATTCGTGAAGTTAAAAGAACTTGTAAATACATTTTGCCACTGTCTTATGCTCATGAACTGGAACTGGAACTTGCTGAAAGGTCTGTAATATGGCACTTCTTATTCTAAACATTAATTGGAAGTTCATTTTATGTGAACCTTGTAATGCTAGCTTATCAATAAAATTCAAACCAGATTAGTTAAACGTGATTTGCTCTTAACCTATCCGTGTTGGTTTCCATTAACAGGCATAAGAATTAATTTGTTCTAGGTTATCCTTTGCAAATGATTTTTCATTCTATCTGGTTTTAGAACATAAAACAGTACAACACAGGAGCAGGTCCTTTGGCCCACGATGTTGCACTGAAGATGATGCCAAATTAAACCAATCCCTTCTGCCTGTCCCAGTCCCGATCCCTCCATTCCTTGCATATTCATGTGTTTATCTAAAAATCTCTCAAAAGGCCGTTTCCTATCTGCTGCCTTCACCCCAGCAGTGCATTCCAGACTCTGTTTTTTAAAAATAAACTTGCCCCCCACATCTCCTTTGACACCCCCTCACCTTAAGGTCATGCACTCTAGATTTAGGGAGAAAAGATTCAACCCTATCAATGCATTTCATAATTTTATAGACTTGAGTCGTGCCTCCTCACAGCATCTGCTGCTACAGAAAAAGCAACCTGAGTTTTTCTTGCCTCCCCTTATAGCTCAAAACCTCTAATCCAGGGCAACCTCTTCTGCACCTCCTTGAAAGCCTTCGCATTCCTTCTGTAATGTGGCAACCAGAATTGAATGCAATATTCTAAGTGTGACCTAACGAAAGTCTTATAAAGCTGCAACATGACATCCTGACTGTTGTACTCAATTCCCCAATCAATAAACGCAAGCATGCCATACACCACCTTTACCACCCATGGCCACTTTCAGGGAGCTATGGACTTGAAACTCAAGATCCCCCTGTACGTTAGTGCTGTACAGGGTCCTGCCAATAACTGTGTATTTTTCCTTTAGCATTTGATCCCCCAAAGTGCAGCACCTCACACTTACCCAGATTAAACTCCATCTGCCATTTGTCTGCCCAGACCTGCAACTAATCTATATCCTGCTGAATCATTTGATAGCCTTCTATACAATCCACAACTCTACCCATCTTTGTATCATCTGCAAACTTAGAAGCCTATCCATCTATGTTTTCATTCAAGTCATTTATTTTTATCACAAACAGCAGAGGTCCCAGTATGGATCACTGCGGAACACTACTATTCACGTACGTCCAGCCTGAAAAGTACCCTTCCTTCTACCACTACCCTCTGCCTTCTGTGGACAAGCCAATTCTGAATCCACGTGGCCAAGTCACTAAATCCGTTGCATCTTAATTTTCTGGGTGAGCCTGCCATGCAAGACCTTGTCGCAAGCCTTGCTGAACTCCATGTAGACAACATCTGCTCTACTCTCATCGATCACCTTTGTGACTTGCTTGAAAACTTCAATCAAGTTAGTAAGACATGACCTGCCCTGCACAAAGCCAGGCTGACTCTCCCTAATTTAGACCATGCTTTTCCAAATGTGCGTAATTGATCTCTGACTGGGTGATAGGATGGAAGATATGCTGGGCCATGAGAATAACGTTTATGGTGGAGTACAGTTCTGCTGCATGTGGTTGCAGGCAACCTCATGAATAGCCAGTTTTGAGGTGCTTATACAGTTTAAATTTATCTCATTCAGTATGGTAGTAGTGCCACAAAACACTTGAAAATGTGGCCTCTTTGTGAAACTGGGACTTTATTACTACAGGGAGTCTGTGGTAGTTATTTCCACTCTGATTAGCTAGTACACTGCATTGGTCAGGCAACAATTGGGCAGTGGTAATCTATTTTGATCATATACATAAAAATAAAGAACCTGAGTATAAAGAAAATCCGTAAGGAAATCTACATTTGAGAGGTTATGGAGAGAACAGGGAATAGTGTGTGAATATCTAGAGAATGTCAATATATTGAAGGAGGAAGTTTTGGGTATCCTAAATTATATTAAGGTAGACCAGTCCCCAGGGCATGATGGGATGTACCCCAGATTATTGAGAGGCAAGGCATGAAATAACTGGGGCATTAGCAGATATATTTACATCCTCATTGACCACAGGTCAGATTCCAGAGGACTGGAGTTCTGCCAATATTGTTCCCTTGTTTAAGAAAGGAAACCGGCCTGACATCTGTGGGGAAGCTCTTGGAGAAGATACTGACAGTGTGCATATTTGGAAGAAAATGGACTTAGTTAGTGACCAGCAGCATGGTTTTTTAAGGTGAAGGTCATGTCTCACCAACCTGACTGAATTTTGTTTTTGAAGAGCTGGCAAGGATAATTTAGAGAGGAGCTATGGATGTAGTTTGTATGGACTTCAGTAAGGCATTTGATAAAGTCTCACCTGGCAGATTAGCGCAAAAACTAAAATCACATGGGATTTGGATTGGGCTAGCTGGATGGATATAAAACTGGCTTGATCACAGAAGGCAGGGTGGAAGGGTGTTTTTCCAGAATGGAGACTTGAAGCTAGTGGTATTCCACAGGAATCAGTCTTCGGTCCTCTGTTTATGGTATACATAAATGATCTGGAAGAAAATGTGGGTGGTCTAATTTAGTAAGTTTGCAGATGACCCAAAGATTGGTGAAGTTGCTTATGGTGTTGATTGTGAAAGGATACAACAGGATAGGTGACCGTGGGTAAAGAAATGGCAGATGGAGTTTAATCCAGACAAATGCAAGGTGATGCATTTTGGAAGATCAAATTTAGGTGTAAGTTATACTGTAAATGGTTGAACTGTTAGGAACATTAGCATACAGATGGATCTGGCCATGCAGATCTACAGTTCTCTAAAAAGGGCAACACAGATGGCCAAGGTGATTTAAGAAGGCATATGATATCCTTGTCTTCATTGGCTGGCCCATGGAACACATCTATATAAAACCCTTGTTAGGCTGCATCTGGAGTATTGTGTGCAGTTTCGGTCGCCACAATACCAGAAGGGTGTAGAAGCACTGGAGAGGGCAGAGAAGGTACACCAGGATGTTGCCTGATTTCGAGGGCAATGGCTTTGAGGAAAGGTGAAAACAACTAGGATTGTCTTCATTGACTGACAAGAGACTTGATAGACATCTGCAAAATTATTATAGGCATAGACAGTCAGAGGCTTTTTCCCAGGGTTGAAGTTTCAATTACAATTGAGCACAGGTTCAAAGTGAGAGGATGACTATTTAAATGACATGTGCAAGGGAAGTTTTTCATGCGGAGAGTTGCAGGAGTCTGGAACGCAATGCCAGAAGAGGTGGTGGAAGCAGGCATGTTGATTATGTTTAAGCGTTTCATGAATAGAGGGATATGGACCAAAGAAGGGCAGAACATTTGTATTTTAGTTAGGGCATGATGAACAGCATAGTCGTAGTGGAAGTTCCTGTGCTGTACTTTGTTGTTTTTGTTCTAGAACCTTGAAGTATTTAAAAAGCAAATATAAATCAACAGTGTTACCTAAATGTAACAAAAGCAGTACAGAAATAATTTCATAAATTGACTGTTTGAAATTATCAGTATGGTAAAGAGTGGATGTAAATTAAAAATGAAAGCTATTACAGGTAGATTTTGTATAAAGTGTATTTTGGCAGTGCGATTTGGTTATAACATCGCTGAAGAATTAGGGAATGGTATTTTCAAGAACACTTACTCCTGTTTGCAATAACGTGATTCCAACAACGATCGTTTCATACACTTCATTTTGCCTATGTGCCGAAGTCAGCTGCTATCAGAGCATGTGAGATGTAATCCTATTCATTGAACAACTTCATCTCCAATTCAACTAATGAATGTTCATTGCTCTCCCTCTGAGACAAGAATTTTTTGTATAATTCCTGTGTAAGCCCTGTATAATTCCTGCAGGACTACATTACTCTTAAATACCATTCGCCTTTCAAATTTGTTCTTGTACCTGCATATTGCACAATCTAACCCAACCCTGAAGTAAGTCAGAAGACAATCAACCACAGCCATTAACTTCTGCAACCACAAACGCACCTGAAGGTGGTGATAATGACCCTCTGTCCCTGCATTTAACAAGTATTTTTTCAATGTAATGTGTTAATTTACTTTTTCATTAATAAATATGATTTAAACCTTCATTCAGACTGTGCTATACTTTGTGTTAGAATTTTGGGTGATTTTTGAGCGATTGTGAGTGATGTTTTTTGCTGGTCTGCCCCAACCCGACTTTTCCCTTAGGCTGCATTATTTCTCTTAAGTGAGGTTTTGCTGGAAAACTACTATGGTGTTATAGGAGAGCTACCTGTAAAATACCAATTAATTAACTTCGGCATAATCGTAGATTTGTACAGCACAGAAATTTCATCCGAATGATGTTTTAAAAATCAGGAGAAATTGAAATGTAAACATGGCATTTACTCAAGTGAAAGATAGTTTCCAGAATAGAACTTCTGAATTTGTTATATCCTCTTTGAAATACTTATTTAATGTACTACTTAAACACCTAGTGGAAGAAGGGGTTGTTTTGTTAAGCTGTTAACCTTTCCCTTTTTTTTTTTGGTACATATTTCTACCCTTTTCTGTAAGGGCATATAGGCTCCATAAGTAATTATACTATGTAGAAGTAGTAGTCCAGAATAATTGAAGGATGGCTAATTCTTGCATTTTTGTTTTAATGTTCACTTAGTGATCAATTTTGGGTGAGCACCCACAATAGAATCACCATACTTTACGAACCCAAGTCTGAAAAATATGTCATTAGATTGAATATGTTGTCAGTGGTAACTGCAGCAATGTGTTTCTGTATGTAATTTTTGAATGTAACATTCATGATGCTTTTCAGCATACAGCCATTCCTATAACTATAAATATTTTCAACGATTGCATCAAAAATGTTCTTGTTCACAGACTAAAGCAACGGGTAAAATTCAAATATAGAAGGTTTTCAATTTTCCATTGAGAATGGATAGAGTGAACAGAATAACAACTGGCCAACATGCCAGTTTGGTCAGATTGGTCAAAAGTCAGATTGGTTTGAAAGGCAGTTTTGCTCAAGTTAAACAACTTTGCATGTGTTAGTTTCTGTTTTTGGGCCATGCAGATTGATTCACAAGTTGGATTGTGGTATTTGTATTGTATGGAAGTCATGTTCTTCAAACTATAAAAGGTATTGGGGGGAAGGAAGAATTTTTCTTATTTGTGTACTATAAGCAATGCTAGATTCAGATTTCTGGTTCCCTTTAAGAGTATCGCCATCAATACTCCCCTTTAAAAGTCAGATTATCACAAATCTAGTTGTTAACAATTATTTCTTCAGAGCATTTTTTAAATGGTGCAGGTGACACTGGTGAAGGAGCTGGGAGAAGTTTTAGTCGTGTAGAGTGCGGCAGATAATATTAATGTGGTTGAAATGGCACCTTGCACCCTTGATTAATTGTCACTCTTAATAATTGGTTTTCTTAGAGCATGGTGTTATATCTATCGATCTGATTTGTATAATCTGGAATTTTAAGTTATCAAGGAGGTGCTGCAAAATTAAAGCCTTAGTAGTTAGTTGATACTTGCATGTTATTTCTATCGCTCACTTGCAGGTTTTATTCTCTTTTTGTACATTTGGATTGCTTCGAGTGAGTGAGGTGACATGGTAAATGGTGATGGACAATTTTGGCTTCTCCTTGTGTACTGCATGATTGGACCACACAAGATTGATTTTTACGCTTACTACCCCACAAGTGGATTTTTCATCTTTCTTTGTATTTATTTTATTTGATCTTTGTTTAAATGGGGGTTCTGGTGGTGAGATGGTCTCTTAAATTCTTATGATGCAGGTTTAGAAAATCGAGCTGCTGCGTTACCCACTGCAACGGGTGTTGAAGACCTTAATATCATTCAAGTTACAGTCCCAGGTAGGGTGTAATTTTACATTTATTAGATTTTTGCAGTGGTCTATGAAATTTCTAGTTATTTCATTATACTGGCAGCACTATTTTGTAGGGTTTTCTCCCCTTTCTCATTCCTAAAATCCTGATTTTAATTAGAACATCCAGTCAGTGAGGGTTACATATGATGCTTTAAAAAAAGGCTATAACCTTTCCATCTGCCATTTTCTATTAGTGATCGGGAGTGAAAGGATAGTGAATCAAACTTGTGCTTCCTTCTCATTCTTCATTCTGATATCTAAAGTGAAAGCTGATTTTGTCACAAGACTCTATATTGAAAGGGATAAAAAGGCTATTGAATATAAAGAGGGCATTTTGGAGTTCTAGTGAACAATATAGCTCGTACCTCTGGCAGCAACTAGTTATGTCTTGATAACTGAGTAAGAGTGTTGGTTGTCTTTCAGAAGGTGAAAATGAAAAAGTATCGAAAGTGGAAAAAGCCAGACAACTGAGAGAACAAGTAAATGACCTGTTCAGCAAGAAATTTGGTAATGTCTTAATATAAATGTTTAGATGATCGTATCATGCATTTGTTCTTTCTCTATAATTGGATTAGATACTTTTGCATAAGAGATGGAAGCAAAGATTATATTAAGGTTATATCTGTTTATAGGCGAAGCAATTGGAATGAACTTCCCAGTGAAGGTTCCTTACAGAAAGATAACCATCAATCCTGGATGTGTTATAGTTGATGGCATGCCTCCAGGAGTTCCCTTTAAAGCACCAAGTTACCTTGAAATAAGTGCCATGAAAAAAATCCTGGAATCTGCAAACTTTATCAAATTTACAGTCATAAGGTGAGGTATTGAAATGATCTTGCTGGAATGTCTGTGTAATCTGGAATTTGACATTGCAGAGCATTATGAAATGTTAAATACTTATGATGTGGATAAAGCTTTTAAAGAGTAAAGAGCACAGATGGTTAACACTGCACTGTGGGTACAGCTGGATAGTGTTGAGCAATAACACTCTGATGCAATGTACTGTAGTGCATGTGTTTTATTCTATAGTCTGTTGCGATGTAGGTTCAGGTGTGTAAGGGGGGAATTCGTAATACAAAGCTTTTGTTCAGAAGGAAAATAACTCGCTGCCTTTGTCGGTTTGATATCAACTGGGGAGCAGGCTGAGAATAGAGATGGCAGTTTAATAGAAAAATTGCTTTTTAAAATAAAATGTATTTATTACGAAATTATAGAAATGTAATTTCTTTACTTTCCTTCCACAGACCTTTTCCAGGGCTTCTAATTAATAACCGTAAGTGAAAACTACCATTGAATGAAATTTTAGTGTACGTGTGAGCGCATGGATAATGTGCGTAAATACATTTTATACTAAATCCATGAAAGATCAGTACTTAACCTGACTCTTGTGGGTTTGAATTTGCAGAGCTAGCTGAACAAAGTGGAACAGAGGTACCACCAGATGCAGTAGCAGCACCATCAACAACTCCTCCTCCACCTCCATCGGTGGTACAGATTGTCCCAATGGAACAAGCCCCAGAGATGCCACCTGTATCACTGGTCCCACTTTTATCAGCAGCACAAGGCAAGTGTACTATTCAACTTATTGTTTTGAATCAAACCACTTTCCTTAAGCTGCTTTGTTACTCAAAGCATAAGGTATTACTATCGTAAAAAGGAAAATATATTGATTTTTAATGAAAGGGTCATGTGAAACCATGAGAGGTTGGCTGTTATTGCTGACTAATTGTTACCTATGTATGTGGAATGCAAAGTGGTGACACAGCTCTACCTGAGTCCTGTTTATATTTACGATTTGAAATGGATTCAGTCATGGGTTTTTATTTATATGAAGCTAGAAAGTGGATGGTTGCAGCCATCAGTTATTTGCTGATTTTCGAACCTTAGCAAAAATCTGACAAACTAAACTACTTAACTTCCTTTAACAGTCAAGTTGAAATACAAACTTTGTGTCGTTTTAGAAAAAAACAAATGTTTTTAAATAATAACTCTCTACATGTGGTAAACTAGCTATAATAACTATAGAAATGGCTCATCCTGTATTTCAATGCTGTTTTGAAACTACTTGAACCTTTAATACCTTTTTACCAATTTTTCTTTTTAAAAGAAGTCTTGCTACTTTTGATATATGGCAACCTATGTGCAGAGACATGAGTACTGTTTCAGTTCATTGGAAGTGATCTTTAGTGGCAAGGCCAGCACTTATTGCCCATTGTTGCACAAGAGATGTTGGTGACCCATCTTATTAAGCCACTGGAGTCCATGGATTATAAGTACACTCACCATACTGTTTGGACGGTTTAGTATTTTGATCTGTTAACAATGAAAATTTGAATGTAGTTCCAAGTCAGGAGGGGAATTTGCATTTTGTGGGATTCTCTTACTTCGGCTGCCTTTTTATATTCATAAGTTCATAAGATGTAGGAGCAGAATTAGACTGTTTGGCCCATTTGAGTCTGCTCCACCATTCGATCATGGGTGAAATGCTCCTCACCCCATTTTCCTGCCACCACCTCCATATCCTTTCAATGCATTTACCAATTACAAACCTAACACCACCTTAAATTTACTGTCCCAGAATCCGCTGTACTTTGGGATAGCAAATTCAGCAGATTCACAACCCTTCTGGAGAAGTAGTTTCTCATCAACTCTTCTAAATTTGCTACCTCTTGTCCTAGATTGCTCCACAAAAGGAAGCATCTGCTCCATGTCTATTTTGTCCATACCTTTTTAATCATCTTGAATACCTCAATTTGATTCCGCCTCCCCCCCCCCCCCCCCCCCCCCCATCCTTCTAAATTCCAGACTGAACAGTGTAGGCCTGTACTATGTCTCTTCATAAAACAAAACCCTCATCTCTGGGATCAATCTAGTGAACCTCTTTTGAACTGCCTCCAATGCTACTGCATCAGTGCACCAATAAGGGGACCAAAACTCTGCACAGTACTCCAGGTGCAGTCTCACCAATGCCTTGCATAGTTGCAACAATACTTCCTAGCCTTTTATATTCTATTCCTTTAGCTATAAATGCTAACATTCCATTTGCTTCCTTTATTTGTTGTACCTGCATGCTAGTTTTCTGTGACTCCTGAACAAAGACACCCAAATCCCTCTATACCGGAACATCTCTACATTTAGATAACAGGTCACCTTCCCATTTTTCTGACCTCGCACTTATCAATGTTAAACTCCATTTGTTACCATTTGGCCTACTGTCATAACCAATCTAGATCCATTTGTAAGGTTCTTACTTTTTCATTGCAGCTTACCATCCTGCCTATTTTCATGTCATCTGCAAACTTGGCTATAGAGCCTTCTATCCTTGTATCTAAGTCATGAATGTAGATTGTAAAAAGTTGGGGACAAAGGACTAAACACTGTGGCACCCCACTAGTTACTTCCTGCCATCCAGGAAAAGAAACATTTAACCTGACTGTCATCTATCCAGGCTAATAAATTACCCCTAATCCTATACAATCCCATACTTGTGAATTAACCTTTTGTACAGCACCTTATCAAACTCCTTCCGGAAGTCCAGATGTATTCCATCTAAAGGATCCTCATTATCCATGTATTACATCTTCAAAGAATTGTAGCAAATTAGACAAACCTGATTTGCATTTCATAAAACCATGCTGACTCAGATAGCATTTTGACTTTCCAAATGCCCTGGTATTGCTTCCTCGATTTGATTCTAACACTAATCCAACAACAGATGTGAAACTAACTGTTCTGTAATATCCCACCTGTTGCCTCCCTCCCTTTTTGAACAATAGCATTGTATTAGTATTTTTCCAAACCAATGGAATTTTTCCTGTGTCCAGGGAATTTTGGAATACTGTAATCAATGGATCCACTATCTCTCTCGCCACTTGCAATAATAGCCTAGGATGTAGGCCATCAGGCCTGTGGGACTTGTCTCCCCTCAATCCTAATGATTTGCTGAGTACAGTTTCCCTATCAATGTTGTTTGTTCTAAGTTCTGCCTCTTCCTATTGCCTCTGACTTGCCTGTTCCAGTGGGGCAAAACTGAAGCAAAGTATTGATTCTGCATCTCTGCCATTCCAGTGTTCTCTGCTATCAAATCTCCAGTTGCATCTTCCAGGGGGCCAACATTCACCTTAGCAAGACTCTCTTTTATGTATCTGTAAAAACTTTTGCTATCCTTTTTGATATTTTGTGCTAGTGTTTTTTTCATACTTTATCTTAGCAGTTTTTATTAACTTTTTAGTATCCCTTTATGTTTGAATGTTTTCCAATCTTCCAGTCTGCCACTTGCCTTTGCAATATGGTATACCTTAATGCTTGACTTTATATTTTCCTTGATCTCCTTGTTTAACTGTGTACAGGTTGAACCCCCCACCTCCGTCCCCTGCCCTTAACATCTTTGTTTCCCACTGGGATGTATTTTAGTTGTGAGGAATTGAGTAGCTCCTTAAACAACTGCCACTGCTCATCCGCTGTCTTTTTAGCCTTCCTGCCCAATCTACTCAGACCAAATCTGTCCTCATGCCTACATAATTTACTTTGTTTAATTCCAGGATACTAGTGTGGGACTCTCCTTTCTCAACTCCAAACTGAATTTTGAATTCAATCATAATATGGTCACTACTCCCTATAGGATCCTTAACTAAGCTGTCATCAATTAATCTCCCCTCATTACATAATATCAAATCCAGAGTAGCCTGCTGTCTGGTTCCACAACACATTGCTCCATGAAACAATCTCGAATACATTCATTGAACTCTGCCTCCAGGCATACCTTTGCCAATTTGACTCTTCCAATCTGTGTGCATGTTAAAAATCACCCATGATTATTGCCATACCTTTTCTTGCAAGCTTCTAACATTTCCTGGTTTATACTGTGCCCCACAGCAGAACCATTGCTTGGGGACCTAGAGATTACTCCTACCAAGCACTACTTCCTTTGCTATTTCTTATTTATAACAAGACTAATTGCACATCTTGCTCTCCTGTGCTTATGTCGTTTCTCATTACAGCACTGATCCCTCCCTTCAGCCAAAGCTACACCACACATTTTTCCTTTGTCTATCTTTCTGAAATGCTGAGTACTCTTAGATATTCAATTTCCAGACCTGGTCTCCTTGTAGGCATGTCTCTGTAATGGCTACCAAATTGTGCCCTTTTGTTTCTATTTGCACCATTAACTCATTTAATTTTGTTTCAGATGCTTCATGTATCTAGATAAAAGGCTTTTTAATTTGTTTTTCTGGTAAATTTTCTTTTTTATATAATTACTTGGTGCATAAAGACATTTGCCGGTTCTGTCCCTCACCTTTTTATTGGCCAGTTACCATCCACCACATTGCTAACCTGGACTCTTATTACTTAATTTGGGTTTTCAAATTTCCCTGTAACTGAATCTCCACCACTGTCAATCCCTCCTCCTCTCTTCTCTCTTTCTCTCTTTTTCTCCCCCCCCCCAATAATGTTTACAGCCTTGGGTCTGCTTCATCTTTATTGACCCTGTGCCACTTAGCTCATGGCTCAGATAATAATCCAGAGATTATTTTTTCTTGGTTCTGCTTTTTAATTTAGCTCTTAACTGTTCATACTCCCTTAGCAGAACCCCTGCCCTAGTTTAATCTGTCATTGGTACCCATGTGAACCACAACAACTGGATGTTGCCCCTCCCACTCAAAGATAATCTACAACCCACATGAGATATCCTGAACCGGAGCACTAAATAGGCAATACAGCCTTTGGGGCTCTCAATCCTGGTCACCGAATAGTGTCTATTGCCCTAACTTATACTATCCTCAATTACAACATTTCTCTCCCTGAATGGCTCCCTGCAACCTGGTGCTGCGGTCACTTGGCTTATCCTCCTTACAGTCCTCATTCCTGTCCACACAAGGAGCAAGACACTTGGACCTGTAGGACAAAGACAGGGGCTGAGACTCCTGCAACTCCATCTTCTGGATTCCTGTATCTGCCTCACTCATAGCCACACCTTCCTGTCCGTGACCACTGGCTGAATTTGCATTAGTTAGTCTAAGGGGTGTGACTGCCTCCTGAAACTGGCAGGGTAGCGCTCTCCTCATTGATGTGTCGCAACATCTAAAGCTAAGAATCTAACTCATCAGCTATGAGCCAGAATTCCTCAAGCAGCTGACGTTTACTACAGACTTGGTCACTGGGAAGCTCATGGCATCCACCAACTCCCACATCGTGCAGGAACAACACATCACATGACCCTCCATACTTCTTTTATTTAACTAGTTTTGAATTTGTTTTCTATATGCTAGAAGTCATAGGTTGAAGTAGTTTATTTGGTCATATGTTGTTTCTGTGATGAGGTTAAACTCTGGTCTGCTGGAATAGAGGATATAAAATTAAAGAACCACAATTTCCAAGTGAAATTCGTGTAGGTAGAAATCACTAGCTCTTGCATAGCGCCAATCGTCTGATCAAACCAATCTTACTTTATTATTGTGATTCATTGAATTATTTTGGTTTCTATTCTACCAGATAAACCTCAAACACAAGAACTGCCTAAAATTAAAGAGGAGCCAAACTCAACATGGTAGTAGGAACTCATATGAGTGCAGTAAGTTTAGCTTTTAGTGGGCTTCTGCAGCCAGCTCATAAAACATTTAGTGGTTCCTCTCTGCCAGTGATGTCTTTGCTAGGATTTCCCTCTGATATATTTATCAATGTAACTTACACCTGTGTAAAATAGCTTATTCTTTCCTTTTCCTACTACGCACTTAATTTATACCTCTTAAACACTGCATGCTTTAATTTTTATTATATGAAATTAACATTATTTTATTAGAACATGTATGACAAAAGTCAAAAGGTACAGCTTCTATTTTAGCAGAGAATTGTAAAACTGATCACATGGTTTTAATAAAGGTAGGTGTCAATAAATGTGGATTGCAAATAATCCAGTGAATATGCTCATAACCTGCACTTTTAATCATCTTTAAGGACTTTAAGTTGGTTTTCCCCCTCCACTTTCAAATTTAAAACTTGTTCTTAAGTAATTTTTTTTCAATTTTTTTCCCCAATGAAAGGAAAGCAAGGTAAAAATCAGTAGGTTAAAGATTGTGGCTCAGGAATTATGGCAATGTCAGAAAATAATTTTCTTTTTAAAAGAAAATATGTTACACAAGTGATTTCAAAGTATAGTCAAATGTAAACCCACAATTACTTTCACAGTGCACCTATCACTTCTATGGGGTCTCATCAAATTCCTAATTTAAGCAATGAGCAGATTTTAAATGTAACACTGAAGAGCTTTTGCTTGTGGCTCCACCTGCTGCCCTTCCTAACACAATGTTAAAAACTGTCTTTAAAATGGAGATTGCCACTATTCATCTGCATGCAGTCTTGCTTTTAATAAACAGTCTTGTTTTGTGATCTGAGTTAGACTTTGATCACCTCTATCATGAGATGGAGTATGTCACGGCCCTGCTGTCTTTACTAGAAATTTAACTGAAGTGAATGATTAGCTGAAACTATTTATACTTCATTCTTCAAGTCCTCACACTCTCTTAAATCTTGTTTCAGTTTTTGTCAAGTATAAGTGAAACCAAGAGACACTGTGCATGTCAGGAGTCTCTGTTTTGCATGCATTGATGTGCTGGCTTCACAAATATGACCCCGCGAGGCTTGTTCAGACTCTGATACAAAAAACAAGAGGCAACTATGTGGAGCTTTATCCTTCCAATTTAAGGAGGAATCTATTTTTACTGACACACTCCTGGAAAAAAAAACCAAGAGTTTACTTGTGGAAATTAGGTTAAATTCAGTTTGGCAACCCTGGGTTAGCTTGCTGAAATTGATGGCATAATACCATGTTCATATTTTCAATGAGTTCATCATTCAGATTGCCATTCATAAATTATGATTGGAGAATTTAAACTAACGCTTCCTCCATTGAGAAAATGTTTGAGCACAAGAGAGTATTAATTGTGATATATTGATAACTTAACTGGAGATGTAAAAGATGGCGATTTCTCTCTTTATGGCTGCTTGCTTCTCTGTTCCCTGTTGCTCCGCCTGTATTACCTCTGCACTACTGACCTTGGTCATTCTGTGGCTTGATATCCTTTTTGTTTATCAAGACTTGCATTTTTAGGAATATATGAACTGCATTGATATTGAACTGCTTTTACCCCAGTCTTGAGCACATGCTAATCATTTCTTCCTCAAACTTGCAGGACCTGATGTCAGTCTGCATGAGAAATCTGAGCCTCCAGAATCATCCAGTGGAGAGCTGTGAGCTTCAGAAAGCTTGGGCATCAGCTGTGTATTATAATTGTACAACATAGGAAAATGTTTGCTTATATCCAGACCTTTTTGTACCATTCAAAAGATTTTTTCTTTTTTTAATCAGCACAAGATGAATTGCTTCTGTGAAATTCACCAAATTTTGTCTCTTTGGTTGAGGGAGTGTTCTGTACATCTGACTTGTCAACCAGAATACCTTTATTAAAATGAAGAAAACAATATTCTGTTTGTACTGGTGGCGCTATTTGTGTTGAATGTTAGGTTTTCAGTTATACTGAACCTATCTATTGTGACCCTCTTCAATGCTACACAACAATAATACTTAATTGTAAATGATTTTTTTTGCGCTCAAAATCTTTATATGGTGTTTCTAGAAATAGTGAAAATAAGAGAACTTGAGAACAGTTTGAGTATTTTCTCCCCCTTTGTTATTTCCAGAGTTCTGTGATCTCTGTAATGAGGAAATTGTGCAAAGGAGTCAAGAAAATGTAATTCTAACAAGGTCCACAGTGTCTGTCTATCATTCTTTTCTGCTCAGTAAATGAAGAGACATCACTCACCCTACAGTCAGGGAGCTTTTACAAGGAAATTTGGAAGATGAGACCTAGATTTAAATACAGGTTAACCAGCACCATGGCATCTCTACTTTTTTTAAATGGAACGTTGAGATGGTGATGGTCCTCCTATCTCATTAATGAAATCCAGTATGGTAAGCCATCAGTGAGAGCTGGCATCTTTGTCTCACTCTTATTTAAATCTCTAGGCTTGCTATGAAACTATTCCCTTTTTATTATTTAATAAACAAGAGGGAAACCAGGGAATTATAGAACTGTTTTTTGTTTATTTCATGTGATGTGTGTCTCGTGTTGAGGCCAGCATTTCTTGCCATTCCCTAGCTGCTCTTGAATAGAATGGGCTTGCTAGGCCATTTCAGACTGCAGATAAAGGCCAGCCACATTGTGGGTCTGCAGTCACATACAGATCACACCATCTAAGGATGACCAATTTAATACTTCTATGGACAAAGTGAATCAGGTGGGTTTTTACAGCAATCAGTAGTTTTGTGCTTACCACAACAGAGACCACCGTTTGTATTTCATTGTGTCCCCAGAGCATTAACTCAGATTTCTGGATTATTGTCATGAAATGATAGGGTGGTTGAACACTGAAATTTTAAGCAGATCACAGACAACAAACATTAATTTGAAAATAAAGGGTAGGTTGTGTCTGGTAAATTGGCCACAATCAAAATGTTTGAATCCAAAGTAGTGAAGGGGCAAATGTCTAAACATGTTATTTATGTGGAATTCCAAAATGTATTTGATGGGAGATGGTTAGCTAAAAATGAAACTTGCAATTGGAGGCAAACTATTGATCTAGTCGGGAAACTGGCTGGGAGATGGTAGGTATTATTGGTATATGCTTATTAGCAGGATGTGGTGAGTGGCTCCTTGATAATTTGAGGTTCCAGCTATTTGCTATTTATTAACAGCTTGGATAATAGACCATCTTTCATTGTCTTTCTATTCTATGTAGTGTAGATAGAAAGATACATTTGTAAAGTAAATGGACAAAATTGCAGCAACTAGGTTTCAGATTATCAGATGTAATGTCAATCCCTCTGGATCTGGACAGGACAGAACAGGGTAATTTTGCGGTGTTAAAAATACTGCCTAAAAATATTTGGAGATCCGAGTTTATAGATAAAAATTTCATAAACTGGTGTAGAAACTTATTTAAAAAGCTGGGTGAATTCTGTCCTTATCTTTAGGAGACTCTTAACTGGAAAACAACAGGAGTTGTGTTTCGGTCAACCCTGGGTTGACCATAACCCAGAGTACTGACAGTAGTGCTGTGTCCCACATTTTAAGGATGTATTGATCTTCTTTTAAGGTAGAACAATCTCTGGATTTTAGAATTTTACCTGGATATCCAAGGGTTACATTACAAGGAGAGATTACACAAAATACACACATTCTACACAAATTGTAGAATGTTTTTAAAAACGGAAGTGAACAGATATCTATCCTGTTTTCACTCTTGGGAAGGACTAGGGAGAACAGTCAATTAACTAGAGCCAGACTTTTCAGGAGAGAAATTGAGAAAAATGTTGTTAGCTAACAAGCAGGAGAAGTTTGGAACTCTCTTCACAAATGGAAATTGGTTAACAAAAGTTTAAGTTGTGGGACAAAGACAAACATGACAATTAGTTGCAAATCAGCCATGAGTACTGAGTGGTGCAACAGACTAATGGCCTACTTTTCCTAAACTGAGACTTGTATGCAAAAGCTGAGTCCTGAATCATCATCTGAGATCCCTCACAAATGAGGATGACTGTCCCACTCTCAGGGTGAGTTTGTTGGAGGCTGTATGGTCAGATGGGGATACCGCAGACTCTTGTTACACTTGGGGCAGGTGCTGCTCACAGAGAGGGGTATGTGGGGCATTGGTGTGACAGCATGATCCTTTCTCTGGATTGCAGAGCTACTGCCCTGCCAACTGAGCTAAACGAAACACACAATTGGAAGTAAATCTTTGAAAGGAGTGGATGGTCCCTGGAAAGAGGTATGACAGCTGGTACCATGAAGGGAATATTGCAACTTATTTTGATTACTGGATCAAGAAGACAGAGAAAGAATGGGCCCTTTAGAATGCTGAGGAGAGCATTAAGATTTTGTTGGGTTTAGATAGAAGAGGAGACCATGTTGAATGGGGTTTGGTGAGTTGGAGCATGAGGTCAGGCTATGAGCAGTAGTACAGGATACATACTTTGGGGCTCTCAACTGAAAAATTCCTGTTCATTTTAGTTGAGGAAAAAAGACTTAGCTGTGTCACTGGCATGTGAAAGGTAGCCTTTTGTCAGAATCTATGCAATGGACAACGTGGATGAGCAGAGAGAACTGTGTCCACTTGCATAGATCCCTGAAAGTTGCCACCCAGGTTGACAGGGTTGTTAAGAACGCATATGGTGTGTTAGCTTTTATTGGTAGAGGGATTGAGTTTCAGAGCCATAACGTCATGTTGTAGTATACAAAGCTCTGGGTGCGGCTGCACTCAGAATTACGTATAGTTCTCGCTGCATTATAGGAAGAATGTGGAAGCATTTGAAAGGATGCAAAGGAGATTTACCAGAATGTTGCCTGGTATGGAGGGAACGCCTTCCTTCTGAGGAAAGGCTGTTTTCGTTGGAGAGAAGGTTAAGAGGCAAACAGAATAAGCAGAGGTTTAGAGAAGGTGGACCGTGAGAGCCTTTTTCCACTGGTGGTGTTGGCTAGCATGAGGGAATTGTAAACACTCACTGGTATTTGTATAGTAAAATGTAATTTTGCTTGTGTGGTGCTCCACCTAGTGGTGGTATTGGCCACAAAGTCAAATTAAAAAGCTAATGAAATGTTAGAGTGGAATTGAACACAGCAGTAGGGAGATTATTTTTCAGGTGAGGCACTGGTGAGACCACAGTTGGAGTACTGCATACAGTGCTGGTCATCTTATTTAAAGAAGGATGTAAATTTGATGGAAGTGTTACAGCAGGTTACATAGATGATGAATACATGCAATAGGTGATTGCCTTCTGAGAAAATGTTGGGCAGGCTGAGCTTGTAGCCATCAGAATTTAGAGGATATAAGGTGACTTAATTGAACTGTATAAGATCCTGAGGAATCTTGATAGGATGGAAGTGTCATGAGAACATTTGATTTTACAAAATCTCAACATTGCTGGCTAGACATTTGCTTTCTTGACATACTGCAGTTCAATTAATGTAGGTGCATCCTAGAAAATGAAGTTCTGATACTTAATTGAGCTTTTTTTCTATACAACCAACCACAAGCAAAACAATGATTTAATGTTTTTTTTAAAAAAAACAAATACATACAAGGGTTGGAGAGGGAAAAAGCAGAGTTAATGTTGAGTTCAGAAGTGAATTTCTGACAAAGTCATACTGAAGAAATCATACTGGACTGTCAACTTTGCTTCTCTCTCCAGATGCTTTCAGATCCTGAAGGAGTTTCTCCAGTATTTTCCATGTTCATTCCAGATTTCCAGCGTCTGTAGTATTTTGCTTTTATTACATACAAAGGTTATTTGACCTAAGAGGAAACCACCTGCATGTTAACATTCAAAATATGGCAACTCATTCAATTCCTTCTTGTTTATCTTTGATGGCAACCTGGAATAAAAGAAATATAAGTTTCCATTATTTTCTGTTCAATCCAGTTTCATCAATAGGAACAGTTGTGGAGGATTATCACTTCCAAAATTTCATACATTAAGTTGGAACCAGATCAAAGACACAAGTATTCTAGTTTCTTCTGAAGATGGTGAGCCACATCAGGTATTTCCTAAACAATTGATGTATTGGCTAACACTTTATGCCAGGATTCTTAATTCAGGACTTATAGCAATACTTTTGCAGGACAACTGCAGTCCCCTCTATTCAAAGATCACAACCTTGTAAAAAAAAAGCTGGAATCTTAAAGGCCATCCCATTGAGCCTACCTCACCAATTACTGCTTTCCAGCACTATCTACATGTTGCTTCATGTCATTCCACCTCAAGAAGTCTATCAATTTAATACTTGAACCTGCTCAATAATCTCCCATCATGAGAACGATCCATTTAATTCTTATTCTCTGTTTTGTCAATCCGTTCTTAATCCATGCTGATATATTGCCCCAAATCCCATATACTCCAGTTTTAATTATTAGTATCCAGCATGGAGCTATCGGAAAGCTTTCTTAATATCCAAATGCATCACATTTCTCCCTTCTCTGCATTACAAATAACACCCTCAAAAAACTCATTTCTCAAACACTATTTCCTTTATAAATTCATGTTGATTTGACCCAATTCAACTATTATTTTCTACTTTCAATTATCATATCCTTGATAATAGATGCTAACATTTTTCTTACTATTTATGCCAAGATAACAATAGATAATAGGTGCAGGAGTAGGCCATTCTGCCTTTTGAGCCAGCACCAGTCTGTAGTTACCCACTCCTCCCTTCTTAAACAGTGAGGATAAATTTGCTCCATTCCAGTCAGCAGAATATCCTTCCTTAGGAAAGGAGATCAAAACTGTACACACAATACTTTAGGTGCAGCCTTACCAAAGCCCTATATAACTGCAACAACACATCCTCACTCCTGCACTCAACCTCTCACAATGAAGGCCAGTGTAGCACTTGCCTTCTTTACTGACTAGTGCAGCTGCATGCTTACCTTCAGCAACTGGTGCACAAGGACACCCAGGTCCCACTGCACACTCCCCTCTCCCAAGGTACAGCCAATCCGGTAGTAACCTGACTTCTTGTTTTTGCTTCCAAAGTGAATAACTTCATACTTATCCAAATTATACCGTATCTGCCACTGACTTGCCCACTCACCCAACCTGTCCAGATCATGCTGCAGGATCTCTGCATCCTTGTCACAGCTCAACCTCCTACCCAACCTACTATCATCTGCAAACTTTGAGATGTTACATATTGTTCCCTCATTCAAATTATTAATAATATTGTGAATAGCTGGGGTCCTAGCACTGATCCCTGTGGTACCCAATTAGTTACTGCCTGCCAATTTGAAAACGACTCAATCATTTCTACTATTGCCCCTCTGCCAATCAGTTTTCTATCTATCTCAATACACTTCCCCCAATCCTAAGTGCTTTAATCATGCACAGTATTCTCTTATGTGGGACTTTGTCAAAAGCTTTCCGATAGTCCAAATATACCACATCAACTGGCTTCCCCTTGTGTACTACATCTTCATACAATTCCAACAGATTGGTCAAGCAGGATTTCATCTTTATAAATCCATGTTGACTCTGTCTGATTCTGCCGCTGCTTCTAAATGCACTGCTATAAAGTGCTTGATAAGGAATTTGAGAATTTTCCCCACTACTGATGTTAGGCTTACTTGGCTATAATTTTCTGGGTTTCTCACTGCTTCCCTTTTTGAATATTGGAGTAACATTAGCTATCCTCCAATCTGCAGAGACTCTTCCAGAATCTATAGAATCCTGGAAGATAACTGCCAATGCATCCACTACTTCTGAAGCCACTTCCTTAAGTACTCTGGGATACAGGTTATCCGCCTTCAATCCCCTCAATTTTCCCAGACCATTTTTCTATCAATTTGATCTCCCTCAGTTCTTCCCTCTCACTAAATCTTGGATTCTCCAACATTTCTGGTATCGGATTACTGTATTTTCTCCTCAATCAATCCCATGGTCCTTTGTTGCTGAATTTTAAACTGCTCCTAATCCTCAGACCTATTTTTTTTGGCCAATCTGTACGCTTCTTCCTTGGATTGGATACTGACTCTAATTTCCTTTGTAATCTGTGTTTAGGCCCTCTTACCCACTTTGCTTTTGTACTGAACAGGAATAAACAGTTGTTGCATTCCCCCAGGTGTTCCTTGAATATTTGTCATTACCTATCCACTGTTATCCCTTTAAGTAACTCTTCCCAATCTATCAAGGCCATCTCACGCCTCACATCTTCATAATTTCCTTTAAGATTCAGCACCCTAGTCTCCAATCAACTATCTCACTCTCCATCTTAATGAAAACTTCTACCTCATAGGGTCATGAGAGTTCAGCATTCTACCAGAGAGTGCAATAAGTGAATATAATCAAGGGTGAGTTAGATTTTTGATGTACAAATGATTTGTGAGTAATGGGGCAGACAGGAAAGTGAAACTAAGGACATAGACAAGCTATAATCTTATTGAAAATCTACTTTATAACTTATGATCTTATGGGAGAGAAAATAAACCAGTGGTCATGTTCTTTGGGAGTATAAGTCATGGATACAAGGTTGAGAAGATGCATTACCAAGTGATCTGTAACTATATCTGTTGCTTTTAACTATATGCAAATACTTGAAGTAAAATGCAGTAATTTCAAAATGGTTGAAGGAAGTGCACCAATGAGAAGCAATGGAATTTGGTTGGCCACGTAAATAAGCCACAAAAAAGATTGTGGTACAAAAAGAATAGTGAAATTGTGGCTTTGATCTCATAAGACTGGAATAGAGAGTGATGGAGGTTCGGTTAACACTTTAGTTGTCGAGTCATAGTCAGTACCTATCTGAATTGGAAAGTGCGGGGCTGGAAAAGCACAGCTGGTCAGGCAGCATGCGAGGAGCAGGAGAGTTGACGTTTCGGGCATAAGCCCTTCATCAGGAATGGGGGCTACTGGGAGATAAATAGGAGAGGAAGGTAGCTTGGAAGGCAATAGGTAGATGCAGGTGAGGGTTAATGGTGAGAGCTCGAAGCGGATTGGTGGGAAGGAAGACTGACAGGTCGGACAGTTGGCAGTGGAGGAAGCCCAAGACTTGCATGTCCTTGGCGGAGGGGGCGTTGAAGTGGTTGGCCACGGGGCAGTGGGGTTGTTTGCTAGGCGTGTCCCAGAGACATTCTCTGAAATGAGTGGTGTCCTGTTTCCCCAATTTCAAGAAGACTATATCGAGAGCAACAGACACAGTGATGATTAGATTAAATTAGATTACTTAGTGTGGAAACAAGCTCTTCGGCCCAACAAGTCCGAAGCGCACCCACCCAGACCCATTCCCCTACATTTACCCCTTCACCTAACACTACGGGCAATTTAGCCTGGCCAATTCACCTAACCTGCACATTTTTTGGACTGTGGGAGGAAACCCACGCAGACACAGGGAGAATGTGCAAACTCCACACGGTCAGTCGCCTGAGGCGGGAATTGAACCCAGGTCTCTGGCGCTGTGAGGCAGCAGTGCTAACCACTGCCACCGTGCTGCCCATGAGGTGTTGAATGTGCAGGAAAATCTGCTGCATATAGAAGGATCCTTCGGGGCCTTAGATGGAGGTGAGGGAGAAGGTATAGGTGCAGGTTTTATACCTTTTGTGGTGGGAAGGGAAGGTGCCAGGAGTGAAGGGTGAGTTGATGGGGGTGGGGGCATGGACCTATTGAAGGAGTCGTGGAGCAAATGGTCTCTGCAGAATGCTGATAGGGGTGGGGAGGGAAATAGATCTCTGGTGATGGTGTCTGACTGTAGGTGGCAGAAATGGTGGAGGGTGATGAATCGGTGATTGGTGGGGTGTGAGGTGAGGATCGGGGGGGGTTCTATCCTTGTTGCAATTGGAGGGGTAGTGTTCAAGGGTGGAGGTGCTGGAAGTGGAGGGTATTGTTAACCATGTGGGAGGGGAATGGCAGTCCTTGAAGTATCAGCCATCTAGGATGTTCTGGAGTGGAACTGATCCTCCTGGGAGCAGATACGGTGATGGCTGAGGAATTGGGAGTAAGGGATAGCTTTTTTTAACAGGAGGCTGGATGGGAGGCGGTGTTGTCCAGGTAGCTGTGAGAGTCGGTGGATTTGAAGTAGATGTCTGTGTTGAGTAGTCGCTGGAAACAGAGGCTGAGAAGTCCAGGAAGGGGAGGGAGGAGTCAGGGATGGTCCAGGTGATCTTGAGGTCAGGGTGGAAGGTGTTCATGAAGTTGTTTAACTATTCAACTTCCTTATGAGAGCACAATGTAGTGAAGAAAAGGTGGGGAATGGTACTGATGTAACTACAAAAATGGACTATTCCACATCTCTGACAAAGAGGCAGGCATAGCTGGGCCCCATGAAGGAAGTGGAAGGATTCAAAGGAGAAGTTGTGAGGGCGAGAACCAGTTTAGCCAATCGAATGTGTGTGTCAATGGAGGGTGGCGGGAGAGGAAGAAACAGAGGGGTTGGAGGCCTTAGTCATGGTGGATGGATGTGTACAGGGACTGGATGTCCATGGTGAAGATGAGCCAGTGGGGGCTGGGGAAACGCAAAACATGGAGCCTATCTGAAGCCCGGCATTACTTTTATCTACTACATTCAATTAGCAATGAGAGAGTCACCAGAATAAGAAAGGCTTATTTGATAGAGCCGGGTTGCATAAAATTGCTATGTATTTTGTTTAAATAAAAATAACAGGGAGATTTAACTAAGGGTTTTAAAATGAAAGAGGAATGCAAAAAGAACGGCCTCTGGTAACAAAATCACAGAAAGAGTGATAGAAATATAGAAAGTTTCCACTGTCCCAACAACGTGATTAGATATTAGGCCAATCAAAAAGTTAATACTGAGAATAATTGCTTTTTGTTAGTTAAGGGCATCAACAGCTATAAGAGTGAATGGAGTCGAAGTTAACATCAACCATGATCCATAGGAATGGCAGTTCAGAATCATGGGACTGAAGAAAATATACTTGATAATGAATTGCAAATTACTTCCATGGCACGTGCAGAGTGGCACAGGGTGAGGGGGGGTAGGAAGATACACACAGTGAGGGTTACAAGTAATTCAAAACAAAAATTCCTCAAAATACTCAGCAGGTCTAGCGGACTTCTGGAGAGAGAAACATCGAGTTAACATTTCAGACTGGTGACTTCAGAATTCAAACAATACAAAAAATATGAGTTAAGAAATAACATCATTAACAATCAAGACCATGAGGTCGGAGATGACAAGATTTAAACAGCAGTGATGGCATTCCAGGTCAGGTGTATGAGATGTTTAAACAAAAAACTCCCATTTTACCCCTAAATTCAAAATGGCACATTCTTACACCAACCAGTCCACTGTTGTCAAACTGTTCCACTATGGCAGTGTGAAAATTCAACACTTTTTATGTATTCCTATGATATCTAGAACTTGTTCATACAGGCATGACAAGACAATGAAGCACTACATTGTCTCAGCTGCACACAAAGATTACCAGTTCACTGAACCATGTCTAAAACAATGTGTTTTCATTTCTAGTTAGATTCATTGATTTTGTCAGCACCAGTGTATCGAAATCTAAACAGCAACTTACTCTGAACCGTTCCTCCAATAGTGACAGTTCACTGATCAGATCGGTGATGGCGTTTGTAAAGGCTTCTTGTGGACTGTAGTCAGGAGTGGTCTGCACACGAATAACAATTTTGTGTTCTAGAGGATGGGGGACCTTGTAACCTGCAAATAACACCTGAGGATCTTTCAGCAGCTGCCTAGAAAACAAAAGAGGTGTCATAACAATCCAAAAATGTGCAGGTTAGGTGAATTGGCGAGGCTAAATTGCCCGTAGTGTTAGGTGAAAGGGTAAATGTAAGGGAATGGGTCTGGGTGATTTGTGCTTCAGCAGGTCGGTGTGGACTTGTTGGGCCGAAACAGCCTGTTTTCACACTGTAAGTAATCTAATCTAATCTAAAACATGTATTCTTGCAATAATAAGGTTTTCCCTCAAAACCTTAATTTTAATTGAGGACGCAAACGAAAGAGACAGCACAGTCTTCAAACCTCAATAATGGCCCAGAACTACCAGCTAACAGCAATAGATTTTAATCCTTGGATGAAAAGCATTATAATTCTTTGGTGAAGTATAGTCAGGTCATTGAGATTTGATATAGATTACAACTAAATATCATCAATGGATCAGAACATTAAATAGCTGGTTTGTGTGTGTGTGTGTATATATATGTATATATATTTTATATATAAAACCGTAAATATTAGTGAATAAATTGCTCATCTCACAGAATCTTGTTCTGTACAGTGGATATTTTAAATTTTGAAGACACGTTTTTGTCATGTTTTATTGCTTACCTGCTTGCTCAGGTTATGACATATTACATCTTACAATACATAGTACACTCTTAACCACTTTGTTCATAGTTGACATGACCAAGATCTTTCCTTAGCTGAGACAGACTTCCAACAGGGAATGTAATGGATTGGGGACTCTCCATGAATTAGATAAGTAGGATTTATTGGTGAGAGATCCAATTGGGGTCTCATTCTGATTGGTAGACTGGCTGTGGGAATAGTGGCGAGGATGAGTCCATATTTTGTGGTATCTGGCCCAGTTAATGCATTAATGCACCATCAGTGTCCAGAGCCTCAGTTAACCTTTCATGTTAAATGAGGCTGTTCATCTTATCAACAGAAATGAAACTTCTCACTGTAAATTGTAATAATTGGGCAAGGAAGTTTTTGAGAAAAGTGGGCATAGATAGTCTCTGGATGATTGGTCATTGTACAACAGTACTCAAAGTCAAACAGTTCAGGACAATTTGTATGTGGAAGTAAAACCAAGGCGAGGATAGGAAAGATTAAAACATCAGTGCACTATTAGGAAGCTATTGTCATTATACCTTAGCTACAATAAAACAGCCTTCCGTGCTGAAGCAGTGTACTTACGATCTGATTGTGTTACCCAGGGTGTGGTCCTCCTTGTTAATGGTGAACAAGCAGGCATTTGGTACTTTTGTGTCTTTTATTATTGTTATCCTGGAGAGAGGGAAAAAGAATGATGATAATACAAAACCACTTCATCAGTCACAAGCAAAACACTACAATATCTACTGGGTCAACATTCACAAGACAGAATTCAAGATGGTATAAATTTCTAATATGGAATATGCTATCAAAGGGAACCCTTCCCAAGTAATAAATTACCTGGCTAACATTCGAAAAGGGACCACCAGTCCGGGAAACTCTGAAATGGAGCCATTACTAGTAACATGGGTCAGAATTCTGAGTGGATGATCAAATAAAATGACTTGGACACAAACTATTTGTTATTGTTTTGGGCAGAAGCTCATTTGAAATGAAATACTTTCCTCAGATATCTATATTGGATTGACCATCCACAGGCTGCACCGATGTGCTTGGTTTCCCCATCGTTGAGGATGGTAAAGTTGTGGAGCCCTCTGCTTCAGTTACTCATTCAAGCATCCAACACCATTCATGACTGGATTGACAGGACTGCAAAGCTTTGGGTTAATCTAATGGTTGTGTATTTCCTTGGCTGTGTATATAGCAGAATGTGTGCATGTTAAACAGAGGAACAGTCTTGTAGCTCCACTGCTCCTGGTAATCTCTACTCTTCATGGACCCAATGGTTTGAATGGTCTCCTGTGTCTAAATAATGCCATGCCAATATGAACCAGAGTCGATCCTCTGGCTTGGTTTTAATGGTGGAGAGTTAGGGATATCCTGAGCCATGAAGTCAAAGGCTGTGGTTAAATACAATTCTACTGCTGATGGGCCACATGACCTCACGGGTGTCCAGTTTTTAGCTGCTCCCATTTTGCATGGTGGTAATGCAACAGAACACGGTGGTGTGTATCCACAATGGCCACTTCTCCCAATAATTTAATGGATAGATTCACCTACGACAGCAAGATGGCCTTCCGATCAGGTAGTTTTCATTTTTTGTTGACTCTCTCACCTCCTGCCACAAACCCATTCTGTCAGGTTTTTCCTTTATGACTCAGCCAGTTCAGTCTGTATCGATGCTACTAGGATCTGAAGGCTGAAGACCCAGGGTTTATTCTGTGACTCTGGTACCTTCAATGCATTGCAGGATGGCTGTTTAGTGATGATATCCAGAGTGGGACAGGAAGGAACAGAGTGTACAAACATTTTCAAAAAAAAAGCAAATGGGGTCAAAAGGAGGAGAAATGGCACAAAATAAAGCTTTTAAATGCATGCAGTGTTTGGAACACAAATGAATTAACATCACAAACAGTGGGTATGGTCTTATGGGTATTACAGAGTCATGGTTACAAGATCAAAGCTGCAATTAAATATTTGGGGATATCTAACTTTCTGAAGGTATGGGTAGGACAGATGGAATATGCATTAGTGAAAAAAATCTTGCAAATTGCACAATCCACTTGCGTGGAGCTAAGAAATCATGAGGGAAAATAAAGACAATAACTATATAAACACAGAAAAGCAGAATCAACATGACTTCAGGAAGGGGAAATTGTGCCTGAAAAATTGATTACAATTCTTTGTGGTGGTAATAAACACAATAAAGGGGACCAAGTAAATGTATTACTGTGTATTTGCATTTCCAAAAGGTGTTTGCCAAGGTTATCACGAGGCCACTTAAATTAACAGCCCATGATATTGTGGGTAGTATATTCTTATGGATAGAGATTGACTAAGTAATAGAGAACAGAGTTGGGATAAGGGGAGCATTTTCAGGACAGTAACATACAACTCAGAGTGTCACAGGGCTCAGTGCTGGGGCCATCATTATTTTACAATATATATCAATGACCTGAATGAAGGGATCCCAAAGGTCTGCGGGGCTGGAGGAGATTATAAAAATAGGATGGGGCAGGACGTCAAAGATTTGGAACACAAATTGGTGCAAGATACTGGCAGCAGTAAGAATTTGGATGTGTTAATTTTTACAGAATATGGAACTTAGGAGTTAAAGACAAAATGCTGCAGATTTGGCAAGTTTGATAACCAAATCAGGGTTCGATCTGGGAGAACACAGTGCAGCAATATCAGAGGGAAACGGTTTACAGTGGGTGAAAGAAGCAGAGAAATAAAGGCTGCAGTTCTCGGGAAAGAGATCAAGTGTAGGTAAAAAGTCACAGAGATCTGGTCCTGATGACAGGGAGTATTGGAGATGGGTGAAAGGGCCTGTGTGGCGGATAGGAGATTTCCATCCAAAGAAACTGGTATGGAGGTGAAGATGACCAAAGAAGGGTTCAGCATCATATCACATCTGAAATTAATGTGAGGTATGGGAATAAAGGGATAAAACCAAATCATTGTCATACAGCACAGAAACAGACCCTTCAGTCCATCTTGTCCATGCCAACCAGGTTTCCCAAACTAAACTAATTGTCTGCATTTGGCCCACATCCCCTCTAAATCTTTCCTATCCATGTATCTGTCCTGATGTCTTTTAAATGCACATGCCTCTACCACTTAGTCTGGCAGTTTATTCCACATACATACAACCCCGTGTGATAAAGCTGTCCTTCAGGTCCCTTTCAAATCTTTCCCCTCTCACCTTAAACCTATGCCCTCTTGTTTTGAACTCCCGTACCCTTGGGAAAAGTCCTTTGCTATTCAGCATATCTATGCTTCTCATGATTTTATAAACCTCTATAAAGTCACCCCTCAATCTCCTACATTTCAAGGAACGAGCTCCCAGCCTCCTCTTATAACTCAAACCCTCCAGCCCAGTAACATCCTTGAAAATCTTTTCTGTACTCTTTCCAATTTAATAACATCCTTCCTAACAGCAGGGTGACCAGAACTGTACATCACAATCCAAACGTGGCCTCACCAATGTCTTGTACAGCCGCAAAGTGACAGCTCAACTCCTATACTCAATGCTCTGCCTAATGAAGACAGTCGTGTCAAACACCTGATCAAGTGTATCCTAGAATTCTGTGGGAAGCTGGGGAAGTGATTGCTGGGCCTTTTGCTGAGATATTTGTATCATCGATGGTCACAGGTGAGGTGTCGGAAGACTGGAGGTTGGCTAATGTGGTGCCACTGTTTAAGAAGGGTGGTAAGGTCAACCAGGTAACTACAGACCAGTGAGCCTGACATCAGTGCTGGGCACGTTGTTGGAAGGAATCCTGAGGGACGGGATGTACATGTATTTGGAAAGGCAAGGACTGATTCGGGATAGTCAACATGGCTTTGTGCGTGGGAAATCATGTCTCATAAACTTGATTAAGTTTTTTGAGGAAGTAACAGAGAGGATTGATGAGGGCAGAGTGGTGCAAGTGATCTATATGGACTTCAGTAAGGCGTTTGACAAGGTTCCCCATGGGAGACTGATTAGCAAGGTTAGATCTCATGGAATACAGAGAGAATTAGCCATTTGGATACAGAACTGGCTCAAAGGTAGAAGACAGAGGGTGGTGGTGGAGGGTTGTTTTTCAGACTGGGGCCTGTGACCATTGGAGTGCCACAAGGATCGGTGCTGGGCCCACTACTTTTTGTCATCTATATAAATGATTTGGATGTGAACATAAGAGGTATAATTAGTAAGTTTGCAGATGACACCAAAATTTGAGGTGTAGTGGACAACAAAGAAGATTACCTCAGATTTCAACAGTATCTTGATCAGATGGACCAATAGGCTGAAAAGTGGCAGATGGAGTTTAATTTAGATAAATGCGAGGTCCTGCATTTTGGGAAAGCAAATCTTAGCAGGACTTATACACTTAATGGTAAGGTTCTAGGCAGTGTTGGTGAACAGAGACACCTTGGAGTGCGGGTTCATAGCTCCTTGAAGGTGAAGTCGCAGATAGATAGGATAGTGAAGAAGCCATTTGGTACGCTTTCCTTTATTGGTCAGAGTATTGAGTACAGGAGTTGGGAGGTCATGTTGCGGCTGTACAGGACATTGGTTAGGCCACTTTTGGAATAGTGTGTGCAATTCTGGTCTCCTTCCTATCAGAAAGATGTTGTGGAACTTGAAAGGGTTCAGAAAAGATTTACAAGGATGTTGCCAGAGTTGGAGGATTTGAGCTACAGGGAGAGGTTGAATAGGCTAGGGCTGTTTTCCCTGGAGTGTCAGAGGCTGAGGATGACCTTATAGAAGTCTATAAAATCATGAGTGGCATGGATAGGATAAATAGGCAAAGTTTCTTCGTGGGGTGGGGGAGTCCAGAACTAGAGGGCATAGGTTTAGGGTGAGAGGGGAAAGATAGAAAAGACACCTAAGGGGCAACATTTTCACGCAGAGGGTGGTACGTGTATGGAATGAGCTGCCAGAGGAAGTGGTGGAGGCTGGTACAATTGCAACATTTAAAAGGCATCTGGATGGGTATAAGAATAGGAAGGGTTTGGAGGGATATGAACCGGGTGCTGGCAGGTGGAATTAGATTGGGTTGGGATATCTGGTCGGCATGGACGAGATGGGTGTGTTTCCATGCTGTACATCTCTATAACTCTATGACCTTCTTCGCCACTCTATCCGTGAACGCCACTTTCAAGGAACCATGGACCTGAACCCTTTAGTCTCTCTGTTGAACAATATTCCCCAGGACCCTACTATGGACTGAGTAAGACCTGCCTTGGTTTGTTTTAGCAAAATGCATCAGCTTGCATTTATCCAAATTAAACTCCAACTGCCACTCTTCGAACATTCACCCAGCTGATCAAGATTCTGTTGTACTTTTAGATAATAATCTTCACTGTCCACCACACCACCAATTTTTGTGTCATCTACAAACTTACAAACCATGCTTCCTATATTCGAAGCCAAATCATTTATATAAATTGTAATAAACAGTGGATCTAGCACCGATCCTTGCAGAACACTGCTGGTCACAAGCCTCCAGTCTAAAAAACAACCTTCTACCTCCACCTCTGTCTCCTTTCACCAAGCCAATTTTGTTTATAACTGATTAGGTCACCTTGGATCCCATGTGATCTAACTTTTCTCACCAGTCTTCCATGTGGAACTTTATCAAAGGCCTTGCTAAATTCCACGTAGACAATGTCTACTGCTCTGCCCTAGTCTATCCTCTTGGTCACATCCTTAAAAATAAAATCAGGTTTGTGAAACTTGCACAAAGCCATGCTGATTATCTTTTTTCAGTCCTTGCCTCTCCAAATGCATATAAATTCAGTCTCTTAGAATCCCCTCCTATACTTATCTACCACTGACATCAGAGGTCTGTAGTTTCCTGGCTTTTACTTGCTGCCTTTCTTAAATAATGGCACAACATTAGCCACCCTCCATGTGTCCAGCACCCCATGCAGGCTGTTGATGATAGAAATGTCTCTGCTAGGGATCCTGAAATTTCTTCCCAGCTTACCACAATGTCCTGGGATACACTTAATGAGGTCCCGGGGATTTATCTACCTTTATACATTTTAAGACCTCCAGCACCTCCTCTTTTGTAATGTAAACTGTTTTCACTATTTCTCCAAATTCCCTAGCTTCCATACTGCCAAAATATTGATTTAGTATCTCACCTATCTTCTGTGATCCCACACATTGTTGACCTCAATACTTAAGGGACCCTATTCTCTCCCTGGCTACTCTTTTGCCCTTAGCCCTGCTGAGTACAGATGATTCTGCATTAGTAAGGGAAAGGTCAGAGAGTACAGTGAATATATGGTGAGGAGTGGGATTACAGGAAGGTATGGAGTGCAAGGGAAAGGGGAGAAAGAAACTAAAGGAGTGTCTGTACTCCTGAGTTCTTTTTGTGCTAGCATTCCTCAACACCTGAAAAGAAATGGTTTTGTCAAATGAGATGAATAACTTGGGAGACTACTGGAACAGTCCAGCTTTAAAAAGCTATAAATATGGATTTCAGCAAATGAGCTGAGAGAGGAGCAAAGCCAAGTGATGCCACTAAGATGAAAATAAGAAATGTTAGTGGTTTTTGTGGATGAGGTGAGAAGCTCACCATGGATAAAATAGACAGCAAGGGTCCAGTCAGGCTTAACCTTAAAATTGTTGCCAAGGAAAGGGACAGAGTCAATAACCTGGAATAGAGTTTGGATCAGGAGATGAAAATGGCTTCAGTATCTGACATATTTATTGGTCAATGCATTAAGTATAGGAGTTGGGAGGTCATGATAAACCTGTACAGGACATTGGTTAAGCCACTTTTCGATAGGGTATGAAATTCTGGTCTCCCTGCTATTGGAAGCAGATTGTGAAACTTGAAAGGGTTCAGGAAAGATTTACAAGGATGTTGCCAGGGTTGGAGGATCTGAGCTACAGGGAGAGGCTGAACAGACTGGGGCTGTTTTCCCTGGAGAGTCGGAGGGTGAGGGGTGACCTTATAGAAGTTTACAAAATTATGAGGGGCATGCATAGGATAAATAGATAAAGTCTTTTTCCTGGGGTTGGGGAGACAAGAACTGGAGGGTATAGGTTTAGGGTGAGAGGGGAAAGATATAAAAGAGACATAAGGGGCAACATTTTCACACAGAGGGTAGTACGTGTATGGAATGAGCTGCCAGAGGATGTGGTGGAGGCTGGTACAATTGCAACATTTAAGAGGCATTTGGATGGGTATATGAATAGGAAGGGTTTGGAGGGATATGGGCCGGGTGCTGGCAGGTGGGACCAGATTGGGTTGGGATATCGGGGACAGCATGGACGGGTTGGACCGAAGGGTCTGTTTCCATGTTGTACGTCTCTATGACTCTATTAGAGGAAATGGCGGCGATGTGGAAGAGAATATCAATGCCAGAGCAGTCTGATAACGAGGAGAATAACATAATAATACCCGATAATGAGAGAGAGGGCGGGTGCTGCAGCAGAGCTGGGGGTAAAGTGTGAAATGGCCGGGGCCTGGGGGACACTGACACTGACGGACCGGGCACCGAGCTGCCATCCACCCCCCTCCCTCTTCACCATCATCACACTCCTCTCTTTCACTCACTTCTTCTCTCCCTCGAAAAGCAGAAAACTCTCGAAAGCCGGCGGCGCATTCATCTCGGAAGGAAACAAACAGACACCACGAGCTCCAAGACCAACTTCATAATCATCGCAACGCCGGAGATACCGCCACCCTCGGACCCTCCGAGAACAGCGCCCCAGCCTGGACTCTCCGAGAACAGCGCCCCACCCCCGGACCCTCCGAGAACAGCGCCCCAGCCTGGACTCTCCGAGAACAGCGCCCCACCCCCGGACCCTCCGAGAACAGCGCCCCAGCCCGGTCCCTCCGAGAACAGCGCCCCACTCCCGGACCCTCCGAGAACAGCGCCCCAGCCCGGACTCTCCGAGAACAGCGCCCCACCCCCGGACCCTCCGAGAACAGCGCCCCAGCCCGGTCCCTCCGAGAACAGCGCCCCACTCCCGGACCCTCCGAGAACAGCGCCCCAGCCCGGACTCTCCGAGAACAGCGCCCCACCCCCGGATCCTCCGAGAACAGCGCCCCAGCCTGGACTCTCCGAGAACAGCGCCCCAGCCCGGACCCTCCGAGAACAGCGCCCCACCCCCGGACCCTCCGAGAACAGCGCCCCAGCCCGGACCCTCCGAGAACAGCGCCCCAGCCTGGACCCTGCGAGAACAGCGCCCCACCCCCGGACCCTCCGAGAACAGCGCCCCAGCCCGGACCCTCCGAGAACAGCGCCCCAGCCCGGATCCTCCGAGAATAGCGCCCCAGCCCGGACCCTCCGAGAACAGCGCCCCAACCCGGACCGTCGAGAACAGCGCCCCAGCCCGGACCCTCGAGAACAGCGCCCCAGCCCCGGAACCTCCGAGAACAGCGCCCCAGCCCGGACCCTCCGAGAACAGCGCCCCAGCCCGGACGCTCCGAGAACTGCGCCCCAGCCCAGACCCTCCGAGAACAGCGCCCCAGCCCGGACCCTCCGAGAACAGCGCCCCAGCCCGGACCCTCCGAGAACAGCGCCCCAGCCCGGACCCTCCGAGAACAGCGCCCCAGCCCGGACCCTCCGAGAACAGCGCCCCAGCCCGGACCCTCCGAGAACAGCGCCCCAGCCCGGACCCTCCGAGAACAGCGCCCCAGCCTGGACCCTGCGAGAACAGCGCCCCACCCCCGGACCCTCCGAGAACAGCGCCCCAGCCCGGACCCTCCGAGAACAGCGCCCCAGCCCGGACCCTCCGAGAACAGCGCCCCAGCCCGGACCCTCCGAGAACAGCGCCCCAACCCGGACCCTCGAGAACAGCGCCCCAGCCCGGACCCTCGAGAACAGCGCCCCAGCCCCGGACCCTCCGAGAACAGCGCCCCAGCCCGGACCCTCCGAAAACAGCGCCCCAGCCCGGACCCTCCGAGAACAGCGCCCCAGCCAGGACCCTCCGAGAACCGCGCACCAAACCGGATCCGCCGAGAACAGCGCCCCAGCCCGGACCCTCCGAGAACAGCGACCCAGCCCCGGACCCTCCGAGAACAGCGCCCCAGCCCCGGACCCTCCGAGAACAGCGCCCCAGCCCGGACCCTCCGAGAACAGCGCCCCAGCCCGGACCCTCCGAGAACAGCGCCCCAGCCCGGACCCTCCGAGAACAGCGCCCCAGCCCGGACCCTCCGAGAACAGCGCCCCAGCCTGGACCCTGCGAGAACAGCGCCCCACCCCCGGACCCTCCGAGAACAGCGCCCCAGCCCGGACCCTCCGAGAACAGCGCCCCAGCCCGGATCCTCCGAGAACAGCGCCCCAGCCCGGACCCTCCGAGAACAGCGCCCCAGCCCGGACCCTCGAGAACAGCGCCCCAGCCCCGGACCCTCCGAGAACAGCGCCCCAGCCCGGACCCTCCGAGAACTGCGCCCCAGCCCGGACCCTCCGAGAACAGCGCCCCAGCCCGGATCCTCCGAGAACAGCGCCCCAGCCCGGACCCTCCGAGAACCGGGCACCAAACGGATCCGCCGAGAACAACGCCCCCGGCTGGACACTCCGAGAACGATGCCCCAGTCCGGATCCGCCGAGAATAGCGCCCCAGCCCGGGCCCTCCCCAAATAGCGCCGCCACCTGGACCCTCTGAGAACAGCGCCACCGCCCGGACCCTCCGAGAACAGCGCCCCAGCCCGGACCCTCCGAGAACAGCGCCCCAGCCCGGACCCTCCGAGAACAGCGCCCCAGCCCGGACCCTCCGAGAACCGCGCACCAAACGGATCCGCCGAGAACAACGCCCCCGGCTGGACACTCCGAGAACGATGCCCCAGTCCGGATCCGCCGAGAATAGCGCCCCAGCCCGGACCCTCCGAGAACAGCGCCCCAGCCCGGACCCTCCGAGAACAGCGCCCCAGCCCGGACCCTCCGAGAACAGCGCCCCAGCCTGGACCCTGCGAGAACAGCGCCCCACCCCCGGACCCTCCGAGAACAGCGCCCCAGCCCGGACCCTCCGAGAACAGCGCCCTAGCCCGGACCCTCCGAGAACAGCGCCCCAGCCCGGACCCTCCGAGAACAGCGCCCCAACCCGGACCCTCGAGAACAGCGCCCCAGCCCGGACCCTCGAGAACAGCGCCCCAGCCCCGGACCCTCCGAGAACAGCGCCCCAGCCCGGACCCTCCGAGAACAGCGCCCCAACCCGGACCCTCGAGAACAGCGCCCCAGCCCGGACCCTCGAGAACAGCGCCCCAGCCCCGGACCCTCCGAGAACAGCGCCCCAGCCCGGACCCTCCGAAAACAGCGCCCCAGCCCGGACCCTCCGAGAACAGCGCCCCAGCCAGGACCCTCCGAGAACCGCGCACCAAACCGGATCCGCCGAGAACAGCGCCCCAGCCCGGACCCTCCGAGAACAGCGACCCAGCCCCGGACCCTCCGAGAACAGCGCCCCAGCCCCGGACCCTCCGAGAACAGCGCCCCAGCCCGGACCCTCCGAGAACAGCGCCCCAGCCCGGACCCTCCGAGAACAGCGCCCCAGCCCCGGACCCTCCGAGAACAGCGCCCCACCCCCGACCCTCCGAGAACAGCGCCCCAGCCTGGACCCTGCGAGAACAGCGCCCCACCCCCGGACCCTCCGAGAACAGCGCCCCAGCCCGGACCCTCCGAGAACAGCGCCCCAGCCCGGATCCTCCGAGAACAGCGCCCCAGCCCGGACCCTCCGAGAACAGCGCCCCAGCCCGGACCCTCGAGAACAGCGCCCCAGCCCCGGACCCTCCGAGAACAGCGCCCCAGCCCGGACCCTCCGAGAACTGCGCCCCAGCCCGGACCCTCCGAGAACAGCGCCCCAGCCCGGACCCTCCGAGAACCGGGCACCAAACGGATCCGCCGAGAACAACGCCCCCGGCTGGACACTCCGATAACGATGCCCCAGTCCGGATCCGCCGAGAATAGCGCCCCAGCCCGGGCCCTCCCCAAATAGCGCCGCCACCTGGACCCTCTGAGAACAGCGCCACCGCCCGGACCCTCCGAGAACAGCGCCCCAGCCCGGACCCTCCGAGAACAGCGCCCCAGCCCGGACCCTCCGAGAACAGCGCCCCAGCCCGGACCCTCCGAGAACCGCGCACCAAACGGATCCGCCGAGAACAACGCCCCCGGCTGGACACTCCGAGAACGATGCCCCAGTCCGGATCCGCCGAGAATAGCGCCCCAGCCCGGGCCCTCCCCAAATAGCGCCGCCACCTGGACCCTCTGAGAACAGCGCCACCGCCCGGACCCTCCGAGAACAGCGCCCCAGCCCGGATCCGCCGAGAATAGCGCCCCAGCCCGGACCCTCCGAGAACAGCGCCCCAGCCCGGACCCTCCGAGAACAGCGCCCCAGCCCGGACCCTCCGAGAACAGCGCCCCAGCCCGGACCCTCCGAGAACAGCGCCCCAGCCCGGACCCTCCGAGAACAGCGCCCCAGCCCGGACCCTCCGAGAACAGCGCCCCAGCCCGGACCCTCCGAGAACAGCGACACCCCCTCCTCCGAGAACAGCGCCCCAGCCCGGACCCTCCGAGAACAGCGCCCCAGCCCGGACCCTCCGAGAACAGCGCCCCAGCCCGGACCCTCCGAGAACAGCGACACCCCCTCCTCCGAGGGACAAACACCCGCTTCCAGGATTTTCGGGAACAGCGCCCCACTAGGACACTCTATGAACAGCACCTGTCCCACGTTATGATCCAACTCTATTTTAACTGCATTAGAACAATAATAGTCAGAGAGTCATAGAGATGTACAGCATGGAAACAGACCCTTCGGTCCAACCCGTCCATGCTGTCCCAGATATCCCAACCCAATCTAGTCCCACCTGCCAGCACACAGGCCCATATCCCTCCAAACCCTTCCTATTCATATACCCATCCAAATGCCTCTTAAATGTTGCAATTGTACCAGCCTCCACCACATCCTCTGGCAGCTCATTCCATACACGTACCACCTTCTGTGTGAAAAGGTTGCCCCTGAGGTCTCTTTTATATCTTTCCCCTCTCACCCTAAACCTATACCCTCTAGTTCTGGACTCCCCGACCCCAGGGAAAAGACTTTGTCTATTTATCCTATCCATGCCCCTCATAATTTTGTAAACCTCTATAAGGTCACCCCTCAGCCTCCGATGCTCCAGGGAAAACAGCCCCAGCCTGTTCAGCCTCTCACTATAGCTCAGATCCTCCAACCCTGGCAACATCCTTGTAAATCTTTTCTGAACCCTTTCAAGTTTCACAACATCTTTCCGATAGAAAGGAGACCAGAATTGCACACGGTATCCCAAAAGTGGCCTAACCAATGTCCTGTCTCACAAACATGTCTCACAAGCTCGATTGTGTTTTTTGAAGAAGTAACAAAGAGGATTGATGAGTGCAGAGCTTTACATGTGATCTATAAGGACTTCAGTAAGGCATTCGGTAAGGTTCCCCACGGGAGACTAATTAGCAAGGTTAGGTCTTATGGAATACAGAGAGAACTAGCCATTTGGATACAGAGCTGGCTTGAAGGTAGAAGGCAGAGGGTGGTGGTGGAGGGTTCCTTTTCAGACTGGAGGCCTGTGACCAGTGGAGTGCCACAAGGATCAGTGCTAGGTCCTGTACTTTTTGTTATTTATATAAATAATAAATCAGTTTAGCTGAGACTTTAAAATATTCAATAATCCCACTTCCACAGCCTTCTGAGGCAGTCACAGAAGTTTCATATCCTTCAGACGAAAAGAAATGTCTGTTTTAAAACTAGGAGATGCCATTTTAAAACAAAACCCCCAGTCTACCCCAGAACAAACATTCCCCATGTCCACCTTGACAATACCGTTTAGGATCTTATCAAATTTAATCAAAGTTAAAAATCACACAACATACTTGGAATAAACCTGTTGAATGATAACCTGACGTGCGATTTTTAACTTTGTCCACCCCAGTCCAACACTGGCACCATCTCATAATAAATTTAATCAGTTCACTCCTCACTCCAGTGGAAACATACCAAAGCCTGCCCAACCTATCCTGACAAATAACCCACTCATTCCGGGTATCATTTGAACCACCTCCAAAGTAGTCACATCCTTCCTTAAATAAGGAGACCAAAACTATAGACAGTATTGGAGGTGTGGCAGCTCCACTGACTGATATAATTGAAGTACAATATCCTTATTTCTTTGTTCAATTTCTCTCTTAATAAAGAATAGCATTCCCGTACCCCTCTTGATTATCATTGTACAACATATTTTCCTATCTTAGTGTCATCTGCAAATTCAGTTACTATGCTTTCACTCTCCCTGGCTAAGCCTTAGATATAAATTGCAAAACGTTGAAGCTACAGCACAGATCCCCTCGGGGACCCCACTGTCACATCCTGCCACTAAAAGAAAGACCCATTTATATTTACTGTGTTTTCCGCTAGCCAATCAAATAGCCATGCTAATACATTATCACCTCAATCCCCACATTGTGAGTCCCTGCTTTGTGGAATAAAACATCATGTGGCACCTTGACAAATGCCTTCTGAAAATCTAACTATGGAATATCTATAGGCTTCTCTTTATTCACAGCACGTGTTATCCTTCAAAAGATTCCAATAAATTGGTTAAAGATGTTTCCTCTTTTACTAAACCATATTACCCTAAGTTTTTCTAAGTGTCCAATTCCAACATTTTTGATGAAGATGCACACTACCAGACAAAACTAAATCATAAAAAAACAAACAATTCAATCAACAAAGTACTTTATTATTTTAAACAGGTTATAAAAGAGAAATTTACATGCATCTAGAACAATATCTTACATTTAATAGAAATAAGTGTAAATAGACTCATACATATCAATGATATTGTCATCAATCAATGCTGTGGGATGATTGATATGGCATTTGATCCATCAAAGTACCAGTCAAGAGAGAGTTTAATTGTTCATGTCTCAAAGCCGTTCAGACCACTTCCATAGCATCTGCCATTTAGGAAAGCCACTGTATAAAGATCCCATTCAGTGCCTGCAGTGGTGTCTCCAAACTGGGCAATAAATTATTGTATAGTGAAAGCTGTACATTACAGATACCCTAGCAAATGGTATCTGCCATCTACCTTTTGCAGATTTCCATATTCTCAAAATGATCACTGTCTGATTTTACAGTGCAATACGGAATTCTTTACCCAGTACCCATAGAATCTATCTCTGGGATAGAATGGTCTCAGCATTCTATCCCAGAGAGAGTGCTGTTCCTCCCAAGGTGGATACAACTGGGAGTCCCTAGCTGGTGAAACAGGGAAATGGTGACACCTCTCCCACACTGATCAATGGCTACAGCAGCCTGATAACAGACACCTACACAGAAAACAGCCCACAATGCCTCATGGCAGCTTCATGCGTCACACTTTTGGCAGAACCTGCTTCTGAAGGTCTGACCTACACAGTCTTCAGCAGAGGTGACTCACCACATGAAGACCCCCAACCCACTCTCTCCTATACATGCTGCATAACCATCATCTCGAGTATGTTGGAGGATGGCAACGTGTATAGGGGGTGGGTACAAGGATCTCCATTCCACAAACAACATTTCTTTCACAAAAACTGCTGCTGAAATTCCTCCCGGATTGTCCTTGTGAGAACAATACAGGCAGAGCACAAACAATCTGCAAGGGGAACGCAGTGAACTCAAGTCATTTTAATGTAGATTAAAGATTGTCAGCAGTTTGTAATTTGTTTGAGAGTACCTCGTGTATCTTTCACCTTACAAGTCATCTGGATCTCTCACTAAGAGCTCACTGTTTGTAAGTATCCATTTTTTGGGAGCGTTCATTCACACAAATTTCATGCCAATTCCACAAAACAAATGCTCAGAGTGTTTCAGGGTCATTGGCACATTCAGTAATGTTAGATACGAATGTCCCAGTATGCTGTTATCAATAGTTGTGCATTTATCTACAGTGGAACAGCCGATTCTAACATCAACACTTGGGTATTGAAAAGGAGAGCCAGTTATTGTATTTTGTAGAACATAATCAAACACTAGGATGACCAAAAGGCGCAGAACAATTCCACAGAGCATGGTAATGCACTTGAAAGGTCTACCGTGATTTCAGTGTTTGGGTTTGATCAGGTCGCAGTGACAGATTTGGGGTCCTGAAGAACATCATTTTGTGAATAATTACACAAACATAAGCAGAAGTATGAAGATTTAAAACAAAAGTATGATGCACCTTCGGTGAATATCACTGGACTTTGGTTATTTATTGTAGGGGACACCACATGGCACTGTAGAGAATAGAGAACAGTAACAGATGGAAAAGTGCTAAACAAGGGAGCAGTCAGAATTAATGGCTCCTCAAACATCAGGGTATTGTAGGACACACCACTCTTTCCAGGATACACAAGCAGTTAAGAAAATATGATACTGTACTTTGTTGTATGAATACAAATCGGGAATGTGTAACACTATCTGAGAGGAGAATTTATTTAGGGTAACATTTTAATGGCAAGTGTAACCTACGTACAATATACTGACACTGTGAGAACACTACACATGCTGGAACATTCATGATGATTGTGCTCATTACATAATAATGTTTATACCGACGAGAGGTGAGAGCCAGGACTGTAAAACTTTTACAAAATTCTAATCAACCTGCCCGGTGATGTCATTACATACCTCAGGGAGCAAGTGGGACTTGAATGTAGGGCATCCTGGCTTAGAGGCAGGAACACTACCAGTGCACCCTAGAGGACTGGTAGGTTATGTACAGGATTGAAGAGAGTGCTGAATACTGTAGGATACTGAGGAGAATGGAAGGAAGCTGGATACGATAGAGTATGACAGTCCGTATAACGTTTGTATAACTAACTAATATCATTAATTCTCCAAACGTTTGTCCCTCCCGCCACCCCAAACATGGCCTCTAACGCTTCTATGGGTGTTAACTCCTCCTACTGGATCTTCATTCTGTCTCCATCCACAATTCCCAGAGACAAGCGACCCTCTGTCCCCAGGAGGGGGCAGCAGATTCCAAGAGGGATGGGCTCCCTGTGGCCAGGGTTTCTGAGCATAGGGGTGTCTGAAGGAGGAGCCCTGTTTGTCTGCCCTTCATTTTGTTGTGTCACAGGGAGCCTTCAGAGTGCAAATAAAGAAACCTAAACATGGGGGGGGGTAAACCCAAGCCTAGGATATGTCCAATCACACTCTGCTTGTTGATATTCTGTATCAGGATGAAGCATGCACTGTATGTTTGATGTTACTTTTCTAGTCTGGTTGCTGTCCCTGAATACAACAGGAACACACCATCCTACAGTTGTAAGGTACTGGCCTGTGAGAGGTTTCAGTCTGGAGGAGTTGGTCTCTCTATAGATTGCAGCAGGATTGACTGATGTCCATGATCCCAATCTGTCAGCATGTTACAAGACACCAATACATGTACAATCCATTCAAACGATTAATTACAGGAAATACATATTTACATTCTTTTTTGCCATGGACTATGTCTTGCATAATTCAAAACAAAGAGGAATCTCTGGGCCAAAGGAGGATGCATGAAGATATCGTCACTAATGTAAATTAGTCGATAAAAAATAGAGTTTGAAATTAAACATTCCGGTGAAACATTTACACTTTCTCATGAAGTTATGTGAGCAAATCGAGAGAGAAGTTTTTGTCCTTTGATGTTTCCCAGCGTTCGAAGTTCCGATGAGCCCTCTCGAGATCCTGGATGATTTGGAGCAGTTGGTTTGGAATGTCTGCCTTATGAATCCCTGCAAAGGGAGGACAACTTAGGAAAGAGAACTCTGTGGTCTAGTAGGGCCAGCAAGGGGGTTGCCCTCACCCTATACACCAGGGTTTCTGGTGACCGTTCTGCCCACCGGAACCCATCATCATTTCCTTGAGGATTCCGTACACAGGTCAGGAGTCACATGGAACCAGGTTAGATTAGATTCCCTACAGTGTGGAAACAGGCCCTTCGGCCCAACAAGTCCACAACGATCCTCCAAAGAGTAACCCACCCAGACCCATTCCCCTCTGACTAGTGCACCTAAACTATGGGCAATTTAGCATGGCCAATTCACCTGACCTGCACACCTTTAGACTGTGGGAGGAAACCGGAGCACCCGGAGGAAACCCACGCAGACACAGAGAGAATGTGCAAACTCCACACAGACAGTTGCCCAAGGCTCAAATCGAACCTGGGACCCTGGCACTGTGAGGCAGCAGTGCTAACCACTGAGCCACCGTGCTGCCCATTAATAAATTAGATTCCCTACAGTGTGGAAACAGGCCCTTCAGCCCAACCAGTCCACTCTGACCCTTCAAAGAGTAACCCAGCCAGACCCATTCCCCTCTGAGTAATGCACCTAACACTATAGGCAATTTAGCATGGCCAATTCACCTGACCTGCACATCTTTGGACTGTGGGAGGAAACCCACGCAGACATGGGGAGAATGTGCAAACTCCACACAGACAGTCACCTGAGGCTGGAATCGAACCCAGGAGCCTGGTGCTGTGAGGCAGCGGTGCGAATCACTGAGCCACTGTGCCGCCCCACTCTGCCGTTACACTCCAACAGGTTTGCTTCATGTGACAAAGGAGCAGTGATTGCTTGAATGCTTGTGATTTCAGATAAACATGTTGCACTATAACCTGGTGCTGTGTAACTTCTGTCCATCGGCACCTCCACGTCATTCTTACACAGGCATTAGGCTGCTCATTAGCATGTGTGAGATGGTCTACAGGAGCATACCACAAAGAAACAGAGCCACGTAATGCTCTTGATGGTTATGAGCAGGATGTCCCATTACTACATTTGCTGTCCCGGCACCCATCTCATGACCCACCAATTTTTAACTTAACCTAATGCTTTGTTTGAAACACATCATTTTCTAGGAATTCAAAACTTATGAAATTCCACATGTCCCTCTGTTCTTCACTCCACGCCAGTGAGGGCTCTGTGTGAACTGTGAGTCAGACAGGTAAGGGAACCTCAGGTGTGGTAACAGGAGAAACCTCAGCCTTTGACCTTTATCCAACAAAGCACATGGTGTTTGCTGTTTCTGCAGATGAGGCAAAGCCTACACGGTCAAGGAGCTAACTGCCCAGAGCATCGTCACACAGAGCCTGGTTCAGTGTGAGAAGTGCTGGAATGGAATATGGTAGCAATAGAGAACAATCTCCTCTGTCAGTCGAAAGGCAGAATGTTTAGGGAGGTTATTCCAGAACCTGGGATCCAAATGAGCCACCAGTGGTGGGTGAAGGAAGTGGGGAAATGTATGAAAGGTTGATTACTAATAAATAAAGGTTATAAACAAAAACATAAGAGACCATTTAGGGCACCCATATGTGACAGGGCAATACTGTCCTTCTCAATATAGATTGTCCAGCTCTTAGCCATTAGCACACATAGACAATGTGTTTTCGGTGTGACATACCTTCATCAGTACTCCCTGGACCAGTGACATTGTTCTTCACTTTGTATTCCAGATACTTTTCCCTACAAACAAATAGGAAACTGTTATATTAAATAACAAAGTATGACATTGAATAATAAGCACATTGTCATAGAATTCCTTCCTACAGATTGGAAGCAGGCACTTTGAGTCCAGACCAACCCTCTCCCCATCCCTGTATTCCCAATGGCCAACCCACCCTGAACACTATGGGCCATTTAGCATGGCTAATCCACCTAACCTGCACATCTTTAGACTGGAAGGAAACTAGAGCACCCGGTGGACACAGGAAGAATGTGCAAACTCCACACAGACAGTCCCCGAGGCTGGAATCAAACCCCGGTCCCTGGATCTGTGAGGCAGTAGTGGTAACCACTGAGCCACTGTGCAATCACATTAAACCATTGAACAGACAGACACTTCATATATATTAATACTGCTGTGTGCAACAAATCATCTTGTGGACAGTAATGTAGGGGTTTAGTGATCAGACTGATAATCCATAATAATACATTTTTTTAAAAAATTCCACCAGGGAGTTGGAGAATTCAGACTCAGTTTAAAAAAGATCAGGAATTTGTGTGGCAGACGTTTCGTCCCCTGTCTAGGTGACATCCTCAGTGCTTGGGAGCCTCCTGTGAAGCGCTTCTGTGATCTTTCCTCCGGCATTTGTAGTGGTTTGAATCTGCTGCTTCCGGTTGACAGTTCCAGCTGTCCGCTGTAGTGGTCGGTATATTGGGTCCAGGTCGATGTGCTTATTGATTGAATCTGTGGATGAGTGCCATGCCTCTAGGAATTCCCTGGCTGTTCTCTAACAGCCAGTGTCTTTATCCTGTTTGACCTCTCTGTGGATCGAGTGACATGCCCATGTAGTTGATTCTTAGCTGAAGTGGCCTACCCACCAGTAGCTCAGGGCTACTTCATAGTGCAGGCAATTGTGGAAAGTAAGTATTTACTGTGATTTGGGGTTCCCATCGTGTACCATCTGTACAACAATCCCAGAAATCCTGTCATGACTAGCGATCCCAAACACTTTTTGCTGAGACATAGATATGTAAGGGGCTGTGCCCATTATCCCCCAGTGCTGCCAACTATTGTCATGAAAGAGGCCTCCTGACAGGAGCAGAGGAAATGTCAAATTGTGAATGTCCTTCCTCCTCCCCTAATCTGCTCTGGGCACTGCCCAGGAAGCTGCTCGTTATGTTCAAGTGGTTGACTGACCTTGGCACAGAGCTGTGAAGGAGCTGTCCCCTGGGTGAGGGATGCTACGTGACACAAGGGACAATCTAACAAAGTTCACTCAAGGTTAGTCATTGCTCACATTTCCTGCCTTCATCAGATACTCACATTAATAAATCCCGGGTTGACAGCAGCTGCCTATAGATCAGATGGGATTCGAGATCAGGATTAAGTGGATCGTTCCACTCCTGAAGAGTCACTCCAAAATGGGTCTTGTCACATCCCGGAGCTGTCAATCAGTAAACACACTGTCAGAGTCACCTCCAGCTTCAACAAACTCTCCGAATCATTCCATTTGGCAAACGTAAAGGCCAATGAGTTAACGGAGCACGTGATGCAGGTTCATGTTGAATACTGACATATTCATCAATACTAAAGTTAGATTGTTCCATGATCCGGGGTGGGGTGGGACTGCCGTCTGCTGACATATTCAGCAATACCAAAGTTAAATTGTTACATGATCTGTGGAGGTAGGACTGTTGTGGTAAATGTTACCCCTTAATCACTTTTCCCTGCAAATTTACGGAACAGACAGTGAGTTAATCATTGAGCAGATGGGAGAAGATGGCATGGGAGGTACAGTGAGTGAGGGAGAGTGAGTGATTGTGTGAGGGAGAGTGTAAATGAAAAAGAGCATGTGAAAGTGAAAGAGTGAACAAGTGTGGGAATTAAAGAAAGCATAGGACGGACTGTGTGAAAGATCAACTGAGTGTGAAAGTGTTTGATCATGGAATAAAGAGAATGATGGAGGGATGAGAATGGTATTTTGGAGATGATCTCCTTCATGCTGCAGTTTTAATACCCCCCTCAACCCCACGACACCCTCAGGACCTCTGCGCGATATCAGTGCAGTGACTGATGACCCCAAACCCTTGTCAGCCAGCAGTGGAACCAGGCTGTTTGCCGTCAGGCCCCACATGTCACACCTTCCTAAATCCTATACATCGTCGTTGTATAAAGGTCACTGTTTCTCCACAATGGAGAGCACAGATCAATCAGTGAGTCACCTCCATATCCAGGCTGATAATGACTGCTCATTCCTATTTCCCTCAATCCAAAGTCCTATCCCTATATCTTGAACCCCGGACGTGCCTCTTTCGTATCCCATTCCTGCCTCGTTGTCCTGGTGTTTTGGATCCGACCCCTGTCTCACCCTCTCCTTTGACCAAACTTCACAGATGCAAGTATCTGCATTACCAGCTTTCTCCTTTTGGTGGCAGCAGCTCCACTTCTCCCCTTTAAACACTCCAGGATGGTATGAGTTCAGCATTTGCTCGTTGCTAACACAGTGCTTCCTCAATGAAGACAGCCACTGGTTCAGTTCATTCACATTCTGAAAATGAAATAAAATTACCTATCAACTGTTTCAATATTCAAGGGTAGGTGAAGAGTTCAAGGAGTTAGAATGAAGAGTTTTCATTTCATCACATACATGAATTATCACAGGCAATTAATATAAAACCCATCAGTCATATATAAAAGTTACTGGTTATTACAGAGGTTAAACTCAATCTCCAAGAAGGATCCATTATAACATTTGCCAAATTCCTTAACATTATCCACTTATTACAGAGCTGGAGGGGAAACACCAGCAATTACACCGGCTTCCTCCCCCAGTCCAAAGATGTGCAGGTTAGACAAATTGGCCACGCTAAATTGTGCATTGAGTCCCAGGATGTGTAGATTAGGTGCATTAGTCAGGGGAAATGTAAAGTAACAGGGTAGGGGAATGGGTCTGGGTGGGATACTCTTTGGAGGGGGTTGGTGTGGACTTGTTGGACCAAATGACCTGTTTCCACACTGGAGGGATTCGATGAATTAGACAGATTACTTTCCCAAAAAAAGAGAGATCTGGAGATGCAGTGTTTGAGGAATTCTTGACAAGACATGATGGTAGCTGCAGCTTATTCAGGTGGAACAGTTAAAGCTTTCACTCAATAGAGTTATGTTTGGGCCATAAGCCGAGCTCTGTTGTCGAATAATTGTCTAGTTGACAACTCCGATATTGCTGCATCATTTGAATCCCAGGAGTGGTACAGGATGAAGACAATGGGCCCCATTCACAAACTCTTCTGTTCTGAGAGGAGGACTCAGTAATGACAACCGAGATACAGATAGATTTCATTCATACATTACATTTACATTTAAGTGATTTCATTCCAAACATGAGAGACACAGACAGTCTGAGTAATAATGATTGGTCTTAGCATATGATCAGGACAGAGAGAAGAATGACATCCTCAACTTGGGAAGGCGTAGACGCAACTTAATTGGAGAGGAATGGGAATAATTGCTGATCGAATTGGAGAGAATGAAGAACATTGTGAAAGAATGGAGAGAGGGAGGAGTTCCAGGGTGATCTGGAGCACGGCAGAGGGTGACGGCTAAGAAATTGGTTGACATAAAATAGAAGGTTTAAAGTGACAACATGAACTAGGTCACTGCTGGCTGGAGGTTGGAGAATGAGTGTTCTAGTGGATAGTCCAGATTCCAAATGTGGGTTTTTATAAGAATAAACATCTATTAATGAAGAAAGAGCTTAACATGAACCTGAATGTTATTGAAAATAATAGGGGGCAAAAAAAATCAACATTTTTAAGGGGTGGCTTGTCTTCACACCTCTCTGGAATTTCCATCATTTCATTTTCCCATTCAGGCACTCATACATTCTACAGAGCCAGGTTTGAAACTTTATTGCTGGAACAGCACAGCAGGTCAGGCAGCATCCAGGGAACAGGAGATTCGACGTTTCGGGCACAGGCCCTTCTTCAGGGCCTGTGCCCGAAACGTCGAATCTCCTGTTCCCTGGATGCTGCCTGACCTGCTGTGCTGTTCCAGCAATAAAGTTTCAACTTTGATCTCCAGCATCTGCAGACCTCACTTTCTCCACAGAGCCAGGTTTACCTGGGAGCCGAAATGATGCAAATGGGGAATGAGATCTACTTGGTTTCAGTACAGGGCATTATCCATATGAACCCAATGTATTGCTCATTCTCCATGACCTGTACCAGCAGGAGGCAGCAGACAAGATTCAGGGAAGGACAACTTCCATTTCTATGGCATTTTTTCACCACCTCAAAATGTGTTACAACCAATGATATACTTTTAAAGTCTAGTCAATGTTTAAATGTAGGAAATCCAATGGCCAATTCATGTGAAGCAAGATCTCGCAAACAGCAAGAGCCAACAACCAAAAAAAGGTCTTTTGACGACATTGTTTAAGGCATAAATATTGGCAATAAATATTGAGAACTCCTGTGCTCTTCCACACAACACAGCCGTAGGATCTTTTATTTCCATATGAGAGGGTTAATGGAGCTTCATTTTGAAACCGTTTATCATTCATTATAGATGTTAGCTCATGTAACACATATCACAGATAGCCAAGTTCTGTTGAGTCAGATACCTTGAAGTTTATTTGCGAGGCTATTATTACAGAGAGTTTCTCTCACTGGATTCTATGCTTCATGTGTCTCACACACACTCTCTCATTCTCCCTCTCTATACAAGGAGGTGACTACCTTTATGTCAGAATGCCACACGTTGTAATGTCATGTAACTGTCTTAAAAATGTATGGAACCACAAATCAACAAACTTGACATCTCAACAGCCAGGGCAAAGGGGGATGATTCACAAAACTCAAGGGAGTCTGTGGCAGATCAGACCCAACTATTCTTTGAGGGAGCCTGGTGGAGAATATCTGATCCAGAAAGAAACTAAAACAAAAATTACAGAATTACACAGCTGCTTGTTTCCAACAGCTTCATCACAACAGTTTACCCTTGTCTGGTTACAAATGCAATCAAGACTTAATTTCTTCAGCTCAGTTCAATTGAAATACACATTGAAGGACCTGGGGGAGTAGGCTAAACATGTGAGGGCAGGGTATGTGGGAGCTGCAAGGGTAATCCACCTGCCTATTTTTAAAATTCTTGTGCGATGCTGCATTTTGGAAAGGCACATCAGGACAGGACTTATACACTTAATGGTAAGGTCTGAGGTTGCTGAACAAAGACACCTTAGTCAACATGGCTTTGTGCGTGGGAAATCATGTCTTCCTGGTGAAGGCTTTTGCCTAAAACATAGATTTTCCTGATCCTCGGATGCTGCCTGAACTGCTGTGCTTTTCCAGCACCACACTAATCTAGAATCTGGTTTCCTGCATCTGCAGTTATTGTTTTTACCTGAGTTTTTTGAAGAAGTAACAAAGAGGATTGATGAGGGCAGAGCAGTAGATGTGATCTATATGGACTTCAGTAACGTATTTGACAAGGTTCCCCATAGGAGACTGGTTAGCAAGGTTAGATCTCATGGAACACAGGGAGAACTAGCCAATTGGATACAGAACTGGCTCAAAGGTAGAAGACAGAGGGTGGTGGTGGAGGCTTGTTTTTCAGATTGGAGGCCTGTGACCAGTGGAGTGCCACAAGGATTGGTGCTGGGTCCACTACTCTTCATGATTTAAATAAATGATTTGGATGTGAGCATAAGAGGTATAGTTAGTAAGTTTGCAGATGACACCAAGATTAGAGGTATAGAGGACAGCGAAGAAGGTTACCTCAGATTACAACAGGATCTGGACCAGATGGGCCAATGGGCTGAGAAGTGGCAGATGGAGTTTAATTCAGATAAATGCGAGGTGCTGCATTTTGGGAAAGCAAATCTTAGCAGGACTTATACACTTAATGGTAAGTCCTAGGGAGTGTTGGGGAACAAAGAGACCTTGGAGTACAGGTTCATAGCTCCTTGAAAATGGAGTTGCAGGTAGTTAGGATAGTGAAGAAGGTGTTTGGTATGCTTTCCTTTATTGGTCAGAATATTGAGTACAGGAGTTGGGAGGTCATGTTGCAGGCATCCAGGACATTGGTTAGGCCACTGTTGGAATATTGCGTGCAATTCTGGTCTCCTTCCTATCGGAAAGATGTTGTGAAACTTGAAAGGGTTCAGAAAAGATTTACAAGGATGTTGCCAGGGTTGGAGGATTTGAGCTATAGGGGGAGGCTGAACAGGCTGGGGCTGTTTTCCCTGAAGTATTGGAGACTGAGGGGGTGACCTTATAGAGGTTTATAAAACCATGAGAGGCATGGATAGGATAAATAGACAAGGTCTTTACCCTGAGGTCAGGGAGTCCAGAACTAAAGGGCAAAGGTTTAGGGTGAGATTTAAAAGGCACCTAAGGGGCAATGTTTTCATATAGAGGGTGATGTGTGTATGGAATGAGCTGCCAGAGGAAGTGGTGGAGGCTGGTACAATTACAGCATTTAAAAGACATCTAGATGGGTACATGAATAGGAAGTGTTTAGAGGAAAATGGGCCAAGTGCTGGCAAATGGGACTAGATTAACTTCGGATATCTGGCTGGCATGGACAAGTTGGCCCGAAGAGTCTGTTTCCGCGCTGTACATCTCTATGACTCTAAGTTATGCCATGCTGCCAAAGTTAAAATGATCCTGTCATTTTTCTCAGATTAACAGAAACAAAGGCATGCTATTTTTATTATGCCTCAGGTCAGAAAGCCAGTATCTTACATAATTCCACATGTTTGAGCTGGCCTTGTAGACGTCAGCTTCTTGACATGAGGTTTGTTTTGCTGTAACTTCTGGTTTCCATTTGCTTGTTTACATGTCAATAACAGTAAGTGCAGAGATAAAGACTGACTGGTCGGAGGTCAGCACATCATCTTTTAACTGGGAACTTCACAGCTTTCTGCACATAACACTGAGGTCATCAGATCAGAGCCTCTGCCTTCGCTTTGTTTCATTTTTCTCTGCAAGTCTTTTATACTCTTGTTCCTCTCATTTCCTTTTCATTTTGGCAGCAGTGATTTAGGATCCTGCAATTCACACATCCTCTTGACTCATTTATTGATCTTTGTTGCCCTGTACCATGTACCCTTTTGTCATTTCATGTCCTACCCTCCACCTTATCACAGACCTCCCCTTTTTGTTCTTCTCCCAAATTCCCTTCGCCCTCCTCTGAAACATTTGGTGATGTTTTACCACGTTTCAGACTGGTTTGGTCTTGAGGGAAGGTGAGCAGATTTGTCAAAGTCAAAGCTAGGATACATTGGAAAGCTGTGGTAACACAGGGCCCCACAATGATTGGCATGTAGGACAACCTATGGCGGGTATCTGGGGGAGGAGCACTTGAAGGTCACGTGATGACATCCAGCCAGAATTAGCTATTCCTTCATCGAAAGTATGCTGCTGGAAAAGCACAGCAGGTCAGGCAGCATCCGAGAAGCAGGAGAATCAACATTTCAGGCAGTGGCCCTTCATCAGGAATGAAGGGCTTATGCCCGAAACATCGATTCTTCTGCTCTTCGGATGCTGCCTGACCTGCTGTGCTTTTCCAGCACCACCCTCTCGACTCTGATCTCCAGCATGTGCAGTCTTCACTTTTAACCCTATTCCTTAGATAATTTAAAAGGTGTCATCAGCAATGGAGCAATCAGCGCTGGAAAAGTCATAACATCTCCCTTGGAAAGGTCAAGGGAGTGGAGAAGGGGAGGGGATACAGGTGCAATGCAATGGGATTGGTGCAGACTGGAAGGAGGAAGCCATGCCATACCACTTTGTCTCTCTCAGACCCAGAATATATTTGACAATGACATAAACATGGAATTAATGTCATTTGAACTGCTTTGAGGAAAAGGTTGGACCACAGGGATGTTTGATGAAAGCCAGACTGTACCTCAGAAACTCCGACGTGTTGTCACCCTATCTTTAGGTTCATGAGTTATCATCATAATGACAGCATGACATCAAATCTTCCAAATATCTGAATCAGCTGCCTGATGAAACATTATATATCATTCGAGACCAGATTTTACAAAAGCAGATGGAACTTTCTTAGGCAGAAGGTGAGGGACAGGCAGTTCCCATTTCCTTACAGGGACAGGCACCACTTCACAGCAGAGGAAGAGTTATTTGATAAGGGATAGGTCAAGGTCCACATACCTTACACTGCAAATACATGATTTCAAATTGTCCCCTGCCATCAGTCGAAATGATCTGCATAACGTATGCGCTACCAAAACACTTCTCGTCAACTTTCTCAATTGCTCTGATCTTGGACAGTGGAATGCAGGCACTGGTCTGTGAAATAGATCAAACAATAAACCCATGATTGAGCTGAAGCTGAGGTTTATTCTATCAAATTAGGTGAGGCCATTCAACAGCGAATCTGTGCAGGATCAGCTTGCTTTGGGCTTAAGGGAAGTAATTGTCCAATAGGAAGTAGGTCATGGAACCTGCTATCGTCCAATAGGGAGTGGATCTGCTGACTTTTTGAACTAACTTGCAAGGAAAATGGTTTTGTTCTTCTCAATATTTAGTTGGGGGAAAATTCTGCTCATCCAAAGAGATACCATCACAATTCAAAACTGCAAACCTGCAGAGCTCCAATACTTGAAATGACAACTTTATTCAAAAATATCAGTAACTTAACTTTGATTCTCTGATACCCATTTCCTGTCTCCCTGACTCGACCTAAAGTTATTGTCCATCCTAACTGTCCTTATGAAAATGTCAGTGAGCTATCTACTCGAATTACTCCAGTCCATGTGCTGTAGAGGTACATCTTCAGTGCTGCCATTTCCACAATTTTCACACAGTGACTGCTATGAAAATTTAGCACTAATGACGTTCCTATCTAAGGTAAATTAGGATGGAGGTTTTGGACATTACTTTGGATTATCTTGTGATGTACCATGTTGAGGATTATGTGAGAAAGATGGCAAAATATTAGGAAACTCTACAGTGATATAAAGAGAGTGTCACTGAGTAAGTCTGGTGGAGATGAACTCTGTGATGTCTTTATTATTGAAAAATTTTAACAACAGATAAATTTTAACAACAGATAGAGTTGTGTTATAGAGTGAGTTCTAACGTCTTATTCTGGCTTCTAGGTTATTGAGGTATGGAGCCATAGTCCACAAAGAACCATAGTCATCTCCCTCCACTAGAAACTACTGGCTATTTAACGAGAGTAACCACATCACAAGTTAGAGGGGGAAGCATGAACTACCATGGCCAGTACAAAGACTGAAACAACACAAACACTTTTACACCCCATTCACATTATCTAAGGTAATCCCACTTCCACTAGTCAGTTGTATTATAATTAGTGGAGAATAATAATCACGTACCTTTGCATTGGACATTTTAGAATGACACAGTGCCTCATAGTTTAAGCAAAAGTAATGTTTTTTGAAATGTGATGATGTTAGGATCCCCCGCTCCTTGGCTCGGTGCATCAATAAATATCCTTCCTTAATGGTGGATGTTGTCTGCAGTGTCACTCGTTTCTGGGATTCCAACTCTGAAACGAAGGAGGCACTAAAAGGTGACTTTCCATTACTCTCTGTCCAACAGCTTGTGTTCTCACTTCATTTCCCCTTGTTCCACCCTTTTGTCTTCATCACTCTGGACCCTTTGAACTAACAGGACAGGTGGATGGCTTCTCACCAGCTTCTGCCAGTGCTATTGTTTAACCCTGTACTGGGAGACGGAGGGGAAGAGGAGAAGGGGAGTACACATACCAGACAGTCTAGCGTCCCGTCCCCAGCAACTGTACCATAACCTCGAACACCAACACCCAAACCCAATATAATGGCACCATGCTGGCAGCAGACTGGAGCTGTGCAGCCAAAGCCAGGAGGCAAAGCTTGATTTTCCCCCCGGCCCCTCCAAACCCCTCCTTTCCCCCTCCCTGTCCTTAGAAGTTTCCACTGCCAATGGGAGTTTCTACCTCTTGCATACACCAGCAGCACAGCTTGCAAGGCTCGCTTCAACTGGACTGGCATTTTTTGCCAACAGCTTAGGTCAGAAATCCTCCTTGAATATGAGCTACCATGTTCTATTGCTATTGTAGCCTCACCAGCTCCTGGCACATTGCTCCTGACATCAGGAATGTAGAGGAATCAAGGTTACAAGCAGCCAATAGTCAATGGGGTGGGGTATGTAGTCTTGCAGTATCTATTGGTATGATGGCTGTGGTTGCTGTAGCAGAGGGAGCAGTAGTATTTTAGAACTTCTTTACAAAGCTACAGAAACGTGGACTTTCACAATGTTCTGTTGAACTGGCGTAAAATCTGAGACGAACACAGCAGGCGAATGGTTAAAGGAGCCCTCGTGTCTGATAAGGCAGGTTTGACTGCTGCACTCTGACCTAGTCAGTACTGAGACTGCAAATGGCCTCAGCTATCGTTGAACTGGCGTAAAATCTGAGACGAACACGGCAGGCGAATGGTTAAAGGAGCCCTCGTGTCTGATAAGGCAGGTTTGACTGCTGCACTCTGACCTAGTCAGTACTGCAAATGGCCTCAGCTATCTTTAGAATAGGGGGGGGGGCTAAACCTCACCATCTTATTGATCATCACCCAGAAGCCTTTACTCAGAATGTAAACATACCATGCCTGAATAGTCAGTGATGATCACTGACCAGACTCAGAAATAAAAGATACTCCCTGAAGAAGGAACCCCACATCTGTGGCATTATCTCACCAGGAGCTAAAACTTTCAGAAGTTAACAGATTGAAGAACTGTCAGTGAACCCCTCACTAAGAGTTCACCAACTTTCCAGCTTGCTGCAGCATTCAAATCACAACAACAGTTGGCATTTCTATGGCATTTAAATGTGGTAAAAGTTCCTAAGATCCTTCATAACAGCACAAACAGACAAAATTTGACAAAGTCACACATTGGGACTGATAACAAAAAAGATTGACAAAGGGCGTAGGTTTGCTCGCTGAGCTTTAGGTTTGATATCCAGACGTTTCATTACCTGGCTCGGTAACATCATCAGTGGCGACCTCCAAGTGAAGCAAAGCTGTTGTCTCCTGCTTTCTATTTATATCTTTCTCCTGGATGGGGTTCCTGGGGTTTGTGGTGATGTCATTTCCTGTTTGTTTTCTGAGGGGTTGCTAGATGGCATCTAGATCTATGTGTTTGTTTATGGCATTGTGGTTGGAGTGCCAGGCCTCTAGGAATTCTCTGGCATGTCTTTGCTTAGCCTGTCCCAGGATAGATGTGTTGTCCCAGTCGAAATGGTGGTGTGTATGGCTATGAGGGAGAGAGGGTCGTGTCTTTTTGTGGCTAGTTGGTGTTCGTGTATCCTGGTGGCTAACTTTCTTCCTGTTTGTCCTACGTAGTGTTTGTGGCAGTCCTTGCATGGAATTTTGTAGACGACGTTGGTTTTGTCCATGGGTTGTACTGGGTCTTTTAAGTTTGTTAGTTTTTGTTTGAGAGTGTTGGTGGGTTTGTGTGCTACTAGGATTCCAAGGGGTCTCAGTAGTCTGGCTGTCATTTCTGAAACTTCCTTGATGTATGGTAAGGTGGTTAGGGTTTCTGGCTGTGTTTGGTCTGCTTGTCGTGGTTTGTTCTTGAGGAATCTGCGCACTGTATTTTTTGAGTATCCGTTCTTCTTGAATACGTTGTAGAGCCACCACACACTGCAGCACAGACGGACTTCGGAAAACAGAGGAGAACCACCTAAACAATGTATTCAAGAAGAACGGATACTCAAAAAACACAGTGCGCAGATTCCTCAGGAACAAACTACGACAAGCAGACCAAACACAGCCAGAAACCCTAACCACCTTACCATACATCAAAGAAATTTCAGAAATGACAGCCAGACTACTGAGACCCCTTGGAATCCTAGTAGCACACAAACCCACCAACACTCTCAAACAAAAACTAACAAACTTAAAAGACCCAGTACAACCCATGGACAAAATCAACGTCATCTACAAAATTCCATGCAAGGACTGCCACAACCACTATGTAGGACAAACAGGAAGAAAGTTAGCCACCAGGATACATGAACACCAGCTAGCCACAAAAAGACACGACCCTCTCTCCCTCGTAGCCCTACACACGGATGAAAAAAAACACTATTTTGACTGGGACAACATATCTATCCTGGGACAGGCTAAGCAAAGACATGCCAGAGAATTCCTAGAGGCCTGGCACTCCAACCACAATGCCATAAACAAACATATAGATCTAGATGCCATCTAATAACCCCTCAGAAAACAAACAGGAAATGACATCACCACGAACCCCATCCAGGAGAAAGATATAAATAGAAAGCAGGAGACAACAGCTTTGCTTCACTTGGAGGTCGCCACTGATGATGTTACCTAGCCAGGTAATGAAACATCTGGATATCAAACCTACAGCTCAGCGAGCAAACCTACGCCCTAAACCTCAACCTGAGCTACAAACCTTCACAAACCTTGCAGATTGACAAAATAGGTTTCAAGGAGCACCATGGAAAAGGAGACAAAGGGAGTGGCAGAGATGTTTAGCGAATGAAATCCAGATACCCCAAGCAACATGACTATGATGGTGAGTTGGTGGAAATCAGGGATGTTCAACAGGCTGCAACTGGAGGAGTTCAGAGATCTCAGAGGGTTGCGGGAGGTTACAGTGATAGGGAAGGGGTGAGACCATAGAGGGATCTGAAAACAACAATGTTTATTTTAAAATTCAGGCATTTCTAAAGCTGCAGCCAATGTAGGTTAACAAGAATAGAGGTGATGACTGACTGGGACATGGCGTGACTTCAAATACATGCACTGAGTTTTAGATCACATTTACAGTAGATGCATAGCAGAACCCTAGGTTGGGAGAGCATTAGGTAAAGCTGAGTGCTGAGTCCAGGAAAGGCCTGGATGACTTGCTTGACTCCCACCCAGACCCACCCGACATCCTATCCCTGCACTTCCCATGGTTAATCCACCTAGCCTACACACTTTGTGCAATTTAGCATGACCAATCCACCTAACCTACACACCTCTAGAACTGGAGCACCCAGAGGAAACCCACACAGACACGTGGAGAATATGCAAAGTCCAAATAGACAGTCGCCGAGGCTGGAATTGAACCTGGGTCCCTGGCGCTGTGAGGCAGAAGTGCTAACCACTGAGCGACTGTGCCACCCCCAAATATATCAGGACAAATATATCAGGAATTTGATTTGTGGATTGCCCAGCTTTGCTCTCTCAGCAAATTAGCGTCTTAAAATGCAATCATTAGTGTTGGTTGTTCGCTCTATCAATGTGTGGCTCAACAATGAGGTTGAGGGGCAGTAGGATGACTGTTGTCATCACGGTAGGTTGCCATCTTATTGATTACTACCCAGAAGCCTTTACTCAGAATGTATTCATACCAACATGATGCACAACATGCCTGAATAGTCAATGACGATCACTGACTAGATTCAGAAATAAAAAATATTCACTGAAGATTTGGAGTAATCACATTATTTCACTATTTGATAATTGAACTTCTGATTGAGCTATAGTTCTTTCTTTTGAATAGAAAATTACTTAGATACCATTTCTTGGTGAATAGGCAGGAAAATGAAAGTGTGGCCCATATCCAAACAACACACCTTAACTTGATTGATCTATAGGTACCAGAACCAAGTATATTCAGCATCAATACTTGAGGACTGACGAATGATTGTTTTAGTGAACGGTATCTCTACAGAGCTCTGAAAATATTTACCTTCTTCCTCCTCAAAGTCAATTAGCTTGACAATGAAATCTTTAAACAGTGTGACTCCTTGGAGAATAAGGGGCTGCAGTGGTGCCATCCAAATTTCCTTCTCCCGAGCTAGGTTGGTATCCATGTTGCCAATGCTTTGGATTGCCTACAAGACAGAAAGCCTGAGTATCTGTTCTGTATGCCATTCATTATTAAAATGAATGAAGGTGTTCCTGGTAGAGAAGTTTTCATGGTCCCAGGATTTCTCATTGCACTTCACCAGCAATGAAGTACTTTTTGAAATGTAGCTATCCTTGTGTTGTAGGAAACCAATTTGAATACAGCAATAACGAGGCAAAATCCCAATTCTTTGTTTTTAGTGACGCTGGTACAGGGATAAATCATTCCTGTCAACAAAGCTATAACATTTTGTTGCAGCTCTTGGGTATATGTTTCCTGATGATCTGATATTAATATACATTCTTGTCTTCTTTTGTGTTCTGTACTCTTGGAACAGGGGCACTATTTGTGATCTTTCTTTGACTGATTCAATTAAGCCCATTTAACCTTTTTAACATTTCATTACCCTTTGTCTGTTTAATGTCTGCATGATCATGTTGCACATCATTTTTAATTTAAACATAAGCATTTATTACAGAATCATCTTTATTCCACATATACTCACTAAGCCAATCGATTCTGAGTCTATAAATGGTTTCTAATTATGTATGATTTGATGTTATTACAGGATGTTTGTGTTTCTATTGTCTGCTTTACTCTTGTGTTATCTTTAGAATGTGACACATTTTCTGATTATGGACTTCACGTAGAATCATAGAAACAGACTGTTGAGGAGACAATAGCCCATTGTGTCTGAGCCAGTCCCCTTTAAAGGACCTGTCTGATTAGTTCCACTCACTCTCTTTTCATATAAATATGCATACTTGTCCTTTTCAAGTATTTACTCAATTTCTTTTTGCAAGTTACTATTGAAGCTGGCTTCACTATCTCTTGCTTTCTGTAAAAGTGATGCCTCCTTATATTCCCACTGGTTCCTTTGGCAATTATTTTAAACACATATTCACTGGTTCCCAAGCTTTTTTATTGACCTATCCTACTTCACAGCAAGTCCTGTTCACTTATTATTCTGTGTTCTCTGAACTACATTGGCTCCTGGTCCCTGAAAACCTCAAGTTAAAAATGTTTCTTCTTGCTTTCAAAACCCTTCGGCATCCTGTCTGTTTCTGTACAAATCTGAGAGACAACACCACACACCCAACTCCAACATCTTCTACATCCTCGATATTAACTGATCTACCAACTGGTGGTCATGTCTTCATGGTGCTAAGGTCAGAAATTTTCTCCATACACTCCTTTCCTATCCTAAAGTCCGTCTCTTTGGTTTTTGTAAATTTTTTCTTTTTGTCTGATTACACTCTTAGAGGACATCTTGGATTAAGATGTTGCATTAAAATTTCACACTAGACACTGTCAAACCACCCAATTATAGGAGATCTCACCTTGGCGAGGAGCAGCAATGTTCTGCTGGTCCGTGCATCTGCATGCTTTGGGCGTAGGTAGAAAAGTTTGGGAGACATAATGGCCGGTGAGAAGAACCGCAAACACAGAAAGCTGGTAACTGCGATATACTTGATGTTCTGTACAGAAAATAACAGCATGATTAATCAGAGGGCAACATCTCCAGGTCTCCACCTGCCCTTTGAGCAAACCTTCCAAGGAGTTCCCTCTCCTCCATTTTCCCCATTGGCCTGTAATCTCTGTTTTCCAATTTGACAGCTGTTAGTGAAGTCCCTCACCCCTCTCAGCCCCTTTACAGGCTGTGCAATCCAGATCATGACTGGTTGAAAACCCAGATGATGTTGAAATTCTGAAATTAGATCAGAATATATTGTAAAACATACAGCAGTCCAGGAACCAGACATAGTGAAAAATGAGAAAGGTTTGTTAGTGGCTTTGGTTTCATCAGAATCAGGCATTTTAGTTACACTGGGGAAAGGAATGATGGGAAAAGATGTGCTCGAGCTATAACCACTCCAACAATTTAAAAAAAGTGATTGGTATTGATTTGGTGAGGGATTCCTTAAATATTTGTGGCTCAGAATGGCTCCTAAAGTGGAAGAGCCATTGGTCTCAGAAATGGCCAGAAAAACATCTCTACTTCCTCAGCAGGCTAAGGAAATTTGACTCCTACCAATCTTTACAGGTGCACTATAGAAAGCATTTTATCCAGATGAATATGTCTTGGTATGGCAACTGCTCTGCCCAGGACCATAAGAAACTAAAGAGAGTTGTGAACACAGCCTAGTCCATCACGTAAGCCAATCTTCCATCCACTGACTCCATCTACACTTCTCACTGCCTTGGAAAGGCAGCCAATATCATCAAAGACCCCTCCCACCTCCGTTATAATCTCTTCCAACCTCTTCTGTAGGCCAGAAGATTCAAAAGATTAAACACACAGACCAACAGATGCAAGAACAGCTTCTTCCCCGCTGTTATCTGAACGGATCTCTCAAATTTTATATCTAATGTTTACCTCACTCTTTGTGCACTTTCTCTGCAGCCATAACATTGTATTTCCCGCTCTGTTCTATTACCCTAATGCACTATGTGCGTTATGATGTGCCTGAACTGCATGCAAAACAATACCTTTAACTGTATCTAGGTACATGTGACAATAATAAATTAAATCAAAAATGTATGAAGAACCAGAGGCATCTGTCTCCATTAGATAGACAGAGAGAGAGAGAGAGAGAGAGAGAGAGAGATGCACGATTAGTTTAAGTATAACTTGAGAGTAACTGATCCACAAGTGTATAGGTGGTGAGGCAGGGCATCCACAAACTATCACAACCACGACAGGGATTGGCCTTATTCTGCACCACACCCTAGTCATTTAGCTAACTGGCTACCTGGCTCCCCACTGATCAGGGCTTATGCACGAAACGTCGATTCTCTTGTTCCTTGGATGCTGCCTGACCTGCTGTGCTTTACCAGCAACACATTTTCAGCTCTGATCTCCAGCATCTGCAGACCTCACTTTCTCCTCCCCACTGATCTCACACTCACATATTTCCATATGCATATGTTATCAACTACAATCCCATCTACTCATAGCCATCGGGTGTAACCCCAAAGTCCAAGTACTGGAAGCCTCTGCTGTGGCCACCTGGAACCATGTGTCCCCCAGCCTCATCCAGCAAAGCCAGGCTTGGGGAAGACTCAAGACTAACAACTCTTGTCAAGCTCCCCTCCTAGTTGAGTCTTTTTTCTAAATAGTCCGAATTACTTTTCCATGTGAAATTAAATTTAGTTCTAACCTGTTCATAATCCACGATAATCCCATCCAAAAATGCACTTCTAACCCTGTTCTGGAACTCAACCTGGCTGATAACCATCTGTCTTTTCACTCAAAGTATGGACCTAGTGGTCATTTGAACACTAATATCTGACCAATATTTAAGTGGCACACAGTGTAATTATTTTAATGAAAAGTAAAGAATGAAATGTAAAACATTTCAGAGATGTATCTCTGACCCAGCCTCCTCCTACTCTCTGAGGGGTGGTGGGTGGAAGAACAGGGGCAAGGTCCAGTTTCTGGATGGAACTAATCAAAAGAGAGAAAAATGCAAAATCAGCTAATCACATTGCTCAAACAAAGAATATTTATTTAAATTCAAAACCAAGGCAATTTGCTGGCCAGTTTGTTTTGAAGATATATGATGTAGGGTTTCCCCTTGTGCTGTTTTCATTGCTGCTGCTCATGTGGATGAAAGACTAAATAAATGAGCCATCCCAACTCTTTACAAATTCCCACCACAAAACAAACCCCTGCCCTGTTGAAGCATTATCTCCCTGATGTTCCCATCCTCTCTGCCTCGGCCCAGGTTTAATGCTTTCGGAAGGTCGCAGTTGTGGAGTTTGGAAATTCAGAGGAGAGGACTGGCATCTGAATCCCACACAGAGTCATACAGACGTACAGCACAGAATCAGACCCTCGTCCATGTCAGCCATGTCAATTAATCTAGCCCCATTTGGCAGCACTTGGCCTGTATCCCTCTAAACCCTTCCTATTCATATATTCACCCAGATGCCTTTTAAATGTTGTAATTGTACCAGCCTCCATCACTTCCTCCAGCAACTCATATACGTACCACCCTCTGTGTGAAAAAGTTGCTCCTTAGGTCCCTTCTAAATCTCTCCCCTCTCATCTTAAACCTACGCCCTCTAATTCTGGACTCCCCCAACCCCAGGGAAAAGACTTGGTCTATTTACCCTATCCATGCCCCTCATGATTTTATAAACCTCTATAAAGTCACCCCCTCAGCCTCCAATGCTTCAGGGAAAACAGCCCCAGCCTATTCAGCCTCTCCCTATAGCTCAAATCCCCCAATCCTGGCAACATCTTTGTAAATCTTTTCTGAACCTTTTCAAATTTCACAACATCCTTCCAATAGGAGGGAGACCAGAATTGCACACAATATTCCAAAAGTGGCCTAACCAATGTCGTGTACAGCAGCAACATGACCTCCCATCTGCAATACTCAGGGCTCTGTCCAATAAAGGAAAGCATACCAAATGCCTTCACAATCCTATTTACCTGGGACTCCACTTTCAAGGAACTATGAACCTGCACTCCAAGGTCTCTTTGTTCAGCAACATTCCCCAAAACCTTACCATTAAGTGCATATGTCCTGCACTGATTTGCCTTACTAAAATGCAGCACCTCACATTTATCTAAATTAAACTCCATCTGCCACTCCTCAGCCCATCTGATCAAGATCCCATTGTACTTTGAGATAACCTTCGGTGCTGTCCACTACACATCCAATTTTGTTAGAGTTCCAGTACGTATTTGGCACTAATTTACAATCTTCACATTTTTCTATTTACTTTGATTTGATTTTGATTTATTATTGTCACATGTACATAGGTGCAGTAAAAAGCTTAGTTTTATGTGCAGTATAGGTTGTTCTATCATAATGTGCATTTTGTAAACATGAATTCACTGTAATGCGATTGATGAATTGGGGACGCTGTTTCTAAAGTGCAAACCTTTAAAATGTGTGTTGGCTGTAACATGATCACATCGACAATATTTTAAACATTGTGTCTAAAGTGTGATTTTTCGACAACATGGGGTCGCACAAGAAACCAATCATTGCATTAGAAGAACTATAGGCAGTTCATACCATACAAAATGCATTAACATACAGTGTTACGGCTGCAGACACGGTGTACAGAGAGCGAGATCAACATTAGATTTAAAATTTGAGAGTTCCGACCAAAGTCTGCTAACAGCAGAGAAGAAGCTGTTCTTGAACCTGCTGGTCCATGTGTTTAAGCTTTTGTATCTCCTGCCTGAAGAGATTGGTAAAGATTATGACCAGAGTGGGGTGGGTTGACTTCGATGATGTTGGCTGCTTTCCTGAGGCAGTGAAAACTCTAGATAGTTTCAGTGGTTGGAAGGCTGGCTTGCGTGATGGTCTGGGCTATGTTCTCTGTAGAGTAAGTAAGAAACTCCCCATTAAACAGACTTTGTTGATACTGAAGGCTGTGACATTAGAGGGGAATTCACTATATTGGCTCTGGTCACCATGAAACAATCATTGTCTCCAGTGTGTCTCTAGCACAAGAATAAAAATAGCCTTTAACCTCTAATAAAGGCACAGAAATGGGTCTGAGAACAGACTGAAATTAAATGTACATTCAACGAAAACAGCAAAGAGTTCAACTGCACAGCACTGACAACTTTAGATGAAATGACAAATCTGGACCATTGAGCTACCTCTCCCTTTCTGAAGCAGACGGGAAACTGTGTACTTTAGGAACTTTAGTTCAGATTCCAGGATTCGTTACATCATTGCACAGGGAGATTTGATTGGCCCACAAGAGCCTTGAGAAAGCTGGTGAACTCAATAAAACGGCTGCTATACTCACCCTGTAGAGATCCTGAGGGAATCTCTCCTCCACACTTCTAAAGAGCTGTTTGAAGGTTGCTCTGATCAAGGAAGGACACTGCTCCACTGAATTCACAATGGCTTCAATTAACTCTGTCAGGTAGGACTGTAGACACTGTGCACTCTGCTGAATGATATCTGCCTCAGTGTGGCACCGATGGAGACCTGAACAACTGAAAGGAAGATGGTTTAAGGCACAGAATATAAATTGTGTAGCTGTCTTTTTGTACACTGTATACATTGCTGCACAGTGTACTGTAGCATTCCACAAGGGGAGATTGTCAAACAGAATACACATTGAGTAATTCACTGCTCTCTGTGGTGTGTTACAGTCCCAGTCCAGATGCCAAATTTATATCATGATCTGGCTCAGAACTAGTAACATTGTTTTGAAAATAAATTGACAAAACTTGAGATCCTAGATACAAGAGAATAAACAACAGGTTTCCAGACTTTTGAACAGATGACAGTCAACTTCAATATACTCAAGTAATGCAAGCTACAATGGAAACACAATTTATATCCAACATCCAGATTTATCACAAGGTAAATATAGCTAATAGAGAAATTGTGGCCGAACACCCCACAGAGTATATCAAATAACAAATGTGGTTAAGATAGATCCCACAGATTTCTCACCAAACGCCAGACATCAGTGGCACAGTGGGTCATCAAATCTCATTAAGCTTTACAAAGGATTCCAATTTTTCTCTCTTTTAAAGACCTAGCTTCAGAACTCCCTCACAAGTCTCTCCATCACAAACATCCTCAAAGTTGGCTCCCATTCTGTAGTTCACTCTCCAATCGGGACTTGGGATTCTGGCACTGCACTCTAGGAGCTGCTCACAGGCATAATTTCAGTTTTTCACACACAGGTAACTTCACCCAGCTTGTATTGCCTTTGTAATTCTGAGTTCGAAGGTTACTCAGAAAACAAATATTGCAACAACTTGCTAGCCGGACTTTGTCTGAGTCTTAAAAGCTCAGAGCCTGCTACCTTCTCAATATTGGGCATCTTCTCCCTGCTCCTAGTACCCATGTGACTGGGAACCTCCCCAGAGGTAACACCTTTCTCCCCTGACCGCCTTCATTCAATCCTGAAACTATTCTGATTGATTTACTGTAAATCTTGCAACAGGTTCTGTCCTCGTTTGTTGGCATTATTGATTGTAACTAATATTTATTGCAGCAAATTTATAACAAATGTAGTAACCCCTTGGAACTCTGTTTGCTGATTTTAAACAGATTGCTGGCTTACATTATACAAATTGCAACATTATGCAACAAAAAATGGTTTCAACACAGGTGCTGCGGTATTTTTCTATCAGCTTATCGCTGCTCCTGCTGTCATTCTGCGCAGCTGACAGGATGCAGCTTGATGAATGCTCAGTTTTTGCAGATCTCTGAGGTGTACTTTCTATCCTCTATCAACAGGGACAGGACCATCTCTGATTCTGAAATTGAGACAACAAGCATAGCATCTGCATCACAAGTGCAGTATAATCAATTCTGGCGATCCGAACCAAGGGGCTATTGGCAGATTTAAGATCATTGCCGAGAAAGGAGGTGGTTGAGGCTGTTCCATCCAGACAATGGCTCTGGTTACTCAGAAGCCATCCCATAGTGAGCATCACCTACTACAATGAAAAACTAATGGACGCAAAGTATCTCTCTCTCCCTTTAAGTTGTCGTCTTCTCATTTGCCCATTATCAATTCCTCCCTCTAGAGTCCTCATTTTTCTTTGGACATCTGTTTTGCTCTTCTTCCTACATTAATTATATTTCCACTTTATTGTCTCACAATTTCTTTCTTTACTTGTCTATCACGTTGCTCAATGTCTGAATCTGCTTCTCCTCCAAGACTGCCTCCTCTCTGGGACCCAACAGTGTGGAAGCAGGCCATTCAGCCCATACCAACCCTCCTAAGAACACCCCACCTAAACCCACACCCCTACCCTATCCCTGTAACCCTGCATTTCTCATGGCCAATCCACCTAACCTGCACATCTTTGGTCTGCCAGAGGAAACCCGCACAGACAGTCGCCCGAGGCTGGAATTGAACCTGGATCCTTGGTGCTGTGAGGCAGCAGTGCTAACCACTGAGCCACTGTGCCACCCTATGTTTTTGTTTAATCTATTGAGGCAGATACTTGAAGAATATGAGGTCGTACATTTGTTCGCTGAGCTGATGTGTTTTTCTGGAGACGTTTTGTCTTCTTGCTAGATGACATCATCAGTGCGCCTCCAGTGAAGCGTTGGTGGTTTGTCCCGCCTGGTATCTATGTGTCTCTGTTTTCTGGTACTTCCACTTCCGTACCTGAGTGGTTTAGGTATGGGGTCCAGTTCAATATGTTTATTGACCCCGGTTGGAGTGTCAGGCTTCAAGGAATTCTCTCGTGTGCCTCTGTTTTACTTGCGCTAGAATGGTTACATTCCAGCTGAATTTGTGTTCTTTGTTGTCTGTGTGGGTGGAAATGAGAGAGTACTGACCATGTCTGGCAATTGCGAGCTGATATTCATGCACTTGTATAGTCAGTTTTCTTCCCATTGGTCCTAGGTAGTGTTTTTCAGGGTATTTTGTAGATTACGTTTGTCCTGTTGGATGTGGGTGTTGTGTATTTAATTTTTGTGAGGAGCTGGTGAGCTGTGCTTACTGGTTTGTGGGCCACAATGATTCCTAGGGGTTTAAGTAGTCAAGTAGTCATTGCTGATATATCCTTTATGGTATGGTCACAACCATGTCTAGTCGTGTAGTGATTTCTTCTTTAGATTTGTTGCATAAGTACCAGAGAATAGTGGTCTTGGGATACCCGTTCCATTTAAACCTCTTAAATAAGTGTTCCTGTTCTGCTCTCTGGAGTTCTGGGTTGCTGTTATTAATGTTGCCCATTTATATAGTGTCCTAATGCAGCTTTGTTTGGGGTGGTTGGATGGTTGCTGTTATAGTTCAGTATCTGGTCTGTATGGGTGTTCTTCCAGCGCACACTGGTCTGGAGCTCACCCCTAGGTGTGCGTCCCACTAGTACATCCAGGAAGGGGAGTCTGCCATTTTCTCCTCTTCTTTGGTGAACTTGAAGCCTGGCACTCCAACCGGAATTCCATCAATAAACATATTGAACTGCACCTCATACACAAACCATTCAGATATGTAACTGAAAATACCAAAAAAGAGACACACAAATGTCAGGCAGAACAGATCACCAACACTTCACCGGAGGCGCACTGACAATGTCACCTAGCAAGATGGTGTAACGTCTGCAGAAAAACATACAAGCTCGACAAACAAATCTACGACCTCACCCATAATCCAAGCTACAAATCCTTTCAAAAACTCTAACTTGAAGAATCCATTGTAAATCCTGAGAAATTGGGTCAGCAAATTATGGGAAACTGAAGGCAAAATTTTGAGAATAAGACCAAGACTTGGCTTCAGAACTCGTCGCCAGTGAAAAGACTGAGGATGTAATTAGAGATATTGAAGGCAGTGAAAGAAACAGTCAATGAGAGAAGGAGAAACAAATGGTGGAAATAGAAGAAAACCAAAAGCAATGCTGAGAATGAGAATACAAGAAAGGACAAGATAGATGGAGAAAGCAAAAGGGACAAAATGAGAGGAAGTACACAATATAGAGAGAACATGGAGAGATAATGAAATAATGAGCACAAGGAAGACAGAATTGACAGTAACTGAATTATAAAGTATACCGGTAAAATATATAAGTGGGCAACACCACAGAAATTGTTGCAGACAAGTGGAAAATATTGCACACAGAATTAAAAGTAATTGTCGCATATTACGTCTATGTCAGTTACAGGTTTGGTTTCTATATACGGCGTCTGATTTGGACTGTGAAGGTGTTAATACATTCATACATTTGAAACTTACACTGATTTAGTTTCAACACTTATTGTTCTGGAGCAATCTCTCAGAGAATGGAAAATTTAGTCAGCCTGCTATATAATACATCAATGGTGCACACAGAAGCCATTGCTCTGCCAAAGGGAGGTGAATCATTAATGCGCACACCAGACAGGGACACGCTGACTCAACAGACAGGGTGCAGAGAATTCATTCATCAGTCAGAGTATAAAGTGAGAATGTGTGGCACAGTGGGCTAGCCTGCTGTGCTTTCATCTTCCTGACCTGGGTTTGAACTTATCCCAAAGTGACAGAATGACTGTCTGTCTGTCAGTTATTACAGATACTTCAAGAAAAGAGTTGATCATCCACAGATTTAATGACTGACAAGTTGGCATAAATTGGTTTCCATTTCACTTCCTTCTTCATAATCACAATGACTAGTATAGGTATAGGGACAAAAAGATTTGCATTTTACAGAAATGGATTGTCCCAGTCCGTGGCTTTAACTTCTTTAGATATTGTCCAAGGTAAGAGGCATGATAGTCACTGCAGTAAAGGGTTGCACTGATTATTATTCAGTGAAATGATTGCATAACATTGAGGTGCGGCAGTAGTAACCCTTTGTGATTCAAACTGGATATCTCGGTCTGTCACACAATGACGTGGCTCCAGTCTTTTTGAAGAGAGGCTGTGGAAAAAGTTAGTCAGATGTGCTCCAAAGCAAACCATTTGCAATGGTTTGTGTCAGATCAAGAGACCGTACAGAGCACAAGGCTTGATCAGTCTCACTGAAACCAATCGATAAAACTGGCTTTGCATAACAACGCAAAATAAGAAACACTGTTACGCACCCCACATTAGTAGTTATCTTGTGTGATTTAATCACCTCCTAACTACCTTCTTCCATTCCTGATATTCTAAGCAGGTGAATACTTGAATTGTTCATTCTCTGTTTAAGATTCTGACTCCTGCCCAGAGGAAAGACCAGTGGAACTGGCGAATGACACATACTGGTCTGGCTTGCCTTGTATACTACAAATTGGGACCAGTGCATTCATTTGCATGTTTTACTGGTTTTTACTGGGGTATGTGTGACCTTTTTATCTCAATCTAATATGTGCTCAAAACCTGAAGGTGTGAGGGCCTCTGGGAGACAATTCTCATTGTGTGCCTGGGACAGGAGCCTCTCAACGCAGTGGCTGCAGGGCTGTTTTCTTTTGGGCTATACGGCTTCAAACACATTAATGCTTACATAAAAATATAGAAGATAGGAGCAGGAAAATGCCAATCAGCTCATTAAGCCAGCTCTACCATTCATGGGATCATGGCTAGTCATCACACTCAATACCCTAATCCCACTGTCACCCCACATCCCTTGATCCCTTTAGCCACAGAAGTGATATCTACCTCTCTCTTGAAAACACATGATGTCTTGACCTCAACCAGTTTCTGTGGCAGTGCATTCCACAGTCTCACCACTCTCTGGGTGAAGAAATGTCCCCTAAAAGAAATACCCCTTATCCTTAAAACTATGACCCCCTGGTCTAGATTTCCCCACTACTGAGAACATCCTTCCTGCACCTAAACTGTCTATTCCTGTTAGAATTTGATAGGTTTTGAGGAGATCCTCCCTCATTCTTCTAAACTCCAGTGAATATAATCCTATCCACCTCAATCGCCCCTCATTGATCAATCCTGCCATCCTGGGAAACAATTTGCTATACTGTCACTCCCCTCCCTCTACAGCTAAAGCATCCTTCTTCCAAATCATTAATACACATTGTGAATAGCTAGGGTCCTCGACCCTGTGGTATCCCACTACTCATTGCCTGTCATTCATTTATTCCAACTCTTTTTATTTCCCGTCTGTTAACCAGTTTTCTATCCATCTCAATACACAATCCCCAATCCCATACGCTTTAATTTTACACATTAATCTATTATGTGGGACCTTGTTGAAAACCTTTTGACAGTCCAAGTAAACCACATCCACTGGCTCCCTTTGATTAACTCTACTAATTACATCTTTGAAGAATTCCAGTCATTCTTTCAAGCATGTAAATCTTCTGTAAATACATGCTAACTGCATCTACCACGGTTTTCTACATGCTTTGCTATAAAATCCTCGAGAGTGAACTCTAACATCTTCCCCACTACACAACCTCAGATTCACTGGTCTATAATTTGTTTTTTTTCTTTTACCTCCCTTTTTAAACAGTGGCGTCACATTAACTTTAACCCCTGTCATTGTCATAGAGTCATAGAGATGTACAGCACAGAAACAGACCCTTCAGTCCAACTCGTCCATGCCGACCAGATATCCTAACCTATTCTAGTCCCATTTGCCAGCGCTTGGCCCATATCCCACTAAACCCTTCCTTTTCATTTATCCATCCAGAAACATCTTAGATGCTGTAATTGTACCAGCCTCCACCATTTCCTCTGGCAGCTCATTCCATACATACATCATTCTCTATGTGAAAAACTTGCCCCTGAGGTCCCTTTTAAATCTTTCCTCTCACCATAAACCTATGCCCTCTCGTTCTGGACTTCCCCAACCCGGGGAAAAGACCTTGTTTATTTATCCTATCCATTCCCCTCATGATTTTATAAACCTCTATAAGGTCACCCCTCAGCCTCCAATGCACCAGGGAAAACAGTCCCACACTATTCAGTCTCTCCCTATAGCTCAAACCCTCCAACACTGGCAACATCCTTGTAAATTTTTTCTGAACCTTTTTAAGTTTCACAACACCCTTCCAATAGGAGGGAGATCAGAATTGCACACTGTATTCCAAAAGTGGCCTAACCAATGTCCAGTACAGCCACAACATGACCTCCCAACTCCTATACGCAACGCTTTGACCAATAAAGGAAAGCATACCAAACACCTTCTTGACTATCCTATCTACCTGCGACTCTACTTTCAAGGAACTACGAATCTGCATTCCAAGGTCTCTTTGTTAAGCAACACTCTTCAGCACCTTACCATTAAGCGTATAAGTCCTGCTCTCATTTTCCTTTCTAAAATGCAGCACCTCACATTTATCTAAATTTATCTATTTACCACTCCTCAGTTCGTTGGCTCAATTCCTTCTTTTGTGTTAATAGAGAATCTTTAACTGTGACTCCTTTCCCAAAGTGCTTCTTTGGTAAATAGATGAATAAATGTGATAGAATCAACTCTGATCAAGGTACAGGGTGAAAATTAAGATTGAGAAGGGACTCAGGTTTCAGATTTTCAAAACAGTGCAGGATATAAGCAAACTAACAAGTGGTAAATTGTTAAAATGTCAGATACAATGACGCACTCATTAGATGGGGGACTGAATCTTGACACTGAGTGATGGATGCATATTGTACTGCTTTCAATTCACTGCACAGGCACCAAACAGAATCTGGAAATCTTCAGTGTGATAAAGTATTGGAGGAAATGTCACCAATGAGCCTTGTAGCAATTGGTTCAAGTATTCAGGTATTTCAAGAAAGCCTAGGAGCTTTGTAGGGGAAGATAACAACTGGAAGAGGAGTTATGTGGCAGGATTGTTACCACAAAAAAATTAATTAAACTGGGAAACGGTTATCTCTAACAATTAGTGCAGAAAATGTTGATTTGCATCCTTCAAAAAACAGGCCATGTAAAATTTAGTTACTGGATATAAAGCTAATTTAGATCAGGATTTAAAGTCTGGTGATTAAATAGATGAAAGACTCAGTGGTGACAGTGATTGGAGGTGTCAACAATCCAGAGACCTCAATGGGATAGAAAACGTCCTTGTCTTTCACAGAACATTGTGCTATTGTTACCTTACGTTTTTTAAAATTGGGGTTAATTTGGAAAGATAAGCTCCCTGAGGTAGTACTAGGAATAAAATTCTAAGTACTGCAGCCTTATAAAGGGCAATGCAAGTTTCTGAAACAGTGTTGCCAGTTCTCACTGAATGGAGACCTCAGCATCCACATCTATCACTCTGACAAAGTATCACTGTCCCCCTCAGAGAATCTAAATCGTGGTCATGTATTTACAGTGCCTCTCGGTATGTTAACAGGAAATGAAATGGTTGGCTGTTACCCTGCTTCCCTGAATTCCACTTTATTTGGATCCAGCTCCACATACTTCCTCTCTTCAAACACCCGGCTGATGGTCGGTCCAAGGATGTTGTGTAAATATTGCATCCCAGCTACCTGCATCATTTAACAGACCAAAACATGAGTGAACAACAAAAACGGCAACATTTCAGTAATAATGATTATTTAGTCTCTTATTTTCCTGCACTTCCTGTTTCCCTGATTATAAACTGATACAGCACAGGAGGCCATACGGCCCAACATATCTGCGGCTGCTATATTCAATTCATCTCAGGCTCCTGCTCTTTCCACAGTGTCTTCTTAGACAGTTCCTTTTGAAAGCTATGACAGGATTGGATCTGCTTCTACAGTGCAGAGCATTTTGGATCATGTTGCATCAAAATATATTCTCCTCAACTTCCTCTTTTTTTTTGTAAATTTACAGAAATGTGTATTCTCCTGAGTTAACTTAATCAAAAACATTATTTAAAGCACCTCACTCGAGTGTATCAATCCAGTAAACATTCTCTGCAGCCGCTCTGAAAAATTTCTAATCGCGGTTACAAAGTCCAATTGAACTTTAACTGTTGGTCGATAGTGTGTGGACCATTTCCCTTTCTCAGGGTGACCCCTCTGCAGTCAGCCGATAGAATTTGAACTCCTACATAACCCCTCATCCATGACCTTCATGAACTGCATTTTCTGCCCCTTTTCCCAAACACCTCAAGTTTGAAATCTTCAACCTTGTATCACTGTTCCTCCATGGCCCACCCAACCACAAAAGTTCTGTAGCATCAGTAATGCTGGGTATTCAGAGGTTTTCGAAATGCACCCCTCAATCCTGGTTAAAAATACTTCAGCACAGGATAATGTGCAGCCACAGATCAATTTGTCGTTCCCGTCACTTGTGTTTAAGTCCAATCTAACTGATGGAATGGAAGCCACTTCTCTGAATATATAAGATCCCATAGCGCGATTCAAAAAGAACTGAGATTCCAGTGTCCTGGTCGATACTGATATTTCAAACCAACTTTGTCAGAAACAGATCAAAGGGGAGTTTAACTTTGGGCTGGTGGCTGTAAGGGTAAAAGGTGCCCACTGCCCATTAGTTGTTGACCCTCTTGATGCCCGGCCATCAGTTATAAGCTGCCAGCGAATTATGAATGTGCCAATCAGCTGCAATCCTCCTGAACCCCCAACAGCGCTGCAGTCGAAGCTCCTGAGGTGAATGACAACCCATTATGGGGGGACAGGTAGATTCAACACTAACACATTGTGGTCTAAGATACCTGTACTACTACATCCAGCTGTACCTGTTCCTGAATATACCTGCACCTGCACCTGCTCTGCTAGTCCTTGGTTGCATGTGCCACACCCCTCCCCCCCACCCCAGTTATACCTGCACCTGCTTGTACTTGCGCCTGCCTTTACCAGTCCCCAGGGGGGTGCTTGTCTCCAGTCGTATCTGCACCTGCTCTCCCTGTCCCAAGTTTTATGTATCTGTACCTTCACCTACTTGTATAAGCATCCACCTGTACCTGCCTCATCTGTACATGCATCTAGCTGCAGTTGTACCTCACTGTAGATGTTCTCACTGTACTGTACCCAGCCATTTCTGTCCTTCGCTGTACAAATCCACATTTGGATGTGCACCTGGTTGTACCTGCACCCAGGCTTACCTGTACCCATTCATACATGTCTCCCACTGTACTTACACTCATTTCTGTCTGTACCTGGTTATATCTGTTCCTAGTTGCACATATGCTCTGATGTAAGCAGTTACTTATTATTTGTTGTGAATATCTGATTAGCCTGTGCAGAATACCCCATAAACATAAACATTAGCAGTGAGACCACTTCTCTACAATGAAAGAAATTTTATCACTGTCTGCTCCTTACCTTTAAAAAGCATTCCATGGATTTGGAAGCTAGCGAATTATTGCGGAACAAAGTATTTGGTTCCGCTGAAAAACAAAAATAGAGAAGTATCATTTCAAATTGACTGGCAAATTCTGCCCTTACACAACTTGTAATAAAATCCACAGCTGAATGTTGACTGAATCTTCCCAACGTGTTCAATTTGATCAACCTTTTTTGGGAGCAGGAATATTTCTTATTCCCACCATTGGACCTGGAAAGGCTTGGCTACATTTGCCTCCATCACAGCAATGACAATGCTTTAAATGCATTGTGTTCGAAGGCTGTGAGGACGTGAGGAATTCAGCTGTGAACAGTCACTGTATTGACTAACAACTGCTAACACTGACTATTAGTGAGATTGGAAGCAGTTTGAAGCATGGAGCTATATTGACACTGAAACCTCCTCAGCAAAGATTGTGTATTGAGCATCATCACTCCTGATCTCATTTTTCAATTGGAAATTTCAGTGGAGGAAACATTGATTTATGGTACAGGGGAATAGCCAAAATATTGGGATATTCAATAAGAGCAGCATTCTGACCTTGAAACACAATAGTTGTTATGAGGCATTTTACCACATCTGACATCAAGTATGACAGTAAGTGGTTATGCATTTTAAACATATGTGCAGAATCTTTCGGAATTAAACCCATTGCATGTCATTCTCTGGACAGGATATCACAACCCCTTAAACATTTTGCTTTCTGTATATACACAGGATGAGTACATTTCTTACTTGTTCTATCCAATTCCAAATTCATGATGAAGTCTAAGAACTCCTTGGCCAGCCCTTGTCCCAGGAAAAGTTTCACCAAATTGGTTGCGACCTCTTGTCTGTTTTCAGCAGTGGTGACCTCATCGATCAGGGCCAACAGATTCGCTTTTTCACCCTGAAGGGATAAAGGTTATGATCATTACCGGCCAAACCATGCAGACTGAGTGCAGAGATCCCACAGTTCGGTTAATGGACCCGAGTAAACATTCACAAACAAAATCAGAAATTGCTGGGAAAAATGCACCAGGTCTGGCAGCATCTGTGGAGAGAAAGCAGAATTAACGTGTCGGATCCAGTGACCCTTCTTCAGAACTGACGCAGCTTGGAAAAAGTTGGCAAATATGCTAAAGATGCGATAGTGGGGAAGGGTAAGGAATGAGTGCAGGTGGAGCCCAGAGACAGAAAGAAACAGTTTGGCAGACATAGGAATGGTTAAAGGTCAGCCTGGGAGAATGCATCCAGTAGGGTAGATAACAATGGGTTGTTTGTGGTTGCAGCCCAGGTAATGACAAGGTTTATGGGGACTGGGGTAAGGTTATGAGAGAAAGTGCTCATCTCCTTTCTCCATTAGCATTTCCGTTCTGGTCTTTTCCTTGTTCACCATCATTACTTTCGTTGTTGCTCCGGGCGTATGACAAGGTATTTGCCAAAACCTATTTCCACAGTCATATCACGTTTCTCAACATTCAAACATACCCCACGTGGATTACGACTGGACTTTCATCCTTCGTGTTTCGAATCCAGATCGCAGGTATCTCCATGACGTAAAAGGTTCCTCAGACAGCTGATCACACTGCATCCTGAGATCCACATCCGCATCACCATATGCACACACTCGACCTCTCTCCTGCTCCTCTCTCCAACAACTAACCAGTCAAATGTTCTCAATATTTGTCCATGATTAAGAAATGGAAAGGCTTACTGGTGGTGGTTAATAAATGAAAGAATACCACGGGTAATTTAGTGATGTGAAAAAAAATACTCAGTTGCATGTATGAATATTGTTGGGTGAGAAATTGCTCTGCTAGATGTGTTAAATTTGCCTCTTAGGAGCAGATTTTTTTCAGTTGTTCCCTGGGATGGTGAACATTGCTGCAAAGCTCGCACTGGCTGCTCATTCCCTATTAGCTCTGAGGTGCTGCCTTCTTGAACTTACAGGGACACCCACAATGCTGTCAGGAAGAGAGTTCCAGGATTTTGACCCAGTGACACTGAAGGAATCGCATTATATTTCCAAGTCAAGATGGCGAGTGGCTTGGAGGGGAACTGCAGGAGGTGGTGTTCCCATGTATCTGCTGCACTTGTCCTTCAGATGGCAGGGGATTTGAAAGGAGCCTTGGTGAGTTGCTGCACCAAGATGCATAATAAATGCCAGCTCTCATCCTCAGAGTAAAGCTCTCATCCTCAGAGTATATGATTTGGAGTTGAAAAGAATCCCCAAATTGGCGCAAACAGGTAACAGTGCTGAAACACTTAATAGAATTCTCATCACCTTGTTCACGTACACGAGAGTTGTTGCGGGTCATTCTGAATTGAGAAAATACACATGGTTTCCAGTGATGCATTTCCAACATCAAGACACATAATAATCAGAGTGATTCCTCTTGTCAAATTCCCTTTCCTCTGGCACCATTAGCGAGTCCTCACTCTTAGAAAGAAAGCTAGAAGGTCTCAAAGTGTGTTGTCGGAAAATAGTAACACAACCAAATCAGCTGGCACTGTTTCCTCGGAATGGATATAGTTCCAGGTCCTTTGATACTCCCTTGCAGCCTTTGTTGATTTCCATGTTGGTTATTTGCTCCAGTGAAGCAAAAAACAAAGATAATGCCACAACTGCCTTGATAAGGTTCCTGATTCATATTTATTCTTTCATGGTATGTGGACTTGGCTGACAAAGCTAACACTTAAAGCCTATTTGTCACTGGCCGTGAGAAGGTGAATGGCAAACCCTTTCTTGACCCACTGCACATCCGCAGTATTGATATGACCCACACTTTGTGAGAATGTATTCTCTTCCACTCAGCTAACAGGTACCTTCTGTAGTTGGGTGAACTGATCTTGCAGCCTTCATTGGAAACCCTGACTCACTACTTATTAGCTGTGTTGCTACAGTGGACTAGCAGTGAGGGAAGATCCAGTCTACTGCTTCCTCCTGGATGGGAAGAAAAGGGGCCATTAATAAAGTTGTTGAATTTCAAAGACCAGGGACTCAGAAGACAATGCGAACTGTTTGCATGACACTACTCTAGTGTAAGGCAAATTGCACAACTGTGCATTTTACACACTGGCAACAGACTCATGAGCTGCTCCAGGGAAAAAGTAGCTATGGAAACAGGTGTAGGCATATTTTTTAATTGCCTCATGTGGACTAGTCACAGGAGTGAAAATGAAAGATCTTACAGAAAACATTCCTTATTATTTTTAGGTATCTTCTCTTCATTCTGATGTTAATTCTCCCTTTGTATGCCTTGTTTCTTTGATCCTTTTCTTTTCTCCAACTATCCACACCTCTACAGCCGAGAGTGAGAATTGTACGGGCTTGGAATGCTGCCAAGACACCCTAATCTTTCCCACCTATGTACACACAGATACACTGCAATCCTGACTTGTTCTGTTCGAAATTCCCTCTGGTGTCCCATCATTAATCACGTCATGATATCATTCTGTAGTAACCAAGGCATCACTACCTCAATCTTTAATCAAGGTCATTCCAGCACCGTTTTGAACTTAACCCAACAATGGTTCTACAAATGAAACAATTCAAGTCTGCTCAAGTGAGTGTAAAGGACGCAATTCAATCTCCACATCTGAATAATATTCATAAAGCACTCAAGCTTTGTTCTCCCAGTTTACGTTGTCGTCTGTATCCCTGGAATAAATTACAGCCTCATTACTCACTCATACTGCATTTTTAATCCAGTAAAAAAGCTTTGGACTCAGGCTTCAACTTATCACTGAAGCACCCCACAGAGACACAAATTCTACTCATCAATGAGACACACACCAGGAACCAGCATGCTTTAAACGACTTCCCCCTTTCCACCGAATATATTACCATTTAACAGGGAAGCAGCTCCCTTCGAAAACCTAATGGGAAATGAGGTAACAGCTCACTTACTCCAGTAACAATCACTGGAGAACAGTTCAGTTGCAGTAAGACCACAGAGGGTTTCTTATGTATAGAAGCTGAATGTTGGTACTCTGTTACAGCCTGTCATGAATTCTTAAAATACGTGCATATTTTGGACCATTATTACTGTCAGTTCTGTCTCACCACCGACCGATCAAAAGAAGAAATACTACTAACAGATGTTGAAGCAACAACTGAGTATTTAGGCCTATGTCTGTATAAACTTTCACAATTCTGTAACAATAATAAAGTTCCAGGCTAAAGACCATTCCCCCATCATGAAATAAAAGATCTTTGTAGCTGATACATTTGAGTTCTTAAAGCCTAATCATGAGAGGGAATTGAATTAATGCACACTGTCAACATAACAGGATTCATGAAGATCCCTCTTGTGGCCTGAATACTGAAGGCAAAATGACAAGTATCTGTGGTAATTACCCATCTGCAATGGGCTTCAGTTTCCCAGCACCATGCAGGAAATTATTACTGCTCTGGAAAAATGCAAGTACCTTTAAATATGGGTCGAAGTATTCAACTACTGATTGACATTCTCCAAAACTATTTTTATTTCTGAAGGGGACTGGTGTTGTACACAACTAAGAGCTTGGCTCAGTTGACAGTACTCCCTTCTGAACCAGAAGACTCAGGTTCCACCTGGGGATTGCAGATCTGGGAGAATGGTAACAATGTTAGAGAAACTCAATCTCGATGGAATGCTAACCCAAGGCCCTCGCATAACATGTTTGGCCTATGCTGTATCAAGGCATTTCATCTTTCCTTTAGTTACAAAGCTCAGGAGTTTAAAAACCAAGTATCCTCACAGGAAGGGCAACACGGTGGCTCAATGGTTAGCACTGCAGCCTCACAGTGCCAGGGATCCAGGTTCAACTCCAGTCTTGGGCGACTGTCTGTGTGGAGTTTGCACATTCTCTCCGAGTCTGTGCAGGTTCCCTCTGGGTGCTCGGGTTTCCTTCCACAATCCAATTGGCCATGCTAAATTGCCCATCGTGTTAGGTGCATTCATCAGGGGTAAATATCGGGTAGGGGGAATGGGTCTGGGTGGGTTACTCTTTGGAGGGTCGGTGTGGACGTGTTGCACTGAAGGGCCTGTTTCCATACTCAAGGGAATCTAATCTAAAGTGCCTAGATTATTTCCATACATTGCCAGATGCTGTTGTTGGCGTCAGGTATCCAAACAAGAGGCCAGTCATACCAAGTAACTGCAAGTAACCCCCCCCCCCCCCCCCCCCCACCAAACAAAAATGGCCAGTGGCTATGTAACACATTTTGAAATTTGTCTTGTGCTAACTACCTGTTCCAAGTGTTATTAAACCCCTCATGAGCAGATGGGACTTGAACTTGGACTTCCTGCAGCCACAATCAAATGTTTTGGAAATGTTTTCTCTTTTTCATTTCAAAATAGTGGTACAAAGCTGGGGTTTAAGTTAGGTGGAGGGGAGATGCTGTTGTTATTTAATCATGTTTAAGTAATGTCCTTCCCCCAAGACAAAATTCCTTTCCCATATCAACAGATCAGGGGTTGCATTGCTTGTTGATGCAATAAGAGATAGTTAACAGAGTCTAAACTATGATTAATCTACACAGCATGGAGGCAGGCAGTGACTGGCCATTCTCCTTGTAGTCTCTATCTTCTTTTACCAATCTCTGTGTGACTATCACCCGGGATATACTTTTAGCCTGGTGCTTGGTAATACTTCCAAATAAAATTGACACAATAACCACAAGATGCAAATTCTACTCTTGGATCTGAACTGACAGATTAGTTGATTAGTAATCAATCCCAGCCTCAGGTTAAGTGGTGAGATCCATGGGAACACCACCACCTTCAAGTTCCCCTCCAAGCCACTCACCATCCTGACTTGGAAATTTATATCGCCATTCCTTTACTGTCACTCAGTCAAAATACTGGAAATCCCTCCCTCATGGACTGCAGTAGTTCAAGAAAACAGCTCACCGCTACCTTCTCCAGATGAGCTAGGTAGTGGAAATAGATACTGACCAGCCACATCATGACACCCACATCCCTCAAATGAATTTAAATAGTAGTCGTATTAACCACCACTGATTGTCAAATGTTTTTGGTTCATGGATCCCTTTTAAAAGGATCACCAATCACAGACCCAACCATCTGAATTAAACATCAGCAATGGTAAATTCCGTCTGAAATATGGCTTCTTTACCCACCAAAATTTCTAGCATTCTACAAACTCCTCTTCAAACTAGAGAAGGAGGAACATACTATCATCAATCAAGTTTGTGACATCCAATCTCTGGCCACCTTTATGCTGCTCTTGGCATCATTAACCATGCACTCCCCTCCTGGAGGAGACAGCCAGCTCACCCTGCACTTGGCATGTGGACACCACCCTTCCCCACCAAGTTCACTCGCAACAAGCCTGTCTCCAATCACCACTCACTACGTCCTCTTGCCTTGACCTTGACACCACCATCACCCACCTCCATTACTCCAGCACCGCCCCCAACTGCAGAAATAGCTGTAAGCTATGCAGTCATGTCGATGAAACAGTAGTGGAGATTTCTCTCACCCTGATCATTATAAATAATGATCCAATTTGTCGCATTTGAAAACTGTTGTGTTGGGACATGTTGTTGTAATTATCAGAAATCCTTCTGCAAAATATGGTCACCTACATAATTGGCTATTTGTTCTGGAATATTTCTATGGATCCCACCACACCCTGCCAAAACACACATACACACACGCACACACACACCTTTCCCCAGCACATACATACATACTCCCCACACACAGTCCCAATACACATACACACACCCCACATACAACCCCCAACACACACATACACACACACAGCCCAGACACAACCCCCAACACACATACATACACACACACACACCCCACACACCTCCAACACATACACACACCCCACACACAACCCCCCAACACACACACACACACCCCACACACAACCTCCAACACATACACACCAACACACCCCCAACATATACACACACACCTCTCCAGCATATACACACACACCCCACACACACGCACCACATACAAGCACACACACCCCAATACACACACATCCCACACACACCCCCAACACTTATACACACACCTCTCCAACATATGCACACACCCCACACACACCACCCCAGTACACACACACATACACCCCACACACACTCACCACATACATGCACACACGCCCTAATACACACACACCACACACTCTACTCCAACACACACGCACCCCCCAATATATACACACCCCAACACATGCACACACACACACACACACACACACACACACACACACACACACACACACACACACACACACACACACACACACACACTTCTGTGGAGCCCAGTTTAATAATTACTGCATTGCCAGATCCTAATGTCAGAGTAAATAATGAGGTTCACTATATGGGTGTCTTTGTAAAGAATCACTGGCACTTTCTGTATTGATTGTAACAGGTCAGCCAGGTGGATTGCAGAGAACATGAGATCCCTGATTGGGGCTGTAAATCTGGTCTAATCAGGGAGCGCTGATGAAAAGGGCATTGCTTGTCACTGGCCACTTGGGTGCTTCTTTTCTTCCTGGTGGTGGGAACCAAACAAAGATTTGTGCACCTTGTGTTTTTCACTGTGTCTCACACCTACACACACATGGGTGCTGGAAAAAAAAATAAACAGGAGTGTCAGGAGTTCTGCTCAATCTAGGAGCCTCCTCTGAGGTAGAACATAGAACATAGAACATAGAACATAGAACAGTACAGCACAGAACAGGCCCTTCAGCCAACGATGTTGTGCCGACCACTGATCCTTATGTATGCACCCTCAAATTTCTGTGACCATGTGCATGTCCAGGAGTCTCTTAAATGTCCCCCCCGACGTGGTCGACGATGCCCTCCACCGCATCTCTTCCACTTCCCGATCCTCCGCCCTTGAACCCCGCCCCTCCAACCGCCACCAGGACAGAACCCCACTGGTCCTCACCTACCACCCCACTAACCTCCATGTACAGCGCATCATCCGCCGCCATTTCCGCCACCTCCAAACGGACCCCACCACCAAGGATATATTTCCCTCCCCTCCCCTATCAGCATTCCGTAAAGACCACTCCCTCCGTGACTCCCTCGTCAGATCCACACCCCCCACCAACCCAACCTCCACTCCCGACACCTTCCCCTGCAACCGCAGGAGGTGTAGGACTTGCGCCCACACCTCCCCCCTCACCTCCCTCCAAGGCCCCAAAGGAAACTTCCATATCCGCCACAGATTCACCTGTACCTCCACACATATCATCTATTGCATCCTTTGCACCCGATGTGGCCTCCTCTATATTGGGGAGACGGGCCGCCTACTTGCGGAGCGTTTCAGGGAACACCTCTGGGACACCCGGACCAACCAACCCAACCACCCTGTAGCTTAACATTTCAATTCCCCCTCCCACTCCACCAAGGATATGCAGGTCTTTGGACTCCTCCATCGTCAGACCACAGCGAAACGACGGTTGGAGGAAGAACGCCTCATCTTCCGGCTAGGAACCCTCCAACCACAAGGGATGAACTCGGATTTCACCAGTTTCCTCATTTCCCCTCCCCCCAGCCTGTCTCAGTCAAATCCATCAAATTCAGCACCGCCTTCCTAACCTGCAATCTTCTTCCCGACCTCTCCACCCCCACCCCAGTCTGACCTATCACCCGCACCTTCACCTCTTTCCACCTATCACATTTCCGACGCCCCTCCCCCAAGTCCCTCCTCCCTATCTTTTATCTTAGCCTGCTGGACCAACTCTCCTCATTCCTGAAGAAGGGCTAATGCCCGAAACGTCGATTCTCCTGTTCCCTAGATGCTGCCTGACCTGCTGCGCTTTTCCAGCAACACATTTCCATCTCTTAAATGTCCCCAATGACCTTGCTTCCACAACTGCTGCTAGCAGTGTACTCCATGCTCTCACAACTCTCTGTGTAAAGAACCCGCCTCTGACATCCCCTCTATACTTTCCTCCAACCAGCTTAAAACTATGACCCCTTGTGTTAGTCATTTCTGCCCTGGGAAATAGTCTCTGGCTATCGACTCTGTCTATGCCTCTCATTATCTTGTATACCTCAATTAGGTCCCCTCTTCTCCTCCTTTTCTCCAATGAAAAAAGTCCGAGGTCAGTCAACCTCTCCTCATAAGATAAGCCCTCCAGTCCAGGCAGCATTCTGGTAAACCTCCTCTGAACCCGCTCAAAAGCATCCACATCTTTCTTATAATAGGGCGACCAGAACTGGACGCAGTATTCCAAGTGTGGTCTAACCAAAGTTTTATAGAGCTGCAACAAGATCTCACGACTCTTAAACTCAAAACCCTGTTAATGAAAGCCAAAACACCATATGCTTTCTTAACAACCCTGTCCACTTCGGTGGCCATTTTAAGGGATCTATGTAGCTGCACCCCAAGATCCCTCTGTTCCTCCACACTGCCAAGAATCCTATCCTTAATCCTGTACTCAGCTGGATCACTGGATCCAGGTAGCTGGATCACTGTCATGTACTCTCCGCGTGTAAATAAAGGGTGACTTGGTGACGGGACAGCAGACTTCGTGGAGTTATTGTACTTTCCTATTTAGAATCACTCAATTCACCAAAGTGCTAAATCTAGTCTGAAAATCAGCACCTGAAAATCTGAAAATAGGCTCAACTCAAACCAATTCTAATTTTTAGTCTGAGGTTTGTTCAAAAACGTGGAAATGCACGATAAGTGAGATCCTAAGGAGGCTACTTCAAATGGTCAGAACAAGAGTTGCAAATTCCACCCAGAGAAAGGGACAAGTTAAGTAAGATTTCTGAAAGCAGGAGGGTCTGATAGACCAAATGGTCTCACGTCATTCTGTGCTCATCAGGTTCTTAGAATTAGTGTGTGATCCACTCCACAGACACACTTTGTATCTGGGATCATAAGGAGTGACAATGCAGAGTGTTGGGCACTGAATTTCGTCAGGATTTGCCCATTCTCCTCCTATACTCTGCTGTGGAGACAGAGAGCTGACAATTTCCTTGCTGGAACAGAAATTTCAGCCTCTCTGACCTGAAGGTTATCATGCTGGGATAATGAAGACAGTACTCTTCCAGGTTGTAGATTTTCCCAGTCCTCACTGAGTCACTCAGAGACTGTAAGCCAATCCCAATATCCCTGCAGGGAGGTAATGGGCAGCTGGACTATTTTTAGACAGTGTGATGTGTGCTTTGTGGCGACATGCACAATTAGTCACATTTTCAGCTGCGGCGGAGTATTGTGAAGATACTGCAGTTTTATCCAGTGTGTATGTTTTCAAATTACATTCAAATGCCTCCATTGTGAAAAGCCACAATTCCTTGTACTATAAGACAGAAAATGAGTGGTTAATTCAAACAGTCACTGCAAATAGAAACGAGTTTGTGGTTTCAAGTGGGATAGTGTTTCTAAAATTACTCATGAAATGTAGGACATTGGCATATGCCGTATTCCAAGGTCCAGGACTATGTGCTGAGGGAGTAAAGCTTGGGGCAGCCACCGCCGAGGCACGGTGGGGAAAGGCGGCCATCTTTCTGCTGAAGTTAAATGGGGGTCTGTTCAGTTTTTGGGCCCTTCCAATGCTTCAAATATATGCAAATATAATCTTGTACAAGTAAGAAATGCCTTGGGTTTGTTTGCTGGATAGGATCAAACTCCAGTGTTTGTTTGTATCTTCATATGCTACTGTAGAGAACCAAACTGCTTCAGTGATTATGAATCGAGAGGTATTTTTTATGAAAAACGTACATTTTTTGAAATTAAAAAAAATCCTTCACAGTGGGTTACCAAGTCTGTGGCTTTTCAGGAAGTCTGAAGGTGAACCTGGACAGAAAGGGTCAGTCCAAACTGGGTTACATAAGAACATAAGGACGAGGAGCAGGAGTAGGCCCTCGAGCCTGCTCTGCAATTCAATTCGATCATGGCTGATCTTTTCATGGCCTCAGCCCCACTTACCTGCCCTCTCAGCATAAGCCTTAATTCCTTTACTGTTCAAAAATTGTCAATCTTAGCTTTAGAAACATTTACTGAGGGAGCCTCAACTACTTCACTGGGCAGGGAATTCCATATAATGGCAACCTTTTGGGTGAAGAAGTTCCTTCTCAGTTCAGTCCTAATCTGCTCACCATAATCTTGAGGCTATGCCCTAATTTCACCTGCCAGTGGAAACATCCTCTCTACTTCTATCTTATCTATTCCCTTCATAATTTTATGTGTTTCTGTAAAATCTTTCCTTACTCTTCTAAATTCCTATGAATATAATCCCAGTCCACTCAGTCTCTCCTCATAAGCCAACCCCAAGTCTGGAATCAACCTAGTGAACCTCCTCTGCACCCCCTCTACTGCCAGTAAATGCTTTCTCAAGTATGATGTGGTGGTGCCGATGTTGGGCTGGGGTGGACAAAGTTAAAAATTTCACACCAGGTTATCGTCCAACAGGTTTATTTTAAAGTACTAGCTATCGGTAAGGTCACCTAAGGAAGGAGCAGCGCTCTGAAAGCTAGTACATCCAAATAAACCTGTTGGACTATAACCGGCATTGTGTGATTTTCAACTTTCTCAAGTAAGGAGATTACAAATGCCCGCAGTACTCCAGGTGTGGCCTCACCAGCACCATATACAGCTGCAAAATAACCTCTCCGCTTTTAAACTAAATCCCTTTCGCAATAAAGGACTACATTCCATTTGCCTCCTTAATTACCTGTTGCACCTATAGACCAACCTTCTGTGATTCATGCACCCAGATCCTTCTGCACAGCAGCGTGCTGCAATTTCTTACCATTCAAATAATAGTCCTTTTTACTGTTATTCCTACCAAAATGGATGACTTCATATTTATTAAAATTGTTCTCCAGCTGCCTGACCTTTGCCCACTCACTTAAACTACCTGTGTCCCTTTGTAAAGTTTCACAATCGTCTGCACACTTTGCTCTACCACTCATCTTAGTGTCATCCGCAAACTTTGACGTACTACATGTGGCCCCCAACTCCAAATCATCTATGTAAATTATGAATAATTGCGGTCCCAACAGTGATCCCTGAGACATACCACTAGCCACTGATTGCCAACCAGAATAGCCCACATTTATTGCTACTCTTTGCTTCCTGTTGGTTAACCAATCCTCTATCCATGCTAACACATTCCCCGTAATGCCTTGCATCTTTATCTTACGTAGAAACCTTTTGTGCATCACCTTGTCGAATGCCTTTTGGAAATCTACATACACCACATTTACTGGGTCCCCATTGTCCACCATATTTATAATGTCTTCATAGAATTCCAAAAGATTAGTTTAGCATGATCAGTACTTCATGAATCCATGCTGTGTCTGACCAACGGGACAATTTCTATCTAGATGCCTTGCTATTTCTTCCTTGATAACAGACTCAAGCATTTTGCCCACTACAGAAGTTAAGCTAACTGGTCTATAATTTCCCATCTTTTGGTGACCTTCCTTTTTAAACAATGGCGTCACATTTGCTGTTTTCCAATCTGCTGGAACTGTGCCAGAGTGCAGTGAATTTTGGAAAACTACCACGAGTGCATTTGCTATTTCTCCCGCCATCTCTTTTAGTACCCGGGGATGCGTTCCATCAGGGCCAGGAGACTTGCCTACCCTTAGCTCTATTAGCTTGCCCAACACTACCTCTTTCGTAATAATGATTGTTTCCAGGTCCTCACCTACCTTTGCCTCTTTGTCAATTACTGGCATGTATTAGTGTCCTCTACTGTGAAAACTGACACAAAATGCCTATTCAATGCCTTGGCCATTTCATAATTTCCCATAACTAAATGCCCCTTTTCATCCTCTCAAGGACCATTGTTTACTTTAGCCACTCTTTTTTGTTTTATGTAACTTAGTGGGTGGCACGGTGGCACAGTGGTTAGCACTGCTGCCTCACAGCGCCAGAGACCCGGGTTCAATTCCTGCCTCAGGTGACTGACTGTGTGGAGTTTGCACGTTCTCCCCGTGTCTGCGTGGGTTTCCTCCGGGTGCTCCGGTTTCCTCCCACAGTCCAAAAATGTGCAGGTCAGGTGAATTGGCCATGTTAAATTGCCCGTAGTGTTAGGTAAGGGGTAAATGTAGGGGTATGGGTGGGTTGCGCTTTGGCGGGGCGGTGTGGACTTGTTGGGCCGAAGGGCCTGTTTCCACACTGTAAGTAATCTAATCTAATATTTATGAAACTTTTGCTATCTGTGTTTATGTTCTGAGCTAGTTTTTTTTTCTCATAATCTATCTTACTTTTCTTTATAACGCTTTTTGTGGCTTTCTGTTGACCTTCAAAGCTTTCCCAATCTTCTAGTATCCCACTGATTTTGGCCACCTTGTATGCCTTCTCTTTCAATTTGATAGTTTCCCATATTTCCCTAGACACCTATGGCAGTAGTAGATGGACAGCGCCAACAAATAACTGGATGGAATTTGGATCAACACCTGACTGCATTGTATACAGTTCAATAAAGAAGGGGACAAGTTATTTCACAAGAAGGGAATCCTTATTTTTATAATAGAAAACAAATATTTATTTATTCTATTTATTTATTTTACTCGTTTCATTCCCTAAGAATATGTAACTAAGAATCTGTACCTTGGTACCTAAGATGATGCCATAAGTGGCAACTTGTAAACTTTTGACTGTACTCAGGTGAGTACATGTGACAATGAAGGTAATTGTAAAAAATTCTGATTACTTTACTCACATTGTTGGTTGCTTTGACTGACTGCAGGAGCAGTTCCATGAGGGGCTGGTAGTAACTGGAAGGGAGAACACTCTCATCTCGTAACCGCAGTTGCAGCCTCAGTGACCCTAGATTTTCCCTGAAAGACAACACATTTGTTAGATTACATAGTATGACACAAGCTATTGTGTGCTTTGCACGGATAGGCAATACTTTAGGTTAGTTACCACAGCAACAACACATGCTGAAGGGTTAAGGTGATTCATTTGATCTTAATCCCAGAGCTGCTATCGGATCAGCACTTAATCTTTGTCAACTTTTTTTTTAAGGATAATTGAACATGTAATATTCACATCATGTCCTGATCTATTTGCATACAATTAGATTAAACCACAGTCTATTAGGATTGGTTGCTCTTTTATGGTTTTCTTCAAAAATCAGCAATTTTACCAACTTTACACATCTCAGTTATGAATATCAATACGCATTGGCTTCACGTCTACAACACTGTAGTTCTGGATGTCATTCCTTCCATCATCTTTTGTGATGAATCTTTCATTATAATTCCAATTTCCAACAAAAATTACTTTACAAACCAATGATTCTGTAGCCATGATATGGTCATTTTTCCCTTCATATCAAACATTATGAACTCTGAAAAGTATATACTCGATAAATTGGATTGAAGCTGAGCCAGGGTGGGGGAACGGGTGTGGGGTAGCATTAATGCAGGATCCAGGCCTTCCCTTTCACGGTATCCAGCACCGAGAAACCCAGTCCCACAGCTGTTAAATCTGAAAAGCTGCCTAAAGGAGGGAGTTAATTAATGACTGCATCCAATCTCATCCCAATTCTCATCCATTAAAAGCAACATTGGAGGCAAGGAGGGAGAGTCACATTTTTTTAAATGTCTTATCCTCACTCCACTTCTCTTCTACCTGTCATGGGATGTTAAATTACCCCCACCACACTGAATAATTACTGGACAGTCTTGAGTACTTGCAGCAAAACCAACTAATGAACTCATCTGTATTTTGTTCACAGTTAGAAAAGCTCCCTGTTAATTGCTTATACCTGTGAAAGAGAAATTCTAATTGCCAACACCTATAAGGTAGGAAAAGATAAACAGACAGTCAGAAAGGAAGTCATGTAAACAGTGGCTTTCCATTTTCAAATTCAATTTCCTTTTTAAAAGTTGTTGACCTTTCAAAGTAAACACACCATTTTGTCGAATCTTTTGCAGTCATCAAGATAATTCAAATATCAATGTACAGGGAAAATAACATTTATATCATATGAGTGTGCGCTTAACCAACAAAGGGTCAATTCTTCTTAGAAGTCCCACCTTAGAACTTTTATATTTCTATACTTGCACAAAGCATCCACTCACTGCAGATTTTAAAATCAAGTTAGTTATGAACAAGCTGGGTTTGTTGACGTATAAATTAGATTATCTTCTATGGTGTAGAGAATGCATGGGCGAACATCTCCATTTGACTAGAATTCAGAAGTATTGCACAAGACAGACAGCAACTGCTGGTAGTTACTCTCCAGACTTTCCTTCGGTTACTGCTTCATTTCATCCTCCACCCTTGACACACCTTTTCCATGTCGAACACTATTTGGAAGAAGCACTGAGTGCAAGAGCATAGACTGTAACCTGGGGCTTCAATGTCCGGCACCAAAATGTCTCAGTAGCACAGCAATGGTCTAAACGAGCCGAATTCTGAAGGACATGTCTCCCAGAATGATCAATGGCAGGTGGTGAGAAAAGTAACACAAGTTAAAATACGACCCAATCTAGCCCTCACCGGCACGCTGTAACAGCAGCATGTATCATATACAAAATGCACTGCAGCAATTTTCCAAGACATCAACAATACCTTCCATACCCATGACCATCTAAAAGGACAAAGGCAGCAGAGATATGGTAACGTCACCTCCTGCAGGGTCCCCTCAAAGACACTCACTGGCCTCACTTGGAACCATCTTACTTCATAGTAACTGGATCAAAATCCTCAAACTCCCTTCCTCACAGTATTGTTAGATGTATCAGGACTGCAGCAGATCAAGAAGGCAGCTCATCACCACCTTCATCAAAAGCAATTCGAGTTGAGCCAGAAATTTTGGCCTAGCTAGTGATGCTCAAACCCCATGAATGAACAAGGTAAAGTATGATTCTACAGAAGAATTGCTGTAAACACCTTGAGTTTTACACTACTGTAATTGACCTCTCGGTACTCCAACTCCTGAGCATGATCAGTGTCAACCAATTTATCTTACCTCAGTGAGTTGTCTGAAAGTGTCATGCAATTCTTAGCAGAGAATATGACTTTTTTCAGTTAATCCTCTTACACATAATCCTAACCCTCTATTGACTCCTAACTTCAATGCTCTGTTTCGCTGATTATCTGTCACTCACCATCTGTCGACAAGACTTTATGGAAAAAGAAAATTCTACTCAAAACTAAACTATCATCAAAGGACTCTGAAGTAAAGCATAGCTGTTTGTCCCATTGATCCATCTTCCCTATGCTTGCTGAACATCACTGGCTTCCAGTCTGGTAATGTCTCAATTTCAAAATTGCTTTGAAATCCCTTATCCTTTCTTACTTCTGTACTTTTTTCCAACCCAACAACCCTCCAAAGTATTGTGCTCTTTCAATTTCAGCCTCTTGTGCATTGCAGATTTCAGTCTACATCAAGAGCAGCCAGACTTTCAGCTGCCTAAGCTCTGTGAAATAACTCCACAGAGGCTGTTATCCCACCATCAAGTCATCCTTTATTTACATGTGTATAGTACTTAACACTGGTCCAGCTTCATCAGAGCCAGCTCTCAGAATGACTAGAACCTCTGACACGCCTGTTTTTGTCTGTCAGCCAAGGCTCTCTGATAGGACCAGATTAATAGTCCCAATCAGGGAACTCATATTCTATGAGGTCCACCTGACTGACCTTGTTACAATCATTACACTCTGGAATTCCCCTGGTAAGTTTTGTCTCTCCACCTGTTGTGATTGTAATGAGGATCCCTGATTGGGGCTGTTAATCAGGTCCAACCAAGGAGCCCTGGCTGACATATAAAAAGGGGAGCGTCAGGTCTGAAGACCTCCTCGTGGGTCTGCTCCTGGGCCTGGCCAAACTGGCCATAAACAGGTCCAGGCAGCGGGCCGTGGAGGGGGTCATTTAGGGCCAACTGCCTGCCCCTCTTCCGCAGTTATGTTAGAGCCCGAGTGTCTCTGGAGAAGGAGTATGTGGTGTCTACCAACATCCTGGAGTTGTTCAGGGAGAGGTGGGTACCGCAGGGAGTGGAGTGCATTATTTCCCTGTCCAATTCTATTTTGATTTAACCCCTGCGCTCCCTTCACTGTTTGATCACACAGCATTGCCCGTTGATGTGAAGGGCACTGCTGGTCACTGGCCACTCGGGTGTTTTCCTATCTTCCTGGTGGTGGAAACTGAATAAAGATTCGTGCACCTTGTGTCTCTCACTGTGTCTCACACCTGCACACACACATGGGTGCTGGGGGAAAAAATAAGCACTACCGCAGTTAGGCGGTAGTGTGGGGGTAATAATAAAAAGCAGAAAAAAGGGGAATGTCAGGGATACTGAGACTCTGAGAGCTGACTCTGAATGAAGCAGTACTAAAGTCAAGGACTGTTCATATGTAACTAAAGAGTGACTTGGTGGCAGGGTACCGTCCTCTGTGGAGTTATTTCACTGCTGTTCTTCTCTATTATGATGTCTCTTAAAACCTACCTTTTGGACCAGAAACAGAAATTGCTGGAGAAACTCAGCAGGTCTGGTAGCATCTGTGAGGAGAAAGCAGAGTTAATGTTTTGAGTCAGAACTGAGAAAGGGTCTATGGACTCAAAATGTTGACTCTGTATTCTTCCCACAGTACTGTCATTGTTTCAGATTTCCAGCATCTGCAGTTCTTAGTTTTAGTTCACTTCTTTGACCTCCTGTCTTAATACCCCATATGACTGTATGAATCTTGTTTTAGGCAAACGTGAGGACTGCAGATGCTGGAACCCAGAGTTTAGATCAGAGTGGTACTGGAAAAGCACAGCAGGTCTGGCAGCATACGAGGAGCAGAAAAATCAACGTTTCGGGCAAAAGCCCTTCATCGGGAATAGAGGCAGGGAGCCTCCAGGGTGCAGAGATAAATGGGGGTGGGGCTGGGGATAAGGTAGCAAAGAGTACAATAAGTGTCTGTTTCAGTACATGGTTGAAGAGCTTCAGGGCAGAGGAGATGACCTGGGGGTTGCAGTGAGAGAGAGAGACTCACTGAGATTCTTGTGGAGAGAGGAGAACTTCTTCAAGGTAGGCATCTTTGCAAGAGGATTCGCAGTAAGGTTAAAATCAACTAGGCAAAAGTGAGCTCTTGTTTTGACAATGCTGCTGACATAGCACATGGTGAGTTTTCTATTTAAATATGCTATTAATAAAGTTGTCCAAATCGCTTGCCACATGTGTGATTCATCTACAGATATTTCATAAGATCATAAGAAATAAAGCAAACAAATATCATTCAGCTCATCAGCTTCTCTGCTGTTCGAGAAGATTCTGACCATCTGATTGTGACCTTAACTCCACATTTTTACCTGACCCTTCAACTCTCGATCAAGAATCTGTGTAACTCAGCCTTAAATATATTCAATGGCCCAGCCTCCAATGTTCTATGTGCAAACCTCCATCAGTATCACTAAATGGGATCGATTTCAAACAGACCTAGCAACTCAAGACTGGACATCCATAAGACGATGTAGGCCATTATCAGCATAATGTACCTCTAGATAATTTGTAAACTCATTCCCTGGCATCTCCGTCACTCTGCCATTACCATCAAACCAGGGGATCAATCTGATTCAGAGTTCAGGAGGCAAACCAGGTACAGCACCAAACCTTCCAGGTGCCAACAGAAATTGACACTGAGGTGTCAACCTGGTGAAGCTACTAAGCAGGAGTCCCTCAGATAAAGGGTCTTTTATCTGAGATAAAAGACCCTTTAAGGAAGGAAGCAGATTTAATGATGAACAATTAAACAATTAACAAGTGGAGGAGGGTCCACAAATATCCTTATGCTCAATGTTGCTGGGACACATCCGTGCAAAAGATAGGGCTGAAGCATTCGCACAATTTCCAGCCAAAAGTCTCAAATGGATGATTCATCTCAGCCTCCTTCAGAGTTCCCAAGCATCCCTGGAGCTAGTCTTCAAACAATTTGATGCCCTCCATGTGATATCAAGAAATGGCTGAAGGCATTGGGTACTGCAAAGGTCTAAGATCTGACAACATTCGGGTAGTAGTACTGAAGATCCACACTTCAGAACTAGCCACCCCCTGCTGCCAAGAGCTGTTCCAATACAGCTACAACACTTGCATGTGCCTAGCAACGTGGGACTATCTTGTGCATATAGTACAGCTCCAACAAGACTGAACAAGTTCAATACCATCCAGGATCAAGCTGTCTGCTTGATGGGTAACCCATTCACCATCTTAAACATTCATTCCTCCATCACTGCAAAGAGTAGCATCAGTGTGCACCATCTACAAGATGCATCATAGTAATTCACCAAGCTTCCTTCAAAGCCACCTTTCAAACCTGTAATCTCTACAATCTAAAAAGTCAAGGGCACTAAATTTGTGGGAGAATAACTACCTGCAAGTTCCCTCCAGGCCACATGCCATCTTGACTTGCAACTATATACCCGTTCCTTCAGTGACTCTGGGTTAAGATACAGGAACATTCTCCATAACAGTGCTCTGGGTGGACCTATCATCTTATGGACTGTTCTAGCTCAAGATGGCAGCTGGTCATCACTTTCTCAAGGGCAATATGGGATGGGAATTAAATGCTAGTCTAGCCGGTGATACCCACATCTGACAAACAAGGAATAACAGTGAGTAACAATCCTCAGGGAAGAAATTCTTCCTCATCCCCATGTTAAATGGGAACTGCTTTATTTATAAATCAACTCCTTACTATTAAATTCCCCGGCAAGTGGAAATATCCTGCCAGCATTGACCCTGTTAAGCTAATTCAAAAACCTACATGTTTTAGTGAGATAATTTCTCATTTTACTAAATAGCCAGGACTCAGGTTCAATCTGCAGCAATAAGACTCCCTCTTCATCCCTGGAATCAGCACAGTGACGCTGCTCTGTACTGCTGCCAATGCAAGTATATCCCTTGCCAATGCAAGGAGACTAAAGCTGCAGGTGGTCCTCCAGGCATGCACTCAACAATACCCTATGCAGCTAGAGCCAGACTGTATCCATGCATTAAAGGACAACAATTACTTGCTGTGTCTATATGCAAACATGTACTGAACAAGGACACCAGATTTCTCTGTATGGCAGCATTCTACAGTCTTTCTCCATTGAAACACTGATAATGATGTGAAGAATTGATGTTCATTATTTTAGAACCATATAATACAGAGTTGAGTTAAAGTAGCTGTGATGGGTAGGGATATGTGGTCACTCTCTGGTTTACTATTTTTTATATGTTTTTAATTGAACAAGGAAGAATTAACCACATTGCCGTTAAGATATAGTGCAACATTTGTTACCTTCTCTCCCTCCCCTTTTCTTTGGATTCTTCCAAGTGATGGCACCGTTAGTCTTGAGAGACCACTCAGTGAAGTGCTGTGAAAGCAGAGCAGACCTTGAGAAGGATAACAGTCCAATTGCTCTCAAAGTTTCCTTACGATACAGGATTACTGAAAACTTGCTCTTGTTTAATTGGTAGCTGTCTGTTGCTAGATTATAATTGATCTCCTATGAACACAGACAGCATTGCATGGCTGCTAATGAGGGATGGAATATGCAGTTTTTATATGTTGGTGCCACAAGGAAATATCAGCCTTCATCTTAATAGACTGGTTGAAACAAATAATTAAAAGGAATAGAGTGCTATTGATGTCAAAGGAGAGATTACAGGAGATTGGCTGTGAAACACTGTGACCAAAAGTGACAGGTGACAGCGACATAAGTGACAGAGTACAAAAACCAATATCTAGAGATTTATACAATAATACAATACAATATAGCACAGGAACAGGCCCTTCAACCCAAACTGCTTGCACCTATCTGCTACGTACTGCCCATATGAGGTTTCTATCCCTCTGTTCTCCTCCTAATCATGTGTCTAACAAGATACACTTTAAATCTTACTAATGTACCTGCTACCACCACAGCCACCAGCAGTGCATTCCAGGTGCTCACCATCCTCTGTATGAAAAACTTTCCATGCACTTCTCCCTTAAACTTGCTCCCTCTCACCTTAAACCTGTATCCTCCTGTAGTTAATCTTTCCATCCTGGGAAAAAATCTCTTACTGTCCACCCTATCTATGCCTCTCGTAATTCTGTAGACCTCTATCAGGTTGCCCCTCAGCCTCTGTCTTCCCAGTGAAAAAAATCCATGTTTAGCCAACCTCTCCTTATAAATAAAAACTTCTAGACCAGTCAACATCCTGGTAAACTTTCTCTTCACCCTCTCCAAATCATCCATGAGCTTCTGGTAGTGTGGTGACCTGAAATGCATACAATATTCCAAACGCGGCCTAACTAAAGTTTCATGCAGCTGCAACATAACTTGCCAACTTTTACATTTGATGCTTCAGCCAATGAAGGCAAGCGTACTATATGCCTTCTTGACCTGTGGCCAAGATGGGATTTGTGGACCTGTATGCCCAGATCCTTCTGTATATCAATGCTCCTAAGGGTTCTGCCATTTATTGTATAATTCGCACCTGAATTTGATCTTCCAAAATGCATAACCTCACATGCATCCAGGTTAAACTCTATCTGTCATTTCTCTGCCCAAATTTACAAACTATCTACATCCTGCTGTCTTCTCCTCACTATCTTCAACTCTGCCAATCTTGGTGTCATCCATAAGCTTACTAATCAGACCACTTTCATTTTCCTCTAGATCATTTATATATTACAAACAACAAAGGTCCCAGCACTGCTTCCTGTGGAACACCACTGGTTACTGATCATGCATTCTGAAAAGCATCCTTTCACTGGTACTCTCTGTCTTTTATGATGAAGCCAGTTTTGTATCCATCGAGCCAGCACACCCCAGATCCCATGAGATGCCTTGTGTCATCAACAGTAGCAGAACTGTACTCCAGCGAACATTTGTCATCTCATGGCCCAGTGTATCCACCACTCAACCGTTACCATCAAGCGAGAGAATCAACCCTGGTTCAATAGAGAGTGCAGGAGGACATGACAGGAGTAGCACCATACATACTTGAAGGAGAGGTGTCAATCTGCTGAAGCAACCAAACAGGACTACATGTCTGCCAAACAGCATAAGCAGCAACAGATAGACAGAACTAAGTGATCCCACAACCAACGGACCAGATCTAAACTCTCAATCCTGCCACATCCAGTGGTGAATGGTGGTGGATAATTAAACAACTCACTGGAGGAAGATAGTCCACAAATATCCTCATCGTCAATGATGGAAGAGTTCAGCACATCAATGTAAAAGAAAACTTTCGCAGTAATCTTCAGCCAGAAGTGCCAAGTGGATGATCCACCTCGGCCTCCTCCAGTGGTCCCCAGCATCACAGATGCCGGTCTTCAGCCAATTCGATTCGCTCCATGTGAGATCAAGGAACAGTTAGAGGCACTGGATACTGCAAAGTCTACAGGTCCTGTTAACATTCCGGCAATAGTACTGAAGACTTGTGCTCCATAACTTGCCACTCTCCTAGCCAAGCTGTTCCAGTACAGTTACAACATTGGTATCTACCTCAGGCATGTTCTGTATATAAAAAGCAGGACAAATCCAACCTGGCCAATTGCCACCCAATCAGTCTACTCTCAATCATCAGTAAGGTGGTGGAAGGGATCATCAACAGTACTATCAAGCAGCACCTGCTCAGCAACAACCTGCTCAGTGACGCCCAGTTTGGGTTCTGCCAGGGCCACTCAGCTCCTGACCTCATTACAGCCTTGGTTCAAACATGGACTAAAGAGCTGAATTCCAGAGGGGAGGTAAGAGTGACAGCCCTTTACATCAAGGAGCCCTAGCAAAACTGGAATCAATGGGTATCAGGGAGGAAACCAGGACACATACCTGGCACATAGGAAGATGGTCATGGTTGTTGAAGGTCAGTTATCTCAGCTATAGGACACCTCTGCAGAGGCCCACTCACAGTAGTGTCCTAGGCCCATCCATCGTCAGCTGCTTCATCAATGAACTTCTCTCCATCATAAGGTCTGAAGTGGGGATGTTCGCCAATGATTGCACAGCATTCAGCACCATTCCTGACTCCTCAGATACTGAAGCAATCCATGTTCAAATGCAACAAGATCTGGACAATATCCAGACTTAGGCTGACAAGTGGCAAGTAACATTCGTGCCACACAAATGCCAGGCTATGAGCATCACCAAACAAAGACAATCTAACCACCATCAATTGACATTCAATGGTGTTACCAGCACTGAATCTGCCACTATTAACATTATGGGGTTATCATTAACCAGAAACTCAACTGGACTCACTACATAAACACACTGACTTCAAGAGCAGATCAGAGGCTAGGAATAGTTCCTCTCCAAGCCACTCACCATCCTGATTTAGAAATATGTTGCTGTTCCTTCACTGTCATGGAGTCAAAATCCTGAAATTTGCCCCCTAAGGGTATTGTGGGTTAACTCACAGCAGGTGAGCGGTGACCACAGCGGTTCAAGAAGGCAGCTCATCACCACTTCTCGAGGACAACTAGGGGCAGGCAATAAATATTGGCACAGGCAGTGATACCTACATCCCACAAGTGAATAAAAAACAGAGATAATACACTGTGAAGGAAATACAAAACTGAAGCACACTGTCAAAAACAAACTGCTTTAGTTAACAGATTGTCACCACCCTCCAAGAGTCTATCCAGCAGGCCTGCTTGTGAAATATTTCGACTGATGCTGTTCTCCTATGTCTATGAGTGTATTGGTCTTGATGGTGGCAGATTTTAAAACCTGCAAGTTATTTTCAAAACATGGTTTTTATTAATATTGCATATATTTTTGCATTCCCGAGTGAATGCAGTGACCTAATTACACCGAGCCAGTGATCAACATCTTACATTGCTACACAGATGCAGATTGCTGCTGCAATAAGCAAACTCCAGTGTTCTTTTGTGATCAGAATTCTTCTCCATTTCCACAATTCTCACACTTTTGTACATCATAGATCTGACCTGTCAATGAGGAAGTATTGAACTGATTCCTCTATTTTGATAACAACCATTAATCGAGAGGCTGTGCTCAGGTCTTCTCAGAGATTGGTTGAACACTTCTCTTTTCACAGAAACTCTTGAATTTATTGCTGAGCTGGTAACAAAACACTGAGAAACCATTCATCGCTACTTAGCGCCAAGCAAGAATTACGTGTTTTAGTACCGTCAGTCTTCACAGAGTACAGCTAGGGGTTTTAAGTACATACAGTAATGAAGAAGGGATTATGCTTTATTTCTATGTTTCCTTGTTTCAATGAATGAGGAAAGAAAGAACTGACATTTATCTGATGTGATATATAGCCAATTAAGTACCTTTTGGATTGTTGTTGCTATAATGAGGGAAGTTACAATGACATTGTTTCCTGTTACAACCTTGTAAATTGGAAACACTTTATTATAACAATGAACTCACTTCACAGGATGCCCAAAGTGCTTTACAGCCAACGTTCTAAAAGAAGCTTCGACAATGGACAATATGGAGGACTACATAAATTGTCTTTAACTTTACACACTGCATGCAATAAGTGGGTCCCTTTAAACATAATGTGCTCCTTTAACAAGAACTATAAAATTGACAAAACTGCTTAATTCAATCTGTAAAGTTGAATTATTTTCCCAGCAAATCCCACAATACCTGTCATGTGAACTGGGCAGGGAAGCAGCTTCAGAGTCCATTCTATTCTTTCTTCACTGGCTACAATGAGATCATCACCAAACAAAGCATCCTAGCAGAGTCAGTTAACAGTCAGTAGATGGCGGTGTTAAAGATACAAAGGTGACAGATGTGGATTGATTAAGGACTGAGAGCACAAATGGGGCTCTTGTTGTTCACTAATGATGTCCCTACCTCTGAGCCAGAAGTCCCAGGTTCGTTTCTAATCTGCTACAGAGGTGTGGTGATGACATCTCTGAACAGGTTGATGAGAAATATCTGCTAAACTTCCTTTTACCATCAATTTGAGTTCCTATGAGACAATGGCTGCATCCCTACCTTGGAGTCAACAGACCTGGGTTCAAGTCCCACCTGCTCCAGTAGTGTGTGATAACATTTCGGAACAGTTTGATAGAACACAAACAGAGAGGTTCAGCTGGGGCACTGAGACTGTAGTTAAAAGGCAGAGATTTGTAAGGCTGCATCTTGCAAATAAACCTACTATCAAGGGATCAACCTGTGATTTGTTTTGTATTTGGTTGGCTAGGGAATGTTGCTGAACAAAGAGACCTTGGAGTGCAGGTTCATAGCTCCTTGAAAGTGGAGTCGCAGGTCGATAGGATAGTGAAGGAGGCGTTTGGTATGCTTCCCTTTATTGGTCAGAGAACTGAGTACAGGAGTTGGGAGGTCATGCTGCGGCTGTACAGGACATTGGTTAGACCACTGTTGGAATTTTGCTGCAATTCTCATCTCCTTCCTATCGGAAAGATGTTGTGAAACTTGAAAGGGTTCAGAAAAGATTTACGAGGATGTTGCCAGGTTTGTAGGATTTGAGCTATAGGGAGAGGCTGAATAGGCTGGGGATGCTTTCCCTGGAGCGTCGGCGGCTGAGGGGTGACATTGTAGAGGTTTCCAAAATCATGAGGGGCATGGATAGGGTAAATAGACAAAATCTTTTCCCTGGGGTGGGGGAGTCCAGAACTAGAGGGCATAGGTTTAGGATAAGAGGGGAAAGATATCAAAGAGACCTAAGGGGCAACTATTTCACGCAGAGGGTGGTACATGAATGGAATGAGCTGGCAGAGGAAGTAGTGGAGGCTAGTACAATTGCAACATTTAAAAGGCATATGAATAGGAAGGGTTTGGAGGGATATGGGCCGGGTGCTGGCAGGTGGGACTAGATTGGGTTGGAATATCTGGTCAGCATGGACGGGTTGGACCGAAGGGTTTGTTTCTGTGCTGTACATCTCTATGACTCTGTGATTCCATTTAACAAATTGCTCTGTTATTATCTTACCATAAAGAACTATATTGATTCCTGTGTTGCTAAATTTTAAGTTCATTTTGTGTTCTCTGAACCAGGTCAGCAGGGGAGCATTTCCAACAAACTGTGTCAGGCTGGTTATAGAGAAGACGCTGTGGAGGTGCAGAGGAGAACACATAGTAGAATGTAATGTTGTGGAAATGGTGAGAATGGCAGTACTAATAAGACACGTCTGTTTGTAAGTATGGACTCCGCATGCAAATTTGTGCCTCATTGCTGATTTTCATAACTTGAACTTGTCTGGAGGTTGACAAACAGACACCTCTAACTTTAGCACCCCAAGTTGATGAGATGCAACTCTTCAAGAGCTGCAGAAGTGAGTACCTTAAACCTTGCTCCTACTAAAGGTGTAGAATGTTCTGGCTGGCAGACAGTAGCATTTTTCAGGATCATTCAGGGACCAAGGGAGTGGGTGCACAGATTCTTGGATATGGCACTGAAGGTCCTGGTTCAGAACCTGAGGAGGAGATATGTTTTGTACCCACAGGATGGAAGGGGGACAACTGGCCTTCCTATCCCTCCCTTTGCCTGGCTTCATGACCTCGCCCCATTTCCAATGCAGACCATGTGGGACTCCAACCGAGCTGACAATGACCCTTTCTTTGAGTGTTCCTATATGGTACCCTGTGCAACAGAATATCAACTAGTTGAAAATAAATGTTGATCAACATTTTGTGAAGTCTTGACCAATGATACCAGAATATCTCCCAATGTGTTTCAAAAGACCTCATCAAACCTCCAGAACTGGGTGAATGGTAAGAAGTGGTAAATCTTTAGCTAGTGCAAGAAATACTTAACATTGACTATTTTAATCCCAATCATGTGATCACTGTTATAAGAGGGTGGGAAGATCAAGTGCTCATCACCAAAATGGCATCTCCAGCCTGCTTGATGAGCATGAATAACCAAAGATACCGTCTCTCGCACAAGCTTCAACCCCTTCACCAAAGTTAAACACCAGGCTAAATCAATGTTTCAGCATAAGGCACCATCTTGGCCACTTCTTAGCATCTTTACTGGCAGAGGTTTACAAAGAAACCTTTTAGCCTTTCATTGGTATCTATGATAACCCAGTCTGCTTTTTCTCATTATAGGAAGCAGAAAATAGAGAGCTCGCATTTATAGTCACAACATTCATACTCCGAGGATGACTCAAAATGTACATCAAAGCCAATGAGGTAATTTTTAATTTTAGTCATTGCTGTAAGGGTGAAACATGTCAAATAAGGTTGCAAGATCTCATAAAGGAATTGTACGGCACATCTTGAAAACTTCAAGGCTGAGATGGATATTGTTAAGAGTATTAAGGATGACGAAATCAAGGAATGTGCAGTTACGATAAAAGCAACCACGATCTTTTGAATGGCAGAACATTTGCTCAGAAAGTTGTTAGGATTTGGAATACGCTGACTGGGAAAGTGTTGGAGATGGATTGTATATGAAGTTTCAAAAGAGAGCTGGATTGTATTTGAAAGTGATGAAGTTACAGGGCTGGAGAATGGGACTAGCTGGGTAGCTCTTTCAGGAGCTCATATAAACACAATGGGTCAAATGGCCTCCCTCTGTACTGTAAAATTCTAGGATTCTATGATTTTTTTTTCAACCACAAGAGGTTGTATGCCTTATTCCAGTTCCATTGAGAACTGCACCAGAGATCCAGTTTTACTAGTGTAAATGCCAAGAAGATCGGCGCACAGCTGTTAGTCTCAGGAGAAGCAAAACCAGCAAGTCCCAATTGAAGAGGTTGACAACCTTCATGGCGGGGGTGGGGGAGGTTGGGGGGAGTCCTGGGGGGGTGGGGGGGAGTTTCACTCCTGCTGTCAGGAAATGCTGCAAGTCAATTTCACACATTTCAAGCAAAGAGCTGAGAGTTTGGGAGGTCAGAGGGAATCCTGGAATCTGGCAAGACAGAGAAATAGCTATGTATAGAAACTGATTGCACATTTCAATGTGTCAGTCTTCCAGCAGAAAAAAAATGATTCTGCTTATTAGTAGATGCCTGCTTCTCATTTAGAGCAGGGCCCCTGATCTTATCACCAATTCTGATAGCTTTAATTATCTGAAGAACCAGACATTTTGAAATCATACAAAAAAGGAGTAAATTACAGTCAAATTTGAAAATTAAAAATTTGTTTCATGATCTTTTACAGATAATCAATTTAGAGATAGTACTTGAGTGTTAAGTAGGTCAGTCTGGGATCACCCACTAGGGTGGTTACATCTTCATAGAAATCTGGTAGAAGGTTTCAGTTCAGAAACCGCCTGATTCACATTCCAATGATATCAACGGGTCAAGAACTATCAGGTTCCACAACAAATAATTCCTCAATTAGATATAACCCAGGAGGAGCAGGCAAAACAATTGTAGGAACCCCCCCCCCAAATAATCAGGCTTGATTTCAGACTTGGATCCAGGAATGAGCAATGATGACTTTTTTAGGAAACTGAAATAGAAGAACAAAGCTAACACTAAGGGAATCCACGTCAAATGCACGTGAACGACATATTTCAACAACAGATTCAAAATATTTTCCCTACATCAATCTAGTCAACAATACACACTGACAGATTCAAGGACTATCTAGCTGATAGTTTGTAGCTGGAACATGACTATAGAGAGGCGGTTACGCAGTGTAACATCTAGTGTTCCTGCCTCTGAGCAAGAAGATACAGGTTAAAGTTTCCCTCCAGGATTAGTTGGACAAGGAAGATGTGTTCACAACACAGCCAATCAGGTTGATCAACATCCCTGCTATGCACTGGTGTGTGCTAGCCCCTCAGAAACTGGGAGAAACTGGGAACAAGTTACTGAGGTGGATAATCAGACATGATCACATTGAATGGCGTAGCAGACTTGAAGGGTTGAATGACCTACTCCTACTGCTATGTTCTATGGTTTGATGGATGACACTTGCTTATGGGAAGGAACCTGCACGTGGAGCCTTTTTAACTTGAGGAGGCTGTTACGCTGTAGCTACCACATGGTTCTGGCTGATCAGGAATCCCTGATGTTCTTCCGTGCCACTGTGGGAGTATCAGAAGGATTTACGGGTTGGATCCTCAACCTGTTTGGCTGTAATACGACACACCTTCCTTGGCCTTGAAATCTGGAAATGGGACGTGAACGTCTGACCTTGAGGTAGGGACAACACCACTGCACCCCTCTGGACCTCCTGCCCCAGAGTACAGCACATACATGAAAAAGTACATGTTGTCATCCGAGAGTGAACAAATTCACATTAAAACCATACCATTGTAAAACTGATACCATTGAGGAGAAAGTGAGGTCTGCAGATGCTGGAGATCAGAGATGGAAATGTGTTGCTGGAAAAGCGCAGCAGGTCAGGCAGCATCTAGGGAACAGGAGAATCGACGTTTCGGGCATTAGCCCTTCTTCAGGAAATTCCTGAAGAAGGGCTAATGCCCGAAACGTCGATTCTCCTGTTCCCTAGATGCTGCCTGACCTGCTGCGCTTTTCCAGCAACACATTTCTAAAACTGATACCAGTCGAATAATGGCAACATTGGTGAATAAATGGTTAACACATTCACATGGTTTTTCATTGTTTAGATTTTAAGGGAAGTGAGTCCACTTAACATAATAATCATTATTAACCTTTCCAAAGTTATTAGCAGGAAGTGAAAGTGGCAAGTCATCAAGCAGCAAGGGAGACCTAGAGGTCAAAGATAGGCAGGACAAGAATTTTTTGTGATGTGGAGATTCCAGTGTTGAACTAGGGGGAACAAAATCAGAAGTCACACGACACTAGGTTATAGTCCAAACAGGTTTATTTCAAATAAGAATCTTTCGGAGCACTGCCCCTTTATCAGGTGAAGTCACCTGATGAAAGGGCAGCGCTACAAAAGCATGTGATTTCAAATAAACCTGTTGGAGTATAACCTGGTGTTGTGTGACTTAAGAATTGTTTGAGTATACCACAAATTTTATAAATGTTTTCTGTTAAGCAACTAAAACTAACAGTAACTTTTCCATTACTATTTTAGTAAAACAGGTATCAGGAGTAATTTTTATTAAAAAATAAATTCCATTTCTCCAATGGACTTATATCTTCAAGAGATCTCAAATCATGTACTTTTAAGTGCAGTGTCAATTGTCAAAAAAACCCATCGGCTCGCTAATGTCTGTTACGGAAAGAAACTGCCATCCTTATCAGGTCTGGTCTACGTATGACTCTAGACCCACAACAATGTGGTTGACTCTTAACAGCTCAGCAGGCAATTAGAGATGGCCAATAAATCTGGTCTGCACAGTGACGCCAAATCCCATTGATGAATTTTTTAAAATGTTGTAATGAGGGAATTGCAAATTGGTCAGTGTCACCAGGCAATTTAGGCACTTCTAAGAAGAGGTCCCATAAACAGTGATAATTATCAGATTATCCATTTTCATTGTATTGGCTGAAGTATCAATTTTAGCCAGTATTGTACATCAGGGACTTTACAATGCTCTTGTACACACTGCCGTAGGATCTTTCTTGTCCAGCTGGGCAGATTGATGGGTATCTCCATGTAGTGTCTCATCCCACAGGCAGAACCTCTGACAATACAACACTGTACTGACCTGCCAATTCTAACCATGGATGGGGCAGGGTGTGACAGGCTCGTATTACTGGGTGAGTGCCATGTACATTATAGCTGACCCTTAGAATGCAGGCAGTGGATAGCCATAAAACCTTGCAGCCTACCCACCATATCTGAATAAATAATTAATGATCAACTGAGCCTGTTAAAAGCACAACTGACCCCAATTTTACCCTGCCAATGCCATGACGAGGTTGACGTGGACAGGCATGGGGAGAGGCAGCCCGCTATTTTGTGAATGTTTTTAAAAGAGATTACCAGTTGTGGGTTGAGGGCTCAGAAGGTAGTAATTCTCCTTCCTTTCTCCTGGTTTCGACTTTAAAACCCATCCGTTCAGCGCTGCATTTCTAAGAGATTCAAACCTTCTCCATCCAGTCCCCCCCAGCTTTACCAGGGTCCCAGAAACAATGGGGCCTTAAGCCTGGGACTGGGAATCCAGTACCAAGCATTTAATGTTGCTGGGACTGCTGGAGCAGGTGGCCAATCCAGTAGTGAGGGCCAGACGGCCCACTCTGCCCCAATTCAGTCCACCCCTCATAGTAGCACGGGCTGTCAGCTGACTTTCAAATTCTTCCCATAATCCCAAGTCAGGACTATGACTATGACTATATAAAGGCAAGGCTCAGTCTCTGTTCCAGATATGATTCAACTAGTCCACCGTTAAGCTTTAAGCAAATCACAATTTACTGTTACTACATAGTTAAAATATGACAAAATGTACTGGCATAAAATACTTAACAAAATAATGTATTATCTGCCCCTTTCTGATTTTTAAGAGGAAGCCTCTGTCTAAGAGTTCAGTCCAGCAGCAGAGAACTCAAGCTTTCAACTCCAGCTGCCAGCCAAAGCCAACCCAAAATCTTTTTGGGTCTGTATGAGCCTGACCCCACCCACTCAAGAATCTTTTGTCCTAACAAAACATCCAGGGGGAATCAACACTATTTCCCGACGGCCTGATTGAAGGAGATATTTCGGCACCACTGCAACACCCCTCTGCAAGAGAAGCAAGACAGACCACATCTCTTAAAGGCACAGACCCATCAAGTGGGATGTAGGAAGGATTTACATCTAATCATCTTCACCCAACCTTGATACAAAGCAATTGAAATGTTCCAATTCTAAGTATCGTCTCTGACTTTGATGAACAGAAGTTTGAGCAGAAGAATAGAACCTGCATATTTTCCTGTGGGGAAGAACAGCCGGGCTGCTGTCTAGCATCTGTGGGATATAGGTAAATTAATATTATTTCTGCAATTATAATTTCTAATACGGAGTAAATGAACTCACATCAGTGTGTAATTGTTTTAGCCAAGAGCTGAGTCAACAAGAATGGAAACTATGTGGAGGAAATATATAATTGTTTTTGTATTAGCTAAAACTATATGTCAGCATGAAATGTGACAGCAAAGAAATGGTAGATATTATGGGCAAATAGATAAGATGTTGTGAGGGGATGCGGTCAAGCTAGAAAGCCTGTACAAACAGTAGATTTTCCACTTTTACAGAGACACAGGAACAAACCCTAATTAAAGAGGTCATAAAGATTAGAGTGGTCTCAGGAGAAGCCCAGATGGGTAGATACTGATGAAGAAAGAACATGCCTAACAATGACCTGCAGTGGGATGACATCAAACGACCTTATGAGGCCAGAGATAAGCATTCTATCACGGACAAGGCCGGATAAGCAGGGGTGGTGGGATCAGTCTTAGGGAAATGAATGATGTAAGCAGGGGGGGAACAATGAAATAAGAAAAAATATGTAGGGACCCAAATTATATAAATTTCGAGAGTTTGTTGAATTTGGTGTGTATATGTTCTCTCTCATTCCTGAAGAAGGGCCTGTGCCCGAAACATCGAATCTCCTGTTCCCTGGATGCTGCCTGACCTGCTGTGCTGTTCCAGCAATGAAGTTTCAACCGTGTATATGTTCTCTGCCTTGCCCGGCACTAGACATTGCACCCACTTGCAAGTGTAACAATAAAGGACACTACTGATTCAGATTTTCGTCTCAGACTGCAATTATTGAAGTGAGTGAGCTTTATTTCTCACACATCATTCTCATACACTGTTTGAGAGACCAGTTTGCCTTCCTGTCTGGTAACTGGAATCTCTGGCTCAGTGGTTTAGACTGCTGTCTCACAGTACCAGGACCTGTGTTTGATTCCACCCTTGGATGCCTGCCTGTGAGGACATTGTACATTCTCTCCATGTCTGTGTGGGTTTCCTCTGGGTGCTCTAGTTTCCTCCCACAGTCCAATGATGAAAATTATGCAACATCAGGTTTGTGTCCAACAGGTTTATTTGGAAGCACTAGCTTTTGAAGCGCTTCGAAAGCTAGTGCTTCCAAATAAACCTGCTGGACTATAACCTAGTGTTGTGAGATTTTTAACTTTGTCCACCCTAGTCAAACACTGGCTCCTCCAAATCACAGTCCAAAGATGTGCAGGTTATGTGGATTGGCCATGGTAAATTACCCCATTGTGTTCAAGGATGTGCAGGCTAGGTGGATTAGCCATGGGAAATGCAGGGATAGGATGGGGGGATGGGGGGATGGAAAGCTCTTTGGATGGTTGGTGTGGACTTGAGGAACCAAATGGCCTGCTTCCACACTGTTGGGATTCAAGGCAAAGGGTGAAATGGTGGGAGAAGGGAGTGGGGTAGAAGATGACTGAAATCATGGGAGAGAATGAATGGGAAAATGTCACGTTAAATTTAAGCATAAAAATGATTTAAAATGACGCTGGGCATGTATGACTAAGAGATTAAATTTGCATTTTCTTCTGAGATGAGGGCAAACCCCAGAGATGGCCCATCACAGCCTCACTTTGAAGCTCGTTTTACAGTGTAATTTGGGAAGATGTCTCCAGTAGCTGAAGTGAGATGACTCATCATTTGATGACTGTCACTGAAGCTTTGTGTAGGATGCATCATCCATGACCCACACAACAACATTGTAAGGTAATGGCTGATCCTCTCCAGCACGTCACTACTATCCGAAGGCTGGATTTGCTTTGGTCAGAGTTATAATAAAACCTTTTGTCTGTCTTGAAACAGTCATTTAGTAGACGTAATCACTCCGTTACAGCCTGAATTCTACAACTTCTTTCTGTCACTATCTTCCATTGCCCTGTTATCACTTTGTTGTTTAATTAAAATGCACATCCATTATGCAGTAATCTTACAATTGAGAAATGAAAAAGAATTAGCTGATTTTACTCAGGTACAAATTCAGCAATGGCCTTTAAATCTTGAAACATATTTTGGCAGCATTCTAGTAATACATCCTGTTTTTGAAATCCTCTTTTTGAGCAAGCTCTATTGAATCACAAAGCTTTGTATAAAGTGTTAGAATCCTGCTCGGATTGTGCATGCCGATCTAGGCTCCACAGCCCAGGAAAGATATGTTACCCTTGAAGGGGGTCAAGTCAATAATCATCAGAAAGATACTGAGGTTAAAAGGATTAAGTTATAAAGACAGGTTGCATGGACTGTCTTGTATTCCCTTAAATGTAGACGTTTCAGGACACAGCAGCACACACATACATTGCAGCTTGGGTCAGTATTGCCCTAATTGAAGTGGAAGCAGTGCTGCGCAGGTCAATATTCTTCTGTACTCCCCAAGAATAGGTGCCATCATCTTGTCACAGTTCCCTACATTACCAGCACCAGCACTCACTCCAGCTCTGTCATTGCACATGGCTCACAGACTACAACTCTCAGTATCACAAGCATTATGCTCACTTAATGACCTCTTCAACCCTTTCTGCGCTCTGTGCTTCCTATACACTCATTGAAAACACCTCACAACTTCTCCGGATAATGCAAAGGAACTGAGCAATCTTCCAGTCACTTCGATCACTCTCAATCTCTCCCTTTGGCTTGCTGGAAGAAAAATTGGCCCAAGCCTAGAATGATGTTTCTCTCAACTGCTCCCCAGACTTGTCCTGCAGGACCCCATGTTGCAAGAATATGGATCTCCAGACTTGAGTACGACCAAGAGCCTGATTGATGAATGCGAACTCTCCAGACTGGAATACGACAAGGCCCTGACTCCACAGGATGCTCTTCTTTGAGTTTCGCACATAACCATTCACGTGAAGCACATGCAGAGTAGAGTGCCTGCCATCTAAACTGATGCCACACGTGCCACTGGATGGATAACTGACATGCCACTCCATAGACTGCTCAGTGATTCCATTGGCAGAAGCTATGTGAGAGCAGAAATAGACCACACAGCCCATCAAGTCAGTTCCATCGTTCAATGAGATCAAGGTTGATGTGATAATCCCTAACTTCACTTTCCTGTATTATCCCCATAACCTTGATTTCCTTACTGATTAATGAATATATAATGACCCAGCCTTTATAGGCCTTACCTTCTCAGAGAAAAAAAAATCATCCTTATCTTAAATGGGCAACTCCTTTTTCTGAGATTTTGACCTCTGGTCCTAGACCCTCACATAAGGGGAAATAACCTTTCCACCTGTACCCTGTCAAATTCCCTTAGTATCATGCACATTTCAATAAGGTTGCCCCATTCTTGTAAGAGTACAGACCCAACCTAGTCAGCATTTCCTCATAAGACAGTCCATCCATCCTGCAATCAGGTTAGTGATCCTTCACTGGACTCCCTCAATGCCAATATATATTGGCATTGAGATCTGACTATTCTCATGTATTGCTTTAGCAAGACCTACTTTCATTCTCCATTCTCTTGCAAATAAAAGCCAACGTTCCATTTGCTTTCCCTATTACCTGTTGGACTTTGATGCTAACTTTTTGTGGCTTAATGAACAATGACTTCCAACTCCCTCTGATCTGTAACTTTCTACAGTCTTTCTCTAGTTAAATAATATTCAGCTCCCCTTGTTCCTCCTGCCAAGTGAAAAACCTCACATTTTCCCACTTTATATTCCATTTACCAAGGTTCTGCCCACTCACTTGTTTAGAACCCTCTACAGACTGTATGAGTCATCATTACCACTTGCCTTTCCACTTATCTTTATGTCATCATAAACTTGGCTATTGTACATTCACTTAAGTCATTAATATATATTGTAAATAATTCTTGCTCAGCACTGGTCCATGTGGCATTTGTTACAGGTTGCCATCTGAGAAAAGGCCCTCTTATCCTAACTCTGTCTTCTATTAGTTTACAAATCATCCATCCATCCTAATGTGCCATCTCCAACACCCTGGGCTCTTATCGTATTGAGTAACCTTATGTATAGAACCTTATCAAATGTCTTCTGAAAATCAAAATGTATTAAATCCTTGGCTTCCTCTTTATCTATCCTACTTATCACCTCAAAGAATTGTAATAAATTTGTCAGGCTTGATTCTCCAATCATGAAGCCATGCTGATTCTCCTTGATCATATAATGTCTTTCTAAATGCTCTGCTTTTACATCCTTTATAACAGGCACTAACATTTTTCTAATAATAAATGTTAAGCTAACTGGCCTATTGTGACCTTTGTTTTGTCTCTGTAAGCAAATGTGTCACATGGGCATTTCCAATTCCCTAGGATGTTTAGAATCTGAAGATTCTGAGAAGATTATTAGTATAAGATCACAAGACATCAGAGCAGGTGTAGGCCATTCAGCCCATTGAGTCTGTTCTGCCATTCATTGAGATCATGGCTGATCTGATAATCCACTTACCTGTCTTTGCCCCATACTGATTAAAAATCAGTCTATCTCAGCCTGAATTTATTTAATAAACCAACCTCTCCAGCACTCTGGAGTAAAGAATTCCACAGATTCACTACTCCTGGAGAGAAAAAGTTCCTCGTCTCTTGTCTTAACTCTGAGATGATGCCAGTTCATCCACTCTTTCTGTAGTTTATTGGCCTTTAGCCCCATTAGTTTCCCGAGCACTTTTTCTCCAGTGATAGTTATTGTATTTATTTCCTCTCCTCCTTTAGCATCTTGATTATTTCATAATTTTGGAATGCTGTTATGTCTTCTAATGTGAAGACTTCTGAAAAAATCTTCATTCAGTGTCTCTGCCACTTCCTAGTTCCCCATTATTGTTCTCCTAGCGTATTCTCTAAGGGTTCTATATTGACTTTGGCTTCTGTCTTCCCTTTTCTACAAGAAGCTCTTATTGTCCATTTTGATATTACCTGCAAGATTAGCATCAAAGTACTGAATATCTTCTCCTCCGTTGTTATCAATTTGGGTCATTTCTTTCTCTTGGTTTTTAAAATATTCCAAATTTTCTATATTACCAATAAACATTGCCACATCATCTGCTTTTTGTTTCAATTTTATGGCACCACCAACTTCCCTGGTTAACTATAGTTAACTTATCCTCTTTCTTACAGGGCAAAGTATTGAGTATAGGAGTTGGGAGTTCATATTGTGGCTGTACAGCACAATGGTTAGGCCATTTTTGGAATATTGCGTGCAATTCTGGCCACGCTCCTATCAGAAGGATGTTGTGAAACTTGAAAGTGTTCAGAAAGATTTACAAGGATGTTGCCAGGGTTGGAATGTTTGAGCCATAGGGAGAGGTTGGGGCTGTTTTCCCTGGAGCGATGACTGAGGGGTGACCTTATAGAGGTTTATAAAATCATGAGGGGCAGGAATACGGTAAATAGACAATGATTTGGAGATGCCGGTGTTGGACTGGGGTGTACAAAGTTAAAACTCACACAACACCAGGTTATAGTCCAACAGGTTTTAGTGGAAGCACACTACTTTCGGAGCGACGCTCCTTCATCTATCGCTCCAAAAGCTAGTGTGCTTCCAATTAAACCTGTTGGACTATAACCTGGTGTTGTGTGATTTTTAACTTTGTAAATAGACAAGGTATTTTCCTTGGGGGGGTATAGGAGTCCAGTACTAAAGGACATAGGTTTAAGGTGAGAGGGGAAAAATTTAAAAGGGACCTAAGGGGCAATTTTTTCATGCAGAGGGTGTTGCGTGTATGGAATGAGCTGCCAGAGGAAGTGGTGGAGGTGGTAGAATTACAACATTTAAAAGGCATCTAGCTGGGTATATGAATAGAAAGGGTTTAGATGTATATGGGCCAAATGCTGGCAAATGGGACTAGACTAAATTAGGATATCTGCTCGGCATGGATGAGTTTCAGCAGAGGATCTGTTTCCGTGTTGTACATCTCTATGTCTCTAAATCCTCAAATCCACCACAGCAGGTGCTGAAATTTAAGTTCAATGAAACTTCATAGAATGCCCTACAGAAAGAGGTCATTTTGACCCATCAAGCCTGCACTGACCCTCTGAAGAGCATTGCACTATATCCCCATAATCCAAAGACTAGCTCACCTCATCTGTACATCCCTGGATGCCACAGGGCAATTTAGCACGGCTAATCCACCCAACCGGCATATCATCAGACTGTGGGAGGAAACCAGAACACTCAGTGGAAACCTATGCAGGGAGAATGTGCAAACTCCACAGAGATGGTTACCAAAGGCTGGAATCGAAGCCTGATCTCTGTTGTTGTGAGACAGCAGCGTTAACCATTGTGCCAACTAGGCCTTAAAGCTGTCGTCTATGTGACCAATGATGAGTATCATAAAAAGCCATTTAATCCACTAATGTCTTTTAAGGAGGGAAACCTGCCATCCTGACCCAGGCTGAAATAGGCAAAGAGCCACTCAGTTATATCAAACCATTATAAATTCTGGATCAGTGGTGCTGGAAGAGCACAGCAATTCAGGCAGCATCCAACAAGCAGCGAAATCGACGTTTCGGGCAAAAGCCCTTCATCAGGAATAAAGGCAGAGAGCCTGAAGCGTGGAGAGATAAGCTAGGGGAGGGTGGGGGTGGGGAGAGAGTAGCATAGAGTACAATAGGCCAGTGGGGGAGGAGATGAAGGTGATAGGTCAGGGAGGAGAGGGTGGAGTGGATAAGTGGAAAAGGAGCTAGGCAGGTCGGACAAGTCCGGACAAGTCAAGGGGACAGTGCGGAGCTGGAAGTTTGAAACTAGGATGAGGTGGGGGAAGGGGAAATGAGGAAGCTGTTGAAGTCCACATTATGCCCTGGGGTTGAAGTGTTCCGAGGCGGAAGATGAGGTGTTCTTCCTCCAGGCGTCTGGTGGTGAGGGAGCGGCAGTGAAGGAGGCCCAGGACCTCCATGTCCTCGGCAGAGTGGGAGGGGGGGTTGAAATGTTGGGCCACGGGGCGGTTTGGTTGATTGGTGCGGGTGTCTCGGAGATGTTCCCTAAAGCGCTCTGCTAGGAGGCGCCCAGTCTCCCCAATGTAGAGGAGACCGCATCGTTAGCAACGGATACAATAAATGATATTGTTGGATGTGCAGGTAAAACTTTGATGGATATGGAAGGCTCCTTTAGGGCCTTGGACAGAGGTGAGGGAGGAGGTGTGGGCGCAGGTTTTACAGTTCCTGCGGTGGCAGGGGAAAGTGCAAGGATGGGAGGGTGGGTCGTAGGGGGGCGTGGACCTGACCAGGTAGTCACGGAGGGAACAGTCTTTGCGGAAGGCGGAAAGGGGTGGGGAGGGAAATATATCCCTGGTGGTGGGGTCTTTTTGGAGGTGGCGGAAATGTCGGCGGATGATTTGGTTTATGCGGAGGTTTGTAGGGTGGAAGGTGAGCACCAAGGGCGTTCTGTCCAGGGCATCAATGTGGACTTCAACAGCTTCCTCATTTCCCCTTCCCCACCTCATCCTAGTTTCAAACTTCCAGCTCTGCACTGTCCCCTTGGCTTGTCCGGACTTGTCCGACCTGCCTAGCTCCTTTTCCACCTATCCACTCCACCCTCTCCTCCCTGACCTATCACCTTCATCTCCTCCCCCGCTCACCCATTGTACTCTATGCTACTCTCTCCCCACCCCCACCCTCCCCTAGCTTATCTCTCCACACTTCAGGCTCTTTGCCTTTATTCCTGATGAAGGGCTTTTGCCCGAAACGTCGATTTTGCTGCTTGTTGGATGCTGCCTGAATTGCTGTGCTCTTCCAGTACCACTGATCCAGAATCTGGTTTCCAGCATCTGCAGTTATTGTTTTTACCAAACAATTATAAAGTCTAAGGGAAGGAATGAAACTAGACAGGCCACCTGACATCAACTTTGGTGCTATAAACCGTAAAGGCAAGCATAGACCTGCCAATCTTGCAATGTTCTCCTTACGAACATCAGGGACTTGTGCTAAGATTTGGAGAGCTGTCTCACGGAGTAGTAAAGTAATTACTTGACATAGTCATTCTCATGGGATGTTCTCTCTCTCACCAGCAGGTCAAACCCAACATAGATGATGGCACAGAGGTATACACTTGGAGGGAACTGTCTTGGGACGTCAAGACCCCATGAAATCTCACAGCATCAGGTCAAGGAAATATGGGGAAGGAAATATCCTATTGATTGCTACCTACTGGATCCCAAACATGCTCTACCCTACCCCTCAGCTGATGAATCAATGTTTCTCCATGTTAAACACTTGAAGGAAGCAAGAGCACAGAATGTACTCTGGGCGGGGAAACTTCGATGTCCACCATGCAAAGTGGCTCAGCAGCAGTAATACTGATTGAACTGGTTGGGTCCATGGTTGCTAGACTGGGTCTGCAGTAGTTTGGTCAGGGAATCTACAAAACAGAAAAACATATCTGGCCTCGCCCTCATCAAAATATCTGCCGTATCAGTAACAGCGATATATACCATCTACAAGATGCACTGCTGCAACGCGACAAAGCTCCTCTGACAGCATCTTCCAAACCCAAAGCCTCTATGACCCAGAGACCAAAGTAACACATACATTGAAATGTCATCACCTGCAAATTCCCCTCAAATTCGCACACCATCCTGACTCGGGGCTAGATCTCTGCCCTTTCACTGTCAATGGCCTTCCGAGCTGCACTGTGGGTTTCCCTATAGCCCAAGGACTGCAGCAATTCAAGAAGGCACCTCACCATTACCTTCTCCAGGGCAACTAGGGATCTTACCAGCAATGCCCACCTCCCTCCAGGCAAATTAGTAAAAGGAACTTGCTCTGATTTATATTTTGGGAATTTGTGTTATCTAGTTTTTTGATGAAGGAGGGGAAAATTGGAAGTGGAGTATGACTATGGCAAGTTAGAGCTTTAAACAGATACAAACGCATTTACCACACAATGATAATATTGTGAAGTCACCACCCGAAGGGGTAAAACAGGAAACGTCTTGATGTTAAAAATCAGATATTTTCATTCTCAACGTGTTTTTCAATGATCTCACCATTGCTCACATCACAAGAGACAAAAATTCCATCCAGTAATATTACCTGTGACTCAACAAATGTAGCTGTCCCACCAACTCTCTGTTCCTTCACAGAGGAATGAACATGGATTCTGCAGGACAGAAATAGGCTGTTTGGTCTTTTGATCATGTCCCTGAAATCTCACTATTCCCTGCTCCCTTATCTGTATTATTCTGTCAATATTTGTTACTTATCAAGGGGCAGATTTTGACTCTCTCTCCACTGGTGAAAACTGAGCAGCAGTGGGGTTAATATGGAGAAGTCAGATTTAACAGTCAGTGACCTCCAGCAACTGCCCCAGGGTCTTCCTTGGGGTGGTCGGGGCAGCTGTCTAAGTCAGGTGGCAATCCCATTACCATCTGCCAGTTGGGGTTCGCTGGCACAAACAGGCCTCTTTAGCCGGTTAGGAGGGGGATCCAGATGTGACCACTGCATGCAATGAACCCAAATGGAATGGCAGAATGGCATATGGCAAGTGCCCCAATTACCTTCATATGGTCAAGGGGAGCAGAATTCTCCAAATGATAGGGGCAACAGTTGGCCCAAGCCCAGGTCACCCATTGCTCCTTTATTTTGTTCATTCATGGGACAAGGGCATCACTGGCTGGGCCAGCATTTATTGCCTATCCCTAATGGTCGAGAGGACAGTTACGAATCAATCACATTGCTGTAGGTCTGGGGTCGTATGTTGGCCAGACCAGGTAAGGACAGCAGTTACCTTCCCTAAAAGACACTGGCGAACCATATTGGCTTTTCCCGACAACAGACAACAGTTTAATGGGTCATTACTGGACTCTTAATTTGAGGCTTTTTCAAAACTGAATCCCAATTCCATCATGGCAGGATTCCAACCCAGGTCCCTGTCTCTGGATTAATAGTCTAGCAATAACATCACCAGCCCATCACCTCCAACAACAATTCCTGTCCTACTTTCCCCCAGCTGGATTGGCCTCCAGGTTCCCCAAGATCAACAGCAACCTGGTTCCGAGAAGATGCCATGAGAATGTGCTCTTTAATGAGAATAGGAACTTAGAGTAAAGTGAAGACCTTTTGGATAGGAGATAAGGCAAAACTTCTTCAGCCAGAGAGTGGTGAATCTATGGCATTCACTGCCCAGAAGGCTGTGGAGGCCAGGTCATTGAATATATTGAAGGTGGTGATAGGTAGGTTCTTCACTGTCAAGGGGATTAAGGGTTACAGTCAGAAAGCGGGAGAATGGGGAGAAACTTATCAGCCGTGATTGAATGATGGAGCAGATTTGATGGGCTGAATAGCCTAATTTCTGCTCCTACGTCTTATAGTCTTATGGAACTGGGCACTAATGGTGGCCAGAACTGGGTGGCCAGCCTCTTAATCCACTGGGTCCAATCATTAAAATTAAAACTGAGATAAAACATGAGCAGTTTTGGTGTGATTCGTTGGATAAGAGTAATTCTACCTTCATCCCAGGCCTGGGTTTGCTGACAAGCCCGTACTCTTTCCTTTCCATTCCTGTTTCACTATTGACAACAAGCTTATTATAGCTGCTATCCCACTTACCTGAGGTTTGCTGCAGCCTTAAATTTGCTCTGTTGGCATCAATTTGACAGTGTAGATAAATCATTCAAGTGTATGCAAATCCATCTGTCAAAGTCACTGAGTGAGCCACCTGCATTCACATTATCATGCTGCATCTGAAATACATGGTCCCCCAGCATGGACCAGAGTGCTCTACAGCAAGCTATAAACTGACCGACTCCCACAGCTACCTAGACTACACCTCCTCCCACCCTGCCGCCTGTAAAAATGCCATCCCATATTCCCAATTCCTTCGTCTCCGCTGCATCTGCTCCCAGGAGGAACAGTTCCAAAACCGTACAACCCAGATGGCCTCATTCTTCAAGGACCGCAATTTCCCGTCAGACGTAGTCGACGATGCCCTCCACCGTATCTCTTCCAATTTTCCGCTCCTCCGCCCTTGAGCCCCGCCCCTCCAACCGCCACCAGGACAGAACCCCACTGGTCCTCACCTAAAACCCCACCAACCTCCATATACAACGTATCATCCGCCGTCATTTCCGCCACCTCCAAACGGACCCCACCACCAGGGATATATTTCCCTCCCCTCCCCTATCAGTGTTCCGAAAAGACCGCTCCCTCGGTGACTCCCTCGTCAGGTCCACACCCCCCACCAACCCAACCTCCACTCTCGGCACCTTCCCCTGCAACCGCAAGAAATGCAAAACTTGCGCCCACACCTCCCCCCTTACTTCCCTCCAAGGCCCCAAGGGACACTTCCATATCCGCCACAAATTCACCTGCACTTCCACACACATCATCTATTGCATCTGCTGCACCCGATGTGGCCTCCAATATATTGGGGAGACAGGCCGCCTACTTGCGGAACGTTTCAGAGAACACCTCTGGGACACCTGGACCAACCAACCCAACCACCCCGTAGCCTAACACTTTAACTCCCCCTCCCACTCCACCAAGGACATGCAGATCCTTGGACTCCTCCATCGCCAGACCATGGCAACACGACGGTTGGAGGAAGAGCGCCACATCTTCTGCCTGGGAACCCTCCAACCACAAGGGATGAACTCAGATTTCTCCAGTTTCCTCATTTCCCCTCCCCCCACCTTGTCTCAGTCAAATCCCTCGAACTCAGCACCGCCTTCCTAACCTGCAATCTTCTTCCTGATCTCTCCGCCTCCACCCCACTCCGGCCTATCACCCTCAACTTGACCTCCCTCCACTTATCGCATTTCCAACGCCCCTCCCCCAAGTCCCTCCTCCCTACCTTTTATCTTAGCCTGCTGGACACACTTTCCTCATTCCTGAAGAAGGGCTTATGCCCGAAACGTCGATTCTCCTGTTCCTTGGATGCTGCCTGACCTGCTGCGCTTTTCCAGCAACACATTTTCAGCTCTGATCTCCAGCATCTGCAGCCCTCACTTTCTCCTGCTCTACAGCAAGGGTTTGTTTAATCATAGTGGTGACTCTCACCTCTGAGCTATAAGGTTCAAGTCCCACAGTTGAGAAACATGAGGCTCAAATCTAGGCTAATGTTCCAGGGCTGTGCTGAGGAAGTGCTGTACAGTCAGCGGGGTTGTCTTTCAGCAGAGATATAGAACTGCTCAGTCTGACGCAAAAGATCCTGTGACATTGTTGAAAGAACAGCAGATTTCTCCCTGAAGTCCCTCCACCAATGTCAGGGAAACAAGTTACCTGGTCATTGCCATACCATTGTTTGTGGTAATTTGCTATATGCAGCAGCAAATCATTACAGGCATTACACTCCCATAACCACTTAACCATTTTAAGGCACTTTGGAATGTCTGAGATTACAAAAGCTGCTAAATACATACAAAGGTCTTTCTTTCCATCCTGCAGTACAAGAGGCAACAGATTGTTAAGAAAATATTACTTACTCAGTCTCCCTCCTCCGTGATTTATCAGGGAGCAGCAGGAACCAGCCTTCTTTTTGCTGAATCGTCAGAAGCTTGTTAATGTTGAATGCCACCTCGAGAGCAGAAGAACCAACAGATGATGAGATGATGAACTCTAGCCCAGTGACCTAACTATGGAAATCCTATACTTTTCTAAGTAGATCAAATCCCACTTTACCAGATTGAGAATTTAAATACTGGCTCAAATGCTTCATCGATGTTTTTAGGAAGGTTAATTAATTGGTTTGGACCTGGTATAACTCCAGCTCCACATCAATGGGGATGAATCTCAACTGCCTAATCATATCAGGTATTGCATGAAAAACTCAGGACGGTGATAAAGCAGGGCTCGTCACCAAAAGCCTAAATCCATGAATGAAGAATAAAACATGCATTTTTAACTGCGATGTTGTTGTAGAGACTCCTGGCTTTTGTGACTAAACATATACAATATAATGGAGGTTATTTTTATCATTATTTTATTTCACAGATTTGGTCAAGATCAGAAAACAATTTCGACCCACCATAATGTTTTCATCCATGTTGAATCTCTCCCATCAGCTTTCTGCCTCCACAGATTTTATCAACGATACAAAGTACACTCTATGAGACAGTGGACAAAGTAAATCTCCCTCCTTATCATTATCAAGCCATCTGCAGCCTTTGACATAATGGACTGCACCTTCTCCAACGCCTCTTGATCATCAAACCTGGAATAAGCCCTGACAGAAATTTTAAGAATGGAAATTAAAGTGGACCCTGTATCTCTCCTCTTGGGCTTTTCGAACTTTCCCTCCCTGGACACGTACGGGAAGAGACTATTTTCTATTCTTTCTTTCTGTGCAAGGAAAAATATTTTGGTGAACTGGGCGGCTGAGGGCCCCCCTGGACTTGCAAATTGGCACAGACTAATTATGGAATGTATTCCCCTTGACTTCCTTACAAATATGGTGCACCGAAAGACCGAATTATTTTATAAAATATGGCAGCCCTTTTTGAATTACATAAATACAGATATTTCGGCTATCCTAACAAGGGCTTTTAGTTAATTGAAATTACAAACCTGGCTGGTCTGGGGCCCCTTGGGGGAGGAATCCCGCACAAATACGGGTTTTATTATATCTGATGCTAACACATTCCGAGCATGTAAGAGACTTAAATATACACTCTGGTTAGTTGTAGGTTAGATTAGTAGATAGTTGAGTTTTGTGTGTTTTTGTTTCTTCTTTTTTTCATTTTTTTTTGTTTTTTTTTATTGTTAAATTTTGGCTATTGTATATTTGAGCTAATTGTATATCAATGTTTATATCTGAGAGTCTTGTTTATTTTTGTAAACTTGTAAAAATGTTAAATTTCTAATAAAAATATCTATTAAAAAAAACCTGGAATAAGGCTGCTCTCACCTGGTTCTTTCTTTGACCTGTCTATCCCAATCACTCAAAAAGGAATCTCAGCCCAATCCCACACAGTTACTTCAGGTATCCCCCAAGAATCCAACCTCAGCCCTGTTTTGCTTCTCATCTACAAGCTGCCACGCGGGAACACTCTCCAAAAGCAGAGCCTTAGTTTATACAAGTACACTGAAAAAAAGTAGGCTCTATCCCAAAAATGACCACCTCTCTCAACTATTCCACTGTTGCTAAAGAACCAGATTGTTTATTTGACATCCAGAACTAGAAGAAAATAATTTTTCTCTAACTAAAATTTGGGAAGGCTGAAGCACTCCTGGCTGGTCTCTGCCTTCTACCTTCCATAAATAGGGGCCATCTGCACCTCCGATTCTCATGTGTCAACTTGCAGGGAGTCACCTATCATCCATTGTTAACTGATCTGAACAGGTTCAGCAACATTTTGACTTGAAATTTCCAGCCTTGTTTCAAATGCTTTATGAATTTGTTGCTCCCTAACCCTGTTATAACTCCACCTCAATAAATTTCCAAACTCTAAACTCATCCGGTCCTGGATTCTTCAGCAGCCCTGGTTTTATGGCTGCCTTCAGTTACCCAGTCCCTAAGCTCTGGAATTTCCTTCCTACACCTCTCTGCCTCTCTACTTTGCTTTCTTCCTGCTCAGAGACTACCTTCATCAAATGAGACATCTCTTCATGAGACACAGGGCCATGTTTGGTTATCACATTCCCCTGAAGCACCAGAGACATTTTAATACATTAATGGTGCGAAACAAACATAAATTGCTGTTGTAATCCAAAATAAAATGGAGGGGTTTTTGAACATAGGACATATTTTCTCTCAGAACAGTAGAAAGTGATTTCTGCAATACAATCATGAGATTGAGTTATTATAACATTTATCAACTTTATCTGAACTGTTATTAAAGTACAATTTGCAGTTAGACCAATGTATTGTATTATTCTTTATAGAGACCATTAATGTTCATCTTATAAATTCCGTCAATCATACCATTTATGTGTCACCAGATGCTAAGTTTACAAGTGATTGATAGCACTCAGTGATTGGAATAAGTTACATGCTAATGAAGGGTCATACATAAACATTAATCTATTTATTCAGGCACTAATGAGTCAACTGTACATTTCAGTCATTTTGTTTGTGATTTCTGTAATTTTGTGTGTTCTCTTCCACTAATCTTTGTGATTTATACAATGCAACTATTGCTGTGAATATCAATTCAGATGCTATCGACTGAATTTCAGAAGTGCTTCACTGGCTAAAAAAGTGCTTTGTCATGTCCTGAATTGGTGAAAGAAACTTTAGAAATGAATGTTTTATGTACTATTTTCCCTCAGGAGATGACACCCTTAATTACAATTGATTTATGAAAGGAATGTCCTTGATGTGCTAAACACGTTTTTGTTATGATTCCTTAAGGCATCTCTTCACCTTAAAAATGCAGCCAAATATCATGTGATGGAGTCTCGTATGCTGACTAAGAGGAAAATTGCCACTTTTGTGATAGTTAAAAATCACACAACACCAGATTATAGTCCAACAGGTTTCTTTGGAAGTACAAGCTTTTGGCTGCAACCACCTGATGAAGAAGCATCACTTCGAAAGCGAGTGCTTTCAACTAAACCTGTTGGACCATAACCTGATGTTGTGTGATTTTTAACTTCGTCCACTCCAGTCCAACACTGGCTCCTCCAAATCATGACATTTGGTATAGTGAGTTTTCCAAGAGGTATTTCGAACTGATTGGAAGGCAAAATAGATTATCCCACTTGAGTTGGGCAGAAGATATTGTTTAAGGACAGCACTGCTGTTGGAAAGAGTTCAGCTAAGTCCAAGTTTACTTGTATTGGGCGGATCTGCTTAGTTTCCCTGACAGGAGATCAGAGTAGACCGACTACTGACAGCAAGACTCAGATCACCAAGCACAAAAGCGCAGCTGGCAAAATATATGCAATCTCCAGGCACAATGCCAATGGGCCATCATAAAATTCAAAGGAAACATTCCAGGATTTATAACAATCCATGCTTATCAACAGGGTGGGACCAATCTTCAGGAGAGGAAGGTTGCAGGATACATAACCAGAGAAAATAAATGACCAAGAGAGCTGAATCTGGGAGCAGAATCATGAAGGATCTGGTAGGATCAGCAATGTTAATTTTGGTTTGATTTTTAAAGTTGCAAAACTTGAAATTTTGTTGCCTCTCACTGGGGTCATTCTATAATTCAGTTCTTTCAGTGTGTTGGTTTCCATAAGGATTACATCAGTAGTGATAATGGGCCTATATTTCCTACTGGTCAGACAGTCATTAATCCAACATGGTTGGGAGGTGCGCATGGGGAGACTGCAGTACCACCATTGGAGCAGATTTGGAAGGTATTGACCAGATCCCCTTCCCCCTTCTCTGCAACTGAACCCCTTTCTCCTGCTATACATCTGATCCCTTCCACCCATTCCACACCCTATTCTCTTTTCCTTGCTCTGTAACCAGAAATTACACATAATCACCCCAGACCCACCATGCCCCTGCCTTTTCTCTGGCTCCAGGCTGAGTGGGATTGACCCCTTCACCCTCCCATTTGCTCCCCACCTACCCGGCTCCACACCCGATCCTTCCTGACACGATTTTTCCTACCCACCCAACCGAGCCTAATCCATCACTTTGCCCCTTCGGAACCTTATACCTCACCCACTTGGCATCCTTCACCCTAGCCACTTGGCATCTTACTCCATACCCAACTGGCATCCTACCCCACACATCTGGTATCCTATTCCCTAGCCCCTAGTACCTATCTTCCTATCCACCTGGCACCCTACCCTTACCTATCTGGTATCCTGACCCCAGCAACCTAGCTCCTACAGCTGGTACCCAACATACCTGAAACCATAACCCTGCCATCCTCATTTGGAACCCTAACATTACACTTACATTACTGTCTGACTGTGTAACAGTAGCTGTCAAAGTGGCTGCCTTGTTTGTCCTCACCCAACACTCACTACAGAAGAACTGTCCGAATGGAAGCATGGCTTCATATTTTTGAGGGAGCTCTGGTTGAAACCTCACGTCAGAAGCTGCGAAAAACTTACGCACTGTTTCTGTTTGGTTAATGATCTGAAATGTAACTGTGCTAAAGTCTGAGGAGCCAACAGGGTCAGAGACCTTAAGGTAGGTGTCATTAGGTTCAAGGTGGAGGCTGTTTGAAGTCCAGGTTGACAGTCAATCTTTATGTGTCGCTGTGGATTCTGTGTCGCTGCAGTTTACCTAGAGAGTTCCTCAAGTCATTCCCTCTAAAGCTGAGAGCCACAAGTAAAAGCATCTTCATTGCTGAGTGTGTCTTTGCTCAAGTCCAAACCATTATTCCTGTTCTGTGGTCAGTTATTATTCAGGTATCAGGCTTGGTTCAATAGCAATTCCCTCAACTCAGAGGCAGGAGATTATGGGTTTGCCCATCAATTGAGTGACCTGGGCACATAACCAAGGCTGATTCATTCAGCCATTCAGAGATCCAATTAGAAATGGGAAGGTGGGGAAGGGGGCTGCACTTTCAGATGGCTCATTAACTCTCTCTGGTGGACACAAGACATGCCATTATTTCAACACAGACAAGGTGAGTAATCCCTGTGTCCAGGTCAACATTTCATCCCTCACTCAATACTACGATAACAAGTTCCTTGATCACATTCTATATGCAGGATGTTCCTGTGGACAAACTGACTACAGAAGCAACAACAATCCACTGACTGTGAACAGCTTTGGGACATCCTGTGAACGTGAAATATATAAATGTATGACTTTTCCTGAGTGTGAAAAGGGATTGTGTTAGCTGCAATATGACTGAAAGCAACAAGAAGCTGTGAGCCAGGTATTGACCAAGGTGGTACCTACCTTTCCCAGGAAATCATTTTTGCTGACCAAGTCCCAGTCCCACACCTCCACATGCAGTGTATTCTCTGCCCCTGTGTCATCCAGGACAAACTCAAATACTTCATTCCAGCGGGGGTAACAGGACTTCTTCACAACCTATATCAAGAGATCTCAGTTTTCACTAGATTTTAACAAAGTCCACTTACTGCTGTTAATCCAAGTATTAAAGGCAACAAGGTATGCAAGCACTAATGACAATCAAGTTAATAGTTATGTTGCTAGATGCTCTATCAATCACTAATCAGAGGGTGTCGAAGGGTGACTTTTATTTGAGGTCGTGCAGAGTCTTGCTAATGCAAGTACAGGTCGGAGACAGCATTATAAGGATCATGGCCCAATATTCTGGCCTGTACCCATCTTTACTGGGATTTTGTGCCATAATGGAGCTTTCCAAAATTCATTTAGTGTTAAACAGACTAAAAAATGTTGTACAGGTGTATAAAAGATCAGACTTCAATCAAGTCAGATTGATCAAATGAAAGTCTACCCTGTCTGCCAAAGGGATTGAATTTGGTGATCTCTAGACTGGTTGCTCGTCAACATGACTTCACAGTATGAAACTATTCAACTCAGTAGGGATTGCAGTTATTTAATGGTTGCACTAGGAGGACTGATTTGGGAAACAGAACTACTGCATTTATCCCAGTTTAATTTATAATCAAATGATAAATTAGAGGAAAGCCCAAATTGCAGTTTTGCATCTCTCTCTGCTAGTGCAGTTCATTATATATAATACAGCAAACATTGACCCCAAAATATAAAGATTAAAATGGGAGGAAGAACATGCCACAAAAAGATTAATAATGAAAAGATTTGCACTATCATAGTTTATAACATAACAAGGACTGTGCCATCAACATGGCTTCATTTTATGACAAATTTAGTTTGTTAATGTCACAAATCTTGGGACTGGTATTTCTCTTCTCAGTTCCCTGTTTTGGTACACTGATAAGGCAGTGGTTGAAAAATCAAACTGAGATGAGATCTACCCATTTCCTGTCAGACTGCCAACCCTTTTGGATTGGGTGGAATGAAAGCATCTTTTCACTGACATGATAGTGAGCAATCTCCAGAAGTAACCATCATTGAGGCATAGAAATAATTCTTTTTTAAAACGTCTTTTCTTTGAACACATTTGTTTATCAGCGATAACGCTGCAGGACAAGAAAGTGAGGAAGAGGCTTGGTGATTGTCGGTGGGAGAGCATGTGATGGGCTGCATGGTGGCACAGTGGTTAGCACTGCTGCCTCACAGCGCAAAGGACCTGGGTTCAATTCCAGCCTTCAGCAACTGTCTGTGTGGAGTTTGTACATTCTCCTTGTGTCTGTGTAGGTTTCCTCTGGGGGGACTCCAGTTTCCTCTCACAGTCCAAGGTTGTGCAGGTTAGGTGGATTGGTCATGCTAAATTCTCCTGTAGTGCCCAGTGATACGCAAGCTAGGTGGGTCAGCGATGGGAAATATGGGGTTACTGGGATAGAGTAGGATGCTCTTCAGAGGGTCAGTGCAGACTCAATGGGACAAAAAGCTTCTATCTGCACTATAGGGATTTTATGATTTGCTTCACCTCCAGGAATTTGTCCACATTCCTGCCTTATTTTGATGCATCCATCCTTCTCAGAAATTATTCATAGGTTGAGTTGCTTTTCTTGCAACTCCAGAAATTTTATAAATTTTTGACTTCCCTTGTGACATTCCCTTTAATTATCTATATTTCTTTACAATTGATTTATACATGTTTTCCTCTCCTATTGACAGTGTTAACTGAGGTAATCCCTGGAATCATGCACATTATACCACAAGGATAAGTACAGAATGGAGAGCTCCTGAGAGTTATTCTAACAAAATAGTAAAGCAAGTTTTAAAGGAGAGATTGCCATTTTAATAACTAATATAAATCTCTGAATCACATGAGTCATGGTTCAGACGGAATCAATTAACTTGGTTTCAAAATGATAAAAGAGGACTATAAATTAAACAGAAAAGGCCAATTTCTGTAAGTTTACAAATGCTTCAACCCATGCCTTGAATATAGGTCATGATTTTGTGTTTAAAATCTTTTGGGTCCCCCTCTGCCCGACCTTTGTAACCATCCCCAACCCTTCAACCTTCTGAGAACTTGCTTTTCACTTCTGAATTATGTTCTTCTGATTCTGACCCCTTGTAAACCCCCCAATTACCTGTGATGGGAACAGGACTCATAATCTTGGAATCAATTATAGATTTTCTGAAGCTTTTATTACCTGGAGTGTTGCAGTAAATACCAATGTAGATGTGTTAAAAATACATTATACACTGTGCATTTATGAATGTGTGTTCTCAATATTTCAAACTCCCAAACCCAGGTAGAACAGAGTGCGGCAGAGGGTTGTTTGCTTAATATCTTCACACATTTCTTTTCTCTCTTTGGGTAAATGTTTGAAGGCTTTAATAACCTATTGGACAATCCTCCATTGTCAGTACATCGTTGAGTGTGACTTTGAACTGACAGCATTTGGCTCAGAGGCAGGAGGTGCTACCTACCAAGGGACCAGACCTCTACAGCAGAGGATCAAATGGTTGGGCATATTTGGAAAATCTCCCAGGTGCAAAATGTCACAAAACTCTTCATGTTGAAGGCAAAGTGAGAGGCAAGCACGTGGGCAGGAGGAAACAACAGGAGAGAAGGCTGAGGAAACAGGCACTCGGGGAGCTGAGAGCAAGGACAGTCTATCGCTGTGGAGAAAGGTCAAAGCCATGGAAGTGAAAGAAAGCAAATAAGTTACCTACTTATTAAAAACAAATTTCAGGCATCCAGGATGCATTTTATGGCCCACCCACCAATTCTCTGAAGGCAGAGAGTGGAACTGGGGCACATAAAATATAGTGGGTTGTTTCTTTCCCCCCATTCTCAACCTCGTGCCCCCATCCATTTTACAGATAGTGGCATTAGTCAGCCAGCCTGCCCTTAGGCCTATTGAGGCCATTGAGTGGACAATAAACTGCCAATTAAGGATTTCATTTCACCTCTGCTGCAATGTTTCGGTCTGTGGGAAAAGTAGCGACCTAGCAAACAGCCTGGCAGCTAGCAGTGCATGGGGTTTTGGTTGGTGGGATGTACCTGCTTTTGTCAGCCCATGACCCAGGATGGTATCACCTTTCCCCTTGTGCCTCCCTGATGGCCTACACCAACCCTGACCACACTACCACACCAACTGGGGTCTCCCAGCCTTGATCCCCCAAAATCCCTAGACTTAGCTGAAGCCCAGAACACATTTTTACCTCTTCTTCCTGACTGTCTGCAGTCCCAGCAGTGTCCACTGTTATCTGCTGGCCAATCATATTGGTCAGTGGGCCTCGAGGGCAGGACTTGGTGTCCCTGAGACTGACAGGACATCCCTATCTGATCTATTTAAGCCCCCCACTTCCCCATGTAGGGCAGGTAAGGTTCTGGTGGGTGAGGTGCAAAGGAGGTTAGCCAGTCAGGGGTGAGTTGAGGTGGGTAATCTGATTGTAAACGCATTGGAGACAGTTCAGAGAAAGTTTACCAGATTAATACGTGGAATGGGTACATCAATTTCTGAGGAAGAAATAGTATCTGCTGGAGTTTAGAAAAGTAAGATTGAAACGGAGTCACAGAATTGTCACAGTGCAGAAGGAAGCTGTTGAGACCACCATGTCCGCACCAACTCTCTGAATGAGCATAGTGCCATTCTCCTGCCTTTATCCCCCATACCCTCTTGAAGCCTCAATTGAACCTTCCTCCACATTTCCAGGCAATGCATTCCTGATCCTAAGCACTCACTGTATGAAAAAAACTTTCCTCACATTACATTTGCTTCTTCTAGAAATTACCTCATTTCTGTTTCCTCTCGTTCTCCATTCTCTTTCTGAGAAGGAACAGTATTTTCTTTTCAATTCTGTCCAGCTCGCTGGTGACTTTGAAAATTTCTGTCAGATCTCCTCTCAGCCTTCTTCTCACCAAGGAAAACAGTCTCAAAGTCTCCAATCTACCACCAATCTTGTAACCCTTGTCCATATGATCTCCAATGTATTCACATCCTTCCTAAAGTCCCCAGAACCATACACAATTCTTCAGCTGAGATCAAACTTCTGTCTGATAAAGGTTCATCACTACATTTTTTGATCCCATACTTTAATCCCCAATGAATAAAGCTGAGGATACTGAGTTTATTGACTTCTCACTCTACCTGCACTTTCATGACTTACACACATGTCCGCTCAGGTCGCTCTGCATTCTTCACATCCTCTATTTTATCCTTCATCCCCTTATTCTTTTCTCTACATTGAACTTCATCTGCCATCTACCTGCCCACTGCACCAACTTGCTACTTTCCTTTCGTAGTTTTACACTGTGCTCCTCACAGTTTACAATGCTTCCAAGTTTTGTATCATCCACATCTGGGAAATTGTCCCCTACACTCCAAGATCTAGATTATTATAAAATAGGAAAAGCAGGCAACCCAGTCCCAATCCTGGGGGATGCCACAAACGTACTTTGCCTGAAATATATCCGTTAACTATTTCTCTCCATCTCCTATCCCTTGGCCAATTTTGTATTTCCATTTGATACTGTCTTACTTGTTCCAAAATCTATACCTTATTTCACAAGTTTGTTGTGCGGCACTTATAAGATGCTGAATATTCTTGGCAGGGTGAATGGCTTCCTCTTGTGGGAGAATCACTGCAGATCATTGTTACAAAATAAGAGATTGCATAGAGAAGATTTTTTTTTACACAGAGGACAGAGAGTCTTTGGAACTCTTTTCCTCAAAATGGGGTGGAAGCATAGTCTTTCAATATATTTAAGGCAGAGATAGATAGATTCTGGATAAACCAGGAGGTGGAAGGTTATCAGAGATAGCTGGGAATGTTCGGCAATGTTGAGATCAGCTTGATTTTAATTTTCTTTAAAACAACCGAAAGATTAAAAAAAAACATTTTTCTAAATAACCCATTCATAGGTGTTATTACATACCTCCAGAGCAGGTGGGACTTGAATCCAGGCCTCCCAGTCCAGGGTTATGGACACTACCACTGCACCACTAGAGGGCTCCCCAGCATGACATTATTGATTGGTAGAATGAGTTCAAGGGGCCGAGTGGCCCACTAGTGCACTTAATTCATACATGCCAACGTACCCCCCTTCCAGTAAAATCCACCCCTTTTATATATTGTGTTTAAATTATCCACTGGTTAAAGAACATTAGATTAGGTTAGTGTCAGAATACTTCTCCACACCTCACTCAATGATGTAATGACGGAACTGAAATGTAAATTACTAGGATCTTTTTATGGAAGTTGGTCAACTCTAAATTAACCCAGAAGGGAGAGGCTGGACTCACAGAGCTCTCTTGAGTTTTTCCATTGTATTGCACTCTGACAAAGGGATCCGATGCTCCATTTAGATCTTTTCGAGCCAGGTCTCTGAAAAGGAAAAAAAAACACCTTGCTTTTACAAAGGCAGTAGGAGTATACTTAAGGGAGAAATCAGGAGGGAAAAAAGGGGACATGAGATAGCTTTGGCAAATAGGGTTAACAAGAATCCAAAGGGTTTTTACAAATATACCAAGGACAAAAGACTAACTAGAGAAAGAAAAGGGCCCCTCAAAGATCAGCAGGGTGGCCTTTGTGTGGAGCCACAGGAGATGGGGGAGATACTAAACAAGTATTTTGCATCAGTATTTACTGTGGAAAAGGACATAGAAGATATAGAATGTAGGGAAATAGATGGTGACATCTTGAAAATTGTCCATATTACAGAGAAGGAAGTGCTGGATGTCTTGAAATGCACTAAAATGGATAAATTCCCAGGACCTGATCAGGTGTACCCTAGAACTCTGTGGGAAACTAGGGAAGTGATTGCTGGGTCTTTTACTGAGATATTTGTATCATCAATAGTTGCAGGTGAGGTGCCGGAAGACTGGAGGTTGGCTAACGTGGTGCCACTCTTTAAGAAAGGTGGCAAGGACAAGCCAGGGAACTATAGACCGGTGAGCCTGACCTCGGTGGTGGGCAAATTGTTGGAGGGAATCCTGAGGGACAGGATGTACATGTATTTGGAAAGGCAAGGGCTGATTAGGAATAGTCAACATGGCTTTGTGCGTGGGAAATCATGTCTCACAAACTTGATTGAGTTTTTTGAAGAAGTAACAAAGAGGATTGATGAGGGCTGAGCAGTAGATGTGATCTATATGGACTTCAGTAAGGCGTTCAACAAGATTCCCAATGGGAGACAAGTTAGCAAGGTTAGATCTCATGGAATCCAGGGATAACTAGCCAATTGGATACAGAACTGGCTCAAAGGTAGAAGACAGAGGGTGGTGGTGGATGGTTGTTTTTCAGACTGGAGGCCTGTGACCAGTGGTTTGCCACAAGGTTTGGTGCTGGGTCGACAACTTTTCATCATTTATATAAATGATTGGATTTGAGCATAAGAGGTGTAGTTAGTAAGTTTGCAGATGACACCAAAATTGGAGGTGTAGTGGACAGCGAAGAAGGTTACCTCAGATTACAACAGGATCTTGATCAGATGGGCTGAGAATTGGCAGATAGAGTTTAATTTAGATAAATGTGAGGTGCTGCGTTTTGGGAAAGCAAATCTTAGCAGGACTTATACACTTAATGGTAAGGTCCTCGGGAGTATTGCTGAAGAAAGAGACCTTGGAGTGCAGGTTCATAGTTCCTTGAAAGTGGAGTCGCAGGTAGATAGGATAGTGAAGAAGGTGTTTGGTATGCTTTCCTTTATTGGTCAGAGTATTGAGTACAGGAGTTGGGAAGTCATGTTGCGACTGTACACGACATTGGTTAGGCCATTGTTGGAATATTGTATGCAATTCTGGTCTCCTTCCTATCGGAAAGATGTTGCGAAACCTGAGAGGGCTCAGAAAAGATTTACAAGGACATTGCCAGTGTTGGAGGATTTGAGCTATAGGGAGAGTTGAACAGGCTGGGGCTGTTTTCTTTGGAGCGTCGGAGGCTGAGGGGTAACCTTATAGAGGTTTACAAAATTGTGAGAAGCATGAATAGGATAAATAGACAAAGTTTTTTCCCTGGGATGGAGGAGTCCAGAACTAGAGGGCATAGGTTTAGGGTGAAAGGAGAAATGTATAGAAGAGACCTAAGGGGCAAATTTTCAAGCAGAGGGTGGTACGTGTATGGAATGAGCTTGTACTAGCCTCCACTAGCTGGTGGAGGCTAGTACAATTGCAACATTCAAAAGGCATCTGGATGGGTCTATGAATAAGAAGGGTTTGGAGGGACATGGGCCAAGTGTTGGCAAATGGGACTAGGTTGGGGTGGGATATCTGGTCGGCATGGATGAATTGGACCAAAGAGCCTGTTTCCATGCTGCACATCTCTATGATTCTATAAAGCACCTTTCACACCACATGGTCTCCCCAAACTGCTCTTTAGACAAACAGCAGTGAAGCCTGTGCCATTGCTGCGAGTTTGGAGGAAGGTCATGCATGTTTTTTTGTTATAACAAGGACTGATGTAAAATAAACAGAAGTGAAGGAAGTACTGAAAACAACAAATGCTGAAGATCACAGTCGGTCAGACAACATCCGTGGAGAGAGAGAGTAAGCTAACGTTTCGGGTCAAGAGAAGGAAGTGCCTGAAAACCTGAAGAAACTCTGAGATGGCCTGTGGGAAGAAGGTACAAAAATTTGAAAACACATAGCAACAGATTCAAGAACAGCTTCTTCCTCGCTCTTATCAGACTTTTGAATTAACTGGTAGAAAGTGAGGACTGAAGATGCTGGAGGTCAGAGTCGAGAATGTGGTGCTGGAAAAGCACCACTGCTATATTCCTCTTTTATTGCCCAATTTTTCACTCTCCTTTGCAATTGTTCCTTTGTAACATTTATTATGTGTGGCTACCTTCAAATCCAAAGTGATTAGCAGTGAGTTAGAGATGGCAACATGCTGATGAATGGTTTATGCCCAAATGTCGATCTTGCTCCTCGGATGCTGCCTGACCTGCTGTGCTTTTCTAGCACCACATTCTCGACTTTTGAATTAACCTCTCATATACTGGAGTTGATCTTCGCATGCACCTTCTCTGTAGCTATAACACGATACTCTACATTCTACTCTACTACCTGATGTACTTATGTAAGGTATGATTTGCCTGGATAGCACTCAAAACAATATTTTTTCCCAATGTATGTAACAATAATAAACCAAATCAAAGTCAACTGCAACATCACCATCAAGAAATCAGCTCTTTTGTACAAGACATAAGTTCAGAATGGGAAGAAAGTGAGGTCTGCAGACGCTGGAGATCAGAGCTGAAAATGCGTTGCTGGAAAAGCGCAGCAGATCAGGCAGCATCCAGGGAACAGGAGAATCGACGTTTCGGGCATAAGCCCTTCTTCAGGAATGAGGAAAGTTTGTCCAGCAGGCTAAGATAAAAGGTAGGGAGGAGGGACTTGGGGGAGGGGCGTCGGATAAGTTCAGAATGTCTACTGGGCTACACGTTAAAATATGTAATGGGCAGTGAGATGGGGTGACCGGGGATGTTTAGTGAAAAAGGCAAAAGTGAGGTCTGCAGATGCTGGAAACCAGAGTTTAGATCAGACTGGTGCTGGAAAAGCACAGCAGGTCAGGCAGCATCCGAGGAGCAGGAAAATCAATGTTTCGGGCAAAAGCCCTTTATCAGGAATAGCCTTTTTAGTGAAAAGGCAGCCAGAATGGCAAGATTAGAATTCTTCACAACACAATGACCAGAGTGTGTACAACTCTCACGCTACCGTCCTAATCTTCCCCTTCTGTGGAACATGCCCCTTGCCATAGTAGCATGGAGGAGAGAAAGGGCATTGCTGAGAGAGGACTGGCCAGGGAAAAGAGAAAGGTGAGTAATGCAGCCTCTCTGACTATTCCACCTCCTCCTGATTTAAAAATAGCTCCATTTAATCTGACGTGGAAACAGTCGCAGAATTTCCACAGGGAGACATTTCTGAATGATTTGAAACAGGAGACCTTTCACAACCTGAGTCATACCCAGCATCTGCTCCAAACTCAGCCAACATGGGCTAAAGGTTCTTTATTTCCCCATTTAATCGAATGACTTAAATTGCAGTGGTCACATGGACCACGCCTGGGCCCTTATTTACCTCTGCACCCAGTTTTTTAGAGACTCACTAGTTCGCACTGTAATTTATTAAAACAACCTGCCTCTCGACTGTCTGTTACAAAGATCTCTCCTCAGAGGCAGCTTATAAAGCAATAGGCGGCTGAAGACTTGGTTGCCTCGGTGTGAGCTGCAGCTTAACTAGAAAATTTGCAGGGTTTGAGGCTTTTCAACAGCTATTTGTAAAGTTGACTGCCACTAATTTGGAACAACAACTTCAGTCTGTCTCAACAGTTGCAATTAATAGGAAAAGTAGCATTATATGAACAAGGTATACAGTCGTTAAGATTAGATTAGATTCCCTACAGTGTGGAAACAGGCCCTTCGGCCCAACTAGTCCACACCGACCCTCTGAAGAGTAACCCACCCAGCCCCATTTCCCTCTGACTAATGAACCTAACACTACTGGAAATTTAGCATGGCCAATTCACCTAACCCGCACGTCTTTGGACTGTGGGAGGATTAAAATACAGAACAACCAGTAAACAGAAGATTATGAGACTTGTGTGAGTCATGAGTCTCCAAAACCTGATCAATTTACACCCTTCACCACTTGTAATGCACAAATTGAAGCTCACCATATCTCTATATTATTTTTAAGAATTTGTTAAAGTTGCAAATTAATCATCCATTAAACTTGTCACATAAAGATAAGCCGAGCAACAAGGAGTGCAAGTACATTTTTGAAAACTTATTTGCTGACAGGATGTGGGCATTGCTAGCTAGGCCAGCATTTATTGCCCATCCCTAAATTGCCCTTGAGAAGGTGAACCACTGCAGTCCACGTGGTATGGTACACCCACAGTGCTTTTCGGGAGAGTATTCAGGATATAGAGCCAACAACAGTTAGTTAGAGAATGGCAACTTAACTCCAAGTAAGGACAGTGTGAGTGCTGTTAATGATTTCCAGGCAAGCACACTGGTGCAGAAAGTAAACGATCTAAACTGGAGTTACGTTAGTGAAACACTTTGGAGATTTTACAACTGTCAAATTTTGCAGTCTTTTTTATCTGTGATATTCTCTTTTTTTTCCTATCTGTCTCTCTCCCAATTTTTATTTCTCTGGCTATATTTCTCCTTTTTTGCCCGAATTATCTTCAATTCACTGTCCTTTGCTATTGTTCCTTTGTAATATCTACTGTGTCTGGGTACCTTCAAGTCCAAAGTGATCAAGTGTGGATTAGAACGGCGACCTTATTAGTCTTACCAGAGGATCTTGTTGAAAAAAAGAAAAAGTTTATTGCATTACAGTTACTATTTACAGTTTACGTGAATGTCTGCTACATTACAACAAAGACTATATGGAGCACACGAGCCTAGATCTGTCTCCTACATCGTCCTTCTTTACCCTGAGTAAATCCCTGTGACTTCAGCACAATGGATGGTTCTTACTAAAATCAATCACTGACCCTCTCAGACCAAATGTCCAAGTCGGACCTGCTCTAAAGGCATTTAAAAGCATTTTATAAACATTGTAGATCCACTTATTTAGTCTTGCCCTATGTGAGTGTTATCTGAAGATAGTTCTGTGCATCTCTCACAAGGAATAAAAATGTAAATGTATCAACAGTGGCATGCACCAAGGTGTATACATCACGCATAGAAACTCAAAAGGTTGATTTGAAAATATCTACAACACCTACTGAAGGGCTGTTGTGGTGCAGTGGGAGCATCTTTATCTCAGAACCAGGAGGTCCCATCTGCTCCAAACAGTGTCATTGTAAATCTGATCAGGTTAATTAAAAATATCCACATTACCTACTAGGTCACCTAGGTACCCAGTTAATGTATTTATCAGTTAATTCTGAACAAGTCACTCAATCAAAGAAATAAAATTGACCATATCACCCATTCAGTGTTGATACAGATTAATTCCTCTCTGTGTGGATAACTGTCTAAATCTCTCTCTAGGTCAATGTATGGGGGTTTCTCCTGTGCAATTCAGATAGCTTCACAGTTCATGATGGCAAAAATGGGGCTAGAATTGTTTCTGGTTCATAACAGATTCATGGTTAACAAAACATATAATTAAATTTGTTTGAACAGTGTTGGGGAAAGCAGACATGTCTAACCTATTCTGCTGTGTGATGTGTCTGTGTTATCCATTTCTTGTACACTGTCTCATGAAAAGCTCGAGATTTATCCGGCACCAAGAGATGCCCTTAATGATTTTGCAGATGGAATCTGTCAGCTCATGTGTTCAACATCCAATTAGTTCCTATCCAAATAGCTTGCCCAGATTTTCTATAACTTTGGTACATGGTACTGTTCAACTGTTGACATTCACTAATAAAGCATTCACTTTTTTATTCCTTGTGAGAGATGCACAGAACTCAGATAACCCTCAGGCAGGGCAGGACTAAATGGATCTACAACATTTGAAGGCACATCATCTCCAAATTTCAAACAGAGATTTTAATCGAGCTCCCAAACTTTGAATTGAAGCTGATTTGCTTTTCCAGGACATGTTCAATCATGTTGTTCTGACATGGATCACAATATTTTACAGATGTAGGCCATTCTGCCCATTGTACCTGTACTGGATCTCTGAAAGGGCAACTCTGTTCTTCCCATTCAGTTTGAAATATTCTCCACTCTAAACCCTGCCCACTGTATTATTTATCCTGCCCCTCCTCATCCCACATTTACTGTGTCCCTGATTATGCACCCACCCCTATAATTATTCATTTATACTTGGATCAAAAGTATTTTAATTCAATAGCCTGCACTTCTGATCATATGCAAGATTTCTGATTATAAAAATAAATAAACTCTAAACCAAGTTAATTGCACTTCCAGAGCAGCTAATGGAACTATTAGCTTTTGCCAAGAGTTAACATACTTGAGACTTTGTTATTAATCCTTCTATTTTTCATTGTTGAGCTCAGATCCATGAAATGAACTAATTTCTCTTTTTAAAATTTTTCTTTTTTTAAAATTACACTATTGTTACAAGGATGATGCCAAGGTTGGAGGGTTTGAGCTATACGGAGAGGCTGGAATAGGCTGGGGCTATTTTCCCTGGAGTGTTGGAGACTGAGGGGTAACTTTACAAAGGTTTATAAAATCATGAGAGGCATGGATAGGGTGAATAGACAAAACCTTTTTCCCGAGATGGGGGAGTCCAGAACTAGACGGCATAGGTTTAAGGTGAGAGGGAAAGAGTTAAAAGGCACCTAAGGGGCAATGTTTTCATGTGATGCATGTATGGAATGAGCTGCCAGAGGAGGCTAGTACAATTATAACATTTCAAAGGCTGGATGGATACACGAATTGGAAGGGTCATAGAGATATGAGCCAAATGCTGGCAAATGGGACGAGATTAATTTAGGATATCTGGTCAGCATGGATGAGTTGGACCAAAGGCTCTCTTTCCATGCTGTGCAGCTCTGACACTATGGCTGTTATTTTAAATTCTTTACTTTATTATTTTTCAAATTCATTACTGTGATTTTGTACTTTTGAAGGTCTGTAATGCTGGAATTTTTATTTCTTTATTGTTTTTTTTTCCTTAAGATTTTGCACTCAAAAATCTATACCGAGGTACCTTAATACTTCCGGTAGTGCTATCAGTAAACTTTTCACAGTACTCATGTGAATACATGTGACAATAAAGCTAATTTATTCAATTCATTCACTCACAGTGGGACTGGCAGTTCATTTATTGCCAATGTCACAGAATAATCAACCGATAGGAGGACATCTTCTCTGCCTAAAATCATTTTATATGGAGTTAGCCTGTTTCTATATTTTCTAAATCAAACATTCCACATTCAGATATCCAGTCTTCAGCAGATTTATTTTCTTGTGAGGTTAAGAACAGATCTGCTTTGAAATAATAATTACAGAATGAAGCCAGTGTGAGCTAACAAGAACAGACACAGTCTGTGACCTTTCAGAAACCAAGAGAGTACTTTATCATATTTGAAAGTATGGAACCATTTAATTCTGCTTTCAAATTGTTTTAACTGTTATTAACATTCACTGGGATTCTATTCTGGGGAAGTTATGATGTATTAAGACTGGAAAAAGGACTGATCAGTTAATATTACATGCACCTTGCAAAGGCTGTCTGTAAGGCTTTTTCTTTCTATTTGTTAAATGGTTTCTATAATTTGTGAGCTCAATTGGAAGGTCCCTGTATTTTCTTTCGGAGGCAAAACAGGAGCTGACATGGGAAGTAGATTTTAACCAGCCAATGTGTCCTTGGTCATTTATTTTTCAGGAATTGTGTCTGAATGCCTGTGAAGCTGGCATTACAAAGAACACTAACATTAGTTTGACTGCCCTCCATTGAACCTGGAGAATACAGCAGAGGTAGCATTGGTAGAATTTCTTTAACCCTCTTCCATGTCACTGATCTACAGTCCAGGTCTCACTGCACTACAGGGGTACAATGATGACAACTGCATTGTGCACGAGGCTTTTTGTTAACTTGCACTGATCAAGCAGCCAACTGTAATAGTTTATAGAAAACTGAGCTGATCTGGTGCTGGATCTCCATCAACAATGGTGATCTTTTGAGAGGTGTGGTAAGTGCTCAACATATTGCAGAGTTTCTCTTTCACTATGTATGGAAGATGGAATCCTTGACTAGACCTGGGTTGAAATATGAATTTTGTTTTGACAACATTTGAAGACAGGCTGAGTCTCTGGTGTACGGAATGGAAGATATCGAGAGTGGCTCTGGTGCAGAGTGGGCAATGGCATTGCCATCATATGGTGGTTATTTAGTTCTGGTACTGAGGTGACTGAGGTTAGAGAGTTTTCCATTAGTATTTGCTACTCACACCAATGGGAAATGGATCTTTAAATTGAATAACCACTCTCAGGCAGATTGTAAATAGTAAGGGCAATATCACACATTCTTGCTTGTCACCAGTCAGGATGTCAAAGACATCTGTTTCAGATTATCCATTGAATGACCGAATTATTATAGTGCAGGAGACCAGTTGGCCCCTTGTATCTACACTAGCTTTCCAAATAAGCACCACGACTGATTCTACTGTCTTTTCCCTATACTCTTATGCAATGTTTCTATTCAAGTAAATAACAATGACCTCTTGAATGTCTCAGCTCAACCTGTCTCCACCACACTTCCAGGCTGTGCATTTTAGACCCATGCCACTTGCTTTGAGAAAAAGTATTTTTCTCACATCACATTTGCGTCTTTTACAAAATCACTTTAAATCTGTGTCATCTCATTCTTGATCCTTCTGTAAGTGGGAACAGTTTCTCCCTATTTACTCTATCCAGATTCTTCAAGATTTTGAAATCATCTATCAGAGTTTTGTATTTTTTATTAGATTAGATTCCCTACTGTGTGGAAACAGGCCCTTCGGCCCAATAAGTCCACACCGACCCTCCGAAGAGTAACCCACCCAGACCCATTTCCCTCTGACTAATGCACCAAACACCATGGACAATTTAGCATGGCCAATTCACCTGACCTGCACATCTTTGGAATGTGAGAGGAAACCGGAGCACCTGAAGGAAACGCAAACATGGGGAGAATGTGCAAACACCACACAGACAGTTGGCCCAAGGCTGGAATCCAACCTGGGACCCTGGTGCAGTGAGGCAGCAGTGCTAACTACTGAGCCACCATGCTGCCCATCATCTACAAGCTTTCAAATTGCCCCCTGCAGTCCAAGATCTAGATCATTAATATGTATCATGGGAAGCAGGAATCCCAATACTGACAACTGAGGAACTTCGCCACAAACCTTCCTCAGCCTGAAAAAATGTCCATTGACCATTACTCTCTGTTTCCTATTAGTCCGCCCATTTTGCTGTTGCTCATTTTCTTCATAAACTATAATGCTTATAACTACAAACTATAAACATAATATTTCTCACAAGTCTGTTGTGTGGCACTGCATTGAATGCCTTCTGGTAATCCTTGTGTACCAGGGAGACACTTCAATAGCTTCCACAGCATGAAACCTAAGACAGAAGACGTAAGGGTACAAGTAAGCCATTTGGCCCATTAGGCCTGCTTCACCACTCAATATGATCACAGCCAATCATACAATTCTTTCTATCACATCTCATTTATGTTCTGAATTAGTCTTTAACCATCAGTCTTGAACTGTTAGAGTGCTGTCTTCTTGACTTGCAACTTTGGATTGTTCTGCCAGGCAATGTAGACCACTTGCTTTTATGGCAAGAGGTCATATATTTCTGCATTGAACTGGTCCTGGTGACAATGATGATCGAACCTAAAGGACCAGGCACATTTGTTCTGAAATGGAGTGGAGTGTGTGAGGATTTTCTCAGATTACTTTTGAAATTCCTATTTTTGGTCAGGCTGCTTTAGGGTTGAGACACTGATCTTCCCCCTCATGAATCTTTGCTTCTTACGGTTCTTTGTGGCAGATAGGTGTTTATTACCAATTGAACAATCGAATCTGTCCAGCTGACAGCACTTCCCCACATGGATATTGATCAAGAGATACAGATTCACGTAAACTTTTGACTTGAATAATGGCATAATCTGCTGATTATTCAGACCAACTTTGATATTCATCATGAGTTAACACGCGTGATACGATAATGGGTACGACCACAAAGTGCTGTAAATAATTACACTTTATATGCTATTACAAAAAAAAAAGGAGACTTAACAACTCAAAATTCTGTTAAACACCCACATGCATACGCTTGGTGAATGACAATAGCTTTCCACTACTTCTAAAGTAGCATCCCTTGTGACTTCAGCAGAGGTGGAGGTTGGCTTAATTAGTAGCATTATGCCTTTGAAATGTAAGGACTGCTCTATTCTCTTGAACAGATTTGCATAATGAATGAGGATGGAAGAAGTGTTTATATCTTTCAAGATCGTCATCACTACATTTATGAAAAGTAACAGACTGATTTTAACCATTAGCGACAAAACTTTGGAAGCATTACACTTGGTCTGAAATTATTCTTAAAGATTAAGAAGCCCACAAAGACCTCACTCTGATATATGTGTCAGTTCACATTAGCATTTCCTGATGTTTCCAGTGGATGCAACGTAGGAGTGCTTTGAATAGAGTTCCCAACTCCATTGTCCTATTCTGCCAGCATCCTGTTTCTATGCCAGTGCCACATTGCTCCTATTATAGAGTCACTGTAGTTGTAGAGTGAGTAGTGCCCTACCTCTGGAGCAGAAGCTCCAGGTTCCCACTGCGAGAGTTGTTGCTCATGGAAGTAGTGTTCATGATATGGTTAATCAGCCTGGAAATGCTTCCACCACTTATGCAGAGGGGCAAAACAAACCTCTTACGGTGATGCAGGACAGCAGTTAGGTGAAGGTCCATGATATGTTGTAATGCCACAAATAATGTATCTGCCAGTATATTTAAGGCAACAGACATCTCTTGCACATTATAGTTATAACCTCTATTATTTTTAGTCATTAATGCTAACTTGTGCTTCAGTTTCTAGGCAGGTGGCCGTACTCTTCAAGGCTTACTATCCTTACCACTTTAGTTGGAGATAGACTTTGCCATCATTTCTCTGCTGTGCATCATGTGTGTGTCGTGTCTGGCTATCTGGATAAGTTGACAAGCCCCTCTAGCATTCTCCATCTCTATGACAACCTCCTCAATGATCAGTTCTGTCATCAGCTTAGCTGAGCTAATAGAGGATTGTACCCTCCACAAAAACTCTTCACAGCTTCTCCTGCCCTTGTATCAGCTCGAGTTACCACGTGTGAATCATTAAGTGCACCGAGTGTTTAACTGGACCCTGCATTGTGTGAGTATCTGTGCTGGTGCATGGTAAGCCACCTCGAGTATTCCACTTCAACTCTGTGTGGTGTATTCTTTTCTCCTGCAAGGGGTGGAAGAACGAACCTATGAGTGAGATACAGTAGCATATTTATTTGATGAAAACAGAATATTTGGCGAGGGTGGCGACATGAACAGATGCATCATATTGCGTAAGGCTCAGGATGAGTGGTGTACTGGAGGGATAAAAGGAGAAGTGAGGAATTGCAGAGAAAGCAAAGACTTGCTGAATGTATCAGAGGAGCGGAGTTTCCTTCTCACAAACAGAGAGCGGGGAGGTAGCAGAGTTTTTTTTATTTGATCATGTGGACATTTATTGTCCATCTACAATCGTTGTTGAGAAGGTAGGGTTGAGTCTCATGCTGTAGTGATACCCTCAGTGCTGGCTAGGAAGCGAATTCCAAACTTAACCCAGTGACAGTGAAGGAATTATGGTATAGTTCCAAGTCAAGAATGGTGTGAGATTTGAAAGGTTACTTGCTGGAGATGGAGAAAAGGAACATTTAAGGTGTCTGATGGGGTGTTAACCAAAGAGGCTGCTTTTTCTTGGATGGTGTTGAGCATCTGGAGTGTTGTTGGACCGGCTGTGACATCCATAGAAGAGAGAAAAAAAACCGCAGCTGTTAGGATCCAAGTTAGACAAGCAGGAGGCTGGAAGAACACAGCAAGCCAGGCAGCATCAGGAGGTGGAGAAGTCAATGTCATCCTGTCGAAAATGTAACTGGAGTATCAAAGTAACACTCCATATTTCTGGCACCAAACAAAAAAAAAGGGTTAATCCGAAACGTTGACTTCTCCACCTCCTGATGCTGCCTGGCTTGCTGTATTCTTCCAACCTCCTGTTTGTCTACCTTGACATCCAAAAAGGCAGGGGGCACTCCTGACTTGTGTCTTGTGGATAATGGGCAGGATTTGAGCAGTCAAGAGGTGAGCTTATTGCCAGAGAATTCTTAGATTTTTGACCTGCTCTTGTAGCTACTTATATGGCTAGCCCACTTTGATCTCTGGTCACTGGTAATGCGCAGGATGTTGGTAGTGAGGGATTCAATGAAGTCAATATCATTGAATGATGGTTAGATTTTTCTCTTATTGGAGATGGTAATTGCCTTGGAATTGTGTAGTGTAAATGTCACTTGCCTCTCGTCAGCTCAAACCTGGATAGTGTCCAGTTCTTGCTGCATTTGAACACAGACTGCTTCAGTATCCAAGGAGTTACAAGTGGTGTTGAACATTGTGCAATCATCAGTGAACACCCTCACTTCTGACTCTATGATGGAGGAAACATCATTGACGAAGCAGCTGAAGATGGTTGGGCCTAGAACACTACCCTGAGGAACTCCTGCAGGGACGTCCTGGAACTGAGATGACTAACCTCCAGCAACCAGCAATCACAACCATTTTCCTTTGTACTAGATGTTACTCCATTCAGGGGGAAGTTTTCCTTCAGACTCTTATTGAATCCAGTTTTGTTCAGACTCCTCCATTTCACACTCAGTAAAATGCTGTCTTGATGTCAAGGGCTGTTACTCTCACCTCTGCTGTTCATTTCTTTTGTTCATACTTGGATCAAGGCTGTAATGAGGTCAGATACCAAGTAGCCCTGGCAGAACCCTGACCCTGAGTGTCAGTGAGCAGGTTATGACGAGGCAAGTACTGCTTAGATGCATACAGTCATAGAGTCAGCACAGAAACAGAATCTTCATTCCAACTTGTCCATGCAAACAAGACATTCCAATTGGACCTAATCTCATTTGCCTGCATTTGGTCACATCTGTCTAAACCCTTCCTATGCATATTGCCATCCAGATGCCTATTAAATGTTGTAACTGTACCAGCCTCCATCACGTCCTCTGGCAGTTTGTTCCATATACAACCCTCTGCGTGAACAAGATACCCCTCAAGTCCCTTTCAAATCTTTCCCCTCGCACCTTAAACCTATGCCCTCTAGTTGTGGAGTCCTCCATCTTAGGAAAAAAATTAAGTATTCACCATATCCATGCCCCTTATGATTTTATAAGCCTCTATAAGGTCCCCCCCCTCAGCCTCTGATGTTCCAGGGAAAACACCACCAGCCTTTTCAGCCTCTCCCGAAAGCTCAAACCCTCCAGCTTGATCGCCTTGTGGGCAATATCTTGCATTGCTTTCAGAGTCTCAGATCAGCATGTGGGGTGGATGGAGGGGAGAGATCTCAGATGTAAGAGGATAGTGATCCAGACTGCACGGGGTGCAGAAATTCAAAACGGGAGATGATCTGGAATGGGGTGCTGAGCGGATGAAGACTGAAGGTAAAGGCCATGGAAAACTGGGGACAGAGTGGGTCAGAGATTGATGTGAGTGGGAGGTGTTAGCTGATCAATGGTCTGTATGGAGGGAGTCAAGCTAATGAAGCACTCCTACTCCTCCTAGCCCATGAATTGTGCTGTAAATGCATTTATCTCATTGAGTTGGTCCTATTTAACTCTTTTTATCTGTTAGGCCACCTTAAACCTTGGTAAACCTGGTCTCATCAGGTTAAAAATTAAAATCCTGCTAAAATGGAGACACAAACATGCCTTTAAAAACATTCACCAACAGCATTATGGAGAAAGTAGATAGGCTATAATTGTTTTCCTTAGAGCAGACAAGGCTGAGGAGAGAACCTGATTGAGGTGGACTAAGGTAGAGGGACATAGATAGGATCGACAGGGAGGAACATTTCCCCTCAATAACCAGGTGGCTCAGTTTTCAGGTAAGAAGCAGGAAGCTTAGAGTGCATTGAGGAAAATATTTTTCAACCAGATGGTGGTGGGTACATGGAGCTCAGCGGCTGAAAGGCTGGGAAAGGCAGGAACCATCAGGACAGCAGCAGCAATGTAAGCCAGAACGAGGAACCGGCTACTACGGTGTGGTGGGCCCAGTTCAGAAGCTAGGGGTAAAAACAATGACTGCTGATGCTGGAAACCAGATTCTGGATCAATGGTGCTGGAAGAGCACAGCAATTCAGGCAGCATCGAGGAGCTTCGGCAAAATCGACGTTTCGGGCAAAAGCCCTTCATCAGGAATAAAGGCAGAGAGCCTGAAGCGTGGAGAGATAAGCTAGGGGAGGGTGGGGGTGGGGAGAGAGTAGCATTGAGTACAATGGGTGAGTGGGGGCGGAGATGAAGGTGATAGGTCAGGGAGGAGAGGGTGGAGTGGATAGGTGGAAAAGGAGCTAGGCAGGTCGGACAAGTCCGGACAAGTCAAGGGCACTGCAAGTTTGAAACTAGGATGAGGTGGGGGAAGGGGAAATAAGGAAGCTGTTGAAGTCCACATTGATGCCCTGGGGTTGAAGTGTTCCGAGGCGGAAGATGAGGCGTTCTTCCTCCAGGCGTCTGGTGGTGAGGGAGCGGCGGTGAAGGAGGCCCAGGACCTCCATGTCCTCGGCAGAGTGGGAGGGGGAGTTGAAATGTTGGGCCACGGGGCGGTTTGGTTGATTGGTGCGGGTGTCTCGGAGATGTTCCCTAAAGCGCTCAGCTAGGAGGCGCCCAGTCTCCCCAATGTAGAGGAGATCGCATCGGGAGCAATGGATACAATAAATGATATTAGTGGACGTGCAGGTAAAATTTTGATGGATATGGAAGGCAGGAACTGTAAAACCTGTGCCCACACCTTCTCCCTCACCTCTATCCAAGGCCCTAAAGGAGCCTTCCACATCCGTCAAGGTATTACTTGCACATCCACTAATATCATTTATTGTATCCGTTGCTCCCGATGCGGTCTCCTCTACATTGGGGAGACTGGGCGCCTCCTAGCAGAGCACTTTAGGGAACATCTCCAAGAAACCCGCACCAATCAACCAAACCACCCCGTGGCCCAACATTTCAACTCCCCCTCCCACTCTGCCGAGGACATGGAGGTCCTGGGCCTCCTTCACTGCCGCTCCCTCACCACCAGACGCCTGGAGGAAGAATGCCTCATCTTCCCCCTCGGAACACTTCAACCCCAGGGCATCAATGTGGACTTCAACAGCTTCCTCATTTCCCCTTCCCCCACCTCATCCTAGTTTCAAACTTGCAGTCCCCTTGACTTGTCTGGACTTGTCCGACTTGCCTAGCTCCTTTTCCACCTATCCACTCCACCCTCTCCTCCCTGACCTATCACCTTCATCTCCGCCCCCACTCACCCATTGTACTCTATGCTACTCTCTCCCCACCCCCACCCTCCCCTAGCTTATCTCTCCACGCTTCAGGCTCTCTGCCTTTATTCCTGATGAAGGGCTTTTGCCCGAAATGTCGATTTTGCTGAAGCTCCTCGATGCTGCCTGAATTGCTGTGCTCTTCCAGCACCATTGATCCAGTTCAGAAGCTAGCAACTTCTGTGGACCCATTGCAATATCTTCTGTGGACCCATTGCAATAACGATGTCGGTGGACACAAGATGACACCGAAAAGTGGGGACGCAGTTCCAGCAGTGGCATTGCAGCTCCAAGTTATGGCAGGGCCAAGGTAACTGATGGCAGAGCACAGCAGTTCAGGCAGCATCCAAGGAGCTTCGAAATCGACGTTTCGGGCAAAAGCCCTTCATCAGGAAGGGCTTTTGTCCGAAACGTCGATTTTGAAGCTCCTTGGATGCTGCCTGAACTGCTGTGCTCTTCCAGCACCACTAATCCAGAATCTGGTTTCCATAATCTGCAGTCACTGTTTTTACCTAACTGATGGCAGAGACAGTGACATTCCAGCTGCAGTGGTGTGCAAGGTGTCAGGGCAGCTGAGTGTTTGCAGACTTAGAAATGGACTGTGTGGCTTTGATTTTCTGGCAGCGAGAATTCATGAAGGAGGTGGGGGAGTATTCTGGGCATTTCTTTTTCTTTTGGCTGTTTCTTTTCTTTCTGTTTTTAATCTTTTGTATACTAAGATGACACCAGAAAAATGGGGACTTTATATTCCAGTATTTGAGTACTCATTACAATAAAGTCTAAATCTATTTAGGTGAACACTAATCCAAGATGGAGGATGGGAAAAATTTGTAGCTGTAACAGCTGCTCCTTTTTGAGATATTTTAGGTGTTGGAGGTGATTTCCTCAAACTCCAGGAACAGCAATTACTGTTTTATATGCTGTTGCAATTGTTTTGGAACTTTGGAGCAAAAAGAAAGTCAAAACAACGGCACTTTTAAAAGGGAGAAAGACAGACAAAGGCAGCGAGCACATGCTCTGTAAGGGAGAGAGTAAGAAACCTCCACTGCTAACTGACACAACAGTTAATCTACGCAGTTACTGCCTTTGCTGTTGAAATCATGTATCGCTGGACATTGCAGCGCACCTAGGAAAACTTAAACAGCAAAATTCACAACTGATCTTGGAGGAATTTGATTTGGGAGAGGTCACAGCACAGAAACAGATAAGTGAACAGTTTTAAGTATAGACTTGCTATAAATCTACAATAGTGAGAAGAGTGGGTTCTTTCTTGATTATATGTTTTTATTGATATTTGTGTCTTGATTAAATTTTTAAAATATGAGCCATAAGTATTAAGTTAGCCTGGAGCAGTATTTTGAAGAGCAATACGATGGTGATATTTTCTGGGTCTGAAGGTTGGAAGGAGCAAAACTGTCAGATGTGAAAGTTTCGGGAGCGTTTATGGGTTACTGAGGATTATATCTGCAATAAATGTCATTGGTTGCGAATCCTGTAAGATCAAATGGATCAGTTGGAGCAACAGTTAGAGGCAATGCAAAATTTACAAGAGTAAGGGGGCATGATGGATGGCAGTTATAGGAGGGGAGAAAAGACGCAGATAGAGACAGGTGGATGTGGTAAGAAAGATAGGAGAGATAGGCAGGCAGATAGTCTTCTGTGGCTATCCCCAATTCAAACAAATATGCTGCTTTGGAAAATGTAGGGTGTGATGGACTTTCAGGGGAATGAAGCACGAACAACCAAGTTTCTGGGTCAAGACTGGCTGTAATGTAATGACGGGTTCGTCAGGTTCCAAACGATCAATTATGTTAAGAAACTCTCTAGTCAGAGGCACAGACCAGACGTTTCTGCGGTCAGCAGCAAAAAAATCAGAATGGTGTGTTGCCTCCCTGGTGTCAGGATCAAGGATGTCTCAGAGAGAGTGCATAATATTCTCAAAGCGGAGAAGAATCAGCAGGACGTCATTGTGCACATTGATACCAATAACATAGGAAGGGAAAAGGATGAGATTCTGAAGGGAGAACATATAAACTTAGGCAGGAATTTAAAAAGGAGGTCCTTGAGGGTAGTAATATCTGGACGACTCCCGGACGACAAGCTAGTGAGGGTAGGAATAGAAGGATAGAGCAGATGATTGCGTGGCTGAGGAGCTGGTGAATGGGAGAAAGATTCACATCTTTGGATCATTGGAATCTCTTCTGGGGTAGTAGTAACCTATATAAGAAGAATGGATTATACCTGAATTGGAAGGGGACTAATATACTGGCAGGGAGATTTGTTATAGCTGCTCAGGAGGATTTAAACTATTAAGGTAGAGGGGATGGGACCCAGGGAGATTATGAGGTAAGCGGTCAACCTGAGACTAGTACAGTTGAGAACAAAGGCGAGTCAAACAGTCAGGGCAGGCAGGGACAAAGCAGAGAACAAGGTCAGTCTGATAAATTGAACTGCATTTATTTCAATGCAAGAGGCCTAACAGGGAAGGCAGATAAACTCAGGGCATGGTTAGGAACATGGGACTGGGATATCATAGCAATTACAGAAATGTGGCTCAGGGGTGGACAGGACTGGCAGCTTAATGTTCCAGGATACAAATGCTACAGGAAGAATTTGTTAAGAATGTCAAGAAAATTTTCTGATTCAGTATGTGGATGTACCTACTAGAGAAGGTGCAAAACTTGACCTACTCTTGGGAAATAAGGCAGGGCAAGTGACTGAGGTGTCAGTGGGGGAGCACTTTGGGACCAGCGACCATAATTCCATTAGTTTTAAAATAGTGATGGAAAAGGATAGACCAGATCTAAAAGTTGAAGTTCTAAATTGGAGAAAGGCCAATTTTGACGGTATTAGGCAAAAACTTTCAAAAGCTGATGGGCGGGGCAGATGTTCACAGGTAAAGGGACGGCTGGAAAATGTGAAGCCTTCAGAAATGAGGTAAAGGGAGTCCAGAGACAGTATTCTCTGTTAGGGTGAAAGGAAAGGCTAGTAGGTGTAGGGAATACTGAATGACTAGAGAAATTGAGGTTAAAAATGTGTTGCTAGAAAAGCGCAGTAGGTCAGGCAGCATCAAAGGAACAGGAGGATCAGCGTTTCGGGCATAAGCCCGACTTCAGGAATGAGGAGGGTGTGCCAAGCAGGCTAAGATAAAAGATGAGGAGGGACTTGGGAGAGGGGCGTTGGGAATACGATAGGTGGAAGGAGGTTAAGGTGAGGGTGATAGGCCGGAGAGGCGGTGGGGGCGGAGAGGTCGGGAAGAAGATTGCAGGTCAAGAAGGCGGTGCTGAGTCAGAGGGTTGGGACTGAGAAAAGGTGGGGGGAGGGGAAATGAAAGCTGGAGAAATCAGCATTTATCCCTTATGGTTGGAGGGTTCCAAGGTGGAAGATGAGGCGCTCTTCCTCCAGGCGTCGTGTTGCCATGGTCTGGCAATGGAGGAGGCCAAGGACCTGCATGTCCTTGGCGGAGTGGGAGGGGGAATTAAAGTGTTCAGCCACGGGGCAGTTGGGTTGATTGGTGTGGGTGTCCCAGAGGTGTTCTCTAAAAAGTTCCGCAAGTAGGCGGCCTGTCTCCCCAATGTGTACGAGGCCATATTGGGTGCAGCGGATGCAGTCAATGATGTGTGTGGAGGTGCAGGTGAATTTGTGGTGGATATGGAAGGATCCCTTGGGGCCTTGGAGGGAAGTGGGGTGGGAGGTGTGGGCACAAGTTTTGCATTTCTTGCGGTTGCAGGGGAAGGTGCCGGGAGTGGAGGTTGGGTTGGGGGAGGGTGTGGATCTGATGAGGGAGTCGCGGAGGGAGTGGTCTTTCCGGAACGCTGATAGGGGAGGGGAGGGAAATATATCCTTGGTGGTGGGGTCTGTTTGGAGGTGGCGGAAATGACGAAGGAAGATACAATGTATGTGGAGGTTGATGGGATGGTAGGTGAGGACCAGTGGGGTTCTGTCCTGGTAATGATTGGAGGGGTGGAGTTCAAGGATGGAGGAGCGGGAAGTGGAGGAGATGCTGTGGAGAGCATCGTCAACCACATCTGAGGGAAAATTGCGGTCTTTGAAGAAGGAAGCCATCTGGGTTGTTCGGTATTGGAATTGGTCCTCCTGGGAGCAGATGCAGCGGAGGCGAAGGAATTGGGAATATGGGATGGCGTTTTTACAGGAGGCAGGGTGGGAGGAGGTGTAATCTAGGTAGCTGTGGGAGTCAGTCGGTTTATAGTAAACGTCCGTGTTGAGTCAGTCGTCCGAGATAGAAATGGAGAGGTCTAGAAAGGGGAGGGAGGAGTCTGAGACGGTCCAGGTAAATTTGAGGTCGGGGTAGAAGGTGTTAGTAAAGTGGATGAACTGTTCAACCTCCTCGTGGGAGCATGAGGCAGCGCCGATACAGTCATCGATGTAGCGGAGGAAACGGTGGGGGGTGGTGCCAGTGTAGCTGCGGAAGATGGACTGTTCCACATATCCGACGAAGAGGCAGGCATAGCTGGGGCCCATGCGGGTGCCCATGGCTACTCCTTTGGTTTGGAAGAAGTGGGAGGATTGGAAAGAGAAGTTGTTCAGGGTGAGGACCAGTTCAGTCAGTTGAAGGAGGGTGTCAGTGGAAGGGTACTGGTTGGGTCGGCGGGAGAGGAAGAAGCGGAGGGCTTGGAGGCCTTCGTGATGGGGGATGGAGGTGTACAGGGACTGGATGTCCATGGTGAAGATAAGGCGTTGGGGGCCGGGGAAGCGAAAATCATGGAGGAGGTGGAGGGCGTGGGTGGTGTCCCGAACGTAGGGGGGGAGTTCTTGGACTAAGGAGGACAGGACCATGTCAAGGTATGCAGAAATGAGTTCAGTGGGGCAGAAGCAGGCTGAGACAATGGGTCGTCCGGTGCTGTCAGGTTTGTGGATTTTGGGCAGGAGGTAGAAACGAGCGGTGCGGGGTTGTGGGACTATGAGATTGGAGGCGGTGGATGGGAGATCCCCTGAGGTGATGAGGTTATGGATGGTCTGGGAGATGATGGTTTGGTGATGGGAGGTGGGGTCATGGTCAAGGGGGCAGTAGGAGGAGGTGTCCGCGAGCTGGCGTTTAGCCTCAGTGGTGTAAAGATCGGTGCGCCAAACTACTACCGCGCCTCCCTTGTCTGCCGGTTTGTTGGTGAGGTTGGGGTTGGAACGGAGAGAGTGGAGGGCTGCACGTTGCAAGGGTGAGAGGTTGGAGTGGGTGAGAGGGGTGGACAGGTTGAGGTGGTCAATGTCCCGGCCGCAGTTAGCTATGAAGGGAGAGTAAGAGGCCAGCACGGGGTGTGTTGGAGGCGGGAGAAGGGGTCGTCAGAGGGTGGGCGAGAGTCCTGGTTGAAGAAGTAGACGCGGAGACGAAGGCGGCGGAAGAAATGCTCGATGTCTCGCCGCGTGTTGAATTCTTTAATCCGGGAGCGTAGGGGGATGAAGGTGAGGCCTCTGCTGAGGACTGATCTTTCATCCTCAGAGAGGGGGAGGTCTGGAGGGATGGTGAAAATACGGCAGGGATGGTGAAAATGAGGGCGGAGATCGGCTTGGGAGCGGGGATCGACGTGGGAGCGGGGATCGGCGTGGAGGCGGGGATCGGCGTGGGGGCGGGGATCAGTGTGGGGGCGGAGACGTATGCGGCGTGGTCGGTGTGCAGGTGAGTGACGTCACTGGGGGTGGAAGTAGATGCGGCGACGACAATTCCGGGGGCGGAAGTGGCTGCGGCGAATGCAGAAACGGTGTTGTTCCCGGCTGTTGTGGACCCCGCGGAGGCCGCGAATCTGTCGGCGATGGTCTTCCTGGCGATCGTGGAGGCTGTATGGTCGGTGGGGGCGGAAGTGACGTCATGGTTCGTGGCGTCATGGTTAATGGCGCCCGAGCGCTTCCGGAGGCCAATGGAAGATTCTGGAACGGTTGAGGAATCCGGAGTGTGGGCGTAAGTACATGAAAGTTTTTGGTACTTACTATCTTTAATTTCCGATATGGCTGGGAAGAACTGTTTGTTTAGTGTATGGATTCTTCTGTGGATGAAGAAGAGTAGAGGTCCTTTTTCAGGTCTGTGAGAGTGTTGTCCTGAGCTGGGGTAGGGCTGACTGCAGGGAATGTAGATTCTGGATCAGTGGTGCTGGAAGAGCACAGCAATTCAGGCAGCATCCGAGGAGCTTCGAAATCGACGTTTCGGGCAAAGCCCTTCATCAGGAATAAAGGCAGCACCACCTTCTTGACCTGCAATCTTCTTCCTGACCTCTCCGCCCCCACCGCCTCTCCGACCTATCACCCTCACCTTAACCTCCTTCCACCTATCGCATTCCCAACGCCCCTCCCCCACGTCCCTCCTCCCTACCTTTTATCTTAGCCTGCTTGGCACACCCTCCTCATTCCTGAAGAAGGGCTTATGCCCGAAATGTCGATTCTCCTGTTCTTTTGATGCTGCCTGACCTACTGCGCTTTTCCAGCAACACATTTTTAAGCTCTGATCTCCAGAATCTGCAGTCCTCACTTTCTCCTAGAGAAATTGAGGGTTTGGTTAAGAAAAAGAAGGAAGCATATGTCAGGTATAGACAGCAGAGATTGACTGAATCCTTCGAAGAGTATTAAGGCAGTAGGAATATACTTAAGAGGGAAATCAGGAGGGCAAAAAGGGGACACGAGAAAGTTTTGGCAAATAGAGTTAAGGAGAATCCAAAAGGTTTTTACAAATACACCAAGAACAAAAGGGGGAAGCTAAATGAATTTTTTTTTCAGATTAGATTACTTACAGTGTGGAAACAGGTCCTTCAGCCCAACAACCCACACCGACCCTCCGAAGAGCAACCCACCCTGACCCATTCCCCTACATTTACCCCTTCACCTAACACTAAGGGCAATTTAGCATGGCCAATTCACCCTAACCTGCACATCTTTGGACTTTGGGAGGAAACCGGAGCACCCAGAGGAAACCCATGCAGACACAGGGAGAATGTGCAAACTCCACATAGATAGTTGCCTGAAGCGGGAATTGAACCCAGGTCTCTGACGCTGTGAGGCAGCAGTGCTAACGACTGTCCCACCGTGCCGCCCACTGCCACCATGCCACCCACGCATCAGTGTTTACTGTGGAAAAGAACATGAAAGATATAGAATATGGGGAAATAGATGGTGACATCTTGAAAAATGTCCATTTTACAGAGGAGGAAGTGCTAGATGTCTTTGAAGGTGCATAAGATGAATAAATCCCCAGGACCTGTTCAGGTGTCACTAGAATTTTGTGGGAAGCTAGGGAAGTGATTGGTGGGCCCCTTGCCATGATACATCTGCATCATCGATAGTGACAGGTGAGGTGCCAGAAGACTGGAGGTTGGCGAACGTGATACCAATATTTACAAAAGGTGGTAAGGACAAGAGAACTATAGACCGGTGAGCCTGACATCGGTGTTGGCCAATTGCTGGAGGGAATCTGAGGGATAGGATTTACACATATTTAGAAAGGCAAGGACTGATTACGGATAGTCAACATGACATTGTGTGTGGAAATTATGTCTCATCAGCTTGATTGAGTTTTTTGAAGAAGTAACAAAGAGGATTAATGAGGGTAGAGCGGTGGACGTTATCTATATGGACTTTAGTAAGGCATTCGACAAGGTTCCCCATGGTTATATCTCATGGAATACAGGGAGAACAAGCCATTTGGATACAGAACTGGCTCCAAGGTAGAAGACAGAGGGTGGTGGTGGATGGTTGTTTTTCAGCCTCGAGGCTTGAGACCAGTGGTGTGCCACAAGGATTGGTGCTGGGTCCACTACTTTTCGTCATTTATATGAATGATTTGCAAATGAGCATAGGAGGTATGGTTAGTAAGTTTGCAGATGACAATAAAATTGAAACTGTAGTGAATACGAAGAAGGTTACCTCAGATTACAATGGGATCTTGATCAGATGGGCCAATGGGCTGAGGAGTGGCAGATGGAGTTTAATTTAAATAAATATGAGGTGCTGCATTTTGGGAAAGCAAATCTTAGCACTACTTATACACTTAATGGTAAGGTTCTAGGGAGTGTTGCTGAACAAAGAGACCTTGGAGTGCAGGTTCTTAGTTCCTTGAAAGTAGAGTCACAGGTAGATAGGATAGTGAAGAAGACGTTTGGTATGCTTTCCTTTATTGGTCAGAGCATTTAGGTATAGGAATTGGAAGGTAATGTTGCGGCTGTACAGGACATTGGTTAGGCCACTTTTGGAATATTGCGTGCAATTCTGGTCTCCTTCCTATTGGAAGGATGTTGTGAAACTTGAAAGGGTTCAGAAAAGATTTACAAGGCTGTTACCAGGGTTAGCGGTTTTGAGCTATAGGGAGAGGCTAAATAGGCTGGAGCTGTTTTCCCTGGAGCATCGAAAGCTGAGGGGTGACCTCATAGAGGTTTATACAATCATGAGGGGCATGGATAGGATAAATAGACAAAGTCTTTTCCCTGGGGTGGGGGAGTCCAGAAGTAGAGGGCATAGGTTTAGGGTGAGAGGGGAAAGATATAAAAGGGACCTAAAGGGCAACCTTTTCACAGAGTGTGGTGCGTGTATGGAATGAGCTGCCAGAGAAGGTGGTGGAGGCTGGTATAATCGCAACATTTAAAAAGCATCTGGATAGGTACATGAATAGGAAGGGTTTGGAGGGATATGGGCTAAATGCTGGCAAATGGGACTAGATAAGGTTAGGACATCTGGTCAGCATGGACTAGTCGGACAGAAGGGTCTGTTTCCATGCTGCACATCTCTATGACTTGAAGTGCCATAGCATACAAGGACACAGGTTAAGTGTGAACAATGGGATTAGTGTGGATGGATGTTTGATATCTGGTGTAAATGTGATGGGCTGAAGGGCTTTATTTGCATTGTTAAACTTCTATTCCATTGATAAGAATGGCTTGGCCAACCCTCCTCTGTTTAAAACTACAAGTGATTACAGTCTGGTTTAAAGACTTGAAAAATGTTCACCTCCCGCCAGCCACAGCACACATGTTCCTAGGAGTTAAAATCTCCCCAATTTCACACAGCTTTCTGGATGGAGAACAGCTGGTTTAATTGGGACACAAAGCCAAGCTTTTCTCGGATTTGTCAGGTGTTCTGGAGCTAAAGCTATGTGATTCATTTACAATGGAAAACAAACCCAGAAGCAGGAAATTTAGCTAAGCCCTCTTCAAACAAAATAACATTAATGCCCTTGAAAATAATGCATTCACCATTTTGTGTGTTCTATTCAGAGCTGTTCAGTGTTTCTTTCTGATTGAATGGGATGAGTCATTTGGATGCGTGGCAGGAGAGTGGGTAGAGTATTGTTCAGATCTGTATTTATTTTGTTCTTTCATGGCAAAAAAGCAACTTTCAGGAAAATGCTTTCAAATCAATGTCCTGAGTATGGTTATCTAATGACCTTGAACATGAGCAAACCCCATCAGGAAAACAATCATCTGCAAAAAAAAACATCTATTTCTGCTAAACCTAGTGAGGACATGCAAGGTGCTGAGTTAACCAAAAAAAAATGTCTCTGGTTGACTAACTTAGATCTTCTTAATGGAACACTGCAGCATTAGAAGGAAACACAAATATTTACAGAGTGCCCCTGATACAGATCTCACGTCAGAGTGCTGCTTTACAACAGGCTCAGAAGAGCATTAAGTTAAGAGTTGGGAAAGGATACAGGTAAGGACAAGATAAGATTACAAGAACAATCAAACTAAGAGGATTCTAAGAAGCTATTCAAGGGAAATAGCAAAGCAAATAAAACCAGAAGATGCAAGAATAACAAGGCAGGGAAGGAAGGAGCACACAGATGCTGTCTGACCTGCTGACCAGCAATTTCTGTTTTTCATCCAGATTTCCAGCAGTATTATGAGGTCGCAAGGCAGAGTGACTATGGAAGAGTTGGAGAAAGTTAGGCCTAATAAATGGAGGACGAGGTTGTGATGGTGAACCAACAGGAGTGTGATTGAGAGCTAGAGGCATGACCCAAGAGTAACACACGAGTAGCAGTCGGCCATTGAGCCCCCAAGCCTGCTCTGCCATTCTAAACCATGGCTGATCATTTTTCTCAATGTTATATTCCCAGAAGAAAATAGCACTTTAAAGATGGATTGTATAGCAGAGGAAATGGAGTGGTGAACAATAGGGGTGGAGGTGGTGGAACGAACCATGGTGGTATTGTAATCACACTGACTGTCATAAGTTATCTTGTCCAGGCTTCAGGTTGTGGGCAGATCAGGAAATACATAGGAGGTAACCCAAGAATAATGCTTTGCTAGGAGAGGCCATAGGTTCAGTGGTGATGATGCATTCAGGGACCTTAATTGATGATTTAATAAGGAAAGAAGGATAAGTTTCTGTTATGTCTTTAGAAGATGAGCTGACAGCAACTGTTATGAAACAAGAGTGGACAAGCCAAACTTGACAGAAAGAGAATGTCATTGGCTTTGGGTTTGCAAAGTTCATGTGCATATTGCAAGAGGAAGAGAAAGTCATTTTACAAAGAAATAGAACCCGTGAGGTCAGTGGGAGAAGTGGTGGAAGTAATTGTCAGGGGTGGTGGACTGCAAACAAATCGGAAGGCGGGGGTGTTGGGAATGGGGTAACAAATGAAAGCAGATTACTGATTCCACTCATTTCTGAACGGCTTTTCTTGATACTTGATAAATACAAAAAGCCTACCGAGAAATCAGGTGATAAATGGCTTGATGCAAGTGGTGAAAGTGCTTTCTGCTCAAATTTGCAACATCTGGTACAATGGAAAACTCCCATCCATACTGATACCAAAGAAATCATAGACAGCCAAGTTATTTTTGGAACAGTTAGATTTATTCATTTTGATGACTAACTTGACCCAGAAAAATGCCCAGTTTGAAGGAGAATTGTGAACCTTGGCTCATTTGGTAGCAGTCTCATGTCTGATCCAACAGGCTGCATGTTCCAGTTCCATTTTAGAGAGCCAAGTATATCATCGAGGTTGACAATAGCCTTTCACTGTGCAGTGCTGAGGAAATGCTGCACTGATAGAGGTACAGTGAAGATGATAAACCTAAGCCTCATCTGTGGACAGTTGGATACAAGAATGTGCAAGGAAAATCACTCCAGCTCATAGCAACATGCGCCTTCAACCAACACCTAAAACAGATGAGCTCGTAACATTGGCTAGGACTCTCGAATAGTGAAGGCACCAGGATAGTGGGCTTTAAGGTTCTAAAAACCTTTGATGGGGCAGACATGAAGATGTTTTCGCTTGATGTAAGGCCACAACTAGAGACTGTAAATAGATAATGGTCACTAAATGAATAATGAAAGCTAGGAGAAACTCTTTATGCAGAGGGTGATTTGAATGTGATGCTTGCTTCTGCAGGGAGCAGTTAAAGCAAGTAGTATAGATATACGTAAAGGGAAGCTATATAAACATGCAAGTGAGAAAGAGAACTTATGAGAAAGGTACAAAGATATTTGTGGATAAGTTTAATCTATTTATAGATTGGATGAATCAGAATTGCAAGACTAACCTGGATGGTGAGTTTATATAGTTAGTTCCTAGCATGTTCTTCAGCCAACCTGACAGCAGGCTAAACTAACATGCAAGGGAACAGAATTAATTAATGACCTCATAGTAAAGACATCCCTAGGTAGTAGTGATCATAACATGACTGAATTTTTCACTTAGTTTGCAGGAGACCATCAATGATTTAAATTCAAAGAAAGGCAATTATGAGGGCAGGAAGGCAAAGCTGGCTAAAGCAAACTGGGAAACTAGATTAAGGGATAGGTCAATAGAAATATAGTGGCAGACATTTAAAGACAATTTGGAACACTGTAGTTGCAATCCAGTGAGAAAGAAAGGTTCTAAGGGGGAAACACAGCATCCAAGACTACCTAATGTAGTTAAAGATGGGTGCCAACTATAGAAAACGTATGATAGAAAATAGATGGTAGGTCAGAAGACTTGGTGGAATATAAGATAACAACAAAGAATGACTAAAAGATAGAAGGGGAAATTAGAGACAAGCGAAAGCTAGATAGCAAGATAAAAGTTTCTGCAGGTATTGAAAAGGTATAAGAGTAAGTGAAATGATCACTGGTGCTCGAGAATCTGGGAAAATAATTTTAAAAATTGCAGATAAATTGAAAAGCTATTTTGTCCACTTGCAGGAATGAAAATTAAAATAGCATCCCAGAAATAACTGAATCAGAATGCAAAAGTAAACTAGAAACTTAAAACAATCACAATCACCAGGGAAAGGAGACAGAGAGAACTAAAATCTAAAGTGGCTGCTGAGACAGTGAATGTATTGGCTTTAATTTTACAAACTTCATAAAGTTATGGAAAAGTCCCATCAAATTGTAAAGTCGTGAATGTAACTCCACGAATTCAGGATGGAGACAGAAAACAGAAAACCACAGTTAGCCTAATAACTGTCATTGGGAGGCGATGGCTTAATGGTGTTGTCACGAGGCTATTAATTTAGACAGCCAGGTAAGGTTCTGGGGATCTGGATTAGAGTTCTGACACAGCAGATAGTGGAATTTGAATTCAATGAAAATCTGGAATTAAGAGTCTAATGATGACCATGAACCTATTGTTGATTGTTGGGAAAACCCCATCTGATTCTTTAATGTTTTTAGTGAAGGTTAACTGCCATCCTCACGTGATCTGGTCTACATGTGACTTCAAATCCACAGCAATGTATTTGACTCTTAACTGCCTCTCTGGGCAATTAGGGATGGGCATGAAATGCTGGCCTGGCAGTAATGCCCACATCCTGTGAATGAGTTTTTAACAAATGCTGCAATCTATCACAAAGGAAGTTATTTCAGGGACCAGAGTAAATCAGGCAGAGTCAACATAGTTTTGTGAAAGGTAAATCATATTTGACTAATTTATTGATGTTCTTTGCTGAAGTAACAAACACATAGATAAAGGGAAACCAATGGATGTACTGTACTTAGAATTCCAAAAGGCTTTTTTGACAAAAGATTACTGTACAAAGTAACAGTTCATGGCATAGGGTTGTAACAAAATAGCATTGATAGAAGATTAGTCAGCTAACAGGAGCAGAGGGTGGGCATAAGTAGGTCATTTTTGGGCTGGCAGGATGTGACAAGTTGTGTGCCATACAGTGTTGGGGCCTCAACCATTTACAATTTTTATTAATGACTGGATAAAGGGACCAAGTGTATGGGTGCTAAATTTGCTGATGATGCAAAGATAGGTAGGAATGTATGCTGTAAAGAGGGCTTAAAAAGTCTATAAAGAGCAGTAAAAAAGTTATACGAGTGGGCAAAAATTTGGCAAATGGAGTCTAACATGGGAAAATGTGAACTTTGGCTGGAGGAATTTTACCTTGTGGGAGATCCCAGCACAAAAGGAAACTGTTTGAACATTAGGGTCTCCTGTTTAACATGGAGGACAATTTTCATTCAGAGAATCCTGAGCCTTTAGAACTCTTTTCCCCAAAGAGTAGTTAAGGTGAGATCTCTGAATATTTTTGAGGCAGAGATAAATAGGTCCTTGATGATTATGAATATGATCATGGTCTGGTGAAGAGGTGTAACAGGTTTGAGGGTCCAAATGGCCTGCTCTTGTGCTGGATTGGCTGCTGACGCATATATTGTACTTTGCAACAGCAGTTACATTTCAAACATGCTTCATTGACAGTCATGAAGTTTACAGCACTGTGTGGTTGGGAAAGGCACTGTATAACTACAAGGTTTTCTTTCACCTAATCTGAAGAGCTCCCGTCTCCTTAACCTTGGTTGCTCTTCAATGCTACTGTTGACCATTAGATGTACTGGTCAGTGGCAGGTCGTGTACATTTAGTTTAGAGTTTTCCCACCCTTGACATCATGATGAGGAATATTAGAACATTAGGATTCGTATTCTTTTCAGTGCCTGTCCAACAGAGTCTTCACACAAAAATGACAGGCCCAAAGATGGAGAGGCAGTTATCAGACTACAGTCAACTACGCAATGTAAGGGAAACGGGCCAGATTGCAGATTGTTTTAATTAGGTATTACTGAAGTAGCCTGCTGTGTATGGATTGTGATTAAACAATGGCTGAGAGTTTGAGATAGACTTGTGCAGAGTGCCAGGTCAGACTCTTTCCAAAACGATAGAGCGCAGGTTTTAGTTATACATGAGAAAAAAGACAGAAATGTAAATATTTCTCTTCTTGGTGAATAGTACTTGCTGTGTGTTTGATCATGCAATTTTTCCAAAGCGTTCCAGTTCTTGGCTGGGTTTCCATTCTGGCATTTAACATTTGTCTGTGCTACATAAATCCTGATTTCATTCCAAAGCTGCAGCTTAACATGCTGTGGGGAGGTGTGGGAAATGAACGTCTATTTTGTAACTCCCTTTATAAGATTCATCTAATGCTTGCATCCCAAAGGGGAGAATTGGGACTCACTTTCATGAAGAGAAAAAGACTGAGAAGAGATTCCATAGGGAAGTTCAAAGTCATGAAAAGGCTGGACAGACCAAATAAGGGAAACATTTTGCTACTCGAGAAAGGAACAGCAACATGAGGAACAACATTTTCACACAGCCAGTGGTTAAGGCCTTGAATGCATTGCCTGAACGTGCAATGGAAGCAATTTCAATTGTTGTTTCAATGTGAAGAATGTGCAGAGTTACAGGGAGAATGTGGGAAAAAGGCACTAAGTGGGGAAAAAAAAATTCAGAGAGTCAGCTCACACGATGGGCTGAATTGCCAGCATCTGCACAGTAACTATTCTGTGATCCTGTGATATGTTCATGAACCTATGGAGATGGTGGACATTTTTACCTTTTTTTAAAGTTGACATATGAACAATTTCATTTGGTCCAAAATGGAGTCTAAGGGATCAATGATTTTTTGTGGTTTTTGCTCAATGATGAACTCTTTGGAAAGTCATTTTAAGATATATTTCCCTGGGGTGGAGGACCCTCCCCTGAAAATTTATTCAAAATATGAGAATTCCTTTCAAATTTACAACTCCTATTATCTAGGTTTTTATAGAAACTCAAGTACAATTGTTTCTCCCAAGCTCAATGTTTATGAAATTGAAAACTAACAAAGCGAGATAGGAAGAGACCCAATTTACCATAAGCCAATTTGAACAGCATCATTCATCCCCCATTATACAGTAATGACTTCAAACATCATAACATCACATTGTGGTTAATAGAGATATAGTTCATCTGATCACATGGCTGACGTGCAATAAAACATCTTATTATTCCAGGAGTTAGGTCTGTCTGGAGACCCAACAGATCAATCCTCCAGCAAGGAATCCTGCCTAACACAGTCATCCCAGGTAGTCAGAAGGTGTAGGTGGGGGAGCTAGGTTGTCTTCACCTCTGCAAAGTGGGTCATAACATCAGGCAAAAAAAGCAGAGACTTTCAACACTGATTTATCTTCAGAGAACCAAATGAAAGATTTAATCAGATGTACAATGCTATCTATTGTACAGAATTAAATTAAATGCTTAATTTGTTTCTTCTTGTTCTGTTAATGACATAACTGTAAGCGTTCATCAGTAAAACTCATCCTTTCTTGTGTGCACGTGTGTGTGTGCGTGCGTATGTGTACATGAGTGTATATGTGTGTGCGTGAGTGCGTGTGAGAAGTCCAAGAGTGTATGTGTGCATGAGTGTCTGAATGGGTGTGTGCATGTGTGAGAGTGCATGCGTGAGTGTGTGAGAGTGTCAGTGTGTGAGAGAATGTATGTGTGTGCATGTGAGTGTGTGTGTGTATATGTGTGAGAATGTTGTACGTGCATAAGGGTGTGTGTGTGTGAGAGTGCATGTGCGAGTGTGTGTGTGTGTGTATGTGTACATCTGCGTGTGTGTGTGTGTGAGAGAGAGAGAGATAATACGTGTGTGAGTGTGTGAATTTGTGTGTGTGTGTGAGAGACAGAGAATGTGTGCATGAGGGAGAGAAGGTATGTGTGTCGGGGGAGGGTAAGTGTGTGTGTTTGTGCAAGAGAGAGACACAAAGAGAGAGACAGAGAAAGAGAGAGACTGTGTGGATGTTTTCATTGCATTTATATTTCATATGTTGTGTGATTAAGCATTCATTCTTTCTTCTGATTTAAAGTCGCCAGAAAGCTTGTTTGTATCTTTTCAGCCTTTAAAGCAATGACACTCAAAGGGTTTAAAACACTTCCCTTGTAGAAAAATATATCTTACTGCATTCATCAGAAGGTAAGACAAAAAGGGGGACAATTTACCCTAGAACTTCCTCAGATCTGTAGCACACATCTGTACACATTAAATCAAATAAACATGCAGAATAATAAGCTGAAAATGTGTTACCGGAAAAGCGCAGCAGGTCAGGCAGCATCCAAGGAGCAGGAGAATCAACGTTTCGGGCATAAGCCCTTCTTCAGGAAATCCTGAAGAATGGCTCATCCCTGAAACGTCAATTCTCCTGCTCCTTGGATGCTGCCTGACCTGCTGCGCTTTTCCAGCAACACATTTTCAGCTCTGATCTCCAGCATCTGCAGTCCTCACTTTCTCCTATGCAGAATAATAAGTCAAGGTAGACAGCTTCCAAATAGAACAGGAAAATGGATAATGAGTTCAAGGAACTGATTATTGTCACAGTATCAATGGATGTCAACGATTGTCATAACATCTGAATTCAGTATTTCCTTACCCTCCCATACAAAAGAAAACACAATAATTGCTGTAACTCTGAAATACAGCACAGAAACAGACCCTTCGGTCCAACTCGTCCATGCTGACCAGATACCTAAACTGATCTAGTCCCATTTGCCTACACTTGGCCCTTTTCCATCTAAACCGTTCCTATTCATATACCCATCCAGATGCCTTTTAAATGCTGTAATTGTAAATAATGGTAAGACTCACCTCTCAGGCTGCATATATGAAGAAAGAGATTAACATTACAGGTCAATTAGAACACTATGCCATGAAACTCCAAGCTGTATTTTATTGAGTAATTCATGCTGCAAGGCTGACCATGATGTCTTGTCAAATTTTACCCAACTTTCACCATGTGAATTGCTGTTCGCACCCCATGGAATGTATCACATCCAATTTCCACCCATCTTACCAAGCTCCATTCCCAAAACAACTTACTGGAGATCCTGGAAATGACCATCATTCTTGGCATAGGATGCCCACTACATACCCAGACAAGCGTTGTGCATCCTGACATTTGCCTCAGACATGACAGATAAGAAGAAAGCTGCACCTGGAGGTCCTGTAGGATGGACAGGCACAGAAATGGAGCCTCCTCTTCTCCCAAGATCAGTAATGGAGTCCACAACACTTGACTGTGCCACTCCAGTTCCAGTTAGAGCAGTCTCAGCTGGAGGAATGCCCAGGAGGAAATCAGGGCAGAAAAAGGCAAGTTGAGTGGTGGGCTGATTGATATTCAACTTGTCACCCTCTCTGAGATGATCCTGCAGGGCCTGACTGTATCAGAAACTGCCTTTGACTTTGTGTGCCAGGACCACCTGAGCAAAGGCCCTTGAACTTGACTGAGACCCACTACCAATCATCACAAGCTTTGTGCCTTTGTGTCTGCACTAAACAACAAGGCACAACAGAAGTGATATGATGTTGGTTGCTTGGCAGAGGGAGGGGGTAAAACAAAAACATGCAAGGTGGGGCAATGCACTGCCAGAATTGTGAGCATCCAGTTTGACTCAGACAGAGTGAGTACTATGACAGCGGGCGAACAGGCGGGAGATGCAGCCTGGTCCAGTCCATGAGCTGGGTGCGTGTTCCTGAGTGCAAAGTGTTCTTGCTGCAATGATGGAGTTCAATGTTAGTTCATGGTGCAGCTTGAGCACTGAGGGCAGAAGTGTCCTGTACGTTGATCAGGGATGTGCCAAGACTTCTTAAAGACTGGCACATGTTGGATGCCAATGTTTGTGGATGTGCGGTGAGTGTGGCTGGTGCCCACTGTACTTGCCCTGAGGTCCTGGTGCCTAGTGTTAACCAGGGATGGAAGCAAGTGGCAAGTTTAACCTGCCAAGCACCCACTCTGCCCTCTATGTTATGTCTTCACAATGTCCAGTTTGTTCAGTGAGTTTGATAAGATCACAATGGGAATATTCATGTGGCAAATTGGGCTATCACTCAGTACCTTAACAAGTGTTAATCTCGCCACACCGCTTATGAAAAGATGGCATCACTCAGACCCTTAAAGATTCCATTCTGCTTCTCTCTCCACAGATGCTGCCCAACTCATTCAATATGCCCAGGAATCTTGTCTTTACGTTATGACATCTCTTGTGGCATTAACATAGAAATCAGTCTTCAATAAAATTATAAATATCCTAATGTTTATGGTATAGCTTCTTTTTATATTGAATAGTAAGACTAGTGATAGTTTTGGCACTTCTTCCCCATCATCTCCATTCCCCATTGCCCTCTACACAACAAAAGCCCTGTATCATGATTTGTAAATTGTCTGGTCACCTGTTACTTAAATTCATACATGGGTTTGGGTATCACAGGCTAAGCCAACATTTACTGCCAATCTTTATTTACCTTCTTAAACCAAGTGCAGCCTATGAGGTTCAGGAACATCAAAAGTGCTGTTATGCAGGGATTACAGGGTTTTGATCCAGATACGATGAAGGAGCAATGATACATTCGCAAGACAGAACGGTATATGCCATAGGGAAGAATTTGCTGGTGCTCCCCTTGTATCTGCTGCTCTGGTCCTTTTAGTTAGTTAAGGTCACACGAATCGGAAGATGCTGTCAAAGAAGCCTTTATTGCACACCTTGTAAATGGTAGAGTCGAGAAGTGGGGCACTGGAAAAGCACAGCAGGTCAGGCAGCATCCGTTCACACAGTTACCATTGTGCATCAGTAATGAAGAGAGTAAATGCTGAAGGTGATGGATGGGGGACTAACCAAGCAGGCAGCTTGGTCCTGGACAGTGTTAAGCTTCTTGTGTATTCTAGAACTTCCAGGCAAGATAGATGGCACTGCAGGTGGACAGCTTTGAGAAGTCAGGTGATGAATTATTTGCCACAGGATTCCTAGCCTTTGACTCACTCTTGTAGTCCCACAGTAATTATATAGATGGTCTGGTTCACTTTTTGTTCAATATGATACTCCAGGATGTTGATGGTAATGCCATTAAATGTCAAAGGGCAATGGATGGATTCTATCTTGGTGAAGCTGGTAATTGCTTGGCATTTGTATTGCACATTCTTTACTTGCCATTTTTCAACTGAAGCCTGGATGCTGTCAAGTTTGTACTGCATTTGGACAATTAGCAGCTATGAGTCATGAATGATGCTGGACATGTACAATCATTGGCAAATTGCCCACTTCTGGCCTTATAATACTGGGAGGAAAGTGATTGATGAAGCAGCCAAAGAGGTTGCTCCTCTGCCACTACCCTGAGGAAGTCCCGCAGTCATGCTGTGGAGCTGAGATGATCGACCTCCAACAATTACAACTATCTTCCTTTGTGTTAGATATGACACCAACAAGTGGAGAGTTTTCACCTGATTCCCATTGTCTCCAGTTTTGGTACGGCTTGTTGATGACACATTCTGTCAAGTTTTGCCTTGATGTCAAGAGCAGTCACCCTTACTTTACCTCATGGGTTTAGCTTTTTTATCCCAATGCATATTCTTATCCAGTTTTCTCCAGGTATTGCAGCTTTGTAAAACCAGCTCGTAGACTCCAACCCTCACTATGTATATCTGGCACTTGTAAGTAAATAGTTTAGCCTGACTGCAATGATCTGACAGGTTAATGTTTACAGCCCATTGAAAAAAAGAAAAAAATGCATTTAAACATACATTTCAGAGTGTTTACAGTCAATTAAGTACTTTGAAATGTAGTCATTGTTGTAATATAGAAAACAGAACAGCATGAAGCAAGCTCCCAAAAATAACATTATGATAATGACCAGATAATCTGCTAGTGACACTGGTTAAGGATATATACTGGCCAGTTTAATGGGGAATAAAAACGCTGCTCTGGTTCAGATAGACAGGAGCACACTATTAGCATTTCATGTGGTCACCAGTACATAATCCAGGAGTAAGCAAAATCGATCTGCTTTCATGTTGCACCTGTCATATCCTGACCATATTTGAAAGCACTTTACCACCAATTATGTTTCTGGAAAACAATCACTGTCATCTTGCAGCTGTCAAGATGTGTACAGCAAGTTTTCACAATCATTTCCAATTATAAATGAGCAGATAATTTGCTGTTTTGGGGGTAAAAGTTAGCTAAGATAAGGGAAGAATTCACCTACACTTTTACCAATATTACTTTGTGGCCTTTTATGTCCACTCAAGAGGGAAGGTGAAGACCATATTGTGAAAGGGTATTGTGTACCAAAATATGTTTAGTTTTCTCACAGAATAGCACCGATATTTCCAAATTTAATGTAAAGCTTACAATACAACATACGGCCTCAAACGGATGAATGATTTGCCTCTGTGTGCCCAGGGCGAATTATCTCTAACCGTACTCTGCCTAAAGATTAATCTTGATTTCCTGTTTAGTTGAGTCGGGGTATGAAGGTACATGGAAAAAGTGACTCCACTGTGACTCCAACACAGAGAAAGTAGACTTTCCTGTTCCTTGGATGCTGCTTGATTGGCTGTGCTTTTCTAGCACCACACTTTTCGACTATCAAGGTATATGGAGCTAAGGCAGGTAATTGGAGTTGGAACACAGATCGGCCATGATCTAATTGAATGGCAGAGTGAAGGTAAGGGGCTGAATCACCATTCCTATTCCACATAGCTTGCTGTTCATGCTGTTTCTTCATGCGGGAAGACAGGAAAAGTAATTACTCAAATATCTTTGAGCATACCAGTCCCAAATGTCTTTTCAGCTTCTTTCAACAGTCAAGGACACCCTTGAGCATCTCAGTAACCAGTTATCCCTGTAGATTGTTTTTTTTTACAGGCAAAGACTAAAGGTGGCTTTTTGTTCAATCTTATGAAATTACACTCTGTCATTCTCTGGCAGCCAGACTGGCCTTGACAGACACATTCTAAATGGGTAGCACAACTCATGGACACTACTAAACAGCAGCAGCAGCAACACGCACTGTGCAAAAAATGATGGCCTCATTTCAGGAAAATCCTCCTACTTACAGTAAATATTTCAGTGACAGAAATATAGTGGTTGAGCTCCATTATCCATATTCTCTCTTCAATAAGAATCTCTGGAAGACTGATTGCAGACATTACAGAAGTACACCACTCAGTAAACTCCTGGAGCGATGTGAATAGTCATTAATAATATTATTTTCCACTTCAATCTTCCCCATTGTAAACTTAGCCTAAAATTTCTTGGGCAAAAACCGCTGTGATATCTTGGCAGTCTGAAATGGATCAGCAGTGCCTTGATGATCGTGTGCCTGTTGGAGCTTTCAAAATTTCCATTCTCACTGAGCAGTCCAATTTAGGGATAAAGTTTCAGCCAGGACAGCCCAAGGAAGAACTGGCAAATAGAGGATTGACAGAAAGCTGATTGGAGTGTTTTCAGGAATTATTGGTGGATTTTAGCTGCCAGCACCTTTTTGTTAGCTCATTCCTGATGAACAGCGTTTGCCCAAAATGTTGATTTCCCTGCTCCTCAGATGCTGCCTGATGCACTGTGCTTTTCCAGCATCACACCCCCGACTCTAATTTCCAGCATCTGCAGTCCTCACTTTCACCTTTGATAGATCAGGGCAGAACGGGCTACTTTAAAAGGGCTTGGGACCCTGGAGCAATGTTATGATGATGTCAGAGAGCTGCTACTAAATGGGCTTAAATAGCATAGTGTGGGTGGAGTTAGAGTGAGCAGCAAGTAGGGAGAAATGCATACTGTGAAATGGATTGACAAATACTGAGTGATAGAATGAGTAGAATAGTCTTTCAATAATGTAACACTAAAATCAAAGACTGGCATATCTCTGAATAGAATGTATTGTAATATTTAACCTTAGTCACTCACTCAGAAATGTACAGCATGGAAACAGACCCTTCGGTCCAACCTGTCCATGCCGACCAGATATCCCAAACCAATCTAGTCCCACCTGCCAGCACCCAGCCCATAAACCCCTCCAAACCCTTCCTATTCATATACCCATCCAAATGCCTTCTAAATGTTGCAATTGTACCAGCTTCCACCACTTCCTCTGGCAGCTCATTCCATACACGTACCACCATCTGTGTGAAAAAGTTACCCCTTAGGTCTCTCTTATATCTTTCCCCTCTCACCCTAAACCTATGCCCTCTAGTTCTGGACTCCCCCACTCCAAGGAAAAGACTTTCTCTATTTATCCTATCCATGCCCCTCAAAATTTTGTAATATACGGTCAACCCTCAGCCTCCGACGCTCCAGAGAAAAAAGCCCCAGCCTGTTCAGCCTCTCCCTATAGCTCAAATCCTCCAACCCTGGCAACATCCTTGTAAATCTTTTCTGAACCATTTCAAGTTTCACGACATCTTTCCGATAGGAAGGAGACCAGAATTGCACACAATATTCCAACAGTGGCCTAACCAATGTCCTGTACAGCCGCAACATGACCTCCCAACTCCTGTACTCAATACTCTGACCAATAAAAGAAAGCATATCAAACGCAGTCTTCACTATCCTATCTACCTTGGACTCCACCTTCAAGGAGCCATGAACCTGCACTCCAAGGTCTCTTTGTTCAGCAACACTCCCTAGGACCTTACCATTAAGTGTCTAAGTCCTGCTAAGATTTGCTTTCCCAAAATGCTACACCTTGCATTTATCTGAATTAAACTCCATCTGCCACATCTCAGCCCATTGGCCCATCTGATCAAGATCCTGTTGTAATCTGAGGTAACCTTCTTCGCTGTCCACTACACCTCCAATATTGGTGTCATCTGCAAACTTACTAACTATACCTCTTATGCTCACATCCAAATCATTTATATAAATGACGAAAAGTAGAGGACCCAGCACCAATCCTTGTGGCACTCCACTGGTCACAGGCCTCCAGTCTGTAAAACAACCCTCCACCACCACCCTCTGTCTTCTACCTTTGAGCCAGTTCTGTATCCAAATGGCTAGTTCTCCCTGTATTCTGTGAGATCTAACCTTGCTAACTAGCCTCCCTTAGGGAACCTTGTCGAATGCCTTACTGAAGTCCATATAGATCACATCTACCACTCTGCCCCCATCAATCCACTTTGTTACTTCTTCAAAAAACTCAATCAAGTTTGTGAGACATGATTTCCCATGCACAAAGCCATGTTGACTAACCCTAATCAGTCCTTGCCTTTCCAAATACATGTACATCCTATCCCTCAGGATTCCCTCCAACAACTTGCCCATTACCGACGTCAGGCTCACTGGTCTATAGTTCCCTGGCTTGTCCTTACCACCTTTCTTAAACAATGGCACCACTTTAGCCAACCTCCAGTCTTCCGGCACCTCACCTGTGACTATCGATGATACAAATATCTCAGTAAGAGGCCCAACAATCCCTTCCCTTGCTTCCCACAGAGTTCTAGGGTACACCTGATCAGGTCCTGGGGATTTATCCACCCTTAACCGTTTCAAGACATCCAGCACTTCCTCCTCTGTAATATGGACATTTTTCAAGATGTCAGCATCTATTTCCCTACATTCTATATATTCCATGTCATTTTCCACAGTAAACACTGATGCAAAATACTCGTTTAGTATCTACCCCATTTTCTGTGGCTCCACACAAAGACCACTTCGCTGATCTTTGAGGGGCCTTATTCTCTCCCTAGTTACCCTTTTGTCCTTAATATATTTGTAAAAGCCCTTTGGATTCTCCTTAATTCTATTTGACAAAACTATCTCATGTCCCCTATTTACCATCCTAATTTCTCTCTTAAGTATACTCCTACTGCCTTTATACTCTTCTAAGGATTCACTCGATCTATCCTGTTTATACCTGCTTCCATCTTTTTCTTAATCAAACCCTCAATTTCTTTAGTCCTCCAGCATTCCCTATACCTACCAGCCTTTCCTTTCACCCTGACAGGAATATACTCTCTCTGGATTCTCATTATCTCATTTCTGAAGGCTTCCCATTTTCTAACTGTCCCTTTACCTGCGAACATCTGCCCCCAATCAGCTTTTGAAAGTTCTTGTCTAATACCGTCAAAATTGGCCTTTCTCCAACTTAGAACTTCAACTTTTAGATCTAGTCTATCCTTTTCCATCATTATTTTAAATCTAATAGAATTATGGTCACTGGTCCCAAAGTGCTCCCCCACTGAAACCTCAATCAGCTGCCCTGCTTTATTTCCCAAGAATAGGTCATGTTTTGCACCTTCTCTAGTAGGTACATCCACATATTGAATCAGAAAATTTTCTTGTACACTCTTAATAAGACATCTATCTTATTATGTCGTAAAAATATTATAAAGAAGCCTAAGTCTGAAGACAGTTCTTGATCTCACCTTTTCTTTGACCAACTTGTAGTGAACCCTAACACATGGATGTGGGCATAAGGCCGCATGAGAAAAGATGATGGCATCAATGGGATCCATTGTATTGAAAATTGTAGCAACAATGAAGATCAAGAAACAGAGCCTAACATTGTTTGAAGGAAAGGAGAACTCAAAAATCATTCCTTCAAAAAATTAATTGGCACAGCTTTAAGACGAACTAGGAGTCAGAAAAGTACAGCCGCCATAAAAGCAAGATTTCTATACAGAAACTTTCTGCAGAGCAACCACCAAAAACAATTGTAAGTCTCAATAAAAGTTTTTTTACAACCAGTAACAGAGGGAAACAAGCTCTTAAGGAAATAAACTGTGAGAATAGTAAAAGCCCGCTGGGAGCTAAAGGAATAAATCTAGGAGAAAGTGAGGACTGCAGATGCTGGAGTACCAGAGTTGAAAAATGTGGTGCTGGAAAAACACAGCAGGCCAGGCAGCATCCGAGAAGCAGGAGAATCGATGTTTCGGGCATAAGCCCTTCTTCAGGAATGACGCTGGTGTGCCAAGCGGGCTGAGATAAAAGGTAGGGGGGAGGGAATTTGGGGGAGGGGCGCTGGGAATTCGATAGGTGGAAGGAGGTGAGAGTGAGGGTGATAGACAAGACACATCAAAAGAATTACTGGTCACTCAAAACAGATTTGATCTCTTTGAGGAAAAACTAAAATTAGACAGTGATTTAACAGCAGCTGCTAAAAGATTTACTTAAGGACAAAGTTAACAACAAGTAGTTTCAGAGAATTCGTCAGAAAGAGGCTTGAAGTGAATCAGCTACAAAGGTCGTTTGCTGGAATTGGAAGTTTCAGAGCCTGATACATGAAGTTAGTTAAAACTTTATTGTTTTGATGGTTTGGGCAAGAAATACAAATCTCAGCAACTAAGAACAGTATTGATTTTATCTGTTAAAAGAAATCAGATACAAAGAAAAAGAACACGAATCTGATCACATGATGTCACTTTTTTTACCAAAATGTCTCAAATGCAGAAAGTTTCACGATGTCACATCAGCCATCTTTGACACAGTCATAAAATCAATTAATCAATTAATCTTCTTGTTTGAAATCATTTGAGGCTTTCTACCCACAGTTCTTTTAGAAATTCTTTAGCCATCTTGTAAAAGAACATCTTAATTCACCTCTATGAAATGCCATACTGTTAAAGGAAAATTGAATCTTGAAAACAACAGTTAGGGCAGCAGAAACTTTAACAATATTTGGTTTAGTATTATAGCAACAATCTTTACAACAACAAAGATTCTACAAAAATTTTAATCAACTAAGAATACACTAAGATATCAACATGAGTAGAGTGTAAGAAAACCAAAATCCTAACAATTATTGTCCAAATCAAGAAAATAATCTACAAAAATCAGCCTATGAACAATCAGCCAATGCAACAAAATACACTAGTAACAGTCTTTCCACCAGAGAAATTCAACTATCAGATCTACTTGATAGATCAGTAAATTGGCAAATAGGGAAAGCACAAATCCTAAGATTTTAAATGGCATCGGGACTAGACACCCAATTAATTGCAGATTAGCATACTTCTGCATTACAGGAGAACATCAGATCTTCTGTTACACAAGCAAAGATCAATTAGGTACAAATTATGTTTTACATTCCCCAACAGCATGTGGTTAATATTTCATGTCAAGCACAAACAAGACACTTATGAGATCATGCTTCAATAGTAGTTACAAACTCCTTCGAGAATTTGTAGATAGGTTTATTAATAACCTGTGTGTACTATCTAAAACATGCAACTATGTGAACTTCCAACAAGAGCTCATTTGTGACAGAATCACAATTGGTATCTTACATGATTGAGTTTCTGAACATCTTCCATCCAAAGAGGATCTAACTATAGAATGATTCATCCAAATAGCAGTGAATATAAAGTCTAGAAACAGTTAAAACTGCTTGACAAAGCAAAGGTTCCATTTAATGCAGAACATTCTACAGAAGTGTTGACTACTTAAAGCATAGTTGAGCATTTGACCAGAGGAGACAAATCTCTCATTTAAAAAAAACACCACGTGTGAAAATTTCAATACAAAATCCAAGGCAAAATCTAATGTGTCTTGTCACCTGTCTGGTTCCAAAATCCCACATCAAAGTAGATAGAATTGCCCAGCTTTATGCCAACAATGTTTTCATTGCAGGAAAAGAGGTCACTTCTTGAAGCACACATCAATAATCAAACATCAAACCAGATGGTTTCAAAGCCAGCAAGTATATTCTGCCTTGGAACAGAATCTTGATGAATAGATTAATGCTGCAATTTACAAACATATCCATTCTTCTCATAGAGAGGTAACACCATTAGCAATTCCAGATACATAATGGAGATGATCATGAGATTAATTTGTTCACTGAATTCCACCGCACTCATAGTGGATTCATTGGTGGATGAAGCTACAGTTAAACAATTATAAACTGTCAAGATATAACTCTACTACTAAATTGGAGAGGGCACAGAAAGGATTCACATGGAGGTGGAGGGTTTGGGTTATGAGGAGAGGCTGGGACTTATTTCCTTGGGACACAGGAGGTTGAGGGATGATCTTGTAGAGGTTTATAAAATCATGAGGGGCAGAGATAAGGTAAATAGCAAAGGTCCTTTCCCCAGGGTAGGGGATTCCAAAACTAGAGGGCATAATATTTTAAAAACATATTTTTATTGAAAAATAGATTTTTTGATATTACAACAAATACAAAACAATAGAATTCAAAACAGTACAAAGAAAGAAAAAACACAAACTGCACTCATGTACAAATGTATAAACCTATATAAAAAAATAACAACCAAATGCATAAATAATTAATAACTAATAACTAACTAATAAATAATAATAGTAATAATAATAATAATAATAATAATAATAATAATAATAATACAGCTTAGCGAGATAAAATACTAGTTCTTGACCATCAAGAACATTAATTTATACATATTCATATGTTCGCAGTTCCCCCTCTCTGGGTATTAGATTCATAAAACACAATCGTTATGGCTTTATAAAAGTTCCTATTAGCATGGCAGACAGATCTGTGTCCAGCTAGTCCAAAAAGGGCTGCCATGTCTTATAAAAATTCTCAGTTTTATAGGCACCATACTTGTAGGAAAATACAAAGGGATAGGATCCACAACAATCTTCCACCAACCTGACAAACCCAGAGGATTTTCAGCCACCCAACCTTACAGAATATTCTTTGTTGCACAAAAAGTAAGGATGTTGAAAAGGTTTCTCTTATGCGCATCTACAGGGAGTACACTGGACAGGCCCCGAAGAGGATAAACTGGGTCCTGCTCCACCCGTGTCCCCAAAATCCTCTGTATTGCACCTACCACAGCGCTTCAGTATGTCCGGAGTCTGCAGCAGGATCAGAGGCAATGAGTAAGAGTGCTCGGACTCGGTTTTGCATTTGGGATATGTTGAAGATCCTCCTGGTTAAAATTTTGATAAATGATCTGGAGCCAAGTGGAGAATCTTCAATTATAAAGCATGGGTCGCATTGCAAATTGAGATCTTGCTCGCATTTTCCCAAATATCTTCCCATGTCTCTAAGAAGATCTCAATGCCCAACTCTTTCTCACACACCTGTTTCTGTCTTGTCTGAGGGGCCTCACTCCCAACAGGTGATAAAAAGTGCTGACAAAAAGTGTATTCCTAGCACTGAGCACCCTCTTTTCTATGTCGGACCTGTAGGGATCAATTAAAAGTGCAGTCCTTTTCCAAATGAAATCTCTAATTTGAAAAAAATGAAAGAGGTCCCTACTAGGTAGCTCGTATTTCTGAGTTAACTGGTCAAAAGACATCATTGTGTCCCCTCAAATAAGTCACCCATGCAAGACACACCCCTAGCTGCCCAGAGTTTAAACCCTGTGTTCATCATCCCCAGTTGAAAACCCGGCATACCCACTATAGGTGCAAAAACAGAAGTTTTGACAATATTGCCTTCTCTCTGCTGCATTGCCCTCCATGCTTTATTCCTTAACTGTCCTCATTTTCTCCAGGAACAGCATGCCAGTAAGTGGGCATCTTGCATGAGAAGTTTCAATATCTAACCATATTGAGAGAGGGTCTCCACAAGCCCAGCCACTCACATAAGATAAAAGCAAGCTTAGTTGATAGTTTTAATGTCCGGGAGATCCACTTACTCCAGTCTGTGAGGCACTCGTTCCACTGCTCACCCTCAGTCTCCAAGTACTCCACTCAATGATGCTCAAGATCATTGCACCTTCTCCAGTTTGTGTGTTCCATGAGTCAGTGGGGACTTTTCTTTGTTTAGGGAGGCTTCCAGAATATTCCTGTAGTGTTTCCTCTTCCCTCCCTGTGATCGTTTACCATTGCGGAGTTTGGAGTAAAGCATTTGTTTCAGAAATCTTGCGTTGAGCATGCAGACAATATGTCAGACCCAACATATCAGGTTGACCAGTCCCTCGATACTGGGGATATTGGCCTGGGAGAGGGCAGTACTGACGATAGTTCTCTGGGAACTTGAGGGGTCTGCTGTACATGGTCCATGTTTCTGGTGCATATAGGAGGGTGAGGCCATGGCTTCTCTGCAGACCATGAACTTAATGCTGGTTTGAGGTCTCAGACTTCCAACACTTAGTTGTTTGGTGTATTGGTTGGGTTGGTATGTTGGCGTGGGTTGGGAACTCTCACACTGCTGTCCTAGAAACGCCAGCTTCAATGCAAGTGTAAGCATTGAGATTTCCTGCAATGTTGATTGACTCAGACCAGTTTAGGAATGTGACGTGAATCCCACCAGAATAATGATGCCATAGATGATGGAGGTGGGTGGGGGGACCAAGGCTTGATATCAAGATTTGAAATGTAAGTACAAAAGATATTGCTTACTTTACATGTCATAAAGAAATGCTGTATGATAATTTTTATATGCTTTTCATAAAATGAATGATCTCACAGGACTTTGTTTTGCAAATAATGCATTTGTCAGATTATTACCTCTGATATCTGGTAAGCTATCAAAGGAATAAACAGCATTGTGAAGGTGGAAAAGTCTAAAGATGTCATAGAATGGATTGGATTAGATGGGATAAACTCTCATTCTGCATTTTACTACAGTGAAATCCATGACTAATGTGTGAAAGGTCCCCACAGCTTTGATTTTTCTCCCCCTTTGAAGTCAAGCTCAGCTATCTGTTTGGCTATTTCAAAACTTTGGCACAAGGATGAACTTTTGTCTGTAAGCACTTCAATGGATTCTGTTCAGAAGGGTTTGTTTAAACAGTTGTTCAGTGGAATCTCAATATGAATGCTTGGCTAACTGATAATCCACAAATGCACTTCACTGACTCAGGGCTGTTGATACAAGTGCCAAGAGGGGCATATAAGATTTCCTGAGTTTATCAAAACAGACACTTTTCAAAAAGGATAATTTTTAAGAGACCATTCAAGCAATGTATGCCTATTTTGTCATGTTTATGAGTTTTCCAAAGACTTTCAAAATGTTTTTATTGGTCTCCAGAGTTCTGTTTACAATGGATATTTCAGAGAGGGCTTGGGGAATGGGGTTGTATGGGGTGGTCTTGCGATATGACAGGTTTAGAGGATGATGAGTGCATTGGGGTTTATATGGGCCACTTGCATGGTGACTCACTATAAGATTGGTGGTAAACCACTTGGTGATAGTCTGAGGATTTGAAAGGGTGAATAATATTTATTTTCTTCACAGCCAAGTGAAGCAGAAGTTCTCTACTGAGCCTCCAAGGATATTTTAGAACTCATTTACCTTGGGCTATCCCACTCTTCTGTACAAAGGGACTCATCTCCAAACCTCCTCAGCAAGTTATTCTTCGAGACTGTGGGCTGCTGGCAAGGATGGCGGTTTCTTCCACAGTCAGGAGCTCCCCAAGGGGGCACAGTGCATGATCATACCTGGCATGATCACTTCATATGCCAGGGGCTTCGGGTGAAGGCTCACATAGACTGGATTGGTGGTGACCTGCAGAGGTGTAAAGCTGATAGGGTTCATGACAAGGGCTACTGGGAGGGGACTTGGATGTCGTGGGGGTTCAGTGAGATGTCAAGGCAGAGACCGGAAGCTACTGGAGGCAGGGTAGAGATGGAGGACCCAGCTACCTTTGGATGTCTGGAGTTGAGACTTCTGAGGAACATGCATGTGGTTCCTTCTGAGTTGTCCTGGCATTGTCCCGTCTCTTTGTGAGGATGGGGTGTCTGGAGTATTTCCCACATTCTCAATCCCTCTGTCACCATGCCTTCGGTCCTGAGGACCAATGGCTGGGCTGCTAGAATGCAGAGGTCTACACCTCTCCAGCAGATCCTGAGGATGCTGGGCCTGGCTCTCCGTGCATCCACCAACCTGTCCATGAAGGCAACTAAAGAATCACGACTCACTGCACTGTGACACCTCCTGGGCAGTGAGGGGCATTGTGTCTCTGCCAACCCTGTTCCTCCCTATGCTTGTGTATGAAGTCCCTGATTGCATTTATATCTACCTGGCCCTCTTTATCCACCCTTTATTCTCACAAAACCTCTTAACAAATTGTTAAAGATGAGTCTTCTTTCCCAAAACTATAATAACTCTGCTTGATTGCATCATGATTTTCTTAATGTCCTGATGTTATTTCCTTTGTAATACATCCTAGCATTTTGTTTATATGAGGCTAACTGGTCTATAATTCCCAGCATTCTCTCCTTTTTTTGAATCAAAGTGTTACAGTTGTAGTTTGCCAATCTGCTAAGGCTTCCACATTGGGAATTTTGGAAGATTATAAACTAAACACTCACCAACCTGTTACTAGATAGAGTACAGGTCATCAAGTCCAGAGGACTTGTCAAACTTTAGTCCCATTATTTTTCCTAGTACATATTCTCTCGTGATGGTGACTCATTCATATTCCTCCTTCCCTTTTTCCTCTTGTTTTTTTTTAACTATTCTTGCCCAAAATTTCTGCCATTGCCTTGCTTTCCCATTGTTAATTCCCCAACCTCATCTTCTGAAGAAACAGTACTTAACTGCTCTTTTCCTTTATAAATACTTGTATGAAGTGTTTTACTATGTGGTTTTTATGTTTCTCGTTCATGTTCTCTCATGTTCTCTCATATACTAATTTTTTCCTCTTTGTTTTTTTTTCCTGTCATTCTAAAGTAAAATCCCAATGTCTTGGTATACCAGTAAATATTCACAGCATTGTGTAGCTTTGATTTTCAATCGAATACCATCCTTAACATCCTTAGTTAGCCACAGACTGTGCATCTTTCTCAGAGTTTTTGGATCTCAGTGGATTATATCTTTGTTGAGAGTTATTGAAATGTCTCCTAAGACATCTGCCATTGCTACTGTACTGTCTCATCTTTTAAACTATTTTTCCATTCCACTTTAGCCAGCTTTGTTCCATAACCTTGTAACTGACCTCATTTAAGTTTACAACTCTAGTTTCAGACTTCTTACCCTCAAGCTGAATGTAAAATTCCGATCTGTAAACATTCTGACCATTCCCCAGACAATCCGTTACCATGAAGTCAACAATACTGTCTTATTTATCATTACCAAATCTAATATAATCTGCTTCTTCATTGGGATATATCCTAGGATTATGTGGGAAGCAAGAGAGGAAATTGCAGAACCGTTGGCAATGATCTTTTCGTTTCACTGTCAACTGGGGTGGTACCAGAGGACTGGAGAGTGGCGAATGTTGTGCCCCTGTTCAAAAAAGGGAATAGGGATAACCCCGGGAATTACAGGCCAGTTAGTCTTACTTTGGTGGTAGGCAAAGTAATGGAAAGGGTACTGAGGGATAGGATTTATGAGTATCTGGAAAGACACTGCTTGATTAGGGACAGCAGCACGAATTTGTGAAGGGTAGGTCTTGCCTTACAAGTCTTATTGAATTCTTTGAGGAGGTGACCAAGCATGTGGATGAGGGTAGAGCAGTGGATGTAGTGTACATGGATTTTAGTAAGGCATTTGATAAAGTTCCCCATGGTAGGCTTATGCGGAAAGTCAGGAGGCATGGGATAGAGGGAAATTTGCCCAGTTGGATAGAAAACTGGCTAACCGGTCGAAGTCAGAGAGTGGTGGTAGATGGTAAATATTCAGCCTGGAGCCTAGTTACAAGTGGAGTTCCGCAGGGATCAGTTCTAGGTCCTCTGCTGTTTGTAATTTTTATTAATGACTTGGAAGAGGGAGTTGAAGGGTGGGTCAGTAAATTTGCAGACGATACGAAGATTGGTGGAGTTGTGGTTAGTGAGGAGGGCTGTTGTCGGCTGCAAAGGGACTTAGATATGATGCAGAGCTGGGCTGAAGAGTGGCAAATGGAGTTCAACCCTGTCAAGTGTGAGGTTGTCAATTTTTGAAGAACAAATGAGAATGCGGAATACAGGGTTAACAGTAGGGTTCTTAGTAAGGTGGAGGAGCAGAGGGATCTTGGGTTCATAGATCTTTGAAAGTTACCACTCAGGTGGATAGAGCTTGTAAGAAGGCCTATGGTATATTGGCGTTCATTAGCAGAGGGATTGAATTCAAGAGTCGTGAGGTGATGTTGCAGCTGTATAGGACCTTGGTAAGGCCACATTTGGAGTACTGTGTGCAGTTCTGGTCGCCTCACTTTAGGAAAGATGTGGAAGCTTTGGAGAGGGTGCAGACAAGATTTACCAGGATGTTGCCTGGAATGGAGAATAGGTCGTACGAGGATAGGTTGAGCGTGCTAGGCCTTTTCTCATTGGAACGGTGAAGGATAAGGTGTGACTTGATAGAGGTTTATAAGATGATCAGGGGAATAGATAGAGTAGACAGTCAGAAACTTTTTCTCCGGGTACAACAGAGTGTTACAAGGGTACATAAATTTAAGGTGAAGGGTGGAAGGTATGGGGGGATGTCAGGGATAGGTTCTTTACCCAGAGAGTGGTGGGGGCATGGAATGTGCTGCCTGTGGGAGTGGCAGAGTCAGAATCTTTGGTGACCTTTAAGCGGCAATTGGATAGATACATGGATGGGTGCTTAAGCTAGGACAAATGTTCGGCACAACATCGTGGGCAGAAGGGTCTGTTCTGTGCTGTATTGTTCTATGTTCTATGTTCATATTGTTCTAATAAACTCCTGAATATACTCTATGAACTCTTTTATCTTTGCCAAAATGTTTTGTTTGATTTATACATAAATTAAAATCTCCTTGTAGCATCTTGCTTATAAGTCCCAATTATTTCTTGATTTGTCCACTATCCTACAGTGTAGTTATTGCCAAGGGACCTTTAAACCACTCCCAGCTGTGGATTTCCTTACTTTGCTATTTCTTACCTCTCCACAAATACATTCCACAATTTGATCCTCTGGATCAAGGTCATTTCTCACTCCTGTACATATTTCATCTTTTACTAATAAAGCTACCCCATCTTCCTTTCCTACCTTCCTGTCTTTGCAAGATGTCAACCAACCTTGCATGAACAGCCTTGAGCAACTCCTGATAATTAGGGCGCTACTAATGAGGGTGCTGGAGGTTATGACATTGCAACGCTTAATCATCATTGAGTGAGGATAGAGTGGTGGAATGTCTTTATCGAACTGTGATTGAGATTGTGCTATCACTGGAACAGCCATTCTACCGTATTTCCAAAGTATTTTCAGCAGCTTTTTGGAGAAATATGCTATCTTAAACAGAATGTGCAACTGCTTCCTTCATGATGGCCTCATCAAAGACACAAGACTGAAGGGAACAGAGGCAAGAGGTTAACAGTTCACTTAGAGTAATGAGCTGTAGGCAGTTAAAGGTCATGTCTCTGAAGAAGCTGGATGAAATTTTATCAGCAGCAGAACCATCACACCTTTGCACAGTACCCAATTGCTATGCTGCCTTCAAAAAACTCCACATACGCTTCAGAGATTTCTTGAAATTATTAACAGTAGCACTGTTGACGAAAGCCAAGACTGTATTAAAGGAGAACTTGACAAGATGCCTTAAAAGGGACATTTCAGATAAAACAATTCCACAATAGCAATTAAACACCGTGACCTGGAAATTGGTATGTGGCATTTTCTGGGTCTACAACCTGCCTGCACTCATTGCTGCATCATAGACAAGTCTGGTGCTGTCTTCTTTTTTATTATATAGTAGTTTAGGAAATACACCTTCTCACAACATCCCTCTGTGACCAACTTCTCACACTACTCGGTGTGCCTCACACCGATCACTCACCCATCATCAGCCTCTGGAACAAGGGACTCACACCTCGTCTTGGTCTCACACACATTGCAATGATGATAGCCTCACGCCCAGCTAACATTGCATTCCATATTCCTCTAGGACTGCAGCAGTTCAAGATAGCAGCTTACTACGGTCTTCTAAAGGGCAATAAATGCTGGTCTAATCAGTGACGCCCACATCCCCTGAATGGATTAAAAACAACCTATTCGACCATGGCAGGTATATTGCTCGAGCACAGTGCAACACTGTTGTACAACACAGGAGGTTGGCACCATTTTCTTTATCACATGCCATTGTTACTGCCTACTGATTGCCATCCCGGTTACTGCCTCGTTTGCTAGCCAGTTTGAGGCGCAGTTCCCTGTCCGAGTGAGGTGGCAGGTGAGGCTGCGAGGGCTCACGTTTTGTGGGTGAGACAGTTGACAAGATTGCCAGTGATTAGGAGATGTGCACAGCATTAATAGTAGCATCCAGTGAAGAGACAGGAATTGGGTGCAGGGCAGTGAGGGGCATTCAGGTGTGTAGTGGTCAGGAGTGGTGTGGTGATTGTCAGGGAGCTACCTGCAGTGCTGCTAGGAGTAGTGTCACAGGCACATGTGCAATGAGTACACCCCTGTAGCTGTGGTGGCAGCACCCTCACTGACAGTCTTCCCTCTCTCTTATGGGTGGTACAACAATAGAAAGAAGCAGAATGGCTGTGGTGAGAGGCTAGGATGCTTGCAATTGCTGCTGGCTCCACTTGAGCCTAAAGAATCCAACATCAAAATGTAGGGTGGTAAATAATGATGAGGATAGCCTTAGATTACAGGAGGATACAAAGAGAGAGCACAGCTGGGGGACCAAACCAATACTTTGCATCTAGTCTCATGACAAGAAATTGATGCTGCCCAATGCAGGAATACTGAAAGAGCTAGAGAAATTGGATAAGACAATAATGGGTGAAGACGAGGAACTTCAATGAGAAGCAGTCTCTCAGTTTGCTGAGGGATGCAAGTGTGGAAATTCCAGAGACGCTGGCTACAAGCTTCCCAGTTTCCTTAGATATTGCCAGAGAACTTAAGGTTTGGGAATATTTTATCCCCGATCACAAAATGGCAACCCCTTCAGCATTGAGCCTGCTCTGCCATTTAATCAGATACTGGCTGATCTGACTGCAACCTCAAACCCACATTCTCACCGACCTCTGGTAATGTTTCACCCCTTTTTCTTCCCAAAAATCTATCCACCTCTACTTTAAAAACTTTCAAGGACTCTGCTTCTATCTACTTTTCAGGAAAAAAATTCTAAAGAATCGTGATCCTCAGAGAGTCAAATTGCTTAATTTCTATTTTAAATGGGTGATCTCTAATTCTAGATTCAATTTCAAAAGGAAACATCCTCTCCACATATAACACTGAATAAAGAACAGCATAACACAGGATCAAATCCTTCGGACCACCATGTCTGTGCCAACCATAATGCCATTCCAAATTAATCCCATCTGCTTGCATATGGTCAATCTACCCTGAGGGCATCCTAAAATATTTAATGGTCAGTGAAATATGTTCACGTCCATCATGTACTTAATTTGCATAGAGCAAGGTCCCTCGAATGGCAATTAAATAACGAGCAGATTGCCTGATCAGAGGTTGGCCAGGATACCAGGAGAGCTCCCTGCTCCTCTGCTCGCCATGGGATCTCTCACATTGACCCGAGATGACACTTTCATTTAATACGTGAACGGAAAGGTGGAATCTCTGAGAGTACAGCAACCCGATAAGAACTGTGCAAGTGTGTCAACCTGGCTTTTCCTCTCGAGCAGAACATCCCTACAATATAGAAAGAGGCCATTTTTTTTTGGTTTTTATTTAGTATCGATGGGTACATTTTTTCCCTGCTCCTGATCCTCTTCACACAGGGGGACGCATCACCACCTAAAACAATCCCACCCATTGTTCCAGAGTTGAAAACAAATCACTCAATTCTCTTTTTACGGACCATTCCGAACTTTGACAAGTTCTATTACAAAAGAAAACGGGAGCAATTTAAAAGTGGATTCTGAAACTCAATTTGTGAAATACATTAGATTTAGATTTTACTTTGAAATTGAAGGAACAGTAGTTCTTTAATTCCGCATTAGGCATGTTTCCACTGAATCTGCACTAAGCATCTAAACAGCATCCCATCTCGACCCAGCTTGCCATCCTAAGCCTGTAACCCCACATTTACCATGGTCAATCCACCTAACCTGCACACCTTTGGACTGTGGGAGGAAACCAACACAGACAGGGAGGAAACATGCAAACTCCACACATGGCCACCCAAGACTGGAACTGAACCTGGGTCGCTGGCACTGTGAGGCAGCAGTGCTAATCACTGAGCCTCTGTGCCACTTATACCCATTGGCCCACAATCATATGAGGATGACAGAAGGGAGCTGCCACTGAGTTAAAGGATAGTGTTTAACCCTGCTTATCCTTCATAGACTTCTGGGTAAGAGTGTAACTAAACCCCAAAGATCTCAGGGAGTCTCTCTCTCTCAATGCAACCCCCACGTCGTCTCCTCTGCCCTGAAGCTCTTACCCCTTCCTCCATCCACTTATTGCACTCTCAACTACCTTCTCCCCAGCTCCACCCCCTCCCATTTATCTCTCCACCCCCAAGGCTTCCAGCCTCATTCCTGATGAAGGGCGCCTGCCCGAAATGTCGATTTTCCAGCTTCTCGGATGCTTCCTGACCTGCTGTGCTTTTCCAGCACCACTCTAATCTTGACTTTAACTAAACCCCCTTAACTCAGGAGGCTAAAAGCCACTGCCTTTTAGAAGTAGGCACTGCTTGCAAAACCCCATGATGATTCTGATGACCCAGTAAATGGGGTGTTTCAACACTGAATCATCCAGCGGTGATTCATTGCAAGGACATCCAGGGATTGACTGCAGTAACAACATTTATAGATCGAACAAGCTCAATAACTTGCTTTGATTTTCTTTTGATTAAGTGAACAGAAGATGACCTCTTTAATCAGTGAGAACTGAAAATCCTGTCTTCTATCCAGGAAACAACAGAATTAATCTAGCTTTGAGTAAAACCAGAAGCTGCCAAAGGCAGGTTTATGCCAATAAAGCTGTTTCATTTCCTGATTCTCAAACCTGAAAAAAGGAATTGGCAACCCATTTTCGAATGAAACATGCCTAATGCGGAATTAAAGAACTACTGTTCCTTCAATTTCAAAGTAAAATCTAAATCTAATGTCTTTCGCAAATTGAGTTTCAGAATCCACTTTTAAATTGCTCCCGTTTTCTTTTGTAATAGAACTTGTCAAAGTTCGGAATGGTCCGTAAAAAGAGAATTGAGTGATTTGTTTTCAACTCTGGAACAATGGGTGGGATTGTTTTAGGTGGTGATGCGTCCCCCTGTGTGAAGAGGATCAGGAGCAGGGAAAAAGTGTACCCACCGATACTAAATAAAAACCAAAAAAAAAACTGCACATGCTGTAAAAGCTCCATTGATCTGGCAGCAACTGCGGAAAGAAATCAGAATTAATATTTCGGGGCAAGTGACCCTTCCTCAGAACCCTCAGCTGGGTTTGGCAGGGCTTTAATTCCTTACCCCTCTCGGGAGGAAGCCTTGCCTCAGAGAGCTGCCAGCCAATTTGACATTACCATTGCTGAAGCCCCGCCCCATTGTCAGCATTCTGCGAGTCACCATTGACCAGAAAATGAACTGGACTGGCCCGATAAATATTGGGCAGGTCAGGGGCTGGGAATTCTGAGGCAGGTAACCCAGATCCTGACTTGCCTGCTGTCTGTGAGATCCTTCATCGACCAGCCTGAGTCTTGAAACTATGCAGGTATCGGAAAGAGAAGACAGAGAGATTCCAATGAAAAGAAAAAGCAGGATCAAGATAAATGACTCTTGAGAGAAGTATTTGTACCAGTTATTGTTAAAACTCTGATACACAATTGGGTGACAAACTCATGCACTCTAATTGTATGACCAAGAGTGCGTGTTTTATGATGAAGTGTTCCTCAATTTCTAAAATAGGACAGTCCATCAGAAATAGCTCGCCATTTAAATGTCAACTTTTAAAATAGATTGTCAGGAAATCTGTAATGGAGAAACACTCTCTATATGAATCATAAGAAAACATTCCTTTCCCACAAAGGACACATATAAAATAACATTTCTGTTTTAAACTTATAAGCACCACAAATATCAAGCACTATATTTACAACCTCTGCTACACTTGCCCACTCCCCCACTTTGTGACTCATCCCTATTGGACAGACTGCAATTAGAGGACAATCCTTTGCCCCTCCCACATTGCCCACATCACCCCCAATGCAGCTAGAGCTCCATGTTACAGAATGCTGTCACTCTGCGAAGAACTTTTGTGACATAATGGAACCTGTGGCAGGACCATACACTGCTTTGAGATGTAGTGAACCACACGGGAATTGTTCTCATTAGACGTGTTAACATCTCTTGGCACAGTGGCTCAGTGGTTAACACTGCTGCCTCACAGCACCATGGGTTCAATTCCAGCCTTGGGTGACTGTCTGTGTGGAGTTTGCACATTCTCCCTGCGTCTGCGTGGTTTTCCTCCGGGTGCTCCAGTTTCCTCCCACAGTCCAAAGACGTGCAGGTTAGGTGGACTAGCTAAGCTAAATTGTCCATCATGTCCAAGAATTTGTAGGCTAGGTGGGATTTGCCATGGGAAAGGCAGGGTTACAGGAATTGAGTGGAGGGGCAGGGTCTGGGTGAGATGCTATTTGGAGGGTCAGTCTGGACTCAGTGGGCAGAATGGCCTCTTTCCACACTGTAAGGATTCCATGATTCTAAAATGGAACCTGGTGAAACTCTACCAGCCTGACCTATGAAGGAAATATTATGACAAACGAGCCTGGTGTTGTTTAATTTCTTGGCGATATGGAGTTAAAGTGAGTCAACAGAGATAAGATAAAGATGTGCCGTTAAAAAAATCCAAAGAACTGTGGATGTTGGAAATCAGAAACAAAAACAGAAATTGCTAGAAAAATCTCAGCAGGATCTACCATGATCTGTTTGCAAGGCACAGCAAGTTCAATGGGCTGATTGGCCTACTCCTACCCTTTTGCTCCCTTGATCAGATGCTGGAAGTTGACTACTCAACTAGACTCAACTGGGCCTTGACCGGCCCAAACTGAAATTTCATTTGTTGCCCCATTACCAATTTCAGCAGTTGGTCTTCCTTTACCTTGTTCATTTATTACACCTTCAATTATCCCAACTTATTGCAACAAAGTAGGTATGAAGCACAGACTGAGAAAAGGCCAGCCAATCAAACCCATCCTTTCTCAGCTTGTGTACACTTCCCTCATACCAGGGACTTCACCCAAACTATTTAATTCCCCAATTGTAAATCAGGTAAAGTAGCAAATGTCCACCTAATGTTACCTCATACTTTATAGAGTGTAAAATTGAAAGGTTCTGCTGCTTCATAACATGTTAATCAAACGGCAACATGTAACTCTTCAACTAAAAAGTAGCATCTTGAACACAGTAAGTTGTACCAAGGTCCTTCGCAGAGTCATATGTCAATAAAAGAGATGGAAATGAACCAAAGGATGCAATAGAACTGGTGCCTAAATAAGTGCTCAGTTTTAAGAAGTTAAAGAGCAGAAAGAAAGAGAGACAGACACCTTTAGGGAGGGAGAGCTTAAGACATAGACCGATGAAGGTACCCCACCAACACTGGCATAAAGAAAGCTCAGAATCAGGAGATACAAGACACCAGAATAAGAGGAATGCAGAGATCTTAGAGGTTTGGAAGGCTGGAAAAGTCTACAAAGCTGGAGGAAGAGTGGAAGATTTGAACACGAGAATGAGAATTTTAAATTTGGGGAGACTGGGAACCAAATTCAGTCACTGAGCGCAGAGGTGATGTGTGTGAAGAACTTGGGGTGAACTAGGGGTTGGGTTTTGTATAAGTTCATAACTGAAGAACACAGCTTCATTATAAACTGAAGAGACCCTTTAAGTCTCACATGCAAATCAAGAATTGCCACATCAAAGGAGATCTTCTTTCATGATACTCAGCGAAGCACTGTGCTACACAATCATCACTTCATGGGGCTATTCTTTGGCCTTCCTTGTGAATATATTTAGACTGTGTGTTACGGAGCTGAATCAATGCAATCTGTCTTGTAAAGCTGCAAGCACACTTTCCGAATATTTAATTTTCTCTGCAATTTGCTAATCGAGATGCAAGCAGCTATTAAATCCTATTAAAGGCAGTTAACTCCATAGAGTGCTGTTGGTTCACAATGTTGCTCATTTAACAAACACATTTGGTAGAGGTTCCTTTGCAAGTCTGAAAGTTCAAAATATGCTGTGTTGACTTAGACTCTTTTCAACAGGAAAGAAGGGAGGTTAGTCAATGGCATTTCGATAGCATCCTTCATGAATTCCAGACATTCTAAAGTACTTCACAGCCAGCGAAGTACAGCCAGTGAATAGTTTTCTTAATTCATTTGTGGGACATGGATGTCACTAACTGGGCAGTATTCATTGCCTGTCCCTAGTTGCCCAAGGTGGTGAGCTGTCTTCTTGATCCCCTGCAGTCCACATGCTGTAGGTTGACCCACAATGCCCTGAGGAGGGAATTCATGTTTCACAATTGTTATTGTTGGAACGTAGAAAACATAGCAGCCAATTAGCAAAAAGTGAGGTTTTACAAATAATGACCTGTTTTAGTGATGCTGGTTAATGGACAAATATTGGCAAAGGCAGCAGGAGAACTCAGAAGCAATTCAAAAGTGGCTCCTGAAAATCTGAATCAAAAATAGAATATATTGGAAATTCTCAGCCAGTCAGGTGAAATCTTCACAGGGACAGACGGAGACTCCCTGCAGCTAACATGGTGCCAGAGCCCAGATTTCACAAATCCCAACTCTGAATCTGGCATCCATCATTCTTACCAAGAGGTTATACTTTGTATGTTCATGGTTCACAAAGGCAGCTATGTCTGTAAAAACAGATTCAATTGTCATTAATGGGGTATCCAAAACAGAATTCATTAGCTTTACCTGTTTGAGCAAAAGCTCTGTGAGTAATTTGGAGGCAGAGTATAATTTTGGATAGGTAATGCCTTTGGAAGAGGTAGGGTATCCCTATGGAATTGTTAAAAGTAGACAGGAACATGTGTCACAAAAGAATGAACTAAGTGGAGCTGTCAGGTTGTCAAGGCATTTAAATCCCCAAGCTCTTTAAACATATTGCAATAAATAGCATGCATGATTAAATGCTTGTTGACTTAATCATGGGGGCTAGATACTTTCCAGTCAACCTCTTCAGAGATATTATAACACAATGCTGGAGCAGATAGAACCTGAACCAGGCCTCCTGGCTCAGAGGTAGGGACACAACCACTGCCCAGAAAAGCCCAAGCCTGTGAGTTATCATTATAAGATTAGTTCTGCTTTAATGGTTCACAACCAATGCTTGTCACCTGTGAAGTAGTTATTGAAAAGTGTGGTGCTGGAAAAGCACAGCACGTTAGGCAGCAACGAAGGAGCCGGAGAATCCACTTTTTGGGCATAAGCCCCAAACCTGTGAGATTAATAATGCAAGGTAGGATTGAATAGATTGATGCTTAGGAGAGTTTAGTTTTGAGTCTATGTAGATATATATTTTTAAATTAACTCTCTGGATCTGTCAAGGCTGGTATTTATTGCCCATCTTGAGTAAAACTATGTGTCAGGACTGAATCACATATTGGCCAGATCAAGTCAGGGAATGGATCCTCCCTGAAATGATATATGGGTTCTTACAGCAGTCTGTCAACTTCATCATCGCTTTTACGGAGATCAGGAACAATAAGAGAGATTCGATTTTTGTATTTGGAATTCCTACCTCAGCATTGTTTCCATCAGCACTGTCAAAAATTAATTTCTTATTACTTCAGCTATTAGATTTTTCTGAAAGTGTTGGATAGTTACCTGGGCAGATTGGGTATTTTTCGCAATGTCCATCATAGGTGGAAATCTGTCTGCTGAGTTGTAATCCATAGTTCAGGGATTGTACACCATCCCCATTGTAAAGTCATTTCCTTATTAGCGTTGACGTTGAATTCTGATATAGTTATAACACCCTACATCCCATCATTATGTGCACTATATTGACCATCTGATGATGACATTGCAACAAAGTGCAGTTGTTTTATTTGCCCAGACAGCACTTAAAAAACAACCACATTGCTTTGGGTCTGGAGTCACAGTATTTTCTAAGTTGAATTCAAATTCTACCATCTACCATAGCAGGATTTGAACCCAGATCATTGTACATTCCTGAGTCACTGGAATAATACTCCAGCGATAATACCACTAGGCCATCACCCCCCTCTTTGTTATACACCCACTTTTAATATATGACACGCATTACATGGTACAGGGAAAAAAAAACCTCCATACTTTAATTCAGTATAAACCAGTTATAAACCAGTCTTGGCACATTTTCTCCTCCAGAACACTTAATTATAACGTTCATCTCTAAATGAACAAACTAAATTACAAAGGAAGATTTTATTGAATTCAGAAAATAGCCCATTTGTCAGAAAAATGTATTCATGTATCCATTCAACTTCCTGAATGTCCTTTCCATTTTGGCATTGCCAGATAAAGGTGCTTCCATGAAATGAGGTTGCTTCAATGCTTCACGATAAGCAGACTAGTGTGAGAATATGAAGATTGCATTATTATAGCTGAATTGCCAACTGACCAGCTAGCTATGATGCTCGATATTGCAATTATTGATTCTGTTTCCTACGTTCATTCGCGACTTGCAGACCTGGCTCAGTGAAATCACTCACATATAAGACAGAAGACTGGGGTTCGAATCTCAAAACAAACCTGAACAGTAAAGCTAGGCTGACTTCTCAATGCTGTACTGAAGGGAGAAAGTGTTGAAAATCTATCAACTGATTAAGAATTAAATTGCCACGGTCTGTTTGTTCAGACAAGTGTGAAAGATCCTACGGTAATAAGAAGAGCAGTAAGTTTTCTTAGTATCCAGCCAATAGTCATCCCTCAACCAGTATCAGGAAAACAGATTAACTGGTCATTCATCACATTTCTGTTCAAAGGCCCCCATTTCATGCGTCTTACAGTAGCTACAGTTCAACAATGCAACATTACTCCTGTGTAATATCCTAAGTGACACTGGATTCCAGATGACTATCACAACTGATCAAAATAGTTGCTCAATCGGAAATGCAAAAAACATTCTCTAAACTGAATCAAGTCGTCAAGGCAGAAGCAATCAATGAGGGTGGACATCAGAGCAGATGTTTAGTAACTGATAAAATGACAACCACGGGTCTCTGATCGACTGGCTGTGCTTATAGTTGTCAACTGGCAGGCTGATAATACAGAGTAGACAAGCAGCAAGCCAGGCAACATCAGGAGGTGGAGAAGTCGCCATTTCCGGTGTAGCCCTTCTTCAGGGACTCACATGTTTCAGGATAATACAGAAGCATTTGAGTCCTTACACTTCAATCTATCTTGATAAAGTTAAAAATCACACAACACCAGGTTATAGTCCAATAGGTTTAACTGGAAGCACACTAGCTTTCGGAGCGACGCGCCTTCATCAGGTGGTTGTGGAGGACACAATTGTAAACCTGATGAAGGATGGTGTTGTGTGATTTTTAACTTTGTACACCCCAGTCCAATACCGGCATTTCTAAATCATATCTTGATAAAAGTTATGTTTGCAAAAATACAAGTGTGATTCATAATTTTTATAACATGCACTGCCTCCACTAGTGGTGCCCTATAGCTAAAGAAAATAACATCTACACAGGATCTATACTTTAACAATTCCCCTTGATTTCATCAACAGGACTCTTCAAACTTGTAACCTTCACTAACTAGAAGGGCAAGGGAGTAGCATCAGTTCCAAGTTCCCTTCCAAATGAAAAACCATCCCAGTACAGGCGTATGCTAAATTCTGAGGAAGGGTCGCTGGACCTGAAACGTTAACTCTGATTTCTCTCCATAGACACTGTTTTTGTTTCCGAGCATATGTTACTGCTCCTTATGATCACAGAGTGAAAATCCAGAACTCTCTACTAGATGAGACTGTGGAAGTACTGGTATCATACAGATTGTCATAGTTCAAGGTAAAATGCTTACCAGAACTGGGTCAAAGACAACTAAGAATGGGTAGTAAATGCTGTTCTTGTGGGCCAAAATGCAGAGATTCATTTCAAAAATGGAATTCAGCAATGTAAATAATATAGAAAAGTTAGAATTTTGTACAAAATATTGAATTGTCTGGTCATTTGAATGATTAGTCAATTGCATAGCTTTTATTTTCTGCTCGGCATTCTTTTAATAATGGCAGTGGGCCATTTTAATCTACAGAATACTAACTCAAAAATTTAGGTTTGTTAAAGAGCTTTATCTGCATATGAATGGTAGGTAATCAGGGTTAATGACCCATGTGCAGTTGCTAAAGTGCACCTTTGTCATTTGAATGAGCTAATCATAGCTACAGCTGAAATCCTTTTGATTCATTTGCATACACTCTGGAATTCTAGACAACTTGGGAAATCAGGGCGCTTTATGCACTGATATTTCATTTACTTAAATCGGCATCTTGTAATGTGCATATTAGTTATTTGTCTAACATTCCAACAGTGACTGCTCTTCAAAAGTATTTCATTGGCTGCCAGATTCTTTGAAATGTCCTGAGGTCATGAAAAGCAATATGTAACTTCTTTCCTTCTAACATTCTTTGAACCACTAATTAGTTCTCCTAAATTGACTAACTTCATCAACTCCTCCAACGTGTCAGCTCAACCTGCAGCCAACTGAGGATTCACAAACCCAAGACTGAGGTCATAGTTTACCAGGCACCAGTGACCTATGGGCTTCTACCTTCTTCAGAGACTTAGAAAACCTACAGCAGGAACCACCAAAAGCAGGAGAATCGATGTTTCAGGTATAAGCCCTTCATCAAGAGCTGATGAAGGGCTTATGCCCAAAACGTCGATTCTCCTGCTCTTCGGATGCTGTCTGACCTGCTGTGCCTTTCGAGCACCACACTCTAAACTCTAATCTCCAGCATCTGCAGTCCTCACTTTCTCCTTCCCCAGTTTACTCAGTCACAAGCCAGGGTCTCCCATGGGATTGCTGAAGAGGACTTCCCCTGAAAATCTACTGCAGTAGTTCTGAAAGTTTGTGGGAATGAGGGGGTATGACTTTCAATCTAATGAGTATAACAGTATAACAAGATGATTAATAGCATGATTATGTGCTTTGGAGCATCATAAAAGTTGAAAGGAATTTTTGTTAGGAAATCCGATGTTTCAGAATCACCTGGAATCAACAACTTATCTCTTGGGAGATAAAGCAGCAACTTCAAATTATAACGCCATCCCTCATGTGTCTGATACAGTGATTGGGTGGGGGGTCAGAAAATATATGGTCAGAAGTAGGGAGGGGCCAAATGTGAGTGAACAACCCAAGGGAGATGCCAAATTTAGATTAAGCCCAAAACTGGACAAATGGTGAGGCAGACTCATGGGATATGTTAAGTTACCAACTGAAGTTTAAAACTTATGTTATAAATAAGCATAACTACAAAGACTATCTTTTAACACACAAACACTGGATTACACTACTCTCTTTAATTTTTGATTTCAAACACTAGATACAATGACAAGTGTCTTTCAAAAAATCTTCACAGGAAATAAAATTCATTTGACAATAACAGTCTGTGTATACATGTCCAAAAATGAATTTTAATCGCTGTGAAATGCCCTGTAGTTAATTTTAAGTTTTAATATTAATTTTAAGTGCCATGGAGCTAACACGAAAGTAACCATATAATTTTACTTTGCTAAATAAACTTCTGTTAGATAGAATACATAACTCATTTTTTCTACACTCAGGGAACAGTCTGATGCAACCTTTAATCCCTCTAAAAGAGCAAACTTCAGAATGTGAATGCAGCTTATAAATATTGATTTTGCAATGAATAAGATCACCAAAATACAGGTTACCTAGCAGTTGACCTCCATACAAGTACGTATCTGTTCCAGTTTTTCTTTCTTATAATTATACTACTGTGCAGAAGCAAAGACACTCAGTCACAGGGGTCTGAAGTTATACAATAACATGTCACATGATCAAATGTCACATGATCAAACAGCCAAGTATGCACTCTGCCTGCACTGTCATTCCTAATGTTTGTTTACATTAATAATTCACCCTGTAGATATGTAAATGTGTTCTTTGTGTGGGAGAGGGCTGGCAGGCTGATGTGTCACCGAGTGGGAAGCACTGAGTGCAAAGAACTTACTTGATGCTGCAACACAATGCAGGTTTTATGCTAATTTTTTAAAAGAATGTTCAAAACATTACTTTTTACAAAAAAATCTGGAAGTAGGAGCACTAGTATCAGTAAAAAAATTGTCTGTGAAGCTACCACATTAACAGAAAAGACATAACGAGTGTCTTTTAAGGGAAGGAAATCTGTCACTCTTACCCTGCCCAGACTATATGTGAAGAAGGGCTTATGAAGATGGTGTTATAATTTGAAGTTGCTGCTTTATCTCCCAAGAGATAAGTTGTTGATTCCAGGAGATTCTGAAACATCGGATTTCCTAACAAAAATTCCTTTCAACTTTTATGATGCTGCAAAGCACATAATCATGCTATTAATCATCTTGTTATACTGTTATACTCATTAGATTGAAAGTCATACCCCCTCATTCCCACAAACTTTCAGAACTACTGCAGTAGATTTTCCTGAAGAAGGGCTTATGCCCGAAACGTCGATTCTCCTGTTCCCTGGATGCTGCCTGACCTGCTGCGCTTTTCCAGCAACACATTTTCAGACTATATGTGATTCTAGTCTCACACCAAATGAAATGCCAATGTCGATCCACTCTGATCCGAGCAGATTTAGGAGTTGGCAGATTTAAATGTTCGTACTGAATTATCAATACTCGGGGAAGAAAAAAAACGAAAGAACTGCGGATGCTGTAAAGCAGAAACAAAATCAGAAATTGATGGAAAAGCTCAGCAGATGTGGCAGAATTTGTGGAGCAAAATTGAGTTTTGGATCCAGTGTCCCTTCGTCAGAACAATCAATTTGGGCTCTTGTCTTTAAGGTGAAGGTGAGTCAAAGGCAGGAGGAAAAGAAACAGATGTGCTTCTTAAAAAGCTACATCACTGGGATGTGACTCAGATCCATGGATCGAAGGGTGTCAAGTAACCCAATTACCTTTGGTCAACTCATTACTCACCCACAGTGAAATGTAGAACAGAAAGACTGAAGGTGTGTTATTCTGCTGGACGTTACTGTGAATAGATGTTGGGCACTACTTAGTGACATTTCTAAACGGTTGCCTAGGAACCATTTAACTGTCACATTAGGCCATTAAATTTAGCTCATAATTTGATACAAGCCTTAAATTTTAATTCAGAGCTTCAATGTTGCATTTTGACATTTTATTGATGTATGTTCATTAAACTGTTATAAAACTGCATCACAGAGATTTTTCTCTGAAGTTAAGGAATCACCCACCAGCTTAATAACACTATAAAACCTCTGCACTGCAGAGGAGTGAATATTTATGTCACTAGTAACTATCATGCCAGCTCTTGTTTTGATCTGAAAGCTGCAGTGAATTTCCAAGGAAAACTACATTTTTTGCAGTTCAGGAGGAAGCACCTCACTGAATGGTCATCTCCAGACAGAAAGTGGCGTCATTTGGTGGACAATTTCAATGATCTACCTTTCTGCTTCTCTGAAATAGAGCACCTAAGAGGAACATGGAGGAATTAGTGGTGAACATCAGAGATGGTTTCTCAACTCAATTATTTAGGGTCGAATGTGTTGGACGTTCAGGGATCAGATAATTCATTTAATCTTCACGGTCATTCTCCTGGTGGAGAGACTTGCTCATGCACATCATAAAATGCCAGCAGCACTGCCCACAATATTCTACCCAAGAGTTTGTGACCTGAATATGGGGAAATATCTGGGCAGTATTCTCAGCCCAGTGTTATCTTTAAAGGCTAACTTTCCATCAACAGATCTCAATAAATGGGAAACCATTGGCAATGCATTCATTTTTCACATTATGTGTAGTCATTTGATGAGGCTCCCATATGACATCCATCAAACAAACAATAAATTGAATGTCTTTTCTCAAGATAGACAGACATTCTCCTCTCTGTGTTTTTAATGGGTAACCTTTTAGTTGAGATTATGATCTCTAGACTCTCCCACAAGGGGAAGCAATCTTTCAGCATCTACCCTGTTAAATCCCTGAAAAATCATGTATATTTTAATAAGATTGCCATTCATTCTTCTACACTACAGTGAATAACAAGGCCAAACTACTCCACTTCTTCTGATGAGAAAATCCATCCATACCTGGAATTAACTCAGTCATCCTTCTCCCCATGTCTGTGTGGGTTTCCTCCGGTTGCTCCGGTTTCCTCCCACAATCCCAAGATGTGCAAGTCAGGTGAATTGGTCACGCTAAATTGCCCATAGTATTAGGTACATTAGTCAGGGGTAAATGTAGGGGAATGGGTCTGGGTGGATTATTCTTTGGGGGGGTCGATGTGAATTTGTTGGACCGAAGGGCCTGCTTCCACACTGTAGGGAATCTAATCTAAAAAAAAGTACTCTAGTTTAATGAGTCACTATTACATAAGGGATAATAAAATTTGTGATTGAGTTTTGAGTGAACGAATATTATACCCAATGCTGTAATCACATACACGGAGTTAAAATTGGACCAAACTTTTTCTCTCCACAGATGCTCCTTCCTTGCCACAATATCTAATACCTTCTTCCTGGCTCAATAACCATGTTTTTGATTAAACCTCTTGGCACATTTCTCAGTGTTGACAGCCCCATATAATTTAACCGAAGAAAATTGATTTTTGTTTAAGTTATTGAAGAAAGATGTATTTGATAATCTAAGAAAAGAGAAGTGTTTTTGACATGGAGTAGGCAGTGAAGGATGGCTCAACTGTGTGGGGGATTAGTTATTAGAAATATTAAGCTCAGTCATTGACAATAGACAATAGACAATAGGTACAGGAGTAGGCCATTCTGCCCTTTGAGCCTGCACCACCATTCAATATGATCATGGCTGATCATCCTTGATCAGTATCCTGTTCCTGCCTTATCTCCATAACCCTTGATTCCACTATCCTTGAAAGCTCTATCCAACTCTTTCTTAAATGAATCCAGAGACTGGGCCTCCACTGCCCTCTGGGGCAGAGCATTCCACACAGCCACCACTCTCTGGGTGAAGAAGTTTCTCCTCATCTCTGTCCTAAATGGTCTACCCCGTATTTTTAAGCTGTGTCCTTTGGTTCGGCACTCACCCATCAGCGAAACATGTTTCCTGCCGCCAGAGTGTCCAAACCTTTAATAATCTTATATGTCTCAATCAGATCCCCTCTCAGTCTTCTAAACTCAAGGGTATACAAGCCCAGTCGCTGCAGTCTTTCAGTGTAAGGTAATCCCGCCATTCCAGGAATTGACCTTGTGAACTTACGCTGCACTCCCTCAATAGCCAGAATGTCTTTCCTCAAATTTGGAGACCAGAACCGCACACAGTACTCCAGGTGTGGTCTCACCAGGGCCCTGTACAGCTGCAGAAGAACCTCTTTGCTTCTATACTCAATCTCTCTTGTTATGAAGGCCAACATGCTATTAGCCTTCTTCACTACCTGCTGTACCTGCATGCTTACCTTCATTGACTGGTGTACAAGAACACCCAGATCTCTCTGTACTGCTCCTTTACCTAAATCGATTCCATTTAGGTAGTAATCTGCCTTCCTGTTCTTGCCACCAAAGTGGATAACCATACATTTATCCACATTAAACTGCATCTGCCATGCATCTGACCACTCACCTAACTTGTCCAGGTCACCCTGTAATCTCCTAACATCCTCATCACATTCCACCCTGCCACCCACCTTAGTATCATCAGCAAATTTGCTAATGTTATTGCTAATACTATCTTCTATATCATTTACAATATCATATATTGTAAAAAGCTGCGGTCCTAGTACTGATCCCTGCGGTACCCCACTGGTCACTGCCTGTCATTCCGAAATGGAGCCGTTTATCATTACTCTTTGTTTCCTATCAGCCAATCAACTTTCAACCCAAGTTAGTACTTTGCCCCTAATACCATGCGCCCTAACTTTGCTCACTAGCCTCCTATGTGGGACTTTATCAAAAGCTTTCTGAAAGTACACCACACCTACTGGATCTCCCTCGTCCATCTTCAGAGTTACATCCTCAAAAATTCCAGAAGATTAGTCAAGCATGATTTCCCCTTCATAAATCCATGCTGACTCTGTCCTATCCTGTTACTACTATCCAGATGTGTCGTAATTTCATCCTTTATAATTGACTCCAGCATCTTTCCCACCACTGAGGTCAGACTAACTGGTCTATAATTTCCTGCTTTCTCTCTCCCACCTTTCTTAAAAAGTGGTATAACATTAGCCACCCGCCAATCCGCAGGAACTGATCCCGAATCTATCGAACTCTGGAAAATAATCACCAATGCATCCACAATTTCTCGAGCCACCTCCTTCAGTACCCTGGGATGTAGACCATCAGGCCCCGGGGACTTATCAACCTTCAGACCTAACAGTCTCTCCAATACCAATTCCTGGCAAATATAAATTCCCTTCAGTTCAGGTCCTTCAGCCACTGTTACCTCAGGGAGATTGCTTGTGTCTTCCCCAGTGAACACAGATCTGAAGTACCAATTCAATTCTTCTGCCATTTCTTTGTTCCCCGTAATATATTTCCCTGTTTCTGTCTTCAAGAGCCCAATTTTAGTCTTAACCATTTTTTTGCCTTTCACATACCTAAAAAAGCTTTTACTATCCTCCTTTATATTTTTGGCCAGTTTACCTTCGTACCTCATTTTTTCTCTGCGTATTTCCTTCTTAGTAATCCTCCGTTGTTCTTTAAAAGCTTCCCAGTCCTCCGTTTTCCCACTTATCTTTGCTATGTTATACTTTTTCTCTTTTAACTTTATATGTTTCTTAACTTCCCTCGTCAGCCACGGCCACCCATGCCTCCTCCTAGGATCTTTCTTCCCTTTTGGAATGAACTGATCCTGCAACTTCTGCATTATACACAGAAATATCTGCCATTGTTCCTCCACTGTCATCCCTGCTAAGGTATTGCACCATTGAACCTTGGCCAGCTCCTCCCTCAAAGCTCCATAGTTCCTTTTATTCAACCGAAATTTTTTTACTTCCGATTGTACCCTCTCCCTCTCAAATTGCAGATTGAAGCTTAATGTATTATGGTCACTACTTCCCAATGGCTCCTTCACTTCGAGGTCCCTGACCAATTCTGGTTTGTTGCACAATACCAGATCCAGAATTGCCTTCTCCCTGGTCGGCTCCAGCACCAGCTGTTCTACGAATCCATCTCTGAGGCACTCCACAAAGTCTCTTTCTTGAGGTCCAATACCACCCTGATTCTCCCAGTCTACATGCATGTTGAAATCCCCCATAACAACTGTAGTAACATCTTTGCGACAGGCCAATTTCAGCTCCTGATTCAACTTATATCCGACATCCAGACTACTGTTTGGGGGCCTGTAAATGACTCCCATGAGGGTCTTTTTACCCTTAGTATTTCTCAGCTCTATCCACACTGACTCTACATCCCCTGATTCTAGGTCCCCCCACGCAAGGGACTGAATATCATCCCTTACCAACATGGCCACCCCACCCCCTCTGCCCGTCAGTCTGTCCTTACGATAGCACGTGTAGCCTTGAATATTCATTTCCAAGGGCCTGTCCACTTGAAGCCACACCTCAGTTATAAGGTACTTAAGGTATTTCTAAAAGAAATAAATTTTAAACATCAGGGAAATAGAGACAAATTAAAAACTAAGTTACAGACAAAAAGACTGCAGATGCTGGAATCAAAGGTAGACAGGCAGGAGGCTGGAACATAGCAAGCCAGGCAGCATCAGGAGGTGGAGATGTCAACGTTTTGGGTGTGACCTTTCTTCAGGACTGGGCGTGGTTGCAAGGTGAGCTGCAGATAAAGGGGGTGGCAGAGGCAGGGTGGTGAAGTGGGGATAGGTGAAGACAGATAGAGAGTGCAACCTGGTTGATCGGACCCACTGCCTGTCTTCAACCATCCCCACTTCACCACCCTGCATCTGCCACCCCCTTTATCTACAGCTCCCCTTGCAACCACCCTCAGTCCTGAAGAAAGGTTACACACGAAACATGGACTTCTCCACCTCCTGATGCTGCCTGTCTCGCTGTGTTCCAGCCTCCTGCCTGTCTAAATAGAAAACTAAAGCAGAATGACACAATATACTATAGGCTACCTCTTAAAAAAAATTAGCAAAAAAAATTAACAATATCAAAACTCACTAACATTAACAATAACCCTGAACTTTTTTTTAAGTTGTATCAGAAGTCAGCAAACAACCAAAGGCTAGATGAGACCTTTGAAAGTTACACCTGTACAGGTACCTGTAAAGACCACATATTTTTATTTTTCTACACTTTTGATTCTGGAAATCAGTTTAGCTCAGTTGGCTGGATTGTTGGTTTGCACAGCAATCTGATGCCACCAGTGTGAACTGGTGTCGGGGAAGTGTGTGGAAGTGGGCTCAATTCCCATCACTGGTTTGAGGTTACCATGGAGGAATTTTCTTCTCAACCTCTTCCCTTGCTTGAGGTCTGATGGCTCTCAGGTTAAATCACCACCAGTTGCTTCTCTCTCTAATGAGAGAGCAGCCCCTATGGTCTGGTAAGACTATGGCAACAACACCAATTTTTGATGTGAACTGAAATGGGAAAAGAACTGTTATATGCATAAAGGATGTTTAAAGGGATTGCTGCACATTTTAAAAGCAAATTATTGATACTCATTATAATGACTGTTTACACAGCTGTGTATTCAAGCAGTGGTTTAGAACTGAAGCCAGGGAGTGTGTACAATGTGGAATTCAGCTGGTAACAAGAAGCTGATTAATCCACGGAACTAGTTGTTGATGATATTGGCTTTCTGCCTAGCAACAGCTAGTGATTGGGTCCCAGGTAGCTGAACAGCTTGTGGATGTGAATGTTTGGTCAGAAGCCTCTGGAAAGGAAGGTACTGTCCTTCTCTCTGCAGTTTAAAAAAAAAACTGAAGAAAGCCAGTTTATTTCCCTCATCAGCTATTGTTTTTTAACAATAAGTCAGAGACTTTATAAGCATGAATCAGTCACTCTGTGCCTCCTGCAATTACCTGGAGAAGGAAGATCAAGGAACAGTTGGACCTGACAGGCCACAGAATCATCTCTGTGAACAGGGACCCTTGAACTGCCCTCCCAGTCTTTCTATACCTATGATACCCTTTTTTTAAAAAAAAAGTCTGTCTGAATGTGTGCACAGGTGAAGTTTTATAAGCGGGGTTAGAGTTTTAACTAGACCCAAAGAGTCATACAGCAGTCCAACTTTTCCATACCAACTGAGTTTCCGAAACCGAACTAGTCCAATTTGCCTGAGTTCGGCCCATATTCCACAAAACCTTTCCTATTCACCCATGTCTTTGAAGTGTTGTAACTGTACCTGCATCTATCACTTCCTCTGGCAATCCATTCCACATACGAACCACCCTCTGGGTGAAAAAGTTGCCCCGCAGGTACCTTTTAAATCTTTCTCCTCTCACCTTAAAATTATGCCCTCTCGTTTTGTATTCCCCTACCCTGGGGAAAAGACCTTTGCTAATTACCTCATCTACACCCCTCATGATTTTATAAACCTTAATAAGGTCATCCCTCAACCTCTCACGATTCAGGGAAAAAAGTCCCAGACCCTCTTTATAAGCCAAACCCTCCACCTCCTGGTAACATCCTTGTGAATCTTTTCTGCACCCTTTCCAATTTAATAATAGAGTTATATCTTGATTGTTCATAATTGTTTAACTGTAGACAAATCCAAACACTGCCCACCTTGAATATGAAATTGGTAATCTGAAAGCTCAAAACTGGCTTGGAAAGCAGGAGTTACTGACTGCAAAGATGGCTTTGGTTATTGAAATTCCTTGCGCTTGTACGGGAGAATGGAATGGAAATACATATGGATACAGTTAGAGGATAAAGTTGGATAGGAGGAGGCTAATTTGATATATAAACACCAGTCTAGACCTTTTGGGTTGAATGGCCTGTTTCGGTTTTGTGAATTGTAGGACCAGAATGACAGTGCAAATTGCTTCACTCTGATCTGACTGTGAATTGGGGCTGTTTGATGTTTGATTTTTAAAAAAGTATCTAGTATCAGACACCTGGAAAAGTTGAAACTGATCAGATATATTTCACAGATAAGCTTCTGTATCATATGTCAAGAGACAGATCTCTTCAAAATTAAGTTTGAAGCCAGGCTGCCTTGGGTTAGTTACTGAGCTACACAATAAGGGAGCTGGATTCTGAACCAGTCATTAGTTCAACAATGCTTCAGTGTCCTTGTATATCTGTGAATTTAAGCTCCTTCACACAGCCAGAATTAGGAGCTGCTGCCAGTCATTTACCTACTGTGGGATCATCAGCACTCACTGTTTCAGCAAAACATTTAAAAGCCTCCAGAGAAATAGAGATAGCAAAAAGAAATTGAACATTAATCAGCAATCTATGTAATTGAATTGCTGCACTGATGTGAAAAACACAAGCAGAGCATCTGAGTGTATCCCAGACCATGGAGTCAGATATCATATCAACATCAGAATCCAAACTTCAAATTCTCACTCATCCTTTCCACCTGGTGGATAGTAAAGGTATGGAGGGAAAAGAGAATGAAACCCAATGATTGAATATACTGTGCTGGCTCTCATAGAACATAGAGAGTAGGACGTAGGAGCAAAATTGGCTCATTTGGTTCTTTGAGTCTGATCCATCATTCAATAGAATCTTTACTGCCCTAATAATAATCTCAGCTACAATCTCCTTCTGTCCCTGTAACCCTTGACTCTGTTGTCTACCAAAAAGCCTCATATAAATTTGAAGACCAAGCTTCCACTAACTTCTGGGAAAGATAATTTTATAGAAAAATAAATTCTCCTCTCTGCTTTAAAAGAGAGATGCTATTTCTTCAATTATGCCTCCAACAAAACTAACACCCTCCTGGTATCCACTCTACCAGTCCCCTCAAGGTCTTATATGTTTAATGAGATGGCCCCTCACTCTCCACCTGATAATGGCATCAAACCTATTCCATAGACAGTTTTACGGAGATCAGTGGTACTGGGCATAAACTCTTCCCCAGAAGGTAGACTTTTCATTGAGTTTCTTTGGTAAAGCCAACATATATGGCCCATTCTTAGTTGCACTGAAGTTTTACTCAACTGAATGGTTTGTTAGACCATTTTAGGGAGAAGTTAACACTCAGCCACACTGATGTTTAACTTATTGGGAGAACAGGGAATGGCAAATTTCATAAAGGTCAGCGAACCAGTTTTTAGAGCAATCTACCCAATTTCTTGAACATTTTTACTGATGCCCGAGTTTATCTCCAGTTTTGTTTTTAAACTGGATTTGAATTCTTAAAAAGTCCAGTGGGATGTGAACTCTGTCATAGAAGTCTTCGGCTTTGTTTAGCCACATAACCATTACACTATTCAGTACCAGGGTAGCAGTTTGATTACTGGACTAGGCAAACACTGAGATCTTCAGTTGCTGTAGTAACCAAGCTGTTAGCTCCATGAGTGTCATTTCTCGTTTGCACCCACCACTATTATATGTTGATGATTAACATAAGCATTTTAGTGAAACCACAAGCTGTCCATATTATCCACTTATTCAGAGATTTGGAGCAAAGCCCAGCATTTCGATGAGGTTGTAGGCTGCCTCTGCTGCAAGTTGAAGAGTAAAAATTTTAACTATGCTGACAAAGATAGACAGTGGTCTCAGAGTTACAAAGAGTGAAACTTACCCTTTGTAGTTAACAGTCCACAGACACCCAGTCGCTGAGAGCCAGTGATTGTGTCATGGATTCTCGGCCTTTTGGCTGAGATCAAGTGTCTGTTCTTATCAGGACAGGGGTTGAGTTGCGAGTCATCAGAGTTAGTGGAGATCATCGCTGGATCGTGATTGGACGTTGGAGGATCGCTTGGTTGTGCTGACCTGCTATTGGTGGATCTTCATGTTGGCTTCGGCCTAATGCCAATTCAGGGACCAGCCAACCTCAGAGCTATGGCCTCAACAACTGCTCGCAGCCCTGGGCAGGGGGTTCGAAACACAGTCCGGGTGACTGTGAAGAAGGTAGAGTGTCGTACACCAGTGGATCGCATCCTGTTTATTAAGAAGATACTGCTGGGATGCTGTGGGTTCGCTGCAGCGGAGGGCACCTCCTCGTCGCCGACATCATGTACAGGAATGCTCCCCTGAGACTGATTAATGTGTACGCCCCAGTGGGTAAGAGTGAACGGTTGGCCGTCCTGCAGCAGCTTCCACTGTTGCTGGCTACGTCCAGGCCGGTCATTCTGGCCGGAGACTTCAACTGTATCATTGATGCAGATGGACAATCCAGCGGGGGGGACAGTAAACTGGACACCACGTCCAGAGCCCTGATGGACACAGTAAAAGATGCCAAGCTGCACGACGTCTTCAGCGCCCCTGCAGATGGAGCGCAGCGTAGATACACCTGGTCACGGGCAGACGGGTCTATCCGCTTAAGGATAGATTACCTGTTTTTGTCCCGAACGCTCTCGGTCAGATCCACCGACGTCAAGCCGGTGTTCTTCTCCGACCACTGCCTCCTGCTGGCCGTCTGTCACCTACAGGACGAGCAGCGGGCTGGTAAGGGAACGTGGAAGCTGAACACCAAGCTGTTGACCCCAGGAAACATTGAGGAGGTCAAGAGGGACTACGCAGGTTGGAGAACCGTGAAGCCCTTCTTTGAGTCCCCAGCAGACTGGTGGGAAACAGTAAAAGGGAACATCAAGAGGTTCTTCATCCTCAAAGGTGTTCAGGAGGCGAGAGAGAGGCGGGGAAAACTGTCCCAGCTCCAGGAAAGTATGCAGAACCTGCTCCTGCTGCAGACGATGGGGGTGGATGTCACGGAGGACCTCAAGGAGGTGAAGGGCCAGCAAGCCTCGCTCTTTGCTTCGGAGGCCTCCAAGATAATCTTCCGGTCCAGGGTCCGCTCGGTGGAGCAGGACGAGACGTGCTCACGTTTCTTCTTCCAGAAGGTGCACAAAGAGAGCTCTGTGCTCAGCAGCCTGAAGGAAGAAGATGGCTCGCTAACCTCATCTCAGGCTGACGTCATGAGGATCAGTAAATCCTTCTACGTCAGTCTGTATGACGCGAAGCCGACTGACAGCGCGGCCTCCCAGTTGTTCCTGTCCTCTATGACGGAGGTCTTAGACGACAGAACACGGGAGAGGCTGGACCAGCCGCTATCTCTGGATGAGCTGACCAAGGCCCTCGAGTCCTTCGAAAAGAATAAAACTCCCGGAAGCGACGGCTTACCGGTCGAGCTCTATTCCGCTCTGTGGGACTTGATTGGCCAGGACCTGCTGGAGGTGTATGTCAGTATGCTTCGGGCAGGTACCGTGAGTGAATCCATGAGGAAAGGCATCATCACCCTCGTCTACAAGCGGAAGGGGGAGAGGGAGGAACTCAAAAATTGGAGACCAATCTCACTGTTGAATGCGGATTACAAAATTCTGTCAAAGGTAATCGCCAACCGGGTCAGGTCTGCTCTAGGGTCGGTGATTCACCCTGACCAAACCTGTGCTGTGCCGGGCAGGAAGATCGCTGAGAGTCTCGCACTCCTCAAGGATACGATCGCCTACGTGCAGGACAGAGGGTTGGGCACCTGCCTGATCAGCCTGGACCAGGAGAAAGCCTTTGACAGGATATCACACAGGTATATGAGAGATGTTCTCTCCAAAATGGGCTTTGGGGAGGGAATCTGCAATTGGATCAGACTGCTCTACACCAACATTGTCGGTGCAGTCTCAATCAACGGGTGGGAATCAGATAGCTTCCCAGTCAGATCTGGAGTCAGGCAGGGCTGCCCTCTCTCTCCAGCCTTGTTTGTGTGCTGCACAGAGCCATTTGCCGAGTCTATCAGGAAGGATGCGAGCCTGAGAGGGGTGACTATTCCTGGCAGCGGGGGCCTGCAGGTTAAGGCCTCCCTGTACATGGATGACGTCGCCGTTTTCTGCTCGGATCCGTGTCCGCGCGCAGACTTATGTGCATTTGTGACCAGTTCGAACGGGCCTCGGGGGCCAAGGTAAACCGAGGCAAGAGCGAGGCCATGCTCTTCGGGAACTGGGCCGACCAATCCTCGATCCCCTTCACCGTCAGGACCGACCACTTGAAGGTGCTGGGTATTTGGTTCGGAGGGGCTGGGGCATGCGCCAAGTCTTGGGAGGAGCGTATCAGCAAAGTGAGGCAGAAACTGGGCAGATGGAAGCTACGGTCGCTCTCCATCGCGGGAAAAAACCTGGTCATCAGGTGTGAGGCACTGTCATTGCTATTATACGTGGCACAGGTCTGGCCTATTCCCAGAACCTGTGCCGCTGCAGTCACCCGGGCCATCTTCCAGTTTATATGGAGGTCAAAGATAGACCGGGTCCGAAGGGACTCACTGTATAAAGATCTGGGCAACGGGGGAAAAAATACACCCAATGCCGCCCTCACCCTGATGGCCACCTTTGTGTGTGGCTGCATCAAGCTGTGCGTGGATCCCCGGTACGCAAACACCAAGTGTCACTACATACTGAGGTTCTACCTGTCCCCGGTATTGCGAAGGATGGGCCTGGCCTCACTGCCGCGGAACGCTCCGAGTAGTTGGACCGTTCCGTATCACCTGTCCTTCGTGGAAAAATTTATGAAGAAAAACACCTTTGACCACAAGTCCATTAGGAAGTGGTCAGCACGTAGTGTCCTTGAGACCCTTCGGGAAAAGGAGAGGGCGGATCCTATCGAGCGGTTCCCTAAGCAGACTGTCAAAGCCATTTGGCAGAATGCCTCATCGCCAGAACTTTCCAACAAGCACCAAGACATGGCTTGGCTGGTGGTGAGAAGGGCTCTGCCTGTGAGATCCTTTATGCACGCCTGGACTCTCTGCCGCACCGCATGCTGCCCTCGAAGCGGCTGCGGGGGGGACGAGACTGTCACACACCTCCTTCTGGAATGTGCCTACGCAGAGGAAGTCTGGAGAGGAATGCAGTGGTGTTTGTCGAGGTTCGTCTCGAGCAGCGCCGTGACGCGGGACTCCGTGCTCTACGGCCTGTTCCCCGGGACGCACACCGAGACGAACATCAACTGTGCCTGGAGGATCATCAACTCAGTGAAGGACGCTCTCTGGGTGGTCCGAAACCTGTTGATCTTCCAGCTGAAGGAGTTGCCCCCGACTGAGTGTTGCAGACTAGCACATTCCAAGGACCAGGACTACGTGTTGAGGGACGCGCTGAAGCTTGGGGCAGCTGCCGCCAAGGCGCGGTGGGGAAAGACCACTGTGTAACATCTGCCTGCCTAACGAAGAACAGGGGGCCCATGCAGTCATTTGGGCTCCACTGACGCCTCAGCTAATTATATGGGCATATGATCAAAAAATGTACAGACCTGTATAAAAATGATAAATTCTGATCTCTGTATGTACATGTTTAAATATGTATGGCATGACAAACTGTACAGACCATCAAATTATTTTATGAATAAAGTATATTTTTGAAATTAAAAAAAAGTGTATTGTCTGCAGGATTTCCCTGGGGCAGGCTACTTTGATGTGACCTTCAGGAGTGTGAAGAATTGCGAACAGCTCTTGAAGGTCTTCAAGGAGAAGGAAGGGGAGCCGCTGTTTTCCATCTTGTTGGCAACCCCATTGTGTGTGCTTCCTGCACAGAGGAATCGGGTTGTTACAATCCACATGTACAACCCCTATGTTCCAGCAGCTGATGTCCTGACCTTCCTGGGAAGGTACGTCCAAGTTGAGGGAGAAGCCACTGATGTGATCGACCCCTTTGGGATCTGGACCAGTAAGCGGCAGGTCAGGGTGACTCTGAGGGTCGATGGCAATGGGAACATTCTCCACCCACCCTCGAGCTTCGCAATTGGAGGGAACAGAGGCTACCTGACATATGCAGGGCAGCCGAAAGTGTGCCGAACCTGCGGGAAGTCGGGACACATGGCGGCAGACTGCAAGGTGACCATCTGCAGGAACTGCAAACAGGAGGGTCACCTGACTAAGGACTGTCAGGAAGCAAAGAGCTGCAACCTGTGCGGAGAGGCGGGCCACATGTACAAGACCTGCCCAAGATGGGGGGGCCCCACTTACACACAGATGGCTGGAGGTGGCAATGTGAGCCGTGAACCCCCAAAGAACAGTAATGTGCACCCAGACAGCAGGGAAACAGAGTCTGGTGGCACCCAGAAAGAAGAACAGGCCGGAGTGGAGGAGGTGGCACCCAGTGGAGAGACACAGCAGCTGATCCTAGCTCTCGCTGGGCAGATGGAAACAATGGAGGAGAAGGTAATCGAGCAGGCAGAGGAGTGGATACCTGTTAAAAACAGGAAGAGAAAATCCAGCCAGGCCCCCAAAGCCTCCCAGCAAAGGGGGAAAAGACATCTGCACGAGGGAGGGACGGCCAGCCCTTCGGATGGGGAAGACGGGCTCACAGAATGTCATCACCACCAGAAGAAGAGACAGAGCGCAGTAGATAAAGAGGAGGGCATTTCCTCCCAACCAGGAAACAACGGACTCCCCCGAAGTCCACCCTCCACCCAGTGAGAACCAGGGGGTACCCACTGCCCCACAACTACAGACAACTGAGAGCTGCGATCCTCTGACAGTCTCATTGTCAGAGACAGAACTGGACGGTGCGGACCCTTGCCTTGGCTCAATGACCCCAGAGCAGGTAAATGACCACAGTGAGGGCCTGGATAGCTACCTCAGCCCAGCGAGGGTCCAGCAGTTCGTGCTCACCATGGGGATGCTGACAGCTACCCCAGAGACAGGACAGTCAAATGGACAACGGTAACCCCATACACTGGGATTAAAAAAGGTTCATTTGCTATAGTATAACAGGGCACCCACTCAGTAGGTGGGTTCTGCTGAAGCCACAGCTAAATAACAAGGGACTGGATGGTTCATAAAGGGAACTGTAAATAGGATAACTGTAAATTCGAGTAATTCAATCTGTTCTTTGTAATGTTAAAACATGCAATGTATATATCTATGAACGACATGACAAATTGTACAAGTACCAAAGATTTATTTCTATGAATAAAGTATATTTTGAAATAAAAAAAAAGATTGTGTCATGGATTCACATTTTTATCTGAAATGCCAAACCGTGGCTAGAGTGAGTGGTGAATGTGCAGGAATTTCTGCCACACTACCCTCGGAATTCCCAATCCCAATACAATCTTTGCACATTTCAAATTTCTTGATGCTCCATTTTCTTCCAGATTTGATTCTATTACTAATTACAACATTCTGTAGTTAGCAGGTAGACAAATCACTGCAATTTGAGCTCTGTCAGGTAGGATGCCAAGGCATTACAATAGACCACTGCAGTTTTACTGCAATGGGGAGCACTGAACAGATAGTGATGGAAAATCTCACATTTGGAGTGTTTTCAGGACAAATGACAACATGACAGCCCTCATGAGGGAAAGGCCTCTGTGAAATTATTCTTATATCTTCAGCAGTAGGACCACATTTGCACTAACATCCAGCAGTGATCTAATCTCACTGATCACAGCTGCTTTATCATTAACATGGTAGTCAGGAATAATTTGCAGATGCACTGTACTTTCACAGAAGTGAGGCTATTAGATCCATGTTAAAGAGAATAACTAAAAGTTTTACTGATTACAGCAATGAGTAGAAATACCAAGTCAATCCTTTAGGAATGTATGAGACATAAAACAGAAGGCCGTAAACCAACTGAACAAATGACATTACAGCGAGAAAATAGTCACTCCTCATCTCAAACAATCTGGAAGCCGGTGACTAATTGGCTGTCTCTGGCCTCATGTGCTCTCCATATCATTGCTGTGTCTTCCTCCCTTTGAGATTTCTCATGAGCCATGTCAGGATCCTTGCCTTCATCTTCCTCTGCATTTTCTTCTTACTCAACACATTCCCCCATTTGGTGACTCAAAGTGTGGAGGGTACAGCACACCATAACGATGCAGAACACCTTGCCTGGTTCTATCGTCCAGTCCAAGCATTAGCGCCCTCATCTTCTGAAGGCTTGTGGTCTGCCCTACAATGGCCCTGCTCGAAGCATGAGGAACATCCTATCTGCCAGCAGTGAAGAGATGGCGATATATTTTTCCAAGTCAGGGTGGCTTGGAGGGGAACTTGCACGTGGTAGTGTTTCCATGTACCTGCTGTCTTTGTCCTTCTAGATGGCAGAAACTGTGTGCTTGAAATGTGGTTAACACTGCTGCCTCACAACGCCAGAGACCTGGGTTCAATTCCCGCCTCAGGCAACTATCTGCGTGGGTTTCCTCCGGGTGCTCCGGTTTCCTCCCACAGTCCAAAAATGTGCAGGTTAGGTGAATTGGCCATGCTAAATTGCCCATAGTATTAGGTGCATTAGTCAGAGGGAAATGGGTCTGGGTGGGTTGCTCTTCGGAGGGTCAGTGTGGACTGGTTGGGCCAAAGGGCCTGTTTCCATGCTGTAAGTAATCTAATCTAATAAGAGTTTTGATGAGTTCCTCCAGTGCATTGCGTAGATGGTACACACTGTTGCTAATGAACATTGGTGGTTGAGGGAGTGGATGTTTGTTAATGTGGTACCAGTCTAGCAGACTAGTTTGTCCTGGATGCTGTCAAGCGTCTTGAGTGTTGTTGGAGCTGCACCCATTTAGGCAAATGGAGAGTATTCAAGCGCCCTCCTAACTTGTGGTTTGTAGATGGTGGACAGGCTTTGGAGAGGCAGGTGGTGAGTTCCCGATAACAATTTCGGCTCTGTCTTGCTCTTATAGCCATATGATTTATATGGCAGGTTTAGTTCAGTTTCTAGTCAGTGGCAATGCCCAAAATGTTCATAGTGGGGGATTCAGCAACACTAATGCCACTGAAATTCCTGTGTCAGTGGTTAGATTCTCTCTTACTGGTAATTAACTTTGTCAGGCAATTGTGTGACATCAATGTTACTTCCCACTTGCACGTAGCCCAGGTCTTGACCTGCATTAGTATCTGAGTAATTGCAAATGGTGCTGAATATCGTGTAAACGCCAGTGAACATCCCCAGTTTTGACCTTATGGTGGAGGAAAGGTCATCGATGAAGCAGTTGAGCACTGCGAGATATCGGAGACTATCCTGAGGACCTCCTGTCATGGTGTCTTTGAGCTGAGCTCCCAAAACTACAACCAACTTTCTTTTAACTAGATATGATTCACCCCACCTGATTCCCATTTATGTCAGTTTTGCTAAAGATCCCCAATGTCATACTCAGTCAACTGCTGCCTTGATATCAAGGGCAGTTAGTTTCACCTCAGTACCCAATCACTGTGAGTACACACCCTTGTATGGGGAAGCTGGCAAATGGCTGAGAATGGTTTGTGATATTCTTAATCTTCTTTGGCATTGGATCTCAGTGATAACCCTCATGAGGGAATGGCCTCTTATGCAGAGAGCTACATTTCAATCTGTAGATCCGCTACCACACGAGAACTCTTCCCTCCTTGGTGGACATGGTCTTCCTTGTTCTCCCAGTGGATCCATTTCGACACCCATTTCTTCTAAGGGACAGCGAAAAAGAAACGGGGCAATTATACTTAGCCATTCTGTACTAGATAGAGGCAGATCAATGAGAAACATCACACAGGTTACAAGAACACCGGCCCTTTGAGATCATTCACAATGAGGCTGAATGTTATGCCCTCACAGAGGGTAGTTCTGAACCTGCAAAGGGGACTTGATGTGTCTGTGTCTGAGTTGGATTATTTGAAGAATGTTGGCTTTCAGATTAACGATGAATTGAAAACAGATGGCTCACATTGTTTATTCACTTGAATAATTATGAGTACATCGGCATCTTGGAAAGGCTTACAATCCAGAACTACACTCCACAGTAAAAACAGTACCTTATTCCTTCCAATTTGCAAGTGCTTCATTCATACTTCAGATAATCCTGGATCTATACAGGAGTATTCATGTTAATGACTCGCAAGCTCTGTCCCTGACCCATGATTTGCACATCCACCCCCGCAATTCTTCACGTCTCCTTTCCTATTACCATCATTGTGGTATCAATGATCCTTCACAATTTGGTTCAGCCCCTTCTTATTATGCTATATGTGCCTCCCACAGAGCACAGAGTCAAGATTCCCCCGCTTTCCTATGCCTCAATTGTCACCCCAGTGGCCAGAGCAAGCAATGCCCTGCCTGAACCCCGCACCTCCAACCCGCTCCCTTTCAAAGCTACATAATCTTCTCTGACACACATCCAGGTGCTACCCCGCTATCTGTAATCAATCCCAGCACTGGGACTAATTTCTAGTCTTGAGCCTCAGGAACTCCATGGCATGACCTTGAAATGCCCCTGGATTACAGTCATCCCCCACCCTGACCCTCCACAACTGACGATGGCACAGTACAGTTTAAGCACTTATTCAATTGTTGTAAATTTTGTGAGAAGTGAAAACCAAGTGATGTCTGAAAGGACCGTAATGATCAATCATCATCAGAGGAGTTTTGATAAAGGGCAGAGATCATCAAAGCATCAAGTTATAGTCCAGCTTCCTCACTCCTTGAACTCAAGTTTCAGCTTTAATTCAAGAGATGAAGTGTCAATTGATTGAAGCAATCATGCTGGCTGGAGTGACAGTAAAGGAGTAAAATATATCACACAACCTAAAAGGAAGTTGATATGGATATCCCTCGATAAATTAAAGTTAAAAATGCAGCAGAAGTTTTCAGAAATGTACTGATTCACAACTGAGCACTTTTCACTGTACCTTAGTATATGTGATAATGAGAAATCAAATCAATTGAAAAATATAATTAGACCCCTAGACTGTCCATTATCGTTGGTGGGGGCAGATAATTGGATAATTGGATCAGACAAAGGCCAAATTAGAGTCATAGAGATGTACAGCAGGGAAACAGACCGTTCGGTCCAACCCGTCCATGCCGACCAGATATCCCAACCCAATCTAGCCCCACCTGCCAGCACCTGGCCCATATCCCTCCAAACCCTTCCTATTCATATTCCCATCCAGATGCCTTTTAAATGTTGCAATTGTACCAGCCTACACCATTTCTTCTGGCAGCTCATTCCATACATGTTCCACCATCTGTGTGAAAAAGTTGCCCCTTAGGTCTCTTTTATATCTTTCCCCTCTCACCCTAAACCTATGACCTCTAGTTCTGGACTTCCCCACACCAGGGAAGAGACTTTTTCTATTTATCCTATCCATGCCCCTCATGATTTTATAAACCTCTATAAGGTCAACCCTCAGCCTCCGATGCTCCAGGGAAAACAGCCTTAGCCTATCCAACCTCTCCCTATAGCTCAAATCTTCCAACCCTGGCAACATCCTTGTTAATCTTTTCTGAACCCTTTCAAGTTTCACAACATCTTTCCAATACGAAGGAGACCAGAATTGCACGCAATATTCCAAAAGTGGCCTAACCAATGTCCTGTACAGCTGCAGCATGACCTCCCAACTCCTGTACTCAATACTCTGACCAATAAAGGAAAGCATACCAAACGCCTTCTTCACTATCCTATCTACCTGCGACTCCACTTTCAAGGAGCTATGAACCTGCACTCCAAGGTCTCTTTGTTCAGCCACACTCCCTAGGACCTTACCATTAAATGTATAAGTCCTGCTAAGATTTACTTTCCCAAAATGCAGCACCACGCATTTATCTGAATTAAAGCTCCATCAGCCACTTCTCAGCGCATTGGCCCATCTGATCAAAATCCCATTGAAATCTGAGGTAACCTTCTTCGCTGTCCCCTACACCTCCAATTTTGTTGTCATCTGCAAACTTACTAGCTATACCTCTTATGCTCGCATCCAAATCATTTATATAAATGACGAAAAGTGGGCCCAGCACCGATCCTTGTGGCACTTCATTGGTCACAGGCCTCCCCTACCACCTTTGAGCCAGTTCTGTATCCAAATGGCTAGTTCTCCCTGTATTCCATGAGATCTAACCTTGCTAACTAGTCTCCCATGGGGAACCTTGTTGAACGCCTGACTGAAGTCCATATAGTTCACATCCACCTCTCTGCCCCATTCAATCCTCTTTGTTACTTCTTCAAAAAACTCAATCAAGTTTGTGAGACATGATTTACCATGCACAAAGCCATGTTGACTAACCCTAATCAGTCCTTGCCTTTCCAAATACATGTACATCCTGTCCCTCAGGATTCCCTCCAACAACTTGCCCACCACCGACGTCAGGCTCACTGATCCATAGTTCCCTGACTTGTCCTTACCACCTCTCTTAAACAGTGGCACCACGTTAGCCAACCTCCAGTCTTCCTGTGACTATCGATGATACAAATATCTCAGCAAGAGGCCCAACAATCCCTTCCCTTGCTTCCCACAGAGTTCGAGGATGCACCTGATCAGGTCCTGGGGATTTATCCACCTTTATGCATTTCAAGACATCCAGCACTTCCTCCTCTATAATATGGTTCTTTTTCAAGACATGACCATCTATTTCCCTACATCTTTAGGGCGGCACGGTGGCACAGTGGTTAGCACTGCTGCCTCGCAGCGCCAGAGACCCGGGTTCAATTCCCGCCTCAGGCGACTGACTGTGTGGAGTTTGCACATTCTCCCCGTGTCTGCGTGGGTTTCCTCCGGGTGCTCCGGTTTCCTCCCACAGTCCAAAGATGTGCAGGTCAGGTGAATTGGCCATGTTAAATTGTCCGTAGTGTTAGGTAAGGGGTAAATGTAGGGGTATGGGTGGGTTGCGCTTCGGCGGGTCGGTGTGGACTTGTTGGGCCGAAGGGCCTGTTTCCACACTGTAAAGTAATCTAATCTAATCTAATCTTCCATGTCCTTTTCCATACTAAATACTGATGCAAAATATTCCTTTAGTATCACTCCCATTTTCTGCAGCTCCACACAAGGGCCACCTTGCTGATCTTTGAGGGGCCCTATTCTCTCCCTAATTACTCTTTTGTCCTTAATGTATTTGTAAAGACCCTTTGGATTCTCCTTAACTCTATTTGCCAAAGCTTTCTCGTGTCCCTGTCTATAACCTGACATATGCTTCCTTCTTTTTCTTAACCAAACCTTCAATTTCTTTAGTCATCCTGCATTCCCTATCCCTACCAGCCTTTCTTTTCACCCTGACAGGAATATACTTTCTCTGGACTCTCATTATCTCATTTCTGAAGGAACCGTCCCTTTACCTGCAAACATTTGCCTCCAATCAGTTTTTGAAAGTTCTTGCCTAATACCGTCAAAATTGGCCTTTCTCCAATTTAGAACTTCTACTTTTAGATCTGGTCTATCCTTTTCCATCATTATTTTAAATCTAATAGAATTATGGTCGATGGCCCCAAAGTGCTCCCCCACTGACACCTCAGTCACCTGCCCTGCCTTATTTCCCAAGAGTAGGTCAAGTTTTGCACCTTCTCTAGTAGGTACATCCACATACTGAATCAGAACATTTTCTTGTTCACACTTAACAAATTCCCCTCCATCTAAACCTTTAACACAATGGCAGTCCCAGTCTATGTTTGGAAAGTTAAAATCCCCTACCATAACCACCTTATTATTCTTACAGATAACAGAGATCTCTTTCCAAATTTACTTCTCAATTTCCCTCTGACTATTAGGGGGTCTGTAATATAATCCCAATAAGGTGATCATCTCTTTCTTATTTCTCAGTTCCACCCTGGATGTATTTTCAGGAATATCCTCCCTCAGTACAGCTGTAATGCTATTCCTTATCAAAAATGCCATTCTCCCCCCTCTCTTGCCTCCCTTTCTATCCTTCCAGTAGCATTTATATCCTGGAACATTAAGCTGCCAGTCCTACCCATCCCTGAGCCATGTTTCTGTAATTGCTATGATATCCCAGTCCCATGTTCCTATCCATGCCCTGAGTTCATCTGCCTTCCCTGCTCTTGCACTGAAATAAATGCAGTTTAATTTACCAATCCTACCTTGTTCTCTGCTTTGTCCCTGCCTGCCCTGACTCTTTGACTCACCTTTGTTCTCAACTGCACCAGTCTCAGATTGATCTCTTTTCTCACTATCTCCCTGAATCCTGGATCCCACCTCTCCCCTCACCTTACTAGTTTAAATCCTCCCAAGCAGCTCTAGCAACTCTCCCTGCCAGTATATTTGTCCCCTTTCAATTTAGGGGCAATCCATCCTTCTTGTACAGGTCATTTTTACCCCAAAAGAGCTTCCAATGATCCAAAAAAATGTGAATCCTTCTCCCATACACTATTTATTGCAGATGTAATCCTCAGTAACCTGTAAACTCTCCCTAAACTCCCACATCCGACAAGAAGAGCATATCACTCTTTGCTGCTTCACAATCTACAGACCAAGGAAATAGCACCATCTATTTCTTTACAAAACACTGCTCCAGGTTAAGTTAATAGTTATGGCTTATATTTTAAGTTTAATCAAGAGACATATCTCAATAAAACATATAATCATGAAGTAATCCACTACTCACTACTTCAGACTTACTATCAGGCCATGCTTAAATATTCACTTCTGTTTCTGTGCTCTGACCTCTCCCAAACAGGTTCCTCCAAGATTAGTTGTGAATTTCACTGTTTGTTAATTTTCCCAGATGCACTCCGATGTCCAGCGATACATGAATTCAAACAGCAAAACTGTGCAGGTTCACTGCGATGCCAGTTTCTTTCTGTCTCTCTCTCCTGTACTGACCTCACCCTTTATCTGTTCCTCTCCCTTTTAAAACTGCTGTTGTTTTGACTTTCTTTTTTTCCAAAGTTCCAAAACAATGCAACAGCATATAAAACAGTAATTGCTGGTCCTGGGATTCAAAGAAATCACCTCCAACACCTAAAATACCTCAACAAAGGAGCAGCTGTTACAGGCAGAAATTTTTCCCATCCTCCATCTTGGATTACCCAGAATCCTCATTTTAATGTTGTTTGCAAGTGCAAGAATGGCCAAGCTTTTGTTTTTGTGGGTTATAGAAAGTTTACCATGGTTCACGCTTCAGGGGAAGCGCAAGGAATCTTTTGCTAAGGTGAGCAGATGTCACTACAGGTGATGAAGTAGGGGTAAAAAATGCAATAGTCTTATGAAGGAATCCAGGGAGCATTTTAAATATGTTAAACATGCTGGAAGTCTCAGGTTTAACCAGCTTTGCAGGCTCAGCTAGTTTCCCAGAGACCCAGCGGGCTGAAACCATGTAGGTACAACTTCAGGGAAAAGGCAAGAGGTTTTACATCACATCACTTGGTTCAAGGGAGAAGATGTACTTTCTCCCAAATGTTCACACACACCACCCACGCGCACCTCCCCCCCCCACACACACACACACACACACACAGCATCAACCCACATGCCTATCAGCCAGGAGCTCAAATGGATGCCTCCTGAATGCAGAACCTGCCAATGATGAAAGATGCAGTGTGTGGAGTTAAATCTCCAGTGCATGTGGGAAAACATGTTTCTCATGCAGATCCATCCAGGTCTCTTGGCTTCCAACATGCAAGAATGTTAAAATTCACCCTTTAATATTTTAAAACCCTGTTCCCAATTACTCTGCATACAGTTTAAGTTCTTCATAGTAACAAACCTGATTTAACTTTACCACCAGACATGGTACTTAAAAAAATAAAGCCCTTCCTAAATCTCCAAAATAGACACTAACGTTGATCTTGCAGTAGGGTCAGAGGTGGGGGTAAAAGAGGGGGAGATGTGGCATTGCTTGTCAAAGATAGTATTACAGTGGTGGAAAGGACGATGGATGAAGACTCGCCACCTGAGGTAGTTTGGGCTGAGGTTAGGAATAGGAAAGGTGAGGTCACCCTGTTAGGAGTTTTCTACAGGCCTCCTAATAGTCCTAGAGCATAGAAGAAAGGATTGCGAGGATGATTCAGGAGAAGAGTGAAAGTAATATGGTCGTCGTTATGGGGGACTTTAACTTTCCAGATATTGACTGGGAAAGCTATAGCTCGAGTTCGTTAGATGGGTCGGTGTTTGTCCAATGTGTGCAGGAGGGTTTCCTGACACAATATGTAGATAGGCCAACAAGAGGTGAGGCCATACTAGATTTGGTTCTGGGTAACGAACCAGGCCAGGTGTTAGAATTGGAGGTAGGTGAGCACTTTGGGGACAGTGACCACAATTCGGTGACTTTTACTCTAGTGATGGAGAGGGATAAGTGTGCACTGCATTATAGTTGGGGGCAGGGAAATTATGATGCGGTGAGGCATGACTTAGGATGCGTGGCTTGGAAAAGTAGGCTTCAAGGCAAGGGCGCAATTGATATGTGGAGCTTGTTCAAAGAGAAACTATTAAGTGTCCTTGATAAGTATGTACCTGTCAGGCAGGGAGGAAAGGGTCGTGTGAGAGAGCCGTGGTTTAATAAGGAATTGGAATCCCTTGTTAAATGGAAGAGGGCGGCCTATGTATAGATGAGGCGTGAAGGTTCAATTGGGGCGATTGAGAGTTATAAGGTAGCCAGGAAGGATCTGAAGAGAGAGCTAAGAGCAGCAAGGAGGGGACATGAAAAGTCCTTAGTTGGTAGGATTAGGGAAAACCCTAAGGCTTTCTATAGGTATGTCATGAATAAAAGAATGACTAGGGTAGGAATAGGTCCAGTCAAGAATAGTAGTGGGAAGTTGCATGTGGAGGCTGAAGAGATTGGGGAGACACTGAATGAATACTTTTCGTCAGTATTCACTCAGGAACAGGACATTGTTGCCAATGTGAATATTGAGTCACAATTAATTAGAATGGACGGCTTTGAGGTATGTAGGGAAGAGGTGTTGGAAATTCTGGAAAGGGTGAAAATAGATAAGTCCCCTAGGCCTGATGGCATTTATCTAGGATTCTCTGGGAAGCAAGGGAGCAGATTGCAGAGCCATTGGTCTTGATTTTTACGTCCTCGTTGTCTACAGGAATAGTGCCAGAAGACTGGAGGATAGCAAATGTGGTTCCCTTGTTCAAGAAGGGGAGTAGGGATAACCCTAGTAACTATAGGCCGGTGAGTCTCACTTCTGTTGTGGGCAAAGTCTTAGAGAAAATTGTAAGGGATAGGATTTATGAACATCTGGATAGGGATAATGTGATCAAGGATAGTCAGCATGGTTTTGTGAAGGGCAGGTCGTGCCTCACAAACCTTATTGAATTCTTTGAGAAGGTGACTAAGGAGGTAGATGAGGGTAAAGCGGTAGATGTGGTGTATATGGATTTTAGTAAGGCGTTTGATAAGGTTCCCCATGGTAGGCTACTGCAAAAAATACGGAGGTATGGCATTGAGGGTGAGTTGGAGGTTTGGATTAGGAATTGGCTGGCTGGAAGAAGACAGAGGGTAGTAGTTGATGGTAAAGGTTCATCTTGGAGTGCAGTTACTAGCGGTGTTCCGCAAGGATCTGTTTTGGGACCATTGCTGTTTGTCATTTTTATAAATGACCTGGAGGAGGGGCTAGAAGGTTGGGTGAGCAAGTTTGCGGATGATACAAAAGTCGGTGGAGTTGTTGACAGTGAGGAAGGATGTGTCAGGTTACAGCGGGATATAGATAAGTTGCAGAGCTGGGCAGAAAGGTGGCAAATGGAGTTCAATGTCGGTAAGTGTGAGGTGATTCACTTTGGTAAGAGTAACAAAAATATGGGGTACTGGGCTAATGGTCGGATACTTGGTAGTGTGGATGAGCAGAGGGATCTTGGTGTCCATGTACACAGATCTCTGAAAGTTGCCACCCAGGTAAATAGTGCGGTGAAGAAGGCATGTGGCGTACTGGCTTTTATTGGTAGAGGAATTGAGTTCTGGAGCCCTGAGGTCATGTTGCAGTTGTATAAGACTCTGGTGCGGCCGCATCTGGAGTATTGTGTGCAGTTTTGGTCGCCATACTATAGGAAGGATGTGGAGACACTGGAACGGGTGCAGAGGAGGTTTACCAGGATATTGCCTGGTATGGTAGGAAGATCGTATGAGGAAAGGCTGAGGCACTTGGGGCTGTTTTCATTGGAGAAAAGAAGGTTTAGGGGTGACTTGATAGAGGTGTACAAGATGATTAGGGATTTAGATAGGGTTGACCATGAGAACCTTTTTCCATGTATGGAGTCAGCTATTATGAGCTTTAAATTAAGGGGTGGTAGGTATAGGACAGATGTTAGGGGTAGATTCTTTACTCAGCGAGTCGTGAGTTCATGGAATGCCCTGCCAGTAGCAGTGGTGGACTCTCCCTCTTTATGGGCATTTAAACGGGCAATGGATAGGCATATGGAGGATAGTGGGCTAGTGTAGGTTAGGTGGGCTTGGATCGGCGCAACATCGAGGGCCAAAGGGGCTGTACTGCGCTGTATTTTTCTATGTTCTATGTTCTAAAATGTTTTACTATTTTAAGCTTTCCGCGGTTGATTGCTTATTTTTTTTTGGAACCCTTTAAACTTGAGAATAAATATGACTGAAATGTCTAATTGATTTTTGCAACAAAAAGGTAAAGGTTATTGATGAGACTCTCAGAAACATTGCAATTCTTCAGAGTTTGCCCTTCCCTGAGGGATAACAAATCAGTCTTCAGTTCTGACAACTGCCAACAGATAACAAAAGGCTCCATTTTTAAAACAGTCAGTCACAAAGTCAATGACAAATTCATGAAATATGGGCTGTGACAATTCGGGGAAAGTTGTAACATCCTTCATCTGACTTGCAGATTTGTAGAATTTGATTTAAAAATAAGAATTGAATTGAATTGAATTAGCTTTATTGTCACGTGTACTCAAATGAGTACAGTGAAAATTTTACAGTCACTACATTACAGTGCAATCTTAGGTACAGAGGTATCTTGGTACAAATACTCAATATCAAATTCTTAGGAAACTAAAAACAAATTAGAAAAGTAAAGAAATAAATAGTCCAGCATTAAAGGTCATTGGAATAAATTAGAAAAATAAAGAAGTAAAAAGTTCAGAATGTCAGTCTTTGTGACCTGGCACCTAGCCTCAAGGAGGCCTCCATCACCTCACTGCCACCCACACTGGACCCACCAACATAGGAGTCACCTCCCTTCAGACACCATCTCTTTGCCACTGGGCCCACTTCACTGATGCTGCTGAACTCACCAAGAGTCCCTGGCTCTAGACCAGAACAATTGCGAAAGCTCAAAAAACAATCCAATATCCCTTTTCTAGAGATGGATAATAAATACCAGATTACACATCACAACAATTAATTTCACAAAGTGCATAGTGAGCTTCCCATCTTTCCCTTTTGTACCAACATTTTACTCAACTCTCTTTCTTCCTTGGCAGAATCAGTTATGTTATAACTGGACAGTATTGCATAGAAGATAGAACAGCACAGCACACTACAGGCTCTTTAATCCTTGATGTTGTGCCGCCCATCTATCCTATTCTAAGATCAGACTAACCTGCACGCCCTTCTTTGTATTAACTTCCATGTGCCTATCCAAGAGTCGCTTAAATGTCCCTAATGTATCTGACTCTACTACCCACCGTTGGCAATGCGTTCCACGCACCCACCACTCTCCGAGTAAAGGACCCACTTCTGACATCTTCCTTAAACCTTCCTCCAATTATCTTAAAATCATGCCCCTCGTGATAGACATTTCCACCCTGGGAAAAAGTCTCTGGCTATCCATTCTAGCTATGCCTCTCAAGACCACATCTATCAAGTCACCTCTCATCCTTCATCGCTCCAATGAGAAAAGCCCTAGCTCCCTCAACCTTTCTTCGTAACATCATGTCCCAAGTCCAGGCATCATCCTGATAAATCTTCTCTGCACCCTCTCCAAAGCTTCTACATCTTTCCTATAATGAAGCGACCAGAACTGAACACAATATTTCAAGTGTGGTCAATTATTGGAAGAACATTGAGTTGTAACTGGTGACTGATTGCCCTATGACAGATTCTTGAGATCCATATAGTTTTATTGTGTTTCTAGCAGGTCATGATCTGCTGCTGAAGAAAGAGTTGGTCCATTACAGTGAGCTTCAAGAATTTCCTTTCTCGACTAAGTTCATCCTCTGTAGCACACTACTTTGCCAGTGGGAAGTGTATGAAGCAAGCTTATCAAAATTTGAAAGCCTGTACTGTGAATAAATTAGTTTTTGGTTATACAAGAAATATTTTCTCCCAGTGCATTTCTTTTTAAATTAGCTCCCAGACAACTCACAATGTGCTGAAGATCAGTGATGATTTCGATAATACATTCACAAGCATATGAACCACAGGTTCAGCTGCCAAATCTTCTCATTCACCACAGTGTTCCGGTTGGCACATTACTACTGGCTCGGGGCTCTACCGCAAGGAGGTTGGAATATGTTCCCCAACAGAAGCTGTCTTCTCCCAAAATGATGAGAGGATTAAATGATAAACCATGTATATTAAAATGTAAAAGCTGAGTAAAATACAAGCTCAACTGCTGAATATTAGCAGACAAGGAGAAAGGGAAGGATTGGAAGGGAAAAATCATACCCTTTTTCAATTTAAGCTTACACAAATACAGCAATAATGCAGTTTACATTATAAATTATGCTGATATGGTAGGATCCCAGCTGATCCCAGCAACAATGGCCTATTCTGATCCCAGAATGAAATCTGAATTGATAAGCGATGTGCTAGTTTTTGCAGTTAGTTACTGTGGTTAGTCACTGAAATATATTCACACAAGACTGCATATGTTCTTTAACAACAGAAAGTAGGTTTACGATGAGAAGGAAGGAAATAAAACAAAGCTAATATACATATATAGAGAAGACAGTAAGAAAAATCTCAACAGAAGCATTAAAACAAAGCTTCAATCTGTGGTATCCAACAATATCCACTACACAGACTTGATCTTCAAGACACATCACCTCTTTCTCAGCTTTTAAATCTTTACTTAGCCAATTTTATTTTTCTTGACCTGTGGAGGCGAGTTTACAATTTCTTTCTGAGTCTGCAGGCATGAACTGCTCACAACTCTGACTTTTAGTTCTAACAATGTGGAAATTTTCAACCAAACTTCCATGGCTTGGAAGCTCCTCAGATTAGAAACCATTTATATTGAGTTGATCGATTCACCTGAACTGAAATATAAAACTTGATGTTCCTGCCGGGACAAAAATTATTCTCTTCTGAACTGAACTCACAGTTATACAGCCCCAGAGTCATTGAGTCGTACAGTACGGAAACAGACCCTTCGGTCCAACATCTTCCACATTCTGTGCTGAACTCAAAACTAAACAAATTGCCTTAACATGTTTAACCTGCCTGTCATAAACTCAATAGTACAAACATTTTAACATGAACACTATAGGGACTACCCAGGTACTTATTGAAGTCAGATACCTTCATAGAAAAATAAATGTCTTACCTATTAAAAAAGAACCTTGACAGTTCTGACCAAAATTCATCCATCTCTATTTTAAGTCCAAATGCCTAAAATAGTGACAATATAATGTACATATTTGTCACAATATACAACAACATGTTTGTTTATACCAGTGCAATATTATGTTTCATAACCCGAAACTTAGGTCAATCCATGGAAAACAATTCTGCACCCTCTGATCTACAACTCCTCCACTGATAATATTTAAAATATGTGAAAAGGCAGCTTCTGAGAGGGATATAAACAGTTTACAGAGCAATTTTGATAGAGTCACAGTCATTGAGATGTACAGCACCGAATCAGACCCTTCGATCCAACTTATCCATGCTAACTGGATGTCCTAACCTAATCTAGTCCCATTTGTCAGCACTTGGTCCATAACCCTCTAAACTCTTCTCGTTCACATACACACCTTTTAAATGTTATAATTGTACCAGTCTCCACCACGTCCTCTGGCAGCTCATTCCATATATGCATCACGCTCTGTGTAAAAATGTTGCCCCTTAGGTCCCTTTTAAATCTTTCCCCCTCACTCTAAACCTATGCCCTCTAGTTCTGGACTTCCACAACCCAGGGAAAAGACCTGGCCTATTTATCCCATCCACCCCTCATGATTTTATAAACCTTTATAAGGTCTCCCCTCAGCTTCCAACGCTCCAGGGAAAACAGCCCAAGCCTATTCAGGTTACGTTAGTGGGCAAAAAGTTGACAAATACAGTGTAGTGTGGGAAAATGCATTTTGCAAGGGAGAACAAAAGGACAGAATATTATTTAAATAGAGGAAAACTGCAAAAAGCTGCAACACAAAAAGAGTTTGGGTTACAAAACACAGAAAGCTAGCACACAGGCTCAGCAGGTAATCAGGAAGACTAATGGAATATTGGTGTTTATTTCAAGGGGGTTGGAGGACAAGAATAGGGAAGTCTTACTGCGACCATACAATTTACTGTTTAGACCACATGTAGAATACTGTGAGCAGATTTGGTCACCTTATTTAAGGTAAGATATTATTTTATTGGAGGCAGTTCAGAGAAGTTTGATGATCCTTAGTATTGAGGGATTGTCTCAAAAGCAAAAAAGGTTCGGAACAGTACTCATTGGAACTTAGAAGAATGGGAGGTGATCTCATTGAAACATCTAGGGTTCTCATTGGGCTTGACAGGGTAAATATTGAGAAAAATGTTTCCTCTCCTGGGAGAATCTAGGACCAGAGGTCATAGTCTCAGAATAAAGGGCATCAATTTAAGACTGAGGAGGAATTTGGAACTCCTTGCCACAGAGAGCTATGAGAGCACACTCATTGCAAATATTTAAGGATGAGAGAGATAGTTTCTTGATCAGTCGGGGAACCAGAGGTTATGGGAAAAGGGCAGCGAAATGGAATAAGGAAGGTTGGATCAGCCATGATCCTACTGAATGGTGCAGCAGGAATGAGGGGCCAAATGGCTTACTTCTATTCCTATTTCTTATGGACTTTTGAGTTAAAACTGTATTGACAAACAAAAAGCAACTTCTTTGCAGTATAATATCTGGCAATCTTGCTTTCCCCTCAGGATATCTGGCAGGTCATTTTTCTTCACTGTTGTAACTCTAGACAGATTGGAAAGGAGCAGACAAAGGGGGGGGGGGGGTTGGGGGGTGTGGTGGTGGAAAGAGGTGGGCCATATTTGCAGGGTTTCATCGAGGAACCTCGATTATCCAAAAGACATGGGCGGGAAGTATTTTGTTCAGTTAATTCAATTCCGGATAATCGAAAGCCGGACAACATCGTTTAGCCGAGCATTGGGACCTTGCGATCTTGCTGGATATTTCCAATATTCAGATAATCTAATGCCGGATAATCGAGGTTCCTCTGTATAGACTCAGTGAATATTCTGCTGTCATCCCTCAAATTATCTTGGGAAATCAGGGTGAATTAATACCTAACATTCCCTCAGAACATTACATGTGTGGGATAGAGTGCAAGAGGTAGACTTGATGGACAGAATAACTTCAGTGAAATTTTTTGTTGATAGATAATTTACTTGTTGGTAGCCTGACCTCTCTATACCACCAGATCTAATGGGTCCTCTAAGTCTCGCAAAAAGCCAGACAAATTTGCAGACCTTTGATACCATGACAGCAATTTATCTGGGGTCCATAGATAAAATTTAAAGTGAAAGCGTATAGTTGTGGACAGCTCAGCCTCTGCTGTACTTCACCGAAGGACAAGGGATTTACTCAACCCAATACAGAATACACAGGCCTGTTCTAACAGAGAGGAGCAGAAAATCTTGTGTAAAGGGTCTTTTTGACCAGTTGGTCACATGGCTAGTTACAGTGTCGAGACTCAGGTAACCAAGGATAGGCAGTGGTATAGTGGTAACAATGCTGGACTAGGAGTCCAGAACTCTCAGTTAATTATCTGGGGACGGGTTGAAACCCAACCATGGCAGATGGTGACATCTGAATTCAATAAAAATAAAATTTGGAATTAAAAGCTAGCCCAGTGTCAATCACATAAACACTACTACAGTTATGAAAATCCATCTGGTTTCACTAATATCCTTTAGGGAAGGAAATCACATCCTTATGCAGTCTGGCCTCAATATGTCTCCAGGCCCACAGCAATGTGATTGATTCTTAACTGCCCTCTGGGCAATAAATGCTGGCCCAGCCAGTGGCACCCCACAGCTTATGAATGAATAAAGAAAATATCTCTTCCAGGCAGCAGCATAACGAGTGATCTCCTCATGCAAGACTGGACCAAAAGTCATCTGCAATGCAGCAGCAGAGTGAAAAGGACCATCAATAAGGACCAACCATTTCTGCCTCTAGTAACCTGCTGATATTTCTGATCAGCAACCACTAAATTACTTTATCTCCAGATGGCTCACGCTTTTAACCTCGACAATAAGATCAAGTGAAAGTCACATTAGGGCGCAATCAATGCTAATGACTGATGTGACAGTCGCAGTTATCATCAATTTAAGAGCTCCTTGTGTGACTCATATGAAAATGAATTGACGAAGTACAGCAACTGAACAGCAGGGATCGGCACACTCAAGAAGATAGAAGGTTGAACGTTCCATCTGGACACAACGTTCTATTAAATCGTGGAAATTGGGATAAATTCACCCACTTCACTCACTGTATTTGCATGAAAAAAATTTAGGCAACAAAAGATCCAACTTATTAATTCATAAATTCTCCATAATTCTCCAAACTGGTAGTTTTCAAGTCAGTAACAAGAAAAACAATCAAATTGACAAAAGGCAAAGAGTTTACTTACACTAACAGAATTATGAACGCACATATTACAGTCTCTGCAGCTACCATGACAACTGCTGAGAAACATCTGTTTTGCAATCTGCCACGAGTGGAACCTTTTCTTGAAGCTTTACCATTTATTGCTCAATTTCTCTTGATACCAGCTTTAAAAAATTTACAAACCAGACTCTGGACACAGTGGCAGTCTCACACACTCAGTATACGAGTATATATTATCCAGTGAAAGCCAAACAGTGAGGTTCCAGGAAGGATACATCCCCAGTTTACAACACTCCAACTGGATATTTCCCATATTCAAAAAAAAAAGACACAAGCAAATACATATTACATTGTGGGGAAAAGTGCAACTTTGCACAATTCCTACTCAGTACAGCAAAATTAACAGCATAGGTAGCAGATCTGTAGGTTTCATTATTTTGGACAAGTGTTGTTAATGCTTGCTCTCTCTCCTTGTTCTTGCCTCAACCCATCCTATTTCCCTCCTATTTCACTCCAACTTCACTTTTGTCTCCCTCCTGCTTTCATTTCGCTCCTTATACATCTATTTTTCTGATTTTATCCACTTTTGATCAATTGGGCATTTCAAAGGTTCAATGTGCAGTGATGGCTGGGACAGCAAAACTCCTCAAGAAGCTGATAATACTCAGTCCAAATGTGACGTTAGTTTTTGCAATCTTTTGATTAGATTGCTATGGTATGGAAACAGGCCCTTTGACCCATCTAGTCCACATCGACCCTCTGAAGAGCAATCCACCTAGACCCATTCCCCTAGCCTATATTTACCCCTGACTAATGAACAATTGAGCATGGCCAAATCACCTGATTTGCACATCTTTGGATGGGAGGAAACCCACACAGACACAGGGAGAATGTGCAAACTCCACACAGTGACCCGAGGCAGGAATTGAACCCAGGATGCTGGCGCTGTGAGGCTGCAGTGCTAACCACTGAGCCACCATGCCGCCCATCTTGTAGAGGAGAAACTCAACTCCAAGTCTTCCAAAGAATATTGGAATCAAATAGCGACAATGTGGATTTATATTCTGCAGAATATTACGGAACAAAGTTCAACCTTGAGCCAGAGGAGATATGAGAGGTGATGACCAAAATCATCACCCAAGATATGTTTTAAGGAACTTCTTAAAGCAAAGGTGTAGAGAGGTGGAAAGGTGCAGGGAAGGAATTCCAAAGTTTAGGGCCTTGGTAGTGAAGGTACAGCTGTCAATAGTAGAATTATTAAAATCAGGAACGTTCAAGGAGTCAGAGTTAAAAGAGTGTACAAACATGGAAGGGTTATAAGACTGGAGAATATTAGATTAGTAGGGAGAGGTGAGAAATTTGAAAAGAAGGATGAGAATTTTAAAATCAAGGTATCATTTAACCAGAAGCTATTGAGGCTCGGCAAGCATTGGGGTGCTGGGTAAGGAGACTTGGAACTATTCAAGAAATGAGCAGAGTTTTGGATGACCTCAAGTTTATTGAAGGATGGTTTGTTGGAGACCAGCCAGGAGTATACTGGAACAGTTAGGCTTGTCCAGAGGTTACAAATGCAGATTTCAGCTCCAAGTGATCTGAGGCAGGGTCAGAGTCAGGCAATGTTACAGAGAGATAAGACGGTGGATTAGCTGGTGGCTTAGATAAGTGTTTGAGATTTTATTTTGGGTCAAGTATGACACAGATTCTGTGAACTGTGTACAATAGTTAAGTCTCAAACAGTTGCCAGGGAGGGAGACAGAGTCCACACATTGTGAAGACAATGGGTTTGATCTCAATATTTAGTCGAGGGGTGTAAATGGATTAATCAACAACAGACTGAGACCAAAGATGAAGGAAGCCATTGGAAAAATGGAGAATCACAGATCCAAAGTTATCTGTTCTCTCAAGCACCTTACACTTACTAAACTAGTCATATCATGTATTCCAAAATATTAATTTCTGTAAAAGAGTCAATTTAATTTGCATGAACGAATCAATACTATTTGCTTCCACTGTCTTGCTGACAACCTATTCCAGAGATTGAAGACTCGTTCATTGAAACATGGTTTCTGCAGATTTGTTTTAAATGTCTCTCTCTCTCTCTCTCTCTCTCTCTCTAAGAACAGCTGATGTCCTCTAATTCCACTGTTCTGGACAAACTGAGGTCACTCATCATGGTCTATATTATCTAGTTCCCAAAAAAACAGCCATTGCAGCAGCTCTCAACCTCCTCATTATCGGTGCGAGAGTGCCCAATTTACATAATTGCAATGCATTAGCTAAGCCTTTATCCCCTCAATCTCAAATGGCTGCTCTGCTCTCTATCCACTTAATGTCTCCAACATTCTGTCTGTTCTGTAGCAACCAGAACTGTGCACGCTATCCTGAGTACAATCACACCAACAATCTTTAAAGTTGCGGGGTTACATTGCTATTCAGCTCAATATTGACCTTTTAATGCATCTCAACAATTCATTTGCTTTATTCACTGCCACCAAGTCTGATTCCAAAATGTCACTTAATATTTTCCAGAAGTGGAAAATTCCACCTGCTTTCCTCATGGGGAAGGGTGCAGGTACACGTTTCTGATTCAGATCACGGTTCAAAATATTTGGGGTGGGGATCTGCAGCCAAATTCACTCCCGAAAGCACCCCCCTCGCGAAATGTCCAGGAACCTCCACTAAAGAGGTGACGAATGAGAATAAAGTATGCACGCACGTGTCAGAACCTGCGAAGAGCTGTTCCTCCAATCACAAGAGGTTTCTTTACTGAACTTGCTGCTGATTTGGATGTGAACATAGGAGGTATAGTTAGTAAATTTGCAGATGACACCAAAATTGGAGATGTAGTGGATAGCAAAGAAGGTTACCTCAGAGGACAATGGGATCTTGATCAGATGGGCCAATGGGCTGAGGAGTGGCAGATGGAGTTTAATTTAGATAAATGTGAGGTGCTGCATTTTGGAAAGGTAAATCAGCAGGACGTATACATCTATGCCGTGTATTGAAAAAGAATGGGTATCCAATTAAAACAGTCCGCCGATTTCTGAGCAACAAACCCAACAAGCAGACAAAACACGTCCAGAAACCCTAGCCACTCTCCCCTTACATCAAAGACATCTCAGAAATGACTGCCAGACTACTCAGACCTGTTGGCATCATGGTGGCCCATAAACCACTAACACACTAAAACAGCAGCTAATGAACTTGAAAGACCCTATACAGACAACAAGCAAAATTAATGTCATTTACAAAATACCGTGCAGGGACTTAACAAACACCACGTTGGACAAACAGGCAGAAAACTCGCCACCAGGATACATGAACACCAACTAGCCACAAAAAGACATGATCCTCTCTCACTAGTATCCTCACATATGGATGAGGAAGGATACCACTTTGACTGGGACAATATGTCCATCCTAGGACAAGCCAAACAAAGACATGCAGGAGAATTCCTAGAAGTATGGCATTCCAACTGGAACTCTATCAACAAACACATCGAGTTAAATTCCATCTACCACCCCCTGACAAAAGGAACATAAAGTGACTTCACCACATGAAATAACATCACCAACCCAAAGAAACCCAAACATATAAACAGAAAGCAGGGATTTTCAGCATTGCTTTGCCTGAGGCCCACTGAAGATGTCACCTAGCAAGATAACGAAATGTCTGGAAATGAACCTTCCTGCTCAGCGAGCAAACCTAAATCCAAAACCTCAACCTGACTACAAATCTTCTCAAACCTCAGTACACACTTAATGGTAAGGTTCTAGGGAGTGTTGCTGAACAAAGAGACCTTGGAGTGAAGGTTCATAGTTCCTTGAAAGTAGAGTCACAGACAGCTAGGATACTGAAGGCGGCATTTGGCATGCTTTCCTTTATTAGTCACAGCATTGAGTATAGGAGTTAGAACATAGAACATAGAAAAGTACAGCACAGAACAGGCCCTTTGGCCCAAGATGTTGTGCTGAGGATTAATCCTAATGTAAAATAACTTAGCCTACGCACCCCTCAATTCACTGCTATCCATGTGCATGTCCAGCAGTTGCTTAAATGCCCCTAATGACTCTGCTTCCACCACCACCGCTGGCAACGCATTCCATGCATTCGCAACTCTCTCCGTAAAGAACCTACCTCTGATGTCCCCTGTATATCTTTCTCCTAATATCTTAAAACTATGACCCCTTGTGCCAGTCAATCCTGCCCTGGGGAAAAGTCTCTGGCTATTGACTCTATCCATTCCTCGCATTATTTTGTATACCCCGATCAGGTCTCCTCTCTTCCTCCTTCTCTCCAGAGGGAAAAGTCTGAGCTTAGTCAACCTCTCTTCATAAGGTAAGCCCTCCAGTCCAAGCAGCATCCTGGTAAACCTTCTTTGCACCCTCTCCAAAGCCTCTGTATCTTTCCTATAGTAGGGCAACCAGAACTGGACACAATATTCCAAGTGTGGTCTCAGCATAGACTTGTAGAGCTGTAGCAAAACCTCGCGGCTCTTAAACTCGATCCCCCGTTAATGAAAGCCAAAACACCATATGCTTTCTCAACAACCCTATCCACTTGGGTGGCAACTTTGAGGGATCTATGTACGTGAACACCAAGATCCCTCTGTTCCTCCACACTGCCAAGAATCCTGTCTTTAATCCTATATTCAGCATTCCAATTCGACCTTCCAAAATGCATCACTTCGCATTTATCAAGGTTGAACTCCATTTGCCATTTCTCAGCCCAGCTCTGCATCCAGCCTATGTCATGCTGCAGTCTTCAATAGTCCTCGATACCATCAATGGTACCTTCAACCTTTGTGTCATCTGCAAATTTACTAACCCACCCCTCAACCTCCTCATCCAAGTCATTTATAAAAGCTACGATGAGCAGAGGCCCAAGAACAGAGCCATGAGGGGCCCCACTCACCACTGACCTCCAGGCAGAATACCTTCCAGCTACAACCACTCTCTGCCTTCTGTCAGCCAACCAATTCTGAATCCAGACAGCCAAATCTCCCTGTATCCCATTCCTCCTGACTTTATGAATGAGCCTACCATGGGGAACATTGTCAAATGCCTTGCTGAAGTCCATATACACCACATCCACTGCTCGACCTTCGTGTACCTGTCTTGTCACCTCGTCAAAGAACTCAATAAGATTTGTGAGGCATGACCTGCTCCTCGAAAGACATGCTGACTTCCTTTAATCATGCTATGCTTTTCCAAATGGTCATAAATCCTATCCCTCAGAAATCTTTCCAAAACTTTGCTGACCACAGACGTAAGACTGGCTGATCTGTAATTGTCAGGGATTTCCCTGTTACCCTTCTTGAAAAGAGGAACAACATTTGCCTCCTTCCAATCCTCCGGTACGACTCCCGTGGAGAGTGAGGAGGCAAAGATCTTCACCAGCGACTTAGCAATCTCCTTTCTCGCTTCCCGGAGCAGCCTGGGATAAATCTGATCTGACCCTGGGGACTTATCAATCTTAATGTTTGCCAAAACTTCCAGCACATCAACTTCACAAAGTTGATGAACAAAGAGACCTTAAAGTACAGGTTCATAGTTCCTTGAAAGTAGAGTCACAGGTAGATAGGATAGTGAAGAAGGCATTTGGTATGCTTTCCTTTATTGGTCAGGGCATTGAGTATAGGAGTTGGGAGGAAATGTTGCAGTTGTACAGGACATTGCTTAGGCCACTTTTAGGCAATTCCAGCCTCGCTCCTATCAGAAGGATGTTGTGAAACTTGAAAGGGTCCAGAAAAGATTTACAAGGATGTTGCCAGGGTTGGAGGATTGGAGCTACAGGGAGAGGTTGAATAGGCTGGGGCTGTTTTCCCTGGAGCATCGGAGGCTGAGGGGTGACCTTATAGAGGTTTATACAATCATGAGGGGCATGGATAGGGTAAATAGACAAGGTCTTTTTCCTGGGGTGGGGGAATCCAGAACTGAAGGGCATAGGTTTAGGGTGAGAGGGGAAAGATATAAAAGGGATCTAAGGGGCGACATTTTCACGCAGAGGGTGGTGTGTGTATGAAATGAGCTGCCAGAGGAAGTGATGGAAGTTGGTACAATTACAACATTTAAAAGGCATCTGGATGGGTAATGAACAGGATGGGTTTAGAGGGATATGGGCCAAATGCTAGCAAATGAGACTATATTAGGTTGGGATATCTGGTCGGCATGGATGAGTTGGACAGAAGGGTTTGTTTCCATGCTGTACATCTCTATGCCTCTATGAATCTAGTGAGCAAGAGAGGACAAAACTGTGATTGGAGGAGCAGCAAGAAAATGAGTGAGAACACATGAACTTGAGTGTCAGATTGGTCGAGGCATCTGCACCAAGTCCCTCCTGCAGCCCACAAAGTAATGGAGTGAGGGGCGACGAACTTGAATAAATGGGCGGTACAGATCAGATATTTTCTCTATCCACATCCGATTCTCTTGCAACAAAATACAACTGCTCTTTAATCATAGTGAGCTAAGCACCAGTGGGCAATCAACAGGAAGTCATGCTGCCTTGCTCAGGCTGGGACAACAGGACTTCAAACAGAGCATTACTTTTGCAAAGGAAGGTGAAGAATTTAAAGTTCAATAGAGGGCATGTTTTCTCAGGGGACAGAGGAATGGGAGCATCCATATCCTTCTCAATTATTAAACTAAATGTCACACCCTCTTCACCAATGACCAACTATCCATGAGCAACGTTAACCTTCAGGCAGTTTGATTTACAACTGACAAGTCTGTCACTCTTACAACAGGAAGATCATCAATACAAATGTAAGTTGAAGCTATCAATTTTTAAACTGTAATTAAAATAGACACAATGCAAAAGTGAATGAATAACATAATTGTAGAAGGCAGCATTTCAAAACAGTAAAAATAATTCAAAGCACTGAATTAATAGCCTAGAGACAAAGAGGGAGAGAGATAAATTGTGTGTGTGTGAGAGTGTGTGATAGACAGGGAGAGAGTTGGGAGAGACTGGATGCAATTTGAACCCAACTCACTTACTGGCAAACTGAGAAGGTCTAGTGCAAAACTGGTTTGACTAGTCCCACCTCCTTCAATTTGTCTTCATATGTTCCTCATTCCTGGGAACATTCTTATAATTCTTATAAACATTCTACATTCTTTCTCATGCATTCACGTATTTTCTACAATGTGATGCCCACAACTGTATCCAACACTCCAGCTAACAAGTGTCCTGTACAAGTTCAACATCACTTCCTTCTTCTTGAACTCTATGCCCCTATTAATAAAGCCGAGAACACTGTGTGCTTTATTAACTGCTCTCTCCAACTGTCCTGCCACCTTCAATGATCTGTGCTGATATACACCCAGATCCCTCTGCTCTTGCACCCCTTTTAGAATTGTACCCTTATGTTATATTGTCTTTCAATATTCTTCCTACCAAAGTACATCACATTGCATTTCTCTGCATTGAGCCTCAGCTGTCACCAATCCGCCTAGTCCATTAACTTGTCAATGGTCTTTTGGAGTTCTACACTGTGCTTCTTCCAAAATTTGTGTCATCTATAACCTATGAAATTGTCTCCCGAACACGGAGATCCAGATCATTAATATATATTAGGAAAAGCAAAGGTCACACACAGTACTGACTTCTGAGGAGCTCCACTTACTCGTGGTTTCTTAACACAGCCAATTTTATATCCACATTGCAATTGTCCCTTTTATATCATGATGTATCAGTGTCCTCAGAAGTCTGTTGTGTGGCACTGTATCAAAAGCCTTGTGAAAGTCCAGCTATAACAAATAACAGCATTCCCTTCAGTTGCCCTTCACAAATCCACGCTGACTCTTCCTAATTAACCCACCTTTGTGATGATCCGGCTTATGAATAACTGGCTACACCACTTCAAAGGGAAGTTAAGAGTTAACCATTTTGGTGTGGGATTGGAGACAAATTTAAGCCAGACCAGATAAGGGAAAGAGGTTTTCTCTCCTGAAGGGTGTTAGTGAACTGTTTAGTTTCCAAAAACTTTGCACCTCCCTGGCCACTTTTACGAACTTCAGTTTTCTTATTTCCAGACATTTTAAGGACTGAATTCAAATCCTCAAACTGCTATGATGGGAGTTGAACCAATTTGACAGAGAAATGTTCATCAGCTTCACCGGGCCGGATACCTATTAGGTCGGGTATTCAGTCCTATTGGCTGCAGTGATGAAGCAGAGGTTGGTGCTTTGGGTAACATTTAAAGTGGACTGAGTTTTGGATTTGTATCACAGAATCCCCACAGTGCGGAAAAAGGCCATTCAGCCCATCAATCTGCACCGACCCTCCAAACAGTATTCCACCTAGACCCAGGCCTCCACCCTATCCTATAACCCCACATTTTACCATGGTCAACCCATCTAGCCTGCATGTCCCTGGACACTAGGGACAATTTATCACAGCTAATCGACCTAATTTGCCCCTTAAAATACCATAATTGACTTTATCAAAATTTATGACTCTAGTTTCTAATTACATAATTCTCAAACTTAATATGAGATTCTTCATATTATGATCACTCTTCCCCAGAGGGTCCCTCTCCATGAGATTGTTAATTAACTCTATCTCATTATACAAGTCATGCTCTAAAGAAGTCTGTTCCCTTAGATAGTCCCTTGACATATTATTCTCCAAAGGTTTGCAGACTGGCACCTAATGGGACATTGCATTCATTGAGACCAAAAGGTCTATTTTCCATGTCTATGGAAAGTCAATAATCAATACAAACAACGTGGGTGGTGTTGTGTCTTTATCTAACAATACACGAGGGCCTTTTTACCCATCGCCTTCTCTGATATCCACAAAGGAAATGATGCCAGGCTACTGACATTGCATCACAAAAATACAGTCAATCTCTGGGGAGGCAAAGTCATACTAAACTCTTATTTTAATGCGGTACCTTATCATCTGACGCACACTATTACCTCACAGACTGACAGGAATATCATTTATGAAGGCAGATTGTCCTGTCCATTCTCCCAGAGGAATGCAGAGCTTTCGAGAGTAAAAGGCTTGGGCTGCAGACCCAGTACCTTGTAGCACCCATTATTCCCATTGTTGACTGGGCTTTAACAGGTGTTTAGCAACCAGGCAAAGACTTGAAGGTGAGCAGCACTAAGGTGGTTGAAGCACCCTCAATATTTAAATCTTCAATTAGATAAAGGTCCTCTTTTCTGAGCCCCAAGTTACCAGCATTGTTTCCATTAGGGACAAGGCTGTACCTCCCAGATTTAGATCCTCTTGGTCTCGATAACTGTATGCTCTGTGGACCTCACAAGAAGTCACTCTTGCGTGCATGATACAAGAGTAACTCTCAAAGACAGACCAAAATATATTAGACAAACTGAGCTGCAAGAAAGTAGGCAATGAGAGTGGTCACCAGCCCTGTACAAATGCCTGTACAAATACAATAATTTCATAGTTGAATCAAGAGTCACCATCAGATGTTTGCTGTATGGATCAGGTCCTTCAGGTACAGGAGAAGAGGAGGCAGGAATAGACAAGGAAATGTCCTTTAACAAACTCCCCTTCTGATCCTAACATGTGACCCCCCTCATGATCTGGGAAATGTTTTGATTTGGCAAAGGACAAGGTGGCCAAATTAGGGAGTCACAACCTGTCCTTCCCTGAACCACCTAAACAGACTTAGAACATACAAGGCTATTCACCCCATCCTGCCTGTTCTACCATTCAGTTAGATCACAGCTGACCTGGAACCTAACTCCATTTATACAGTTTTACACGCTTCCCTTAAAAGCTTTGGTAAACAAGAAATTATCGCTCTGGTTTAAAACTGGCAACTGATACAGCATCAACCGTATTTCAGATTTCCAGTATTCACAGAATTTGAGAATTTTTCTTTGGGTAAAGAGTCCCACATTTCGATTGCCGTTTGTGTGTGGCAGTGATTTCACTCCTAAAAGATCCAGCTCTAATTTTTACACTTCAACACCTCATCCCAGACTCAGCAACCAACTGAAGTCAGCTCTGCACATTCCTAATGAAGGGTATTTTTTTCATGAAATTGAATTGTTCTCCTTCATAGAATCTCTACAGCATGGAAGCAGGCCATTCAGTGTATCACGATCACACTGACCCTCCAAAGAACATCCCACACAGACCAACACCCACCTCCCCCCCCATACTACCGCCCTGCATTTCCTAGGGCTAATTCACCCAGCCTGCAGATCCCTGAACACCATTCGTAATTTAGCTTGGCCAATCCACCTAGCCTGCACATCTCTGGACTGTGGGAGGACACCGGAGCACCCTCCCGAAGGAAACCCATACAGACTGCTGCCCAAGAATGGAAACAAACCCAGGTCCCTGGCATTGTGAGGCAGCAGTGCTAACCTCTGAGCCATCATGCAGAGAGAAGAAAACTAAGTGGACATTTGAAAGAGATATTCAAAACCAGGATAGGGTAGATAGGGAGAAACTGTTTCAGCTCTTAAGAAGATCAAGAACAAGAGGACACAGGCAAAAGAAGCAAAGATGATGTGAGAGAAAAACTTAATGTGGAATGCACTGCCTAGAAATGTGGTGGAAGTACATTCAATTGAGCATTCAAGTGGGCATTGGATGATTATTTAGATAGATATAGTTTAAAAGGGTACAGATTGTCAATCGGTAATGACCATTGTTTGAAAAGCCAGTACAAGCATGATGGAGTGAATGGCCTCTTTCAGCACTGTAACAGTTCTGTGAATCTGCTACATGCATTCATTCAAAATTATAACTTGTGTTCTCAGGACAACTAAGGAGGGGCAATAAATATCAGCCAATTCTCAAGAATGAATGTTTGACAATTAGGTCGGAGATTCCGAACTTTTCGAGGGCCAATTTCAACTAAACTGTGAGCGCACCACCACTGGACAGAAAGCCAAACAATGAGGTCACAACCCCAGATAGCAGTAATCACAGTGTCTGCCGACAGTTTGTGGTGGGTAACAGCATTCTTGGAAAGTAATTTTCCCAAAGCCAAACTATTAACCTGAATAAAGCCGACAGAATCTGATTTCCATTTTACCAAGAGGTCTTTTGGAAACAGCAAAACAGGTGCACAAATATGTCTGAGAAGACTTTTCTCCCCTTCAACCCACACTAAATAAAAGTAAAACTACTGTGGAAGCTGGAAATCTGAAAGAAAAACAAGTAGTGCTGGAGAAACTCACCAAGTCTGGCAACATCTGTGGTGAGAGAAACAGTTAACTTTCCAGTTCAGTAAGTCTTCAATTTAGAGGCAATGAAGAGTTACTGGAGTCGAAACACAAGGGATGATACAGAAAACTGTACCTGCTCAGACGCTGCTGAAAGTTCAATTGACATTAAAATACTGAGGATTTTTAGCTGGTCTTAAGTCTCAAAGCCAAGCCATAACAGGTGCATTAAAAGACGCAGATAGCTTTAAGGTTTATACAAAGATCACATGACTGAGAAACATATAATTTTATTTGAATGTTTTAAAATTGTTCAAAACTTTAATTTGGCGCTTTGGACAGTTACTTAATTTAAAACAAAAACTGGCAAATTTATTTTGCAGTCACACGAAAAGCATTCAGGTGATAGAAAACATTACTGGAATTTTACAGTGTCCACAAGGCTGTCTTGATTGGCAACCAGAATATATATATAGAATCCCTACAGTTTGGAAACAGGCCATTTGGTCCCACTAGTCCATACCGACTCTCTGAACAGTAACCCACCCAGACCCAATTGCCCTACTACTCTACATTTACCCCTAACTAATGCATCAAACCTACACATCCCTGAATACTATGGGCAATTTAGCCTAACCTGCACATCTTTGGACTGTGAGAAGAGTTAACCCTTGCAGACATGGGGAGAATGTGCAAACTCCATGCAGACAGTTGCTGAGGCTGGAATTGAACCCAGGTTCCTGGCACTGTGAGGCAGCGGTATAAACCACTGTGCCACCCAGGGAGGGCATCAAATTGGGTGCTCTGTCAGTGGCACTATCCCCACCATCTACCTGCTCTCACTGTATCTTTATTAGTAGTAGATAATAGGCATCAGGCAGCCATGGGCCAATTTATGCCTTTACAGCATCAATTAAAGGCCACAAGGGGCTCCTTCGGCCACTATTCGGATTTCACTCACAGTAGAGGAGCTCAGCACCAACCACCAGGGTAAGCCTGTTGTCTGTGCAAGGGGAATGCTTCCTCTTTGGGAACCCCGTGCCCATCCATGGCCTCACCAACACCAGTCAACTTCCATTAGTGTAACGTTCCTCCTAAGATGGCCCCTATTCACCCAATATCCTGGCAATCAGAGTGCCCAGCTATCTTACTGGGACCTGCCAAAATGGCCCCATTGAGACCAGGATTTACCTTTAAGTCTAGGTTACAGTGACCACCCCTCTTCACGACTGGCTGCAGTTCCATCAGGAGCCACTGCTCCAAATGGCGCTGTGGGCCAAGAGGTCTGCGGGCCCTCTGATTGGTCAGCAGCTCTCAGCAGTGAGACTTCTACTCGGAAGAGGGCAGAACCATCATCTTGAAAGGTCTGGTAGACATCAAATGGCTGAGAGGTGAGTCATCTCATTGAACATTGAATTTTACAGTCTGATGATGACAGTGTGTTAGAATGACAACAAACCACTATGGAAGATGTTGATATAGTCCAGTTGGGCTATACCCAGCTCCAATGAATTTCCTTTGCAAAGTGATGATACAGGATGTAAGTTAGTAAATTCAATATGGGAAATGTTAAATACATAGGATAGATGGACAACTAACTCTTCACCTACAGAAGAGAAAAATGCAGCCTGATATTTGGCAGTAGGTGAACTTTGATAGAGCACACATGACTTGTCTTTTAAACTGGTCATTCAACTAAGAAATAGCAATATATGGATCCAACAATTAGATTGTCAACCTTGTATTGTGATAATCCACCCACTTAAGACCGTTTTATAGGTAAGATATCTAATGTAGACCATTCATACATGCTTTATTTTTCAAAATGTACTTTCATTACTGCTCATAGTGCACACATCACTGCCACTAAAATGTCACATCTTCTTTGTTTCATCACCTCATTTCATGTCTTAAAATCTGACAGAGAATGAAGTGAACATTGCTGAACTTCATTGTAATTAAGTCAGCAATCACTTTGACTTCTGGATTTTAATAGAATAAATACCTGCTGATTATTCCCTGGATCTTATGTGCAGTCAGTCTGATGCCTGTCAGGATGGGCAGCCCTCATGCAGGGCTCACGGAATCAGACCTCTAGTTCATTTCACAACAAGCTAAGTGTCTTGAGACAGCAGTGATGAATTACAAACAACTGACTCTGAGATTTGTTCCTCCAAATCAGGCTCTTCTGAAATAGCTAGAAATGTAAAAGAATGGATCTGCCCTTTCAGTTGTCTGCTACTGCTGTGAATGAATTAAGGCAGCTGGAACTGAGGGAAAGATCAGTACATGATGGAGTTTGCATTCAAACTCCAAAGCTTCCAAGTCCCGAATCTTCACCTCATAACTGAGTAGGACTTGAACCACATTTTAGTGTGCATTCATAAGTCATCATTTGAACTCAGGCCAAAAGTGATTTTCCTTGTGTAATCAGCCTCAGGATGTAGACAATATTGGTAATTGGCATTTATTAATTATCTCTTGGAAAGGTGATAGTGAGCTTTTATTTGGAACCACTGCAACCAGGCGATATACTCAATGGGAGCAGGTAGAGAATTTCGGGATATTTCCCCAGTACTAGTGGATAAGTGAGAGATATATGTCAGTTTGGTGTCAGACTTGCATATGCCATGAAACAGCTGAAATCCCAATTGGTAAATTGAACACATGGTTGCCAAACTGTACTTGTGCTGCCTTGCTGTGTGTGTTGCTTCTGTATGTGACTTAGGCTTAACCAATTAGTAAGGCAGGGCTTGCCAAAGTGAGGGTGAAGACACAGAAGGGGTCACAAGCTCAGATTTCGGTGTCAGCTCCAAGGCAGTAACGGCTGCTCTGACCATGTTATAGCTGCCATGCTCCTAATCTGACAGGCCCTCCCACCTTACTGTCACAGGCCTTTCCCATTGCCACTCTCCCAGATCCCACTCCCAACCCCTCACTGATGAGTCGCGATAAATTTCAAGGCTCAAAATGGGGTCACAGTGGGAAAGCTTTGCTCGCATCGGAATGTATTTAGATTAGAATTTCTAACCTTTGATCTTGTTCTATTCAAGTAATAACTGAACTGACCAATTTTAAATACAGTTTAGAGTTCTATTTAAAATAGAAATATAAATTGGATGAAATTACTGAAAGATAGCAAAATGTTGGTAGTTTATGTTCAGCCACCATCACTTACATTTCTGTAAAAGTGATCCTGGATCAAACATTCTTTAAGATTTGTTATTTCATGAAATGTGGGTATCAGTGGTAAGGTCAACTTCACTGCCCATTCCTAACTGCCCTTGAACTGACTGGCATCCCAGACCATTTCAGAATCAACCACATTGCTGTAAGTTTGGAGTCAATATGCAGATCAGCCTTGGTATGGATAGCAGGTTCCTCCACTAAAGAGCATTAGTGAAGCATGATCAATAATGATCACCATTACTGAAATTAGCTGTCAATTCCAGATCTTATCAAATGCTTTAGAATTTGACCAGCCACGGACCAATCTTACCAAAGCTATACCTCTAGATGTCTGGAATACTTGACCAGAGATATAATACTATGACACCACCATCTCCCCAGGCAAGACAAATGTTCCAAAAATAATTTAGGTATGCATTTTTCAGATGTTGTTTCCAGTCAGACAAGTCTCCATGTCAAAAGCCAGTAATCTGAAAATTCACCCTTAACTTGCCTGTGACACAGCTGAAATTGCTAAAACACTGCATGGAAAAGAGTTAAAAGCAAATGAGCTCACGTCTCAAATACTAGAAAATATACTTTAATGGAATAGCTAAAGGGATGGAGAGAAATTATCCTGGAGGAGGAGGAAATGGCAGAGACACTTGACACACATTTTGCGTCAACCTTTACAGAGGAAGACACAAAAGACTCATCAGAATGGAGTGGGTAGCCTGGGGCTAATAAAAGTGAGAAAATTAACATAACTAATATCAGCAGAAAAATGGTACTGGAGAAATTCAAAGGATTAATTCCTGACAAAACCCTATAGGACATGAAGACCTGCATCCTAAGGTTTGAAAGAGACAGTTGCACAGATAGTGGATGGGGTGAGTATAACTTTTCAAAATTTTCCTCAATTCTAGAAATTACCATGTGATACTGTCATTAAAGGAAGATGAGAGAAAACAGGCAACAACAAACCAGTTAGCTTGACATCAGTCCTTGAGAATACGCCGGAATTTATTGCTCCATTAAGTCCATTGTTATGACTTTCTTAGCAAAGTATGACTAAAACAAGTTGACATGAACTTACTAAAGACAAATCAAGTTTGATAACCGGTGGATGTGGTAAACATTGATTTTCAAAAGGCAATCAATAAGTGCCACACAAAATGATCATACACAAGACAGGGCTCATGGAGTTGTGGGTGATAACTTATGATTAATTGGTGAACTTTCAGCAAGAAAAAGAGAATCTAACATTGACATTCAATGGTGTTACCATCACAGAATCCTTGACTTTCAACTTCCTGGGGATTACCTTGACCAGAAAGTGAACGGGACCTTCCATGTAAGTACTGTAATACTAAAGCAGCTCAGAGGTGAGGAAGTCTGCAACAAGTAACTCACCTCCTGACTCCCCAATGGCTGTCTGCCATATAAAAGTCAGCAGCATGATGGAACGCTCCCCACTTGTCTGGATGAGTGCAGCTCCAACACTCAAGAAGCTTGACACCATCCAGGACAAAGACGGCCACTTGATGAGAACATCACGCATTACCATCAACATTCTTAGCCTTCATCACAGGTGCACAGTGGCATCAGTGTGTACCACCTGCACGATATGCAAAATAATTCACCCAAGGGTCTTTCAAATCCAGGATCTCTACCATCTAGAAGAGCAAGAGCAGCAAAAGCATGGGAACACCACCAACTGCAAATCACATGCCATCCACACTAGGAAAATTATTGCATGTTCTTTCAGTGTCACTGGGTCAAAACCCTGGAACTCCCTTTGTGGGTGTCTTTACAGTAAATGGGTTGCAGCATTTTAAGAAGATCTTCAATGAACACTCCCTACCTTGCTTCAAACACATGGCAACGCAGCTTTCGCATTGAGCTCTCTCCGCAGACCTCGATACGAAGGTGGATCTCCCCTTGGACCTCCTCATCTGGGTCAATTTCACTCAGACACATCCAGCTGTCTACACCTAGACAGTAGAACAGACATAGTTCAGAGGACACTTAATGCAGGAAAAAGAAACAAATACAGGATCAAAGAAACAGGTGTAAGGACATTAAGTCAATCAGATCATGGGTGATCTGTACCTCATTCCATTTGTGGTTCACATTCATAACAATCATGTCAAATTAACAATAGAATATTAGATCTGGTCTTGTTATGGTAAACATCGATACATCAATACTGTTACCAGTTAAATTTAGGATCAGATTTCATAATGCTAATTCTACTTTCATGTAAAACATGATATAACTAGATTAGATCATTCATATCACATACAACAATAACTTTAGACTTGGGCTGGATTTTCATCTTCCAATGGAGGCATAAATCAGGTCATGGAACATTGAACTCAGTTTTGTTTTATTGCTGCTGTTTCATTGTTCAGTATGGTAGGGGATGAAAAATGCTCATGCACCTTTTCCAAGCTCAGACACCCCATTGTGAGGACAATAGGAAAAAGCTCATTTACTCCTTCACACAATTTTCCTGTGTTGGTGTGGGTTTTGAAAGTTCTAAATTAAGAAAAAATGCATTTCCCCTTCGAGACTTCATGACAAGAAGGTTCAGCTTGCTGAGAATTTAGGAATATTCTGAAAAGCACGTGTAAAATGTATTAACACCTTCAACTTTCGTTGTTAGCAGAATGGTGTAGTGTAGATGCATTTGTTCTGCAGTGATTCAAAGGGATCTGTCCAGAGAAGGGAAGTTGATCACCATTATGTAAGTTCATTATGCATTATAGAATTTATTTCCATTGAAAGAAGTGCCTCACTGCATTGAAATGTAAAACAAAATGTTCTGCCTGGATTTGCAGTTATTATATTGATTGACTGCTCTGACTGTTAAAGAAGTGGTTTTGAAATTTGAAATAAAATATATCTGCGTGTGCTTCGGTTTTTGTTTTAATTTTCCAGTATCTGCAGACATTCTTTTATTCCTGCCATATGTACCTGCCCTGGGACTGACTGATAGAGGCAGAAGGCAGGAGAATGAGGCTGAGAAACACATCAGCCATGATTGAATGGCACAGCAGACTCATTGGGGATGAATGGCCTAATTCTGCTCCTATGTTGTATGGTCAGTCTCCTCAGAGGTTCTGGCTTCCAAATCTCCATTTCAATCATAGTTTGCTTAGAAAACATGCCAGTCACTTTGCTTTCTCAATTTTCCATTTTAGTTTGTCAATTAGCATCCCATCTCAAAAAAAGGTGCAAACTTTGAAACTACAAATGTGTGGGATTCATTTTGTACTTCTGTTATTCCCCTGCAAGGTGATCTCCTGTTTTATAATGGGTCCAAAATTCGTTTTGACTATTTATTTATTTACAATTTATTAATTTGTAAAAATAAAATTTTGTGTTTCCTTTTATGTTGGCCTATCTCTTTCCCTATTGTTCTCTGTTCACATTTTCCATACTGGGTTTCTTCTGTACCATGTTATCAATTTGCCATAAAACCCCTGTTTATCCTTTATTTAATTAACTTTCCAGGGGACTCCAGGCTCGACTGCCTTTCTCTCACTCCCTCAGAGAGTGTGCCTATCTGAACGCGATGCTCCATGCTCTTTTGAGTGTCCCCATTGTTGAGTTTCTTTCTTCGTTACCAACGTTTAATTCCAATACACCAGCATCAGAATCCTGTTCAACTCACTGAGGTTTGGTCTCATCCATTTGAGCATTTTTATGCTTGGTTACATCTTGTCCTCTTAAGATCATGATTCCCCAAATAGTCCGCCCAAGCAGTATAACATGCTCCACTTGTCCCACTGATCAGAATCCAACACATCTTCCTTCCTCATTCACCTGGAAGCACACCGAGTAATCAGAGAGGGTTCCTTGGTACACATTTGAGACAGTTGTCTTTCTTTGTCGTCTCCTATCTTTCCCAAACACCTTGTCCCCTCACAATATTACGTTTTCAATTCCTCCTGTCTCTGAAGCAGATCTCTTATTATTGCTGAATCGCAGTCACTCGTGTACTTTAGCTCACTGAACCTTATTTACCACACTCTGCACACTCACTGACATGTCCAGGAAATCCCATCTTAACTGCTTCACATCTGCACCCCACCCCACTGTCCCTCCAGTCTAATTCCACCTACATCTGAACTGGTCTGAGCGCAGGCATCTCAAGCTCTGAGTGTCAGGCCATGGTTTAGGGTATCAAAAGCACAAACTAAGATCAGTTGAGATGACATGGAGCCCTTTGTTTTAAGAGATTGCAGGAGATAAAGCAAAAAAAGAGACTTTTATATATTACATAACTCTTCTGCAGTATTGTGTCCAGTATTGTGTTTTCCTGTTATAGAAAGAGTATTATTAAGCTGGAGGGTAGATTGGTAGATTGAAGGCACTGTCCTTCAGAGAGGCAAAAAAACTATATGATCTGTTAGAGGCCTTTAAAATCATAAGGCAACTGGATAGAGTAGACAGGTAGAAGCTGTTGCACACATAAGAGGAGCAAGAAGAGGGCATAGATTTAAAGTGAGTTGCAAAAGACATAAACATGATGTGAAAAAAATTGGTTCAGGCACCAGCTGTACTGAAAATGGCAATACTTCTTTTTATTTAATGCTGGGACTATTGTTAAAGATGGAGTTGATGTGAGCACAAGAACTTGTGTTAACATAGACTAGAATCAGACTGGTGGCAGTTTCCTTAGGGCTGTTGGGGTCACGGGAAGCTTGTTCTGAGAGGTTTGCATGAACAGTGATTATAAGTACCAGTTGCTTTCTTTGCTCCCTGAAATTCCCTTTTGCTTTTCATAGTCACACCCCTCCCTCGCACCATGGAACTGGTAAGGATCACATGCTCAGGGTTATCAAACATGGCCGACAGTGGAACCATCAAATTTTCATTGGTAATGGCAGAAATGCTGGAACCTCAAGGAAGTCTGGATGCTGAGAAGTGGAGGATATTTGGGGAAGGGTATTTAGGTTTGGAATGCACACAAGGAATCCCATTTGAAATCAGCTCATGTATTCTTTTTCCTGGTCACATTGCTTTTTGGAAATGAAAATGGATGTTTTTTTCCAAAATCCCACATGTTTGTATTGTGCTTTGGAGTATTCGCTCCACATGGTTATGGGTCTTACACTGGTTTATCATACAAACTTACAAATTAGGAGCAGGAGTAGGCCAGTCAGTCGCATGAGATTGTTCCAACATTTAATAAGATGATGGTAGCTTTGATTGTGACCTCACAATCCTGCCAGCCCCCAACGACCTTTGACTCCCTTGTTAGTCAAAAATCTATTTATTTCTATCATGAAAGTATTCAATGACTCGGCCTCTAATATTCTGTGGGGAAGAGTTCTAAAGACTCATGACCCTCTGACAGCATAAAATGGAAGGCCACCTTATTTTTAAACTATGTCTCTAGTTCTAGTCCCTCCCATGAGAGGAACCCAACACCTTTTCAGAATCCAGTCTGTTAAATCCATCCAGAATCTTACGTCTCCATGAGATCACAAACCATTCACCAGTGCTCCAGACTAGTGTCAACAGATCCTGTACAACTGCATCAAAATATCCTTTACTTTTATATTTGATTCCCCTACCAATAAACAACAATGTCCTATTTGCCTTCCTAATCATTTGCTATACCGACATTTGTGTATCAGACTCCCAGATCCTTCTGTACCACAATGTTCTGCAATCCTTCTCCATTTAAATAACAAGCTGCTTTTGTATTCTTCGTGCCAAAGTGGACAAGATCATACACCACTACATAATATATCATCTACCAATTTTTTTTGCCCAAACATTTAAGAGTCGTAGAGATGTACAGCACAGAAACAGACCCTTCAGTCCATCTTGTCCATGCCGATCAGATATCCTAAATTAATCTAGTCCCATTTGCTAGCACTTGACCTATATTCCTCCTAATCCTTCCTATTCATGTACCCATCCAGATGCCATTTAAATGTTCTAATTGTACCAGCCTCCATGACTTCTTCTGGCAGCTCATTCCATAAACACACCCACCCTCTGTGTGAAAAAGTTGCCCCTTAGCTCTCTTTTATATCTTTCCCCTCTCACCCTAAACCTATGCCCCCTAGTTCTGGACTCCCCTGACCCAGGGAAAAGACTTTGTCTATTTATCCTATCCACACCCCTCATGACTTTATAAACCTCTAGAAGGTCATCCCCTCAGCCTCCGCTCCAGAGAAAACAGCCCCAGCCTGTTCAGCCTCTCCCTATAGCTCAAACCCTCCTACCCTGGCAACATCCTTGTAAATCTTTTCTTAATTCTTTCAAGTTTCACAACATCTTTCAGATAGGAGGGAGACCAGAATTGCACACAATATTCCAACAGTGGCCTAATCAATGCCTGTACAGCCACAACATGACCTCCCATCCCCTATACTCAATGCTCTGACCAATAAAGGAAAGCATACTACATGTCTTCTTCACTATCCTATCTAGGAGAAAGTGAGGACTGCAGATGCTGGAGATCAGAGCTGAAAATGTGTTGCTGGAAAAGCGCAGCAGGTCAGACAGCATCCAAGGAGCAGGAGAATCGACGTTTCGGGCATAAGCCCTTCTTCAGGAATGAGGAGGGTGTGCCAAGCAGGCTAAGATAAAAGGTAGGGAGGAGGGACTTGGGGGAGGGGCGTTGGAAATGCAATAGGTGGAAGGAGGTTAAGGTGAGGGTGATAAGGTGAGGGTGATAGGCCGGAGTGGGGGTGGGCGCGGAGAGGTCAGGAAGAAGATTGCAGGTTAGGAAGGCGGTGCTGAGTTCGAGGGTTGGGACTGAGACAAGGTGGGGGGAGGGGAAATGAGGAAACTGGAGAAATCTGAGTTCATCCCTTGTGGTTGGAGGGTTCCTAGGCGGAAGATGAGGCGCTCTTCCTCCAGCCGTTGTGTTGCTATGGTCTGGCGATGGAGGAGTCCAAGGACCTGCATGTCCTTGGTGGAGTGGGAGGGGGAGTTGAAGTGTTAAGCCACGGGGTGGTTGGGTTACTTGGTCTGGGTGTCCCAGAGGTGTTCTCTGAAACATTCCGTAAGTAGGCGGCCTGTCTCCCCAATATAGAGGAGGCCACATCGGGTGCAGCGGATGCAGTAAATGATGTGTGTGGAGGTGCAGGTGAATTTGTGGCGGATTTGGAAGGATCCCTTGGGGCCTTGGAGGGAAGTAAGGGGGGGAGGTCTGGGTGCAAGTTTTGCATTTCTTGCGGTTGCAGGGGAAGGTGCCGGGATTGGAGGTTGGGTTGGTGGGGGGTGTGGACCTGACGAGGGAGTCACAGAGGGACTCCCCAGGATCTTACCATTAAGTGTATAAGTCCTGCCCTGATTTGCCTTTCCAAAATGCAGAACCTCACATTAATCTAAATTAAACTCCAGCTGCCACCCCTCAGCCTTTTAACAATATCCCTTTGCAGACTCCCTGCGTCCTCCTTCAGAATCTAACTTTCCAACCCATCTTTGATTCAGCAGCAAATTTGGCAACCGTCCATTGGATTAAATTACATCCAAGTAAATGGTTGAGGCCCCAGAACCAAACTCTACTGCACTACACAATTTACAGTTGTCAACCAACATATTTGTGGACCAGACCAAACCCCTTCAAAACATATCAAGGGGACAGCCTAGACCCTAACTTTAACTTAAGGTCAATTGTAAGGCACTGTGTCATTGTAAGTATTTTGATAGAGTTAATGTAATGCCAATTCTTCTGTTTTTATTTATATTTTAACTTGGTGTAAAAAATGTGTTTTGCTTAAACTCAATAGTCTAACCAATCCTCTGTCTGTACTCTTATGATACCCCCTTCAGCTCTGGAACTATTGGTACAGTACATCTACAGGTTCCCCTTTATAAATATTGCTTCCTCAAAAAAGCCTCCATTAAATTAGTTTAACACAATTTCCCTTTCACTGACTTTGTCTTAATTACATTAAGAGTTTCTAAGCACCCATTACATTCTCCTTAATAAAAGATTCCAGCTTTTTCCTTCTAGCAGATGCTAATCAACTGATTTGAACTCCCTGCTCTTTGTCTCGCCCCACTTTCTTGAATAGAGGAGTCACATTTGCTCTTTTGTAATGTGATGACATCTTTCCCGAATTGAAAGAATTTTGGAAAATTAAAATCTACGTATCTGCTCTTACAGCAGAAAGTTCTCCCCTTTCGTCTCTTGATTCAGAATTATTTCTGAGATGCTATTTCTTCCTCTATAATGAAAATAGATACAAAACATCTGTTCAATTTCACTGCCATTCTCTTATTTTTCATTATCAATTCCCCAGATTCTTACTTGATGACTAGTACTTCACAAACTTACTCATTCCCTTTTTGAATACCTGTAGCAACTCTTACTATTTGCTTTTCATTTCTAGCTAGCTTTCTCCCAAACTCTAATTTCTCCACCTTTATAACCTTATCGACAAAATTTCCTGTTCTTTATGCTCTGTCCAATCTTCTGACTTGCCACTCTTCTTTGCAGAATTACACATTTTTTTCTTTCAACTTAATACCCTTTTTAATGTTTTAAGTTAGTCACAGTTGCTATGTCCTTCTCGGGCAGTTTTTCTTTCTAAAGTATGTCAAACATTTGCTATTACATCCCCATCGGCTTATCTTGTAACAAAATTCCCAGTTCATTTTAGCCATCTCTGTCTTCATGCCCTCTCTCCTCTCCCTCAAACTGAAGATGATATTCAATCATATTATGATCACTGCCAAATAGGATCAAATTAAGTCATTACTTAATCCTGTCTTAGTGCACATTATCAGATCAAATATAGAGTGATCTCTAGCTGTCTCAAAATCCTACCACACTCTAAACCTGTCCTGGAAACACTCATCATTTTGGCTGCCCTTGCCAATTTGATTCAGCCAATCTATAAATTAAAATCTCCCATGATTATCACCATACCTTCCTCACAATACCCCATTATTTTTTCCAATATACACTGTCCTATAGTTACTATGGTTACACTTAACATTACAATTGCCTACTTAGCAAAAGAAATACTAATTTCATATTTCAGACCTATATTGAAACATATTAAAATTTCACTACAGTTTCACAGCAAACCTCATCATCTGCATTTCAATAGACTATCCTGTTTCAACTACAAAAGGGCTTGTAGTCTTTTTTTTATAATTTATTATGTTACATTTTGTTAGCAGAGTCTATCCTTATAGTTCCTCTGATACAAATGATACTCAATTCTTAGCTTCATATTGAACAGAACAGCTCCATAATTATTCTGGGAGAAAAGAAAGGTTTGAATTTATATAGTAACCTCTCACATCCACATGATGTCCTAAAGAGCTTTATGGGAATGAGGTACTGTTGTAATGCCAGAAAAACAGCAAGTTCTCACAAACAGAGAAGATAATGAGAGTTAGATTAGATTTAGATTACATTAGATTACATTACAGTGTGGAAACAGGCCCTTCGGCCCAACAAGTCCACACCGACCCGCCGAAGCATAACCCACCCATTCCCCTACATTTACCCCTTACCTAACACTACGGGCAATATAGCATGGCCAATTCACCTGACCTGCACATCTTTGGATTGTGGGAGGAAACCGGAGCACCCAGAGGAAACCCACCCAGACACAGGGAGAACGTGCAAACTCCACACAGTCAGTCGCCTGAGGCGGGAATTGAACCCGGGTCTCAGTTATTTTTAATGCTACTATTTCAAGAATAAATGTTGAGCACCCCTGTTATTTTACCACTTCTTAAAAAAATTCCTTTTTCAGCTGTGCTAGCATTTTACTCCCCATTCCTGATTGCCCTGGGCAAGGTAACGGCGAGCTGTCTTCTTGAACTGCTGCAGATCTTGAGTTATAGTGACACCCACAGTGCTGTTCGGGAGGGAGCATTCCAGCATTTTGACGGAAGGGTCTGAGAAATACTTCCAAGTCAGGATGGTGAATGGCTTTGAGGGGAACCTGCAGATTCCCACATCCTTCCAGGTGGTAGAGACTGCAAATGTGGAAGGTGCTGTCAGAGGAGCTTTGGTAAGTTATTGCACTGCATCCTGTAGATGGTATACAGTGCTGCTACTGTGCGTCAGTGGTGGAGGGAGTCAATGTTTGTGGTACCAATCAAGCAGGCCATTTTGTTCTGCATGATGTCAATCTTTTTGAATGATATTGGACTGTACCCATCCAGACAAGTGGGGAGTATACCATCACACTCTTGACTTGTGCCAAGTGATCTTTTACAGATCTCCTCAGATAGAAACAATGTCTATTTAACTTCTCATCTGAAAGACAGCACCTCTGTCAGCGCAGTAGAGTATGTTCCATGCAACTGCCTTCCAAAATTACGCTTGATGTCGCCTGTACATCGCAGACTCTAATGGGGGAGGGGGGGGGGCACTCGCTCCACGGTGGTCTGTTAATAGGCCAATCAAAAACAGAAACAGTCAGTTTTCCTTTTGACTTCTTAGGCCTCAGTCAACATAATTCTGCCAGGCCCAGGGATAGTCGCCCCCCCCAACCACTCCACCTCCCCTGTATTTCTCAAGCATCTGTTCCTCAGGCTGACAAGTGCACCACCAGCGACAGTCAATTGTACAGCCACATGAAAGTACTGTTAAATGGATCTTAAGGATAATGGAAGGAATAAAATGTAAAAGAAAGTGCCCTGAGGCATTGGCCTTGCTTGAAGCTTTTATTCAGAAATTGTTTTTCAGCTGTTTTATTTATAACACACTTTCTCAATGTTTCGTGGGTCATTACGTGTGGAAAGCCAATATTTGAATGGTATGCCAGTTTGAGGAAAACAGTTGGAAATATGAGAATCTGGCATGTCAGCTACCCAACCTTTGTAACATTTTTGTACAAGGCACTAACATGAACAATTTAGGTAATGATTCTAACCTAAGCTTTGCGACTGTGTTGATTTCCTTCTCACATTGCAACTTCCTTGATTCAAAGTTGGAGGCTTGTAACACGAATTCAAATACATGAAAAGAGAAATCCCGTTGAAATATATTGGTTGTGTTTTGGGAAAAGTCCCAGATGACTAATATGCCCAAATAAATTATCAGTAGGTTTGACAGCTGCTTAGGTTTTCAGGAACTGTTTATGTCATTCTGTCGCTGTCTCCCTGTTTGATAGTGATTCACTGCCCTGAGTTTCTATCTCACTCTTAAACTGAGTAAGTGTTACACTGTTATTCCTCACCAAAAAAAAAACAAACACACTTCCACCCCTTGCTTGTGCGTCTTTATTTGGCTTCTCTGCACATTTTCCATGGATCTCCACCAAACTAATTCTGTTTTCCATTGGATGTGTCCAAAGATAATAGCTTATATTAGGCAGATTTATCACGGATGTCATACATTACAGACACAGAGAATTTATCCATTTCACAAGCAACAACTCACAATGCTACCGGGATCACTCAGTTTGATGGGCTTTCATTAACTCAGTATTAAATGAAGCCCCCTGAAGTTAGGTCACCTAATGGGCAAAGGTTCTACCCGCTCCCCCTCATTGTTATGAGCTCCGGAAATGAGATCCCTTAAAATCTCATAAGTTGGTAGAGAGGGTGATAAAAATAAAGTGTCTACATTTCAGAGGCTTGTGAGCACAGCTCCCAATGACCATTGCAGGGTGGAAGTTGGCCATTCGTGTTCAACCAGCCTGTGCTTGCAACCCTCAGGTAGGTACATCCACCATCAGATGTGTCTCCGCTATTGAAATCATTTATTAAATAATCCAGAGTATGCTAGGAGTTACACCAGAAGCCATTTAAGATCATCAGCCAGGCCCACAGTCTGACGAATTTGCATCTGCTGGAAGCTACACATATAAGTACACAGGACCACGTTTGATTTGGGGAGAAGGGATTAGTACATACATTGCATCTTTTCCAATGGAAGGGGGTCAGAGAGACAGCCAAAATCTGTTGTATCTCCATGGCAATATCCTGAACAATCAGAATCTACCTGCCTGGTTTGAGAGTTAAGATTGACAGTTAACGGTTTCCACTGCATCTCCAGCCAATGATGGCCCAACCAATCAGCACCCTCTTCTCATGCTGTATAACATGATGTCTATCTTTTTAAAATCAGTTTCTTGCATCCAAGTTCTGATGAGTGCAAGATGAAGAGCTTTAACTTCTTGTCTCAGTCATGTTGAGGTAGCTGTATTTTCTGCTGTTTAGGTTCTAGATCTGGAATTCCCACTCCAAATCCTCCATCCCTCTCCTCATTTATGGCCTTGCCACGATGCAAAGAATTTAGTTACCTCAGCCTAATATTCAACCTACATTTCATTTACCCATTCCACTACCACGATACCCTTTGGCCTTTCCAAATCAAAAGTACTATATAAATGTTAACTCCTGTTACTTTCCAAGAGTTATGGACTTGCAAGATGAGGAAGCATATTTATGCGGAAAGCTAAACAGGCTTATGAAAGATTGATAAGTTTCTGGGAGACAGGAAAGATTGAAAAATTCTGACCCAGAGATAACAGTGCCTCAGATAACAGAGATCAAAATAGATGAGTGAAACCAAGAGATAAATGTAATCTGAACAGGAAAACAAGACATCAAACTTTATTTACCATCCTTATCATGAAACATCCTATGGTACTTCACAGGGGTGGCTCAGTGGTTAGCACTGCTGCCTCACAGCGCCAGGGACCCAGGTTCGATTCCAGCCTCGGGTGATTGTCTGTGTGTAGAGTTTGCATATTCTCCCCATGTTTGTGTGGTTTTACTCCGGGTGCTCCAGTTTCCTCCCACAGTCCAAAGATGTGCATGTTAGGTGATTTGGTCATGCTAAATTGCCCATAGTGTTCAGGGATGTGTAGGTTAGGTGCATTAGTCAGGGGGAATGTGTCTGGTTGGGTTACTCTTTGGAGGATCAGTGTGGACTTGTTGGGCCGAACGGCCTGTTTCCACACTTTAGAGATTCTCCATTCTTCTATGAGGAATAATCATGAAACAGAAGGTGACACAGCCAGGCAAGGAGATATGATTATGGTCAAAGAGGTACTTTCAAAGAGACGCATTTTTTATGTACTTCAATAACTAATTATATATTTTGATTTATATTAATGATCTACATCTTGGAATGCAGGAGACAATTTCAAGGTTTGCAGGAAGAATTTATAAACAATGAGGAGGACAGTATAGAACTTCAAAAGGACAAGGACATGGAGTAGGCAGAAAGGTGGCAGGTGAAGTTTAATGTGGAAAAACATAAGGTGATACATTTTCCCAGAAAAAAATATAGATAGACAGTATGACATGAAGGGTGTGCAGGAATAGGCACCCTGGATGCTTATGTGCGCAAGTCTTTAAAGGTGCAAAGACAGGTCTACGCAGCAATAAAGCATACAGTATCCTTGGATTTATTAATAGATTACTTGATCGTGATCCTGAACCAGTATAAATTCACTAGTTAGACATCAGCTGCAGTATGATGTACTGTTTTGGGTGTCACACTATAAGAAGGATGTGAAAGCATTGGAAACAATGCAAAAGAGGTTTCTGAGAATGGTTCCAGAAGTTATCAAGACAGATTAGAGACACTGGGGCTGTTTTCCTTGAAGAGAAGGATGAGACGAAGCTTGATAATGGCTTTCAAAATTCTGATCTGTCCTGTCTTATAGACAGTCTCCAGACTCTCAGAAATGTGGTTGACTCTTAACTGCCTTCTGAGAATGCTGGCCTAGTTAGCCTATGTCCCCATCCAGTGAACAAGTTTTTAAAGACACGAGAGGTCTGGACAGAGCAGACAAGGATAAAGTGCTCCTGCTCATAGACGTATCAAGAATGAGAGGATTTAAAGTGAATTGCAAATAAAGTACATGCAAAGTGAGAAAAAGCACTTTCACAGATCAAATGCTTTGGCTCTGGGATGCACTGCCTGAAGATCTGTTAGAGGCAGCTTCAATTGAACCATTCAAGGGGGCATTGGATGATCATTTAAACAGAAACAACATGCAAGAGTATGGGGAAAAGACTGAAAAATGGCACGAGGTCATGATGCTGAATGAAGAATCAGTACGGACTTGACGGGCCAAAGAGCCTTCTTTGCGCTGTAATAATTCTGTGATTCTGAGAAGCAGAGCTTTGAGTAGGAAATTATGGAGCTCAGGCCTAGACAACAGTGAAATTCTGGCTGCTGATAATATAGTGATTAAAATCAGGATTCACAGGAATCATAGGATTTTACAGGACAGGAGGAAGATGTTCAGCCCATCGTGTCTGCACCAGCCTCCGAACATTTGCCAGCTCTCCCCATTCTCCAGCCTCTCTCTGTAACACTTTAAATTTATCATTTTCTTATATCCAGCTCTCTTTTGAAATCCCACCTCCACCACTCTGCCAGGCAATGCTTACCAAATCCTAACAACTCTCTGAGTGAAGAAGTTTCTCCTCATCTCACTCCTAGTTCTATTGCTAACAATTGTGACCCCTACTTTCTGACATGCCAACTAATGGAAATAGAAACTTCTTCTTGAGCCTGTCAAAATTGTTCATAATTTTGAACACCTCAGCAATGTCCTCTCTTAATTTTCTCTTCTTCAAGGAAAATAAGACCCATCTTTCCAATCTTTCCTTGTATCTAAAATCCCTCATGCCTGATACCATCCTAGTAAATCTCATTTGCATCCTCTCCAGGACTTTAACATGTTTCCTTAAATCAGATGCCCAGAACCTGAACACAGTACTCCAAAAGTGGTCTAACCAATGATTTGCAGAGGTATAGCATCACGTCCTTGTTTTTATACTCTATGCCTCTATTTATAAATCCAAGGATCCTATAAGCCTTCTTAACAACTTCCCTGGTCACCTTCAGAGACATGTAGGACAGATCAAGAGGGTGTTGCCGAGTTGGAGGGGTGAATCTGGGATGAGGTGGGGGAGGGGAAATTTGAAAACTAGTGATGCTGATGTTAACATCGTGTGATTGAACAGTCTGCACCACCTTCTTGACAGGTCCTACCTGTCCATCTTCCTTCTGACCTATCCACTCCACTCTCCCCACTGACCTATCACCATCACCTCCACCTATCACCTTCCCAGCTACCTTCTCCCCACCCCCAATCCCTCTCAACCCCCTTCACAATCCTGATGAAAGGATTATGCCCAAAACGTCAACTCTCTTGCTCCTCAGATGCTGCCTGACCTGCTGTGCTTTTCCAGCACCACACTTTTCAACTCTAACCCTCCAGTATCTGCAGTCCTCACTTCCTCCCATCTGAGCCTGGCAACCTCCGTTTCTGGAGTGCTTCCAGACCTTTTACCACCTCTTCCTTAACTATCACCATACTGCTCAGTTGGTTAACACCCACATTTTCATTTGGGCCATTGTAAAACAAAATATTCACATAGTAGCTCTGCCATAACCTTTGCTTCAGTGAGCAGTTTACTCTGCTTGCTCCTTATAGGTCCCATTCTGTCCTTCACTAATATGTTTGAAGAACATTTTATGATTTGTTTTAGTACAGCGTGCCACCCTTTCCTCATGCTTCCTCTTAGCCTTCCTTAATCAGCCTGAGGCTCTCTCCTGCAGCTGAGATAAGACAGATTTTGAGATGTAGAAATCGTGGGACTGGAGGGACAGAGATAGGGAGAGGTGGGGTCATGGAGGGACTTAAAAAAAAAACGTTGAGAGTTTTTAAATCAATGTGTTTTTGACTGGGAAACAATGTAGACCAGGAAGCTCAGGGGAGATTGGTGATCAGGACTTGATGAGAGTTAAGATGGGCAGCAGAATTTGGATGAGCTAAAGTTTATGGAGGCCAACCAGGAGAACATAGGAATGGTCAAGTTGGGAGGAACAAAAGCATGGATGAAGGTTTCAGCAACAGCTGAGCTAGAGCAGGGAAATAAGTCTCTCTCACACACACACACACACACGTCTTTTATTGTGTTTCATTTTCTCTTCCATCAGCTCCAGCATCTGCTTTCTTGGAAATCCAAACAAAAAAAAAAGGCTGGAAAAACTCAGCAGGTCTGGCAGTATCCGTGGAGATTTTTCTTTTTTTCTTCTTCTTCTTCAGACGCTGCCAAACCTGACTGTCAGGTATTTCTAGCATTTACTGGTTTTGTTTTACATTCTCTCTTTGCTCATTCGGTATTCTGAAAGAGTACGCAGTTCCTTTCTTCAAATATAAAAATATCACGGAACTGACAATCAGCTCTTTTCAACTGATCAAATAGGTGTTTGAGGAAGCTCATTAAAAATATTCTTCATTATAAATACAGTAAGTAATAACTAGCATATATCATAAAATATATATGAATGCGGTTGATGATATAATAGACTCAAGTGTATGAGAATACATGTATTACTAAACCATTTCACATGCAAATATGTGATGCGCATTATATGCAATTTCCAAAGGCATTATAAATATTGATGTACATGTACTTTCTTCAGAATCCACAAAAACAATATCCAAAAATAAAGAATCCAGTGATTCCAGTAATAAGCAGTTATCATGCCTTTTCTGGGAAACTCACTGGGCTGGATTTTCCTGGCCTGTGGACACAGGGATAAAGGGAAGGGAGCCAGGAAAATAGGGGAAGCTTCATCACAATGAGTCACTGATGGATTGCATCAGGACGGAGCTTTCCCAGAGAGAATTGGGAGAGGATCAGGTACCTGCATCATGGACAAGCAAGTGAAGTGTGAAGCGTAGACTCCCAATGAGGGGCAAATTTTACAGCATCTGCATTTGGGCACCTGCTATGCAGGTCAGTGAGCATACCTCCCTAGTGAGGTGCCCTGGAGACTTCAAGCTGCCCCTGTACAGGTAGTTCTTCTGTAATGCGATATGTTCTTGTCCAACCCCACATTATCAAAAAAATCACACTTTAGAAATAGCCCTTAAAGTGTTGGCAATGTAATTACGTTACAGACAATAGACCTTTTATAAGCATGCACTTTAGAAACGGTGTCCCAAATGCATCAATTGTGTTGTAACAAAATGCGTGTTATGGCAGAGCAACCTATAGCAGTCAATTCTTCCAGGGATTCTCCTGAAGACAGCACTGAGAACCCACACACTGTCCCCAACCAGATGGGGCACTCAGCCTACTTAGAGGCTTCCTCCTGGCTGACTACGCAACCGGTCCTGCTGCCTGCAGTTGTGGGCTTGGAAGCTCAATGGTCCTGAAGCCCAAAGTGTGAAGACATGATGGAGCCTGCCTATTACCCTGAATATTCATAGGATCACAGAATTATAGAATTCCTACAGTGTGGAACACAGGCCACTCGGCCCATCAATTCTACATTAATCTACAAAGAACATTCCCATGGCTCAGTGGTTAGCACTGTTGCTTCACAGCACCAGGGATCCGAGGTCGATCCCAGCCTCGGGCGACTGTCTGTGTGGAGTTTGCACATTCTCCCTGTGTCTGCGTGGGCTTCCTCCCACAGACCAAAGATGTGCAGGTTAGGTGAACTGGCCATGATAAATTGCCCTACAGTATTCAGGGATGTGTAGGTTAGATGCATTGGTCAGGGGAAATGTAGAGTTATAGGATAGGGGAATGGGTCTGGGTGGGTTATTCTTTGGAGCGTCGGTGTGGACTTGTTGGGCTAAATAGCCTGTTTCCACACTGTAGGGATTCTATTCTATTCTAATTCTAGTTTGTCTTTCACCATGAAAAGTCTCCTTTGTGTTCTCAATCAATTACAAAATGCACCAGGAAATTAAGAGAAATAAGAATCAATCAATCAATCAATCAATCAGTTATTTTGTTTTAGTGATGTTAGTTCAGGAATAAAATATTAACAAAACATCTCGGCTTTTTGTCAGACTGTGCTGTAGAATCTTTTACATCTACCTGAAAGGGAAGATGAGTTTCAGCTCAACATCTCAATTGAAGTAAGGCACCACTGGTGTCCTACCTTAATACAACAGTTAAGCAGCAGACTATGGCATGGGGCTTGAATGCCTGACTTTCTGATGCTCACTGCCAAACCAGGATTTCAACAGCTGGATGAGCCTGATAGGATTAGAGAGAGCCAGATTTAGCAATGGGCGGCATGGTGGCACAGTGGTTAGCACTGCTGCCTCACAGTGCCAGAGACCTGGGTTCAATTCCCACCTTGGGTGACTGTCTGTGTGGAGTTTGCACATTCTCCCTGTGTCTGCGTGGGTTTCCTCCGGGTGCTCTGGTTTCCTCCCACAGTCCAAAAGATGTGCAGGTTAGGTGAATTGGCCATACTAGATTGCCCGTAGTGTTAGGTATAGGGAATGGGTCTGGGTGGGTTGCTCTTCGGAGGGCCGGTGTGGACTTGTTGGGCTGAAGGGCCTGTTCCCACACTATAAGTAATCTAATCAAGACACCGGGCAGCAGTTTCATGGCTCCAATTTACAGCAGCAAAATAAGAGCAACATCATTGAGAACTTGACTATACTCAGGCAGCTTTAGCAACACCAGTGGCCACTGGGTTGCTAATCCAAATGGTACCAGATCCGAATAACCCCAAAAGTCAGATACCTGGCTGACTTCAATTCCAGTCTTCAAAACAACCTCATCTCCCTTTTACACAGAAATTTAGATTTGGATTTGTGTTGATTGCCTAAGAAGAAGGGACAGGAATTTTCCCAATTGTTTTCTCCCACATTGCTGTAGATTTTTATCTGTCTCTCACCCCTCACAGGAGATGGCTATGTTTTGTTGAGAAATATGAGGAGTGAACACATTGTGATATACAAGGCATCACAGGGCAGGCTGGATGGACTAGAGATGGTCTTTCCCTCTCTGACATCATTTGTATTTCATGCAACCCACAACCAGCCACTAGTTACCCTGACCATTACATTTCCTGATCACATGTCCCTCCTGAGGAAATATTGTTACAAGTAGCCTTTTCCTGTGTCGCTGAACTAAATGATTGGAGCATCATTGGCTGCTCTGACTGCTACTGTTATGCCATTAAGAAATGGAGTAAAAAAAAGGTGTGTTGTTGGTCATTTGAGAAAAAGGTGAGCATTCAGGTTGATCTGCAATGTACTAACTGACCTGAATCTTATCAGAAACGGGCCAAGTGCCATCTCAGGCAAGTTTCATGGAGGGTTTCTCTTCATAAGGCTGAGAGGGTTTTCTCATGCTATCATCCCAAACTATCCTCACTGCCTGTTTACTATGGCTCTCTGCTCACCCTATTCTCCCACTCATCATGGAGGGATGTTTATGCTGTTACAAGGATGTGCCGGGATCTCTGGAACTAGCACCATCTTTGAAACTTATCGTGCACCCATTCAAATACTGACAGTCCAAAGTTGCTCTTCACCATGCACAGCGTGGGAGAGCACTCACAAACCAACACCTCAGGGCACATGGGTGGCACAGCTGGCACACCTTTGCACATACATGTGCATATTCCTACATTTATTACTATTTCTAAGCAAAAGCTTACACAGCTTACCCATCCTTAGCCAGATCTTATTTTAGGACACTGCCTAAACGACTGTTATTCTTTCCCAAGTCCCAGTGTAGCCCAGCATCTTCCCATTGTTCAGTGTGGCACCGTTGTATGCTAAGAAGCCTCCAAATGCTTCACAGCCTTCATGTTTACTCAGCAACAACAAAAGCAAACCAAAAAAAAAACCCCAGGAAACTGCATTTGCCTGTGGGAAGGAAAGGGCTGCCTATCAACAAACTACAGTCAATGAGTGATCACGCCACCCAGCTCTCGTTTACTGGAACAGGATATCAATTACAGCATTTAAAAGGCATCTGGATAGGTATATGACGAAGAAGGGTTTAGAGGGATATGGGCCAAGTGTTGGCAAATGGTAGTAGACTAGGTTAGCGTATCTGGTCAGCATGGACGAGTTCGACCGAAGAGTCTGTTTCCGTGCTGTACATCTCTATGACTCTAAATGTGCTGAGGGTTTCACTCGCGAATGTTCAAGTTGTAGGGACACAGCGCCATGGTGCAGTCGTGTCTCACAGTCAGTATGCCTTTAAGAAACAAGCTCATGATATTAGTACTATGACCTGAAGGTGTAAAGATCTTGTACTCCATCTTAGCCAGAGATTACTTGAAGCATGACATGCTGCTGGATGATTGCCCCTCTGTTGTAACCTAATCATTTAATGTTAACCCAGACGTGTATGTGCCTGTGGAATGTAAGATTTGTGCATAGTTGAAATAAATGTCTGTTGGATTCTTCAATACCACAATATCTCAGCCCATTCCCCCATGTTATGGGAGATGACATAACATTTAGCCTCAGTGAAACACCTTGCTGTTGGCAAACCAGCACCATGTGCTGCAGGATAATGAGGCTGATGTCAGCACTGCAGAACGGCTGGGATTTGAAGAGATCTTCCATTCATTCTGGGTTTGCATCTACTAAATCCAAGGGACTGGGTTGGGATTAAGTGCATTTAACTGCTGCCAGTTTATTGATATGACCCACACTTTTATGACAACTTTTTTTTTAAAACGAATTTCTCTTTTTGATTCACTTTCCTCTGACTCCAAGATGTTCAGAGAAGGAATTCTGATCCTGCTGGCGTTTTCCAGATGAGACGTCCCTGTGGGGTTAAACCTCTCTTTGTCGTATCTGAAAGGTCTTACTCCCTGCTAACCTTGTTTCTGTAAGATCACATTTGTTCACATGTGTATACGCCACAATGTATACCTGCAGAGACATCAGCTCAGTAACGTTTACTGTTTGAGGGAGTTAGTAATGGATTTGGATCCTTATCTTCCATTGCCCCTGCTGTAGACTGTGCAGTGTTGCCTGGCGGTAGTCTGTGGAGGAAGGTGGCTCATCTGAACGGAGTGAGACAGAAGTAAAATAAATTCTTCAAAAGTGAACATTCTCCCATAAGTGAGGGAGTATGTCAGAGATGGTCATAAATTAAAGTGAGGGTCTCAGTGCTGTAGCAGTCTGGATAGACATTACAGAAAGAGTACAAGATATCCTCTCCCTAGCTAATGTCTAAGGTCAGCTCCAAAGATTAATGTGATTTCCTGAGGACAGGTGTGGATGTGTTGGAATGTACCAGTTGCACAAGAGATTAATTTAAATATCTAAATGTATAACTGGAACTAATAGTCACTGATGCAGGAACATCCCCAAACAGATTCTGGCAATGCCACACAAATTGGACCCTACCATCCATCATCGCAGAGACAATGCATTGCGTTTGCCCATCAGACATTTTCAGGCAATATGTACTAATGGTCATCCTGGGGGAGAATGTACATATTCGGTCTGGCTATAACTGCCATGAATGCTTCACAGATTTGCAAAAACAATAACCGCCAGTAAAGGTAAGGTGATGACAGCAGGATAGCAACATTGGACAATGTGATCAAGCACCCATTTTGTGCCATCGCATTTAATATTGTCCAGCAATGCTGTGTTTAGTTGGATGCACAGTGATTGCCCCAGAGAAGATGTTGTACACTGGCCACACTGCAGAAATACAGACAGCACAATATCAGACTAATGCCGTGGCATCGCCCCTCACAGAAGTGATGGATTCCAGTGCAGTTCTGTCATTTGCCTCCCCCTTTGAACCCGGGATCAGGCCTGAATACATGTTTTGGCAGCAAAACTCAATCCAAGAAGCTAGTGGGTGAGGACCATGAGCTTAGTTGTTGATGCTGAGTGCGATCTAACCTGTTGATTGATCCTGCTGCACGGCTGAGAATCGCTGGCTCAGGGTTTTGCAGAGACGGTGTAAGAAGGCTCGGCATTTGTCACAGCAATTCTTACCATGAGCTTGTTCTACCACTCCGACTTGCTCTGCAGGGTTAGACCTGAGGACCCTGTGTAACACTCTGCCCTTGACTATTTGGCAGTCTCAGTGGTATCTGATCTGGATTACGGACGATGGCAAGAATAGCCGTGTGCGGCCCTGTAATGCTCACCCTATCCCAGGCACAACTCCAGGTACTTTTTAAACCATGCTGTGTGACATAGTGCAGAAGGTGGAATGCACCTTAGGTTCTTGTTTTTTTCAATCTCCAGAATTATCTTCCTCCTTAAGCACTGATGAGGATGGACAGATTAGATAGGGAGGAGCTGTTCCCAGAATGAGAGAACGACAGGGCATAGATTTAAAGTGATGTGCAAACGAAGCAAAGGTGATCTCCCCAAAGACGTTTTCACTTGTGGGAGTGTGTTCACTTTTGAAGAGTTCATTTTGCTTCTGACTCACTCCAACCAAAAGTGTCTTTCCTCCACGGACTATTTCCAGGCAACATTGCGCAGTCTGCAGCAGGGGTAATGGAAGATGGGGCTTTCAGTCCATTGCCAACTCCTTCAAATAACAAATATTACTAAAGCTGATATCTCTACAGGTATACATGTTTGAACAAATCTGATCTTACAGATACAAGGTTGGCAGGGAACCAAGACCATTATTGTTAAGATCTGGAAAGCACTATTTGGAAATATAGTGGAGGCAGGTTCAATTGAGGCATTGAAGAGGGCATTAGATAATTATTTGCATGGGGATGATGTACAGGGATATGGGGGAAAGGCAGGAGATTAGTCCTGTTCCCTAGTGCCAAATGGCAGCCTCCTGCTTCGTAAAAAATTCTGAAATTCTAGTCTCTCTACTCAGAGAGAGTGAAGGAGGGGCATGGAACAGTCTGCCTGCAATAGTAGTAGACATTTAAATGGGCATTGGACATACATATGGATAGTATAGGTTAGGTGGGCATCAGCTTAATTTCACAGGTCGGCGCAACATTGAGGGCTGTAACATTCTAAGTTCCCACACAGGTCCGCAGTGTGATCCTTGAAGGGACCTGAAATCATGAATCAATTCTCCTCACAAGGGTCTGCATCAGTAGTTGATGTGTCCTGCTTCAACAATGCCATTTAAAGCTTATTTTCATGTTCTCTCTCATCTTCCTTCTCTTTCCCTTTGCCAAGCTAATTCTAAGTTCCTGATTACCCTTTCCTGACCTTTCTCTTTCTTTTTGAAACCCTGTCGTTCTCTCTTTATGCTCCAACAGCTTCAATTACAATTGAACATTACCTGATTCCAATGTTTTACAACTCAAAATACCTTCTATGTTTGATCCCAAACCAAGTGCTGTGTCAGTACCTTGATTATTTCTGCCTTTGTAATTCTCTCAGGCAACACAACCATCAGTTTACCCACCAAGTTCAATCAACGTGGATTTTGATAGCTTCAAGTCTACTGGGGACAGGAAATACCTGCCATAAATCCTTTGTCATTTCCTTTGTTATGTTTTGTATGTTGGACAGAACCTAATGTCCTCCTTCACCTATGTTATTTATTCACATGACAGCCAAATCATTGTTGCCTCTGTTTATAATCGAATCCATTCCCAAACGTTACCATGGAGATAGTGTGCTGGAAATCTAGCCCTGCTACTCCAGGAGTCATCACAAAAGGCAAGGTTTCTAAAAAGAAATATACAAAATGGCCAAGCTACCTGATCTTCAGACCCCAATTGATTGAATTTCAGTCAATCTTTATTAAGCAAATTGTACAAAGGCAGACACACATACACACACACACACACACACACACACACACACACACACACACACTCCCCTTTTTCCCTAATGCTTCCACTAGTTTGCAAGAGGTACAGGGTGGGCTGCTCCTCAATTGAAATGTCTCTGACTTCTCTTTGTCTTGCTCACAGCCCAAGGTTGTTGTTGGCAGGCAGAGGGCTTCTGTTATTGTTTTGTGGACTAAGGACCAATGATCAATCAGCTTCACTGATAATCAACACCTTGGCTCCAGTTCATCTGCAAATCCCTGGAACCCACGCCTACACAAGTAGAACTCACAATAACTATTCAGTTTGTTCTTTCACAACGTGCTGCCATCCCTGTAGATCTCTGGTTTAAAGCAGCTCTTTCTCTTTTCAGTCCACATTTTTTTTTCAAAGCACAAAGTTAAAAAGAACAGTCTTTACAGATTTTTTTTTTTTTACTCTCAACATGGAGAAACTCCCTGCTAAGCATTTGACATGATTTCTCACTTTCTCATCAAGTTGCTCAGAGGCTGCAAGAATTCCACCCATGGTGAACTCAAGTGAGACCAAGACCACAAATACTAGAGACCTGGCAGCAACAAATCAGCGTGGGACGATTGCTAAACCGCCTCGAATTATTTTGTTCTTTATTCGCTTCTGTTGTTTGCAAGTCCAATATTTGTTGCCCATCCCTAACTGCCCTTGAATGGAAGAGGTGGATGGTCCTTTTCAGCTGGTAGGTAAGGGCCAACCACGTTGCTGTGGGTCTGGAGTCACATGTAGGTCCAGACCAGGTAAGGATGGCAGACCTCCATCCCTAAAAGAACACCAGATGAGTTTTTACAACAACTGTCATCATGATCCCAATTCCGAACAAAAGCTTTTGATTCTATATTTAACATTTGAAATCAAACTCCACAAATTGCCATAGCGGGATTTGAACCCATTTCCTTGATAACACGAGCTTGAGCCTCCAGATTACTAGCCGGGTGACATTACCACTATGCCACCATCACTCTCCACAGCAACTTACCACAGCACCCCACTCTTCCTGCTCACATTTGGATTGCTAACATTAATAGGATTAAATCTCTTTCAAAATGCTGCTGACTAAAACCACAGAAAACACAGATGAATTGAGATTCTAGATTTCATTGTACAGGGCACACAGAAGAGCAATATGTTCAATCGAAGTATAAAACGAAGGATTATAAGGAAAGACTTGAGAAGTATACGTTACAAAGTCTTGAAATGAGGTGCTTATTGAAAAGTCTAACTGCAGTATTTGAGATGTTAAATAATCGAGATGGTTAATTACTTCAAAGTATGTGACGATAATGTGGAACAGAGAACGAAAATAAAGAATAGTGAAAGATAAATTTGAAGCAGATCTGTTGGAATGAATGTGTGAAATATTTGGAATAATTTGACAGGAACATAAATCACTGGGGTGTTTCAAAATGTTGCGGAATACTCTGCTGGGAGCCACAGAGTAGCAGAGTAATGGAGTTCAATGAAGTGAACTTGCCTCTGAGTATTTTCATGCATGGCTAATTTGACATATTTATTTGTTATTGTGTTATTATTATCAAGGCCACTAAAGGTGGTCAGAGCAAATGTGGCATCCCTTGACTGTATACAATATATCTCAAAAACTAATGAACTGGTCTCAACAAAACTCAGCAGAGTACAGCAAAAGGAAGAAATAATTAGATTTTGGAAAAGATACAGATCTGGATTGAAATGGACTGCTTTTGTTTTAATGTTGTGAATTGTGCCATTTAAAATATTGTGTTTTATCTCAGCTGCTGTGGTGCAATTTGTCACAGTAGTCAAAATGGAATCAGTGTTTTCAAAGCAGATTGTTGGAAGTGGATTGTCTTGAAGGCTTCTCAGTGAGATAAAAGTTCTTTACGAAAATGATTTTTTTTCAAGCTTTGCAGTTACAGAGCCATAAATAGAAAGGGAAACTCATCTCAGGGGAAAAAAACCTGCAAAACATCTTGGTAATGTTGAGTTAGCACAGTACGGCCAAACAACCCTCATCCTATTTTGAGGAAAATCAATTTATGTCACACTTCATCACAGCTGTCATCTTAAATTCCCTCAAATTCAATGAACTCATTTGAAGAAAGCATCTGGCCATATATGTAAGATGGACTGCTACTTTGCCCATAGCAAGATCCCAGGAACAAAAAGATGGATGAACAAGTGATGCAGTTGGTTTGATTGAAAGGGGAAGTGTCAGCGCAGCAGGATCTTTTCACATCTACTGGAACAGACAAATCCTTGAGCTAATAGCTCATCTGAAAGGCAGCACCTTCAAAACACCAGCCGAGCCTCAGTATGACACTAATCTGGATGGTGTGCTCAGCACCAAGAATGGAACTTGAACTAACCACAGCCTTCTGACCTCGGGATTGTAGCCAAGTTAGCTCTGGCTAACTTGGACCTGTCAATAACTGTGCTTCCAAAAGCCAATGCATCACTTATGAGGCAAAGCATACAATTGCATAGAGATGTACAGCATGGAAACAGACCTTCAATCCAACCCGTCCATGCCGACCAGATATCCCAACCCAAAATAGTCCCACTTGCCAGCAGCCGGCCCATATCCCTCCAAACCTTTGTTCATATACCCATCCAAATGCCTCTTAAATGTTGCAATTGTATCAGCCTCCACCACTTCCTCTGGCAGCTCATTCCATACACGTACCACCCTCTGTGTGAAAAAATTGCTCCTTAGGTCTCTTTCATATCTTTCCCATCTCACACTAAACCTATGCTGACTAGTTCTGGACTCCCCAACCCAGGGAAAGGACTTTGCCTATTTATCCTATCCATGCCCCTCATAATTTTGTAAACCTCTATAAGGTCATCCCTCAGCCTTGGAAGCTCCAGGGAAAACAGCCCCAGCCTGTTCAGCCTTTCCCTACAGATTAAATCCTCCAACCCTGGCAACATCCTTGGATGCTGCCTGACCTGCTGCGCTTTACAAGGAACAGGAGAATCGACATTTTGGGCATAAGCCCTTCTTCAGGAATGAGGAGGGTGTGCCAAGCAGGCTAAGATAAAAGGTAGGGAGGAGGGACTTGGGGGAGGGGCATTGGGAATGCAATAGGTGGAAGGAGGTTAAGGTGAGGGTGATAGGCTGGAGAAGGGGGTGGGGGCGGAGAGGTCGGGAAGGAGATTGTAGGTCAAGAAGGCGGTGCTGAGTCTGAGGGTTGGGACTGAGATAAG